>NC_140589.1:1493427952-1494027952 GCF_964204655.1 Triturus cristatus
TAAAGTTGAACAGCAGAGTTAATATCTTCTATAAACTAATAAACAGTTTAAAATGTTTTTTTTTTTTTAAGGGTTTTTCACGGTGCATGCACCGTGCGCGCACCAGCAATTTTTTTTATTAAAGGAAATGTTTTTTTTTTATTTATGAGGTCCTTCAGGGACCCCCTGAGAAGGTCTAGGGGGTCAGTGAGTGTCTTCCCTGCCTCCTTTTCATGTTTTAGAAATCGGGTTAAAAGTAATTCATTTCTGATGCGTGCGTGCACCGTGCGCGCATGCGTGCGAGCACCGTGCGCGCGCGGCAAGTCATGTGATTACGAAACAACACTTCATTGGTTCATAGTAGTTTCTGTTCCAGAATCTTCAAACACCACACCCACTCCCCTCACTATTTCTTCTTATTTCCTGGGACAAGGAGCTGAACAGCTACTCGAGTGAAATCTTACTTGAAAATGGCAGAACAGCAGTCAACTTCAGGGAGTGAGGAGGAGACCTTTGTGGAACCACCAAGGAAGAGCAAATCATCTGGAATTACTTCACCTTTCCAGAGGGCCAAAAGAAGGTCAATGTGCCGAAGGTGACATGCATTATTGTGGAAGTTTCTTATCTAGTGGAGATCCCAGCAAGAAATACTCCTTTAAGTATTTATTCAATGCTGAGGCACTTCAAGACAGTGCATCCTGTACGTTATGCTCAAGAAACAACTAGAGCCCTAAGGGACAACCCTCCACCTGCTTAGCCGAGCACATCATCTGTGGCCGCAGATTCACCGTGTACCAGGCCACTGGACATTCGCCCCCTTTTCCAGAAGGTGCACATACATTGCAATGCTGTTCTTTGCTACGGTGAGAGCAGTATAAACTTGATTGAAAACAGAATACAGCTGCACACATGCTCCAGCCCATAATTTTTTTCATTTTTTTTTTGTTCCTGTTGAACAGTTTGTCATTACCAGTTTTATTTTGGTGCTCTAAAAAAATCAAAAAAAAATACAAAATTGTTAAAAAACAAAAAAGACCAAAAAAAACAGTTCTTTTCAGAACTCACTTCACTTCTCCAAGAAGAGCTATATTCCTAATATACTGTGTTGTAATTTTATTGAATGAATGTGTAGTGTATACATGAAGGATTGAAATGATTGAAATGACTGAGTGAAGAGGAGGAAAGGACAGACAGAATGAGTGAGAAAAGGAAAGTATGATCAGTCATGAAAGGGAAGTGAAAGACTGACTGCAAAAAAAGGACTAAGGGTAGAGGATCCAGGTAAGAAGGGTGAATGAGTAAGGGAATGGCAGTGAGTAATGGAGAGTGATGGAGGGGGAGTGAGAAAAGGGGAGTAAGGGATGGAGATAGGAAAAGGGAATAACAGATGAAGCGGATGAAGTACAGCAGGGTAAAGGGATTGAAAGTAAGAGAAGTGGAGTGATGGTGAGATAAGAGGTATGAGGATTAGAAAAGGGGGTAAGGGAAAGTGACAGATGGGGAGTGAGGGGATGGAGGGATTTAGGAAACTGGAGTGAGAGAAAGGGAGTCAGGATTTCAATGAGCAAAGGAGAGTGAGGGAGAGTGAAGGAAAGAATGCGAAAAGATGAAGGGGTGTGAGATACAGACAGGAGGAAGTGAAGTAGGAGAATAGGATTGACTATGAGTAAAGGATAGTGACAGTTAGGGAAGGTGAGGGAAGGAGAATGATGGAGAAGGTTAAAAAATTAACATAGATGGAAAATGAGTGATGGAGAGAGGAGGAGTGGTAGAAACAGAGATGTTAAGGAAATTAAGGGTAAGACAGACAAAGGGAGAGAGACAGAAACAGAGACAGAGAGCAAGGAACTGAGAAGGAGTAAGGCAGTTAGAATGACTGAGACATATGGAGACAGGGAGAGAAACATGGTTGAAAAAATAGTGATGGAGGCAGTAAACCTAGGGGAGTAGTAGAGAAGGAGTGAGGGAGTTACGAAAGAGCAGTAAAGGGAGAAGAGAGAGGGAAGGGGAATGAGAAAAGCAGAGTGAGGAGAAGTGAAGAAAAGGGAGCAACAAAGTGAAGGGGTGAGAAATACAGATATTTTAAACTTACCTGACCAACAAAATAACTTAATTAGAAATAAATGTTTTTTTTAATTACAAGAAAAATGGATTCAATTTCCTAAATTTTCTTTCTAGATCTGAAAAAAAAGAAAAAAAGTAGTAATAATTAACAATACATTTTAGAATACAGTACACATATTTTCATATTTAACAAAGTAATTTTTTGCCCTTTTTTGCTGTTTTCAGAATATATTGAATTTCACTGAAAATAGTGATATCAATTGCATTCATCACTTAACAGCGGGCAAAAAAATAAACAATCTGAAAGATTGTTTAAAAAAGCCCTGAATCTATCCTCAGTAAAACATACCTTGATAGAAATGTAACATATATATTAAAAATATCTTCTAAGAACAATAACTATTTGCAATAAATAACGTCTGTAAATCTTGTTGCTTAAGCACATACACCAAAATATTATCTGTCAAAGAAGTCCACAATAGAAACATTTACCTTTCCATGAGGCCAAATGGTAATTTTTAAATCCTTTTTAGGTGAAATTTCCAATGGTAATCCTATACAATCAAAATAATGGTTTCTTCAGATGCTGCAATTTGTATCTAAAATTTTGGTTTTAGAAAAATTAAGTAGGAATTTGGTAATTCTGCAGGCAAACGTTGCTTGAAAATCAATTGAGAATCATTATACAGTGTCCAGCCTTTTTCACATTTTAGATAAACTGTGTAATGACCCGAAGTTATAGAAGGTCCATCATGGAAAATTATTGCAACTGCAACAAAAGTCTTTCCTGATATTGATAATTGATTTCCTACAAACTTCTTTATTAAAGTGTCCAATTTTTTTCCATCAGCTCTACAACGTTGTATCATTAAAATTATATACTGTCCATAGTTCTTTAAAAATAACGTTGATAACATTTCTAATTTACATTGAGAACATTCCATGTTGTGATTTGCATCTTTAACTAATTTACTAAAAGTCACTGATTTACTCTCTGGTAATGTTAAATGTATGAACCTTTCAGAATCAACATTAGTGCTGCATGTGTTCATACAGTTTTCACAACAATGTTTCCATTTATAAGAGAGACCAAACATATTTTCTATTTCTACCCCTTCATCTTCCAGTACCATAAGCATATACATTAAGAATTCCTGTGCATCTTGCTGGACATTTTGTGTAAACTGTGTACATCCAGAAAATACATCTAAAAGATTTCTAACATCAGAAGCACTTTCTATTTTAGTTTTATCATTACTCAACTTCTCATAAAGGAAACTCAGCAGAGAACAAAATCTTTTTTCATGATTTAGTATTATCTGCTCTTGCAAACTTTCAAGATAAAATACAACATTCAGCATTACATTAGCGTAGCAGTTGACACCAGAGCTATTTTTAAAATGACAACCAACAACCTCTTCAACATTATCCTTTTTCTTTTTGCTTGCAATCACATCACTCTCCTTTTGTTTTCTCTTCTGTACATCCTCATTACAGATATTCTCAATTCTCCTTTTCCAACAAACAACACGTTTTACAAACACAGGATACTGACCTAAATGAGGAGCATAGCTTCTTCTTAATCTATTATACTCCTTTACACAATTTGCATCAGCACTAACTTTTGAGTCATCAAAGTCTATCATGAATAAACCAGATAATTTTTTCACTCGTGACAAAGCAACATATGCCATACCTTCTTTAAACACACTAGATCCAATGTTTACAAAAGCACTATCTACAGTTAATCCTTGAGATTTGTGAATAGTTACAGCATATGCTAGAGAAAACGGAAACTGCTTCCTACGTCCATATAAGTCTTTCACAAGCAAAAAACGAACTGAACAACGACTAATGTCTTTAACCTCTTCAATCTGATCAAATTTTATTTTTAAAAATTCAATTCTATCTTTTTTCTGGTAATTAACAAAACCCACAACTTTACCCATAGCTCCATTCACTAAACCTTTTTCTACATTCAAATTACGTCTTAAAATTACTCGACAGTTCATACATACATAAAGATTCTTTTCTAAACCAGCTGTTTTCAATATATTTTTCTCTAGAGAATCCAATTTAGTTTTCAATTTGCCTGTCAATATAATAGTTATTCCTTCAAGCTGTATTTTATCCACGCCTTCCATTTTCATAATCTCTTCATTTTCCAATTTCAAAAGTTCTTCATTGAATATAGAGCATTCATGTAGTGTTGGCATTAAGCAGATTACAGTATTTTTTTCTGCAATTTCCTTGTATATTTTCTCTGGAACTATTTGTTCTGTTGGAAACAAATTACATAGCAATCGACTCTGTAAAGCTTTTCTGCCATGTTCTGTGAGTAGTCCAATTCTGATATCTTTGAGAATACTTGCATAATCATCATCATTTGCTTGCCGCATATTGGTAATGAGTTCTTTGTACTCAAAGTATGACCAAATATTCACATTACCTATACTTCCTAATGACTTTTTCGTGTCTTCATGTGCAAGAGTTTGAAATACTGGTTGTCCTTTAACTGGAGTGAGCTGCAGTAGATCCCCAAAAACTATAACATGTTTTCCTCCAAATAACACGTCATAGTCTGTCTTTAGAATTTGCTGCATTCTTAAATGCACAAAGGCAAGCATTAAGTTTGATACCATGCTTACCACATCAATAATGAGAACTTTCATTTTCTTCAACACTCTTGAAACTTCAAAACATGCTTCTCCTGTTAGCTTGTGGTATTCTATTTTGTTCTCATGCTCTACTGGTAACATTAGCAAACGATATAAGGTAATTCCTTTTATGTTATATGCTGCTAACCAAGTTGGAGCAGTAACAACACAAGACAAAGTTGAATCAGTTTTTTTCTGTAGGTAGCTTCTAATTACTTTAATTAAGAAACTTTTTCCAGTTCCAGCTTGTCCACTCACATACATTCTGATTGGTTCAAATGATGTGCATGAGCACTCTTTATTTTCATGTAGTAATCCATGACCAATTTGTTTTGTGACTTCTTCATAAATTTGTTGTTGTTCATCATTCAGTTGTTGTTCCAAATTTGGTAAGTCTATTAAATCCTGAGCTTGATTCATAGCTGTTTCCACTTCAGTCATGGCTATTGCAGCTTCATTTTCTACGATTGGTTGTCCTAGGGGATCTTGACTGAGCGTACCAGAACTTTGACTGTCTTGAGAACTGTCTCTAGCTACTTCAGCTGCAATTGTAGCTTCTTGTTCAATTTCTTCATTTAACATTTGTACATAATTTGTGAAAGTACTCCATTCTATGCTATCTTTACATGCATTAAAGGAATCTTCATAGCTCTGAAAATCTCCAAATAATTCATCCTCTGAACGCCATGGTTTAAACAGCAGTAAAAGTGCTAAGTAGTAAAATTCCTTTTTGTCAGTAGTGTCGCAACTCAGCTTCCTGTGATTAATCAAACTTCCTTTTGTTTGTTTCACCAAACATCCTTCCTCACCAATGACTTTATATTTTCCATTGTTGATGTCTTCTGTGGCATTCCGTGTAAAAATGTAGTTCTGCAGCACTTCATGTAGACACAAGTTCTCAAGATGATGACTTCTGTTTGGGTAATATGTGTCCAACATATTTGTTTTCAAAATGTCTGTACTTTCTGGTTCGTTCTCTGCTAAATATTCAATTTCTCGAATAGATTTCAGTACCCGATTTCGCATTCCTGCAAGGCCTAAACTTACCCAAATTATTTTTCTGGATTTAGAGTACAGACTTGCAGATGATAACCTATCTGAGCATTCGTATGACCCAATTTCTCGATGAGATAACATCTTTAAACTGAAACTGTATAACTTTTTACTGACAGTCTTATCGTGAGAAATCTCTTCCCACATTTCTTTCAATTCCGTTTTCTCAGATTTAGTGATGTAAGATGTGACATACCGAGCAACAGCAATAGAATTGTCAGCTACATACTGAATATCCATGTTAGCATTCCACATGGATAAAATGACTGGGTTGTAGTCATTTATATATTTTGACTCTTCTTTTCTTCTTAGGTTGTACGTATTTTTCGGAGATTTTCTTGTAATGGTATGTCGCACGGCTGACTCTTCCTTTTGAAAGAACAGGTCGTAGAAATCCAAATCGACATTTTGTGTCGAATTTATCTTTACTCTTGTACTTTCGTCGACAGTATTTTCCACACCGATGACTTTGGAAACGTAAAACTTGCTCTTTTAAGTTTTTTTCTTCTGTGCTTTTAGGTATAGCACATGTTGCATTTTCTTCAATGAAAGATAAAACTGCATCATCAGAATCTGTTCCAAATTTTGGGGCATCCTTGATCCACAACAGCATATGAATATGAGGAGCACCTCTTGCTTGGTACTCTTTTCTCCAAAAGAAATCCACAACTTCTCCAAGAGGTGGATTTTTTTTATTGCAGATGAAGGGCATCATAGCCTCAAATCTATGATTGAAATATCTGCAAACATTAACCGGATCCAATGAGCACAATTCTCCTGCTGTCTTGTATTGGATGTTTTCAATATTTGAATTTGCCTCTCGAAAAAAATCCAGTAAATCATCCCAAGCGTACTTAGCACAGCTTAGGGTAAGGAACCATGTAGGAGTTCCTAAATTCCGTAACATACATTTCAATTCTCCATGGCGTCGGTACCAATTTTCATTAGTTCCACGCTGACAAGCCATCAGATTAATCAATCGATATTCCAAATGATCATCTCGCTGTTGCAATTTGTTCATAAAATCCTTTGCAGACACATTATGTAGATGTACTCCAGTTTTTAAAATGTGATTTACTGCATAAGATAGTGTAGACAAGTCACTTTCAAATAAAAGATGGAACAAATAAGGAATACTTTGACGAAATCTTGGATCTTCTGCATATAATCTTGTAGTCCGATACTCAGAAGCAGGAATCTGTACTGGACGTTCATCATATCGTCCACCTTTTCCTGTAGGAAACAGCTGGGGAAAACAACGAGCTTCCAAGCTCTCCTCCCATACACTCACGGGAGTTCCTTTTGCTTTTTTCATCTGAAACAGATCAATAGTGTTTCCCATAACTTCTTTAGAATGAAGAGGATGTATGCTGAAATGTTCATAAATTTCTTCTTCTTTTGACTTATCCACTTTTTCAATTTGCCCAGTTGGTATTCCTGTGTCTGCTAGTAAAACGTCTTCATCTTCATCCATATAAATTGATTCATAGTACTTATTATTTCTTTTCAAATATAAATTTGCTCTTTGTACTTTTCGTACATCTACTAGCTCCTGCCAAATTTTCTTATTCTTTGTAGGTACACCATTAACCAGAATAACTAATGGTTCAGTTTCCAAACTATCTGCATCAACTGTTTCAATATTTTTTTTCAAATCTAATGGCAAATAGACAACTCTTCCTTTTAAACCTCTTTGTAAATCTGAAGGAGGTAATTTACCTGGACTAATGACCACAGCACGGTGTTCATTCGTCTGACCCGCAACAGCAGGTACCCCCACCTGCACGTTGCGCGACACGTACTGCACCAAAGCCCTATGGACCATAATCAGGGCAGTGTGCAGTACCCGTAAATCTGCCACCCCAACTGTCATGTAGTTGGGATGGGGTGTAAATCCGGCCAGCACCGGCCAATCAGCCCCTGCAATGGACAAAGGGCCAAGTCTTGGCAGTGCCACCGTATGGGGAAGGGCGCCATTAAACCAAATGGTATGCTGCCAGGCAGATATAGGTATTTCTAGTGTCCTATACGGAGCATAAGCTGCAGGTACTTGTGTGGCAGTGTAGGTGTGGAACGTATCTTCGTCCGCATTCACCTCTCGAAAAGTTACCCAAGAGTAAAACAACTCATAAGGATGCGCTGCGTCAGCAGCTACGACAAAGACCACAGCAAGCCCGTCATCAGGCACCCCATACGTCCGCAAATGCTGACGTAGAGGAGTCCGACTATGTGCGGCTATATCGACCGCCATTAGGACACACTAAGGAATAACGACAAGTTCTACAGTAGCACTTGGGTTCAGTTAAAACGAATCTTTTTAATTGTCAAGCTTGAACGAACCTTCAGCTGAAACTCAGGTAGATTAAGCCGTCACTCTCGTTATCCGGAAACCAGAGTGAGGGCGTTGTGGACTAATAAAAGTACTAGTAAGGCGCATCAGAACTTAACCACGTTGGGCGCCATGTTGCAGGGATTCTGCATATGCACAGAACTATGCGCAGGAAACCAGGACCTCAGAGAATTGTGGTGTACCAGAAACTCCCCTCAGAACCAAGAACCCCATATCCGGCTAGCTTAGTGTCCCATTCGTTAGCCTAGATCTAGCTAGGCGGTCCCAATGTATAGAAAACCCAGAACATGCGACTTAGATATTTCTCAGGAGTGGTGGGAATCCGAAACACCTGTTTGTACTTATTTAGCAGTCCACAACAGAATAATACAGACACGGTAAAGTTTAAAGAGTTTATTTTATAAACTTCGTGTCCTAAGATGAAGTACTTTGGCTAACACTAGTAGACAAATGGTTAAGATCAAAACCATCAGCATTGTTACGATACCATACACAATGAAAGGAGCAATCATAATAATAATGACAGTGGTAAACAGCCACACTCCTTTCTCTAGTAACTAATAAATTTATTATACTAATAGAAGGTCTCTTAGGCTAACAGGGGGAACCCCATACCGTATAGATCAGCTTAGTAGAATCACATCACACGATCAGCTAGGCTCTCTCATGCATCAGCTCTTCTGTTCGAATGAATCTAAAACATTCTGTCTTGTAATATTAAAGGCACTTGTCCTTCAAATATTGGCAGCTGCATGCATGATATGTCTAAAAAGTGGTACGATCAATCTGAGCACAACACTCTGCACCGTCTAGTGTCCTAGACTTGTTCTTTACATGATGTACAGACGAAGGTCGCAGCACACTGTTAAGAATGTTAAACAACAAACTGTTATCCTGTAAGGCAAAGTCGAGTAAGCATTTCTAAAATGAATAACATATAACAACAGTGTCGCATGCAAAGCAGCAGAAACGGCAAGCTGGCTTTCTAACAGTTGTTTCGGTTATGCTAACTTAGTGTTGTAAAGAGGGAGTGGCCAACCCATACTACACCCCTACACTACACAAACACCACTACACTACCCTAAACCCTAAAACACTACCCCCAGCACAACCCCCTTCACTACCTAAACACAACTGAACTACCCTAAACCCTAAAACACTACCCCAGCATGACCCCTTCACTACCCAAACACCACTGCACGACCCTACACCCTAAAACATGACCCTCTATACTACACAAACACCACTGAACTACCCTAAACCCTAAAACACTAGAACCCAGCACGACCCCCACAGTACACAAACACCACTGCACTACCCTAAACCCTAAAACACTACCCACAGCACTACCCCCTACACTACCCAAACACCACTGCACTACCATAAACCCTAAAACACTACCCCAGCACAACCCCTACACTACACAAACACCACTGCACTACCCTAAACCCTAAAACATTACCCCCAGCACGACTCCCTACACTACCCAAACACCACTGCACTACCCTAAACCCTAAATCTACCCTAGCACGACACCCTACACTACCCATACACCACTGCACTACCCTAAACCCTAAAACACTACCCCCAGCACGACCCCCTACACTACTGCACTACCCTAAACCCTAAAACACTATATCAGCACGACCCCCTACACTACCCAAACACCACTGCAATACCCTAAACCCTAAAACACTACCCCCAGCACGACCCCCTACACTACCCAAACACCACTGCACTTCCCTAAACCCTAGAAAAGAAAACCCACCCCATGCCCAATCCCCCTAACCTCTCACTCCTTGTGGTTCCTCTCCCCTCATGGTTCCTGCTTTACGTCGTCTCTGAGGGGCAGTGCACGTCGTTGTGAGGAAACGGAACAGCCTCTGTTTCCTTACAACAACGTGGATCGTCTACATGTTTTTTAGAACGCATGGTCATTTACCATACATACCTTTACAACAAAATTTGTTGTAAAGGCATGCGTGGTAAATGACCATGCGTTCTAAAAAAATGTGTAGTAATGACTTCGCGATGTACAATGCATTTGTGGTAATGCATGCGTTGTAATGGTATCGCAAAGTAAAAAAGTCATTGTAACGGCTGTTTACTGATCGAAGCTGGCCACTGTTCTTCAGTGAGAAGTTTATTTGATTAATTAGGAGGAAGGAATGTGTTTTTTTTTACCGAAAAGTGCATTCCCAGCTGTTGTATTGTGAAAGTGTCCGCGTGGCCTGGTTTCACTTCCGGTGAGAAAGTTGAAGAGTCTGTTTGGATCTAAAGAAGTTCTGTCGTTGGACGGGCCGGCGCAACACATCATCAGAAAACATAGCTAATGGAAAGCATCCTCCCTGAAGTGTAGAGCAGTGCTATGAGAGGTCAACGTCCCACCGCAGTATGACAGTACCGTGTGACCCATGTGCCGCCTCCAGGGTACGGGAGGCAGAAGCAGCATCGCAGGTCCTCTTGAAGACCGTTGTAGCATTAATTCTACATTTTGGTACTAGGGCATTTTAACTTTGTTGTTCCTGCCAGATACAAAGAGAAGATCCTGTGTTATTCAGTGCCCTCGTTATCTTTTTTGTGGGTTGTGGTGCTTGTCACTTCTTGCCCCACCGGTGCACCCGACTGGGCACCCCACCTCTTGTTCCATCTGCAGGGCCTCTGCCCTCGGATCACTGGTTTCGGTTTCTGGTGTGGCAACATAAACAGTTGCTCCCAAAGGACTAGCCTGAACACTTAGGTGAATATCCCCTGCACCAGCATTCCTTGAAAATTCTTTCCTAGCTCTCCCACGTCAACGAGGACATCATAATATCACGGCTCCACTCGCGACACCATATGACATCATCGGAGCCATAAGAGGACCTCGTCGGCGTGCTGACATCAGTTCCACCCATTTTTTCTGTACCATAGGTTTCAGGCACGTCATAGTTAGAAATTAGCATTTAAAAAACCTTAGAAATTCACTGAAAAAACCATAGGTTTCAGGGGTGTTATAGTTAGTTGGACATTTCACTCGTACAAAACCATAGAAATTCCCCAGTTATAGTTAGTTCAGCTAAGTATAACTCGAGCGCCCGCAATGCACTGCTGATGACGTCACATATTACATTACTCATGACATGGTCAGTGACATCACTCATGACATCACTCATGACGTCGCAAATGACATCACTGATCATCCAGTGAATATGTGTTTTTCAGAAAATTAAATATGTTTTATATATGTATATCTCAAGGTCGATGGAAGACTAAATGGGTATATAAGTGTCTAAATGGATGATTTTTTGTGTAAAATTGATTGTATAACTGACTGATTAGGTGTATCTTAGTGAATACATGGGTTAGTGAGTAATGTTTAAATATGTAAATATCTGTATCAGTCTCTCACTTTGTGTATAAGTGGCTGCATGGGTTGGTGAGTAGCTACATGAGTGTCTATATGGGTTAATTAGTTGGTTTTTTGAGTATCAGTATGAGTGTCTGTATGGTTCGGTGGGGGTAATACTTAGTGCATAGATGCATGAATGAGTGACTCACTCTTTGTATGTGTTGAAGACAGCATGTATGCAGGACTGTATGGGTGGATGAGTGTGTGTATGGGTGTGTTACTGAGTGAATGACAGTCTCAATAGTGTCTTTATGAGTAACTACATATGTTTTAAACTAGTATATGTGAGTATTGGTGTATGTGAGAGTGAGAGATTGGAAGAGTTCCTGTATAAATTAGTATCTGTTTCTATAAGTGATTGCTTAAGAGAGTAAGTATGTGTAAGTTTCTGTAGAAGTAAGTGTGGTGGTCTGTGTATAACTGTATATGCCAGTAAATTGATGTTTGATACATTGCATGTGTGACTATGTGTGTGAGTAACTCTATGGATGAGTGTTGGTGTGTAACAGGATGTATAGGTATATGAGTACAAATGATGAGTGAGTACATGTATGAGTGACTGTATAGGACTGCTGGTGAATAAGTGGATGTGTGTGTAGATCTTGGAATTACTGAATAGGTTGTTGTAACTAGTAATGGTATGTCTATTGTTTTGAAAATGTTAATTTCGATTTTTGAGTGTGTGTATCAAAGGTTATATTACGGTGAGAGGAGGTCTGCCACTCTATAACAAGGATGATGCCATCAGTGATGTCATGAGTGATGTCATTTGAAATGTCATCAGTGATGTCATGAGTGATGTCACTGATCATATCATGAGTGATGTAATATGTGACATCATCAGCAGTGCATTGCAGGCGCGCGAGTTATAGTTAGCTGAACTAACTATAATGGGGGAATTTCTATGGTTTTGTACGAGTGAAATGTCAAACTAACTATAACGTCCCTGAAACCTATGGTGTTTTCAGTGAATTTCTAAGGTTTTTTAAATGCTAAATGCTAATTTCTAACTATAACATGCCTGACACCTATGGTTTTTTCAGTGAATTTCTAAGGATTTTTAAATGCTAATTTCTAACTGTAACGCGCCTGCAACCTATGTTTTTTTCAGTGAATTTCAAAGGATTTTTAAATGCTAGTTTCTAACTATGCCTACAGAGGTAGGACATGTGATGAAAGAAGAAACAACGCACAGAAAGCAAAAAAAGAAATGCAGAAAGAAGCTACAAAAGTCCAAAAAGACAAAGAAAAGTGCAGGAAGAAGAAGAGATGTACAGAAAGAACCAACAGAGGAGCAGAAAGTCCTCCTGTGCCCACAACTTTTTCAGACGGGTACTGGTGGTAACTGAATCTGACTAACCAGGCCTAGAGCCAGTGCTATGCTAAAAGACACCTAGAATACAGTGAAAACATCTACATACACTAGGGAACACTATGCGTTGGGGTACCCCTGTGATTACCATGACCTCCTCTGTAAGACCCTAGTACATAATAGGGCAGGGGGATTAAAACTATCTCTTAAAACGCGCCACAGGGCGCGTTTGCACACTAGTGAAGGGAGGGGGGCCTGAGGTGATATGTGTGCAAACACGCCCTGTGGCTGTTTTAATTTGGGGGATATGGTTCCCTTGAATCTTGAGTATCCCTTGGGTCCAACTAGCCCACCAGGTATCTCCTGTAAGCGCCACAGAGCTGCGTTGCAGAGAGGTGTATAAAGGGGCATGGCCTGGACCACCTCTCTGCAATGCAGCGCAGTGGCACTTATTGGAAGCACCTGGTGGGCTAGTTGGCACCCAGGGGCCCTCAGGATTGAAGGGGAATTATTTCCCCAACTTAAAACGTGCCACAGGGCGTGTTTGTACACCTCACCTCAGGCCCCGTCCCCTCCCTTCACCACTGTGTAAACACTCCCTGTGGCCGTTTTAAGTTGGGAGATTAAGTCACCTTGAACCCTGAGGGTCCCTAGGGTCCAACTAGCCCACTAGGTACTTCCAGTAAGCGCCACACAGCTGCGTTGTTGAGAAGTGTAAAAAGGGGCATGGCCTGGACCACCTCTCTGCAACGCAGCGCAGTGGCGCTTACTGGAACCACCTGGTGGGCTAGTTGGCCCCCAGCCGCCCTCATGATTGAAGGAGAATTATTTCCCCAACTTAAAACGTGCCACAGGGTGTGTTTGCACACGTCACCTCAGGCCCCGTCTCCTCCCTTCACCACTGTGTAAACACGCCCTGTGGCCGTTTTAAGTGTGGAGATTAAGTCCCCTTGAATCCTGAGGATCCCTAGGGTCCAACTAGCCCACTAGGTACCTACAGTAAGCGCCACAGAGCTGCATTGCAGAGAGGTGTAAAAAGGGGCGCGGCCTGGACCACCTCTCTGCAACACAGCCCTGTGGCGCTTACTGGAAGTACCTGGTGGGCTAGTTGGCCACCAGGGACCACCAGTATTGACGGGGAATTAATTCCCCACCTTAAAATGCGCCACAGGATGTGTTTGTAGAGTATTGCTTAGCGGGGTCGGGGCCTATGCACAATCGCAGTTATTTTTTATTTTTTTGTAAGGGGGTTGTGTGGCCCCCCTTATTTTTACTTTTTTGAGGCCCTGGAGACCCCATCCCCCAGGGCCTGACCCCCAATTTAAAAAAAAAATAATATTTATTGACGGGAAGGGGACCGCGTGGGCCCCCCTAATGTGGCCAATTCCGGGCCCCGGGACCCCATCCCCGGGGCATGGCCATGTTTTTTTTTATTACTATGGAGGGGGGCTGCGTGGCCCCCTTCCTCAGGCCAATTATGGCCCCGGGGCCGGCCTTTGCATCGTTTTATTTTTTTTTTTAAATGAATATTTCTGGCCCGGGGACCCCATCCCCCGGGGCCTAGCCACCACGTTGGGGACCGTGGGGGGAGCCCCAATTCCCCCACGGTCCCTGCCGGCTCACCGCGTCCTGCGGGAGCCGACATTGCTTTTCCACATGGGGAGCTGCTGACATGTAGCTCCCCGAGTGGAAAAGCAATGTGGTTTGGATTTTGGAAGAGAGAGCAGGTTTCCTGCTCTCTCTTCCAAAATCCAAACCGCAGTTTGCTATGCCAGGGTGGGAGCCGCAAGGCTCCCACCCTTTCATAACAAACAGCAGTGTCCCGGGGGTGGGCACCTCGGGACACTGGGGGGTGGCAGTCCCCAGGGTCATCACAGGCTCCAGGAGGGGGGCCGCACGGCCCCCCTCCCATTACATTGGCAAAGCCCCAGGAAGGTGGTGGTCCACGGGGCTCGGGTGTCCATAATGGACCCCCGAATTTACATAATTAGTGCCCCGGGAGGTGGCGGTCCCCTGGGCGTGCCCCCCCCCACACAGGTATATGTCTTTTTTTTTAAAGCCACGGGGTGGCAGTCCCCGGGGCAGCGGGGGTCCGTGAGCCCCCGCAAAATAATTAATAAAAGCCCCGGGGGTGGCGGTCCCGGGGCTTGGGAGGGCCTTGGAGGCCCCCACACATAAAAAAATAAAGCCCCGGGGGTGGCGGTCCCCGGGGCTGCGGGGGCCAAGAGCCCCCCGCAAATAGTTACTGAAAGCCCCCGGGGGTGGTGTTCTCCAGGGCTGCGGGGGCCTGCCTGGGTCCCTGCAATTTCAATTTAACATGCCCCGGAACTTGGCCCACCCGGGGGCTAAATAATAAGGAAGCGCTTCCTTTTTTTAAATTTTTGGCCGAAAATCGCGATGGGTGCGCAAATCTCACCGATTTCTTGTTTTGCGCCTTTTGTTTTCTGTTTTCTTGTGCCTCGGTTCTACCGAGGCACAAGATGGCTGCCAACACTTCCTGGTTTGGAGTGTTGACAGCCAATTAGCATGAAGCTCGTGATTGGGAGGGTGCGCGGATCCACCGCGGCCATGGATATCACTATATTTATTTCTTAATTTGTCAAAAACTACTGAACGGATTTACACCATTTTTAAATAGGTCGCTTTCTGAGCTATGCAGTACCTTTTTGCCAAATTTGGTGTAATTCCGTTCTACAGTCTTTGCTATAACCGTGTCTAAAGTTTCCTATGGGAAATTGATTTTTTGCCCTCTATTTTTTGAATTTCTCAGTGTGAGAAGTTGGCCTGGTATATGATGTTCACTAGTTAAAATGACCACCTTGTACCATGCTAAGCAACCCTTATGGTGTGGTTGTAAGTCAACCTTTTCGGACTAGCTGCCCTAGTGGTAGCGTAGGCTAAGCAGTCTTTGAGGCTAAACTCGTTAAAGCGTGTTAAGCAGGCTGTTTTACCAAATATAACCCCCCTTTATACCAATGAAAGGACACCACACAGATATATATTCAAAATATATATGTATTTATTTCTCAATGTATCCCCTAGACTCTTTATGAGCACAGGAGCACAAATCGTTAAACAAGACAATGTTATAATATACAGAAGTTGCACTTTATATGGATGGGCCCTGGTGGCCACTCAAAACATATACTAAAATAGTGGTATAAGTACCACGAACAGGAAAGGGAAAAGGCCTAGGGCCTCTAGAATCGCTGGGCCTACAAGGAGCTAACTTTAGTTAGTGACCAGGAGGTCCACGGGTCGCGTGTGCAGTGACGCGGGCTCCCATAGGTTTTCAATGGGTGCGTAAAAGTTTAAAAGTTACTGCAGAAAGGATCTTCTGGATGGACTACGATCTCAAGATTCAAAACACAGACACTAGAGATGTTTCTCTACACTTGGGCACTGGAGTGCCAGCGTTACCTCACCCACAGGAAGCGGGTGCATAGGTCTCGAAGTGCGTCGGGTTTCTTCTATCGATTCAATGGAGCCTGATGACAAAGATGCTGCAGGTGGTCGGTCCGGAAGAGCTGCGTTGGATCCAAGGGTGGATCGGAGTTGTAGAAAACCTGAAAGCAGAGGGGACAGTGTTCACAGTCACTAGCCAGTGGGGAGCAGCTAGGGCCAGTCTGGAGCAACCAGACCAGCATCGTTGATTTCAAAATAGATCGCCAAAATGGCCACTAGCCAACGGGCCAAGGACCGGGCAGGCGCGTCGAGATGCAAAGTGCAGAGGGGCCCCACGCAGATCGTGGAGATGCTGGAGGGCTCACCTTTGGTGCAGATGCTGCTCGGGTGTTGGGCTTCTCAGGACCCAAAGCACAACTTGGAGGGGGCCTCTGTCGTTGCGCTTGCAGCTTGTCGTCGGTCTTCCAAGATGGCTGGCTCCACGTGTCTCGGTGCCTCCACGGGTTCCTTCTTTGCAGGGACTGTGGATCGGGCGGTGAGAGGTCTGGAGGTCCAGGTCTTGTCGGGCTCTGGGCTCGGGCTCCCGTCTTCTTCTTGTGGTTAAGTTGATTCCAGGATGTCTGAAGTCTTAGGACACAGCTCCTACCTTTAAGCGGATTCTAGGGGCCGGACTACCTGCTAGGTCCCTCCCTATGGGTGGGACCAGGAAGGGGGGTGGTTACACCCCCAATCCTTTGTCCAGCTCGCCCCAGGTCCGGGGCTGGTGTGCCCCAGGACCGGTTTGAACTGGCATATGCACCGAGGCTCCTTGTGAGCCTCAGGCATGTCTGATTCTATTGAAGCCCTACCTGACCAATACACAAAATCCTGTCTGGGGTGGTGCATGCACCTCCCCTGGCAGGAAACCCTTTGTCCACGTCTCCCAAGCTGGAAGGACTCCCAGCAGCAGGAGGGCAGACTTGTGTCTGTGGTGGCAGCATCCATTTTGTGGAGCTGAGGCTATGTCTGATTTTACCCGGGTTTCAGGTACTGTACATGTCGTGTCCCTCTAGAAGGGTGGAGTGCTAACCCTGTCGCCAGAATTGGCGAGGGGTTAGTATTCCAATTCGTATGACACCTTACTCGACATGTTTTGATAAAGCCAAACCAAAGATAGCATTTAACCGCGAGGTTCATAATGCACTTAAGAGTATATGGTATGGCGATATCTGGAAACAGCAAAAGGAAGTGGTTCCGATCACTGCAGACAGGCTCAGCTCATGCCAGAGCACCATCTCACATGAAACCAAGCACTCTGCCTTCAGGATTGTTAAGGCCTGCCATAGGAGTGACTTATAGGTTAATATGTGTCCCATTTAAGGTTAGGTATAGGTATACTACACCTAAGTAAGAGGTGATTACACCAACTTACCCCAGCTGAGTGATCAGCCAGTTGTGTCAAATTGTTAGTCCAGGCCAGGGGTGGCATAATACATGCTTCAGCCCCTGGTAGGCCTTAGATACACCAATGCCCTGGGTACCTCGTGTACACTGGTACAAGGGGCTCACAGGGTGATCTAGTTCCAATTGGTTATGCACCTAACGTGCATAGTGTGAATTTAGTAGAGAGAACAGCAGGCTGGGGGTCTGATTAGCAGGCCCACAGCCTCAATATGTCAAAAACCAGTGAAGCAAAAAGCAAAAATTTGGGGTGACCATAGGATAGCAGACCCTACTCTCCTACACAACCCCCCCCCCCCAAACGCAGGGACATTAAACTAGCCTTGACCAGTCTTGTCTTCATGTCCTAAGTGGAAGTACCTGGAGAGACCATCTGCATTCCCATGGTCTGTACCTGGCGGGTGCTCCACTGTAAAGTCCATCCCCTGTAGGGAAATGGACCACCTAAGCAGTTTGGGGTTTTCACCCTTCATCTGATTTAGCCACAAGAGGGGCTTATGGTCGGTCTGAATCTTGAAGTGAGTGCCAAACAAGTATGGCCTCAGCTTCTTCAGGGCCCACACCACAGCAAAGGCCTCCCTCTCAATAGCTGACCAATTCTTCTCTCTGGGGGTCAACCTTCTGCTAATAAAAGCAATGGGTTGGTCTTGACCATCTACATTAAGTTGTGACAGCACAGCTCCCACACCCAACTCAGAAGCATCTGTTTGGACAATAAACTCTTTGGAGTAGTCAGGACTTTTCAGGATAGGTGCAGAGCACATGGCCTTCTTCAGGTCATCAAATGACTTTTGACACCTTACTGTCCACTGAACCTTTTTGGGCATCTTCTTGGATGTCAGACCATTAAGAGGAGTCACAATGGACCCATAGTTCTTAACAAACTTCCTGTAGTACCCAGTCAAGCCCAAGAAAGCTCGAACTTGAGTCTGGGTGGTTGGAGGAGACCAGTCCTTGATGGATTGTATCTTACTCTCCAGTGGTTGAACTTGGCCTCCACCTACAAGGTGGCCCAAATACACAACCTTACTCTGCCCTATCTGGCACTTAGTAGACTTGATAGTGAGGCCTGTCTTTTGCAGAGCCTCAAGTACCTTCTTCAGGTGGATCAGGTGATCCTCCCAGGTGGAGCTAATGACAGCAATGTCATCAAGATATGCTGCACAAAAGTCATCCAACCCAGTAAGGACTTGATTCACCAACCTTTGGAAGGTGGCAGGTGCATTCGTCAGACAAAAGGGCATCACCAAAAATTGATAATGCCCACCTGGGGTTGAGAATGCTGTTTTGGCCTTGGACTCCTCAGCTAACCTGATTTGCCAATAGCCAGCTGTTAAGTCAAATGTGCTCAAAAACTTAGCAGAAGCTAGTTTGTCTATGAGCTCATTTGCCCTTGGAATAGGATGTGCATCTGTCCTAGTGACAGCATTGAGTCCTCTGTAATCCACACAGAACCTCATCTCTCTCTTGCCATCTTTGGTGTGAGGTTTGGGGACCAGAACCACTGGGCTAGCCCAGGGGCTCTCTGAGGGTTCAATGACACCCAGTTCCAGCATTTTGTGTACCTCAGCCTTTATACAGTCCCTGACGTGGTCAGGTTGTCTGTAAAGTTTGTTCTTTACAGGCAGACTGTCACCAGTGTCCACCACATGGGTGCACCAGTCAGTTTGACTAGGTATCAAGGAGAACATATGTTGAAATGATTGTAGAACCTGTCTACATTCAATCTGCTGATGCTCAGTGAGGTTGCCTCCAAGGGTCACTCCTTCAACTGAACCATCCTCAGGGTTCTGAGACAACAGGTCTGGGAGAGGGTCACTCTCTTCCTCCTGTCCCTCATCTGTAGCCATGAGCAAGCCCATGTCTGCCCTGTCAACATATGCTTTTAACCTGTTAACATGGAGTACCCTGTGGGGACTCCTGGGAGTTCCTAGGTCTACCAAGTAGGTAACCTCTCCCTTCTTTTCCAGGATTGTATGGGGTCCAGACCATTTATCTTGGAGTGCTGCTGGGGCCACTGGCTCCAACACCCATACCTTCTGCCCTGGCTGAAACTCAACCAAGACAGCCTTTTGGTCATGCCAAGCTTTCTGTAAGGCCTGGCTTGCCTCAAGGTTTTTGGATGCCTTCTCCCTATACTCAGCCATCCTGGAGCGGAGACCAAGTACATAGTCCACTATGTCTTGTTTAGGCTTTTTGAGAGGTAACTCCCATCCTTCCTTCACCAAACACAGTGGGCCTCTTACAGGGTGCCCAAACAACAATTCAAAGGGGCTGTAGCCAACTCCTTTTTTTGGGACCTCTCTGTAAGCAAACAGAAGGCAGGGTAGAAGGATGTCCCATCTTCGCCTGAGCTTTTCAGGTAATCCTTTGATCATACCCTTTAGGGTCTTGTTGAATCTCTCAACAAGCCCATTGCATTGTGGGTGATAAGGAGTGGTGAACTTGTAGTTGACACCACATTCCTTCCACATAGCTGTCAAGTATCCTGACATGAAGTTGGTACCTCTGTCAGAAACCACCTCCTTAGGAAACCCCACTCTGGAGAATACTCCCAGCAGGGCCCTGGCCACAACAGGAGCTGTAGTGGTCCTAAGGGGAATTGCCTCTGGATACCTGGTGGCATGATCCACTACCACCAGTATAAATATGTGCCCAGATGCAGTGGGAGGATCCATGGGACCCACTATATCTATTCCCACTCTTTCAAAGGGGACCCCCACCACAGGTAGTGGTATTAGGGGTCCTTTGTTGTGCCACCTGATTTGCCACTGGCTTGGCAGGTTACACAGGAGCGACAAAACTCCTTGGTATCTTCATTCATGTGAGGCCAGTGAAAGTGAGGGACAAGCCTGTCCCAAGTCTTGTTCTGGCCTAAGTGTCCTGCTAGAGGAATATCATGGGCCAAGGTAAGAAGGAAGCCCCTAAATTGCAGAGGTATAACCAACCTCCTGGTTGCACCAAACTTGGGGTCTCTAGCCTCTGAATAAAGGAGCCCTTCATCCCAATACACTTTATGGGTACCTTGAGCATTCCCAGCAGCCTCAGCAGCCACCAGCTGTCTGAGGGGTTCAAGAGATGGACAGGTTAACTGAGCCTGCCCCAAGTCAGCCCTGGAAGGTCCCCCTGTCCCCAGAAACTCAACCTGATCAGGTTCAAGCTCTTCAGGGACAGTTCCTTCAGGGTTCTCTAGATCATCTTCCTGGGAAGGCTGATCATCACTTGGAGGCAGGGGGGAAGGCACAGCCTTAACCCTCCTGTTCTTCTTCTTGGTAGGTGCTTGGTCCATTGTTCCAGGATCCAAGACATGTGGTTCAGTAAGGCAATTTTTGGCCTGTGACCTGGTCACAGCAAGGACATGTGGTGATATACCTAACATCTCTGCATGTGTCCTGTACTCCACTTCTGACCATAGAGAACTCTCTAGGTCATTGCCCAACAAACATTCTACTGGGAGGTCTGCAATAACCACAACCCTTTTGAGGCCAGTTACCCCTCCCCATGAGAAGTTAACAACTGCCACACTATGTGAAGTAGTGGCATTGCTGGCATTGGTCACCAGGTAATTCTCACCTGGTATGTACTGTCCAGGATCCACAAAGCCTGGTGTCACCATAGTGACACTGGCACATGTGTCCCTGTAGGCTTGAGCCACTTTTTCATTTATTAAAGGAGTCTGTCTGTACTTGCCCAGGTTACTGGGGCTCACAGTCAGGGACAAATCCATGTCCCCATCACAGATCAAGACTGCCTGTGTCAGGGTTCTGTCTAAGTCAGAATCTCCTTCAGTTCCCATAGTGATTCCCACTATACCCTTTGTTTGGGGACCAACACTGCTAACAGTAGTACTGGGAGCAGGTGCCTTAGGGGCAACAGTGTTGGGGGCTCCACCCTTCCTACAATCACTAGTCCAGTGAGTTGTATTCTTGCAATGTTTGCACCAGGGTTTCTTTGGACCTTCTTTCTTCTTCCCTTTAGGCTGGGACCCACACTCGTTAGTACTAGTTTGGGGCCCCGTTGAAGACTTCTGGTCTTTAGATTTCTGATCTCCACCCTTTTGGTCTGTTTTCTTCTGATCACCCCCTTGGCCCTGGTTCTGGTTCTTTTGCTTAACCCTGGTTCTGACCCATTTGTCTGCCTTCTTTCCCAATTCTTGGGGAGAGGTCAGATCTGAGTCAACCAAGTGTTGATGCAGTTGCTGGTTCTGACAGTTATTTAAAATCTGTTCTCTCATCATCAAATTGTACAATCCTGTATAATTAGATACCTTACTTCCCAGCAACCAACCCTCCAAAGCCTTAGTGGCACATTCAATGTATTCAGACCAGTCCTGAGTCTGTGTCTTCTGGGTGTCTCTGAATATTAACCTGTAATGTTCAGTGGTTAAGCCTAACCCATCAACTAGGACACTCTTCAGGACTCTGTAGTTTCTGACGTCCTCCTCCCTAACAGTGAGGAGTCTATCTCTGCCTCTACCTTCAAAGGAGAGCCATAAGATTGCTGCCCACTGGTCTTCAGGAACCTGCTGCACTTTGCAGGCTCTCTCAAGAGCAGTCATCCATTTGTGGATGTCATCCCCACTTTTGTAGGGGGGCACAACCTTGGACAGGTTCCTATTGTCAAAGACCCTATCTTTGTCCTTAGGGACAATGCTGCCACCAGTGGGTATAGACCCACTCTCTTTAGGTTGCCTAGCGTTGCTCAGTTTCTCTTCCATCAGGGCTACCTCTAGCTCCTGCTTCCTGATCCTCAGCTGGGCTTCCTGCATTCTGGCCTCATGCTCCCTCCTCTGAGGGGTGGTCATCCTTCTCCTGGAGTGACCTTGAGAGCCTCTAGAGGCATGAGAAGCATTAGAGTCACCTGAGTGATTCCTCTGCCTCCCAAGCCCCTGGTTAAGTCCACTAGGGAGATCCAATGGGGTGATCCCATTGTCAGTCCCCAATAGCCTTAGTTTAGCTGGGCCAAGTATAACACTTGGCACTGGGCTATTTCTCCCTTCATCCTCACTACCATCTGTATCCCTATCACTTTCATCCTCTGTAGTATGAATCTCATCTAAGGGGTGACTATTGGAAAGGGGTACCTCAGTGGCATCTTCAGAAGGGGGGCCTCCTGTTCCAGTCCCTAAGGGGTCTAACTGGGAGACTTTCTTGAGAGCTTTCTGATCTTTATCAGCTTGTAAAAGCTCTCTGAGTTCAGCAGAAGTAGGGTTCTTGGGCTGTTTAAGGCCCCTGATATGTGCCAACTGCCTGAGCTCATTTTGATTTAGGGTAGCAAAGAGAGTTGGTGCCCTCTGGGGGTCACTCTCGACAGAGATGGGTACCTTAGACCCCTCTGCCCCCTCCATTGCTCTTAAGTGTGGGTGGATGTGTTGCAATCTACCTACACTTGGGTTTACCTACTAAACCTATCTAGTAGTTGTAGTCAGGGTGTGCTACTCCCTTTGCTCTACAACAACTAAGTTCAGTAGAACTTAAGTATATCTATCTTGTTTTATATGTACCTACAGGTACCTATGTGATCTTTCAATTGGTAACCAAGAGATTACAATGGTAAAACACAGCAAGCTCAAATCCAACCGCTGCTCACCAATGTGAGAAGTTGGCCTGGTCTATGATGTTCACTACTTAAAGTGACCACCTTGTACCATGCCAAGCAACCCTTATGGTGTGGTTGTAAGTCAACCTTTTCGGACTAGCTGCCCTAGTGGTAGCGTAGGCTGAGCAGTCTTTGAGGCTAAACTCGTTAAAGCGTGTTAAGCAGGCTGTTTTACCAAATGTAACCCCCCTTTATACCAATGAAAGGACACCACACAGATATATATTCAAAATATATATGTATTTATTTCTCAAAGTATCCCCTAGACTCTTTATGAGCACAGGAGCACAAATCGTTAAACAAGACAATGTTATAATATACAGAAGTTGCACTTTATATGGATGGGCCCTGGTGGCCACTCAAACCATATACTAAAATAGTGGTATAAGTACCACGAACAGGAAAGGGAAAAGGCCTAGGGCCTCTAGAATCGCTGGGCCTACAAGGAGCTAACTTTAGTTAGTGACCAGGAGGTCCACGGGTCGCGTGTGCAGTGAGTAAAGTCACACGCGGGCTCCCATAGGTTTTCAATGGGTACGTAAAAGTTTAAAAGTTACTGCAGAAAGGATCTTCTGGATGGACTACGATCTCAAGATTCAAAACACAGACACTAGAGATGTTTCTCTACACTTGGGCACCGGAGTGCCAGCGTTACCTCACCCACAGGAAGCAGGTGCATAGGTCTCGAAGTGCGTCGGGTTTCTTCTATCGATTCAATAGAGCCTGATGACAAAGATGCTGCAGGCGGTCGGTCCGGAAGAGCTGCGTTGGATCCAAGGGTGGATCGGAGTTGTAGAAGACCTGAAAGCAGGGGGGACAGTGTTCACAGTCACTAGCCAGTGACCGGCGTGGCACCAGGTAGGTACCAGGCGATGTCGGGTGCAAACAGGTGAAGAGGAGTAGCTTGTCTCCACAGCCACGTGGTCCCTGAAGGTCGATGACGTCCAGGAGTCGAGTCATGAGCTGTCCCATGCAGGCTCTCGCTGTCGGCGGTGTCGGCGACTCAAAAGAAGCAAACAAGCCTTGGCAAAGGCAGGAGTTGTGGGAAGTAAAGAAAGCTTGTGGTTCTGACCAGCAAGGTCAGAGGGGCTGCTCTTTTGGGAAGCAGCTAGGGCCAGTCTGGAGCAACCAGACCAGTGTCGTTGATTTCAAAATAGGTCGCCAAAATGGCCACTAGCCAACGGGCCAGGGACCGGGCAGGCGCGTCGAGATGCAAAGTGCAGAGGGGCCCCACGCAGATCGTGGAGATGTTGGAGGGCTCACCTTTGGTGCAGATGCTGCTCGGGTGTTGGGCTTCTCAGGACCCAAAGCACAACATGGAGGGGGCCAATGTCGTTGCGCTTGCAGCTTGTCGTCGGTCTTCCAAGATGGCTGGCTCCACGTGTCTCGGTGCCTCCACGGGTTCCTTCTTTGCAGGGACTGTGGATCGGGCGGTGAGAGGTCTGGAGGTCCAGGTCTTGTCGGGCTCTGGGCTCGGGCTCCGGCAGGAGGCGGCGGCAAAGCAGATGTTCAATAGCTGGTTGGTGCTTGCGTTAGCAAGATGGTCACTCCCTGACCATAGGGGAGATTTCCTTCAGTCCTCTGTGCAGCAGAGCATCGAAGTTCCCGTCTTCTTCTTGTGGTTAAGTTGATTCCAGGATGTCTGAAGTCTTAGGACACAGCTCCTACCTTTAAGCGGATTCTAGGGGCCGGACTACCTGCTAGGTCCCTCCCTATGGGTGGGACTAGGAAGGGGGGTGGTTACACCCCCAATCCTTTGTCCAGCTCGCCCCAGGTCCGGGGCTGGTGTGCCCCAGGACCGGTTTGAACTGGCATATGCACCGAGGCTCCTTGTGAGCCTCAGGCATGTCTGATTCTATTGAAGCCCTACCTGACCAATACACAAAATCCTGTCTGGGGTGGTGCATGCACCTCCCCTGGCAGGAAACCCTTTGTCCACGTCTCCCAAGCTGGAAGGACTCCCAGCAGCAGGAGGGCAGACTTGTGTCTGTGGTGGCAGCATCCATTTTGTGGAGCTGAGGCTATGTCTGATTTTACCCGGGTTTCAGGTACTGTACATGTCGTGTCCCTCTAGAAGGGTGGAGTGCTAACCCCGTCGCCAGAATTGGCGAGGGGTTAGTATTCCAATTCGTATGACACCTTACTCGACATGTTTTGATAAAGCCAAACCAAAGATAGCATTTAACCGCAAGGTTCATAATGCACTTAAGAGTATATGGTATGGCGATATCTGGAAACAGCAAAAGGAAGTGGTTCCGATCACTGCAGACAGGCTCAGCTCATGCCAGAGCACCATCTCACATGAAACCAAGCACTCTGCCTTCAGGATTGTTAAGGCCTGCCATAGGAGTGACTTATAGGTTAATATGTGTCCCATTTAAGGTTAGGTATAGGTATACTACACCTAAGTAAGAGGTGATTACACCAACTTACCCCAGCTGAGTGATCAGCCAGTTGTGTCAAATTGTTAGGCCAGGCCAGGGGTGGCATAATACATGCTTCAGCCCCTGGTAGGCCTTAGATACACCAATGCCCTGGGTACCTAGTGTACCCTGTTACAAGGGGCTCACAGGGTGATCTAGTTCCAATTGGTTATGCACCTAACGTGCATAGTGTGAATTTAGTAGAAAGAACAGCAGGCTGGGGGTCTGATTAGCAGGCCCACATCCTCAATATGTCAAAAACCAGTGAAGCAAAAAGCAAAAATTTGGGGTGACCATAGGATAGCAGACCCTACTCTCCTACACTCAGGAACTACTGAACGGATTTACACCATTTAAGAAAATGGTCTCTTTCTGAGCGAAGGGCTACCTTTTTGCCAAATTTTGTGTAATTCCGTGCAGCAGCTTGGACTGTAGCCACTTCCAAAATTTCCTATGGGAAATAACACAGAGAAAACATGTTTTGGGACCCCCCTTTTTTCTCGGCCCCCGCTTGATGAATCACCCCCAAGCTTTCAGGATAGTAGCTGACCAGAGCGCCCCACCAGTTTCAAAAATTTCGCGAAGATTCGTAATCCGGCGCCGAAGTTATTGGGAAAATAATGTTACGAATTTCCTATGGATAATAGGTCCCAACTATAACTACCTACTGTCGACCGCCAGTAGGTAATATATATAGATATATATATATATATGTATATACATATAGCCCACACCATACAGCCATTGCTTTGTCTAATCAATCTCATGTAACAGAAGAAGTGTGGGGAATTCATTGAAGATGCAATAATAATCTATATATCATGGAAATGTAATTAATTCACACACCCACACACCTACCGAGTCCATAGGGGTTATATAAATATATATAGTTGCAGACTGCATATATTAGGAGGAGAGAGTAGTAGGACAAGTGAGGGTACCACACCTATCTGTTGGTGTGTTACACTATATCAGTAAATTTGTTGCAAGGGAAACAGTGTGAAGTAAAAGAGTAAACCTCCCGAAAAAAGCTT
Organism: Triturus cristatus; assembly: GCF_964204655.1. Lineage (NCBI taxonomy): Eukaryota > Metazoa > Chordata > Amphibia > Caudata > Salamandridae > Triturus > Triturus cristatus. Next base: position 1,493,454,659 of record NC_140589.1, read on the forward strand.
TACATCATATGTATTGTAAAAGTAAAAATATATTCTCCTAACAAATATAAAACTAGAAAAGCCCGCAACACCTGACCCAAACCCCTCCCTAACCCTAACCAATGTCTAACAAGAGTCCAAAATCCAAATGTCCGTAACCCTAATCCACTTTCCCAACTCCTATATCCCACTCTCTCCCCAACAGGTCCCACCCACCAGACAAAACATTAAAAAAAAGGGGCAAGCTAGGGTTAGGAGGAGTCAGAGCTTCCTGTCTAGACTGTCGAAACACTCCTCTTTGTAGCTTTCAAGGTGTGCCATCCTAAGGAGCATGCAGAGCTAAAATGCTCTCACTCCTGCTGTCAAGGGGTTAGCATCAGTAGAAGATGAGTGGCGGCAGGCGGCTGCCGCTCCATGGTGCAGTACCACCGGAGGCACTACTGGGACCTGGCTAGGGCCTGGTGCATTGGAGGCTGCAGCTGCTGCCTCCTCCTCCTCCTGGACCACCTGCCGCTGATATTCGGCCCTTAAGGCCTCCAGCTTTCTTTGTCGGGTCCCAGCTGTTCTCTCCCACAGGCCAGATGTTTGTTTTGCAGGAGTAGCTATATCAAGAAAGAAAAAGATAAATTGTAGCCAGTACTCTTCATAAAACAGTAACAAATAAAAATTATTATATAGTGGCACAGTAGCACATTTGTTGTATCCTTGATTCCTCGGCCCCTAAGATTTTGATGAGATTAGAGTTTCAGGCATTAGGCACTATGGAGTAGACAAGTATTCTTCTTCTCTCTCTTGTTTAGCTAAATTAATCTTGTAGTTCTAGGCATCCCAGCTCAGCTTGCGCCCTAGACAGACATACTCGTGTTGCAGACCCGCAGTACTTTACTACGGTCTGCAGGTGGGGCAGCTGTACTACACAATTATCTCTTTTTCTATTATGGCCACTCTGTTAAATCAATGGCAAATGCTCAATTTCACTTTTACCCTGACTCCTACAAGGCAGATTATATCATTGAATGAATGATGATATACGGCATGACGTCATGTGGCGAGAGGTACTACCATTGTGACCAATCATGTAGTCGATAGGCCACCCATGACTGACACTGTCGAAATGATGACATGGATAGGGAGGGAGTGGGCCTCGGAGTCGGAGGGAGGTGACTGATGATAGGTGGGTACCTACATAATATATATGTTGTGCTTGCAAACTACTGGGAGCAGTCTGAAATACAACCTCAAACCTTTGAATCAAAAAACCTTGTGAAAAAAACATTCCTTCTTAATTCTTCTTCCCAGGGATTTTTCCATTTATCATTGCATTTTTCTTCGTACATTATTTTTATTCTTCACCCTTGGCTTTGCTACTCTGGCACGGTTTAATTTTCTTTTACATTCTCCTCATCCAGTCTTCACCTATGATTGAATCCCATCCAGGCTCAATAAATCCAAACATGGCTATTTTTCTCAACAAACCTTTCACCAACATATATTTGTCTTTTAACCACCCATGCGTCCTTGCTTGCCTTTAAGTTTGACCCATCAAACCTCGGAGGATTCTTTTCACTCATATAGTTTCACCCACCCAGGCAGGCATCCTTTTTTTCACCTTTCTCCCATCCTTCAACCACCCATGCATCTTATCAGCCACCTCTATGCATCCTGGACCCACTTCACCCATTCATCCTTTTCTGCCAGTCATATATTACATGTCACTCGTCCTTCCTCCTTCCATCCTTCTTTCCCCTTTCCATCAACCCATCAAAGTCTGCACATAAAACTTTATCTGCTGAGTTGAAAAAAAGAGGCCATCAACTCCTGATAATGCTAAGTAAAGGGTGTCTTCTTCTACTGTTCACAACTTAGTCACAACAGAACAGTGTACAGTGACTGTACTCGCAGCGAGTGTATAAATTCAACTGTCAATAAGCAAGGAATATGACTTACCACCACCCGCCACTACTGCTGGCTCACCCCTTGTAGCTTCTGCATAGGCTACTCCCCTCCGGGCTGGGTTTGCCTTCCCCTCTGGCCCCGGCACTGGTGGTCAATACGCCTAGAAAAAACTTTACACTTTTTTGAGATGCCATATAAACCTCCCCCTATTTTTTTTTCACTAGCAAAATAAAAAATATAATACACACACCACACACATCACTGCACTCCTCATACTTCCTTCCAGCCATAGTGCACAGTAATCAGTTCACCATCAACTACTGCTAATAATACTATGCCTAGACGGGAAGAAGACACATCTTCGGGGTGTCCAACGTGACCATCATTTACTGATTGAGCATGAGAAACCAAAAGAAAGCCTTCTCATCTAAACAAACATGCGTAGAATACCTTACTTGGGCATGCAATCTGCACAGCCGAGTACTAGTATTAGTAGTAGTAAGGACCAATGGGTTGTCTGAGTCTTACAGTATCACCACCAGGCAGACCACAAAAAATATAAGGGGAGAGGGAAAGCTGACTGAAAAAACCAGAAGAAAGCAAGCTACAGACAGACTAATACAGTGTCAAAGGCAGAATAAGGTGAAAAAAAAAAACACTAGAAATATATACATAACTTAATAGTTAATGCAGGGATAAAAAGAATTTAGAAACAGATCGATCGAAAAGGATTTGGAAAAAAATAAAATTAGGAAACCGAAATAATAGTTCAAAATAATGAGGAGTAAAAGTTCGAGAAATATATATTAATATTAACAACAGGACAGAGGACTTACTGGGGCCAGCAGAGCCATCTGAGGAGCGTTCCTGCCCCGGGGAGACCCCTCCAGCTACCACACCCACCTCAGAAGACATCGTCGTAATCTTGCCCCTGGATGCTGATGATCATGTAAGACATAATTAAAGAGACAAAAACTTATTGGTGTTAAATAAATATTAAATATTATATCGCTTCCAAAACATTTTTGACATTAAACGGCAATTGCAATAACATTGACCTTACCTAAATCAGATCGACGAATAGTAGACTAGTATCGCGGTCGCGGACCATTCTGTCTTTATCAGTCCACAGTTCCATTTTGATTCCTGAATCCTAAACCTACCGAGCCCGCCTATTCCAAAGACTTTTGGAATGAATCGCAAAAAAATGATATTTGCTTCTAAGTTCCGAATCGCCGATCTCATTTGCAATCATCTCAACCCCCTTTGATAGGCCAATTCACTAAATCTGCATTTAGTCTTCTTAAATGCATAGATGGATGCCTGCATATTACATACACCAAATTGGTTGGTTGCTATTCACTCACTGTACAAATTACAAAAAAGGTTCTACTAAGGACTAAGGGGTCAAGGACTGAAGTCATGTGAGAAGACACGTCAGGCGGGCCGCTAAATTACTGACTAATACTTTTTTTTATAGTTGCTTTTTAAATTACTGACTAATACTAAGTAACTAACTAATTGCCACTATCTAAATGACAGGACAAAAGAAAGGAGTCTCTCTAGTCTGCATTACCTAACTTAAGTTCTCTAACTTCTCTTACATAATCAGTCCAAGTGAGCGCAAAGTTGCAAACAAGTACGATTAGTAGCGCTGAGCACCTGTCTAGAAGAATAACGATCACATAATATAAGATTTTTAAAAATAACTTTACCTGCATGTAAGCAGCAGCATTCTTGCTACTTTGAGAAAATAATAGTATTTGCAACAACATAGAACACACAATATCAATATTTAGCTACTCACCAAGCCCCGCGACCTCAACACCTAGCAGGTCCAGCAGGTCCTACTCTCGGTCCAGGATATCAGACCACCAGTGCTTCACTTGGTTATGGGTGCGCCGGACCCCAGACCAGCAATACATTGCGTGGTGCACCTTCGCCTATGGCTGCTGAGGCTCCCGGAGCTCTTACCCGGACCCAGGCCTGCTGCCAGGGCGAAGGGGAGGTAGCGCTGCAAGACAAAAACAAGAGCTGCCACCTCTACCTATGAAAACAAGACCCGGGGCTGCACCCCTTCAGGGCACCTCAATGAAGGTGGCTCCTCTTTTCCCCAGTCACACTTTCTGTCATGATGCTGGGGGGGGCAAGGGAAGAAAAGAAAATGTAGAAAGTAAAAAAGTAAGGGAGGGGAAGAAAAAAGGAAGAAAAAAATGAGAAAGCAGTGATATAGAAAACACAGTAGATGCAGTAAAACACACACAAAAAGTAGAAAAAAACACAAAATATACACTTAAGAGAGAGGGATACATAATACATAAAAAAGTTCAGAAAAAAAGTTTTGGGAGCAAAGGATTGGAACGATTTAGGGAGGATTCAAAACAGGCCCCAGAACCATAACAAGAGTGGAAAAACAAGATGGCCACGCGTGTGCACGACCGTGTTGTGAAGTTCACACAATATTTTCCCTCGAACACGCAATCTGCGTTGCTGTACGGCAGAAACATCTCGCTAATGGGGGGAACAAGCAACTCCGCCCGCTCACTGGGCAGAGTTTTTATACTGCTTCGCAGAGTTCCGCAGTGCACCGCTACGCGAACTCCACCCAGGCTTAATTAATTACAGGCCTCTTATTGGTGTTCTTTGTAGTTTTTCCCTTTGTGTTAACTAAACACAATGACTCTGTTTGTTGATCCATATCTGTAGTAGATGAAGTCTTGATAGCGGTTTGTACATTCAAAACCTTTGAAGAAATCAAAGACCTTTCAATACTTTTGGCTAAGTCAATGACCTCCATAAGCATAGGGTTTCTGCAGCTCAGCAACCTTTTTCGTGAAATACAGTTAAATACAAATTGATTAAAAATGTATGTATCTAAAATTGCACCAAATTCACATGTTGCCATGATCCTGAGAGCAGACACATTCCTCCACACCTTCCTCAGTGAATTGTTTAAGTTTGAAAAAGTTGTGCTTCTCGAGCATGATGCTTTGCTCATCAGACACATGTTTTCATAGTCTCTCCACAGCTTCTATATGCACATTCCACTGACCATCTCCAGACTGACCTTGAGGTGCAGACGCTGGTGGTACATTGTCTAAAATGTGTTGAGCAGTCTGGCCAAGATTGCCAAACAAAAGCGCAAATTTGTGTGTAGGGATATAGTCACCAGCATCAATAGCAACTAAATGATTTTCGAAAAGTCTTAGCCATTGTGACCATTTTATGGGCAGTTTACCAGGGCGCTCTAAAAACGGAGGCAGTTGTGTGAACTGTTGACATGTAGCCATAATGCAAAATGTAACTGAAGTGTGCTAAAAAAATGGAGAAACAGTTTTATAAAGGTAACATTGAGACAATCTGTAGTTAAGAGCCAAACCATTTTTTTTTTAATTAATAACATTCAAGGATGCTCCTTGTTATAATGCAGTTGTTTCGTTTGGTGATTGTATCTCTGTGACAGAGAATGTTTTTGTGTGGCGGGATGTGGTGGAGGATGAATGGGGTCTGACTCCTTCATTTAGTGAACCGGATGGGCCATTGGGACTGTCATCATGTATTCCAATTTTCTTTTCTCTTGCTTTTCGATGTCTTGATTGCAATGTATATCATCATTGATTGATTCATATGTGGAAGTAGTAATGGCCAATAGCGCTCCTGTCTGTTATGATTTTTTTGTATTAAAATTGGTAAATAAAGTTAAAAAAAAAATAATAATTCGTACCTGTGTTTCACCGCAAAAGTTATCGGGCGTTTTTATGATCCAATCAGAAAAACCGCTGCCTGCTTGAAGCACTTCTTCTGAATGTAGATCGCCACTGATTGAGTCTCAAAACTGGTATGCAGTGATACCAAGGCTCGGTATGCGATATAACATGGAAAGTGTGCTACATAATGAAGTAGGAAGCACAAAAAGTACCTTATGTCGGCTTGGGGGTCCTGAGCGATGGCCAAGAAGGACAGACCCAGCAATGAGCTTCAAACGGACCCTACACAACGCGAAATGCCAGTGTACAGTACAATTGCTGCGTCGTGGAACACTGCAGCAAACACAGATGACAAAACCCAGCTATGGATGTCGGTGGACGACTGCAGAGGGAGAATCATGTCACCAAATGTAGTAAATGAAGCCACAAACATGAAGTGAGTAGACACTGGATTTATTTCTTGTAATGCAGCCCCCACGATGTGAAGCGTCCGGTTCCAGATCCCCATGGCAACTGCCGGTTGCTGCTGAAATCCTCACCCACTGTTCTGCCCACGCTCATTGAATATTTAAACAATACCAAGTATGCATCATTACTGCATCATACTACACGTAGGGCGCCAATTTAATATACAGTGGGCCTGTTCACAAAATATTTCTGACTGGCGCTGCTTCATATCCTTGGCGTTCAGTAAGGCAATGCTTGGTGTAAACAATTTTTACCAGCCTTTTAGGAAAGGATTCTGGAGGTGGTAATGTGCTGCCCGAATATTTGTGCATATGTGTGTGTGGCATTTTGGTGTGGTGTTTATGTATTCTGTTGCTTTTTTGCTGCTGTATTTTTGTGATGCATTTTTGCAATGTGATGTTGTGTTGTACTGTGGTTGTTATCCTGCGCACTTTTTTGTGTTGCGCCCAGGCATGTTTTAATTGTTGTGTTATGTTACTTTTTTGTATGTTATTGGTTTATGTTCTGTTGTTTACTGTATATATGGGGTCTTCAAATGCTCCCACAATTTCAGGCAAAAGCAACACTTGCCTTTGAAGTTCCAAACCATTGATTTACCACTGTGTAAGGTGGTAAAATATCACTGCTCAAGCTCAAAGGTAATCCTAAAACCATGGCAGAGACCTGTTTTAAAGTAGCACTTTCACTGCCCACTGTATGTGACATTGCCCTGTGTAATTATATAACCAGCTGCTTTCCCTTTCTTCATTGTATTAGTCACAGATCACTCTTTCCTAAGAATACTGCCTGACTCATCATGATAGTCAGAAATATGAAGCCAAATCCATGAAGTCAAATCCACAAGAAGCTGGAAACCTTAAGGGCTGTTTTTGTAAATGGGTGTGACGTTCTCCTGAATTACTTATGAATTTTCATTAGTAAGTCACACATGTTCATGGAAAAGTGCGTTCTGAAAAAGGGCCTGCTGCTGGAAAATAAGCCCACTTTGACTTTTTTTGGTTATTGCCAAATCACAGATTTACACATAGAAAACTATTACTTCTGTAGGTTTCCAGGCATAGATAAGTCTTCACATTTAGTTCTATCCTGGAGAGATGATTAAACGCAAGTAAACCACAGAGAAAAAGTTGTGATATGCACTTTATTTCTTTCCCATTTCTTTAAGACACACATATATTATTTAACTGGCTGAAACCCTATACCACCCAGTCCCATTGAATATGCGGGCTTTGAAGCTATTTCTCACAAACAATGGACACCTACATCAACTGTATCTGAATCCAAGGAAAGCCACTCTTGCTCAAAGATTTTTGGAGTAGGGGTGTGCAAAGTTAAAAAATCACTGCCTCACAACTTTGTAAAGTTGTTTTTAAATGCATAAGCCTTTCAATAGGCAAAGCTTACAGTGTAAAAAACTGTTTTAATCAATCAATCAATCAGTAATCTTCTAAAGTGTGGCTACTCACCCATGAGGGTCTCAAGATGCTGCCTCGGGGGGGATTTGCTGTTCAGTCAAAGAGCCAGGTATTGAGGTCCCTCCTTTATTACAGCAGCGATGGTGATTGCATGAGATGCAGAGCCAGGGAGTTCCAGGTCTTTGCAGTGAGGCAGGAGAAGGATCTTCCTCCAGCCATGGGCTTGCGGATTCGTGGGATGGTGGTCAGGGCCAGTTGAGCAGAGCGGAGATGTCTGGTGGGAGTGCAGAAGGAGAGGCAGTGGTTGAGTTATGCAGGTCTGGCATTATGTAGGGCTTTGTAGGCCTGCGTGAGATGCTTAAAGGTGATTCTTTTCTTGACACATATCCAGTGAATGTCTTTCAGTTGGCCAGTGATGTGGTTGCTGTGTGGATGTCAAGGATGAGTCGGGCGGAGGCGTTCTGGATGGTCTGCAACTTTTTGAGGAGTTTCTGGGTAGTGCCATCGTAAAGTGCGCTGCCGTATCTGCTGCTGACAAGTGCATGGGTGTTCCTTTTCCTGGACTCGGTAGGGATCCACTTGGAGATCTTATGAAGGAGGTAGAGCGTGTGGAAGCAGGAGGATGAAACAGCACTGATTTGGCAGTTTATTGAGGATGAGGAGTCCAGGTTTCGTGCGTGGTTTGTGAGCATGGGGAGGATTCAGAGTGCTGTGGGCCACCAAGAGTTGTCCCAGGTGGAGGGGTAGAAGCCCAGGATGAGGACTTCAGTCTTTTCTGAGTTAAGCTTGAGGCAACTGTCCTACATCGAGGAGGCGACTGCCTTCATTCCATTGTGGAAGTTGCTCTTGGTGACTCTAGGTTCATCTATAAGGGAGAGAATAAGCTTGGTGTCATTGGCACAGAAGATGATGTTGAGTCTGTGGCTTCTGACGATGGCTGCCTTCGGGGCCAAGTAGATGTTGAAGAGGGAGGGCTGATGGACTATCCCTGAGGCCCTTCACAGCTGATCCCTGTGGGTTGTGAGCTAAACAGTGGGATTCTGACTCTGCGTTTGGCTGATTAGGAAGGAGCGGATACACTCTAGAGCTTTGTTCCAGATGCCGGCATTGTGGAGTCTTGCACAGAGGGTATGATGGGAAGGAGGCTGACAGGTCCAGGAGAATGAGGGCAGCAGTCTCGCCTCAGTCAAGGAGGGTGCGGATGTCTAATGTTGCGGCAAGGAGAGCGGTCTCAGTGCTGTGGTTGCTTCTGAAGCCCAATTGGGAGAGGTCCAGGTTTTTGTTTGTTTTGACGAACTCGGAGAGTAAGACATTGATGGCTTTCTCAATGACTTTGGCTGGGAAGGAAAGGAGAAAGATGGGTCTGCAGTTCTTGAGGTCTGTCAGGTTGTCAGAAGGCATGGCCTGGACTTTAGCAGTGACCCATTCTTGCTGCAACAAAGATTCAAGCAGGTCTTCAGAACGCATGCTGATGTTAAATGGCAGTCACTTGTAACATGTTACTGTCTCTCCCACATGGGTGAAGTTCCAAGTCACAGCTACATATGTCCGTGCCTGCTACAAAACATGCCAAACCCAAGCAGCTTCTACCTGACACTCATATATGTCTGACAATAGCTGCACCACTCCCCACATAGGGTGGCATTGTATTTGGGGCTGGGCTGGAAAACAAAATCTGCTCTAATTACTTTCTAAGCAAGCCAGGCTACAATTTTAATATTAGGCAAATACACTTTTGTTATGTAAGGTCCTCGATGACAAGAGTGGTTAACAAAAGCTGTTACCCACCATTGTAGGTGATTAACAAATGCCTAGCAGCTTATGTAGATCTCTCACAAAGCCGGTCGCAACAGCAGTGGCAAAGCAGAGAGTCCATCAAGAGGAGAAGAGAGAGGAGGGTAAAGGAATGCAAAGATGCTGGTGAGTGGGCAGCAGGAGACAGTTTTTTTGTTTTGCAATAGTGAGGAGAGTCCATGATATGCATGGCTTCCCCATTATTCCTCTGTTGCTGCTTAGTACTTGAAAGCAGGAGCACTTGGCTTGTTTGAGCCACACCTAACAGATAATTATAGATGTTTAACAGTGAATATCAGGGACATTTTTCACCTTTGGGTTCAAATTGACACCACAGACAACTCAAGCTTTGCTCTTATTGTCTGTTTGCAGTCTCTCAGAACCCCTATGTGAAAAACGTGCCCATTATTTACTGTTACACATCTATAATCCAACATAATATCGATATCTCGTTCAGAAAATAAGAACACTTGGCTGACCTGCCCAGCTTTGTAACAATAGGGTCAGGTGTAATTTTCGCTAAACCATAGTAATTGAGTGTAATTTTAGGCATTTGGCTTAGTGAAATTTACTCATAAAGTCGAAGATTACACCATTAAGCCACACCACTTAACCAGAAGATGTTTCTGGTTGAAATCTTAAAGCAAGAGCATAGACCTTAGTCAATGAAAATAGATAAAAGACAAAATTGTTTAAGTGGGTGTTTTGAATATCCCTACAGCCTCTTACACCATTGTAAGCATACAGAGGGCATGCATTATTAAAGGGACACTGGGGCGGGCCTTAGAAATGTTTATTTAATAAGGCCTGTTTTATAAATATTAGAAGTGCTTCGAGGAATATGGTTAAGCCCATCCTGGTAATAAGGACCAGGATGAGACCAGATGATGAAGCATGCCCCTAATACAGTCGGTGATGGTTTGCAAAAAAAAAAAAAATGACAAGAGTTTTCCTTTTGGTTCCTTCTGACAAAGATAAAAAAATTGGGTTGTAGGATACCTACAATAAAAACAAATTGGGTTGTAGGATACCAATGTATGATGTTACTTCACATACATTTACAACGCAGTATTTTGCATCGCATTTGTTACAACGCAAGTCGTTACAACGACTTGCACTGGAGGGCGCGGGACTTAGGAATGGTATGATTTACTATTCCAATTCCAGTCTATGTACAGTAGGGAAGGTGTTGGAATAGTAAATCATACTATTCCTTAGGTTAGAGCGCCATCCAGCGCAAGTTGTTGTGTAATGACCCTGATGTAAAGGTATAGCGATGCAATGCCCGCGTTGTAATGGATGTCTACCCTATACATGCTATGCACCAATTAGGGAGTCAGTATCCTGCAAACAGATACATCGGTGTTTTCCCTTCCCCGAAAATATATTAATCTGGATGGACTGGTGAACAAGGAAGAAGCATTTAGCAGTGCCATTGTGTCCTTATAAGAGTACATTGGTGCCACAATACTGGATCCACAATACAAAAAAACGCTGACCACTTTAATTCCTTTCTTAACATCGGATGTCTCAGTTTACAAGAGTTGTCTCATCGGGAAAGTGGGTGATCAAGAAGATGAACGATTTCAAATTAGAGGCCATGACAGAACTGTTCACCATTCAGCTTTGAGGGAGGGCAGAACTCTTGGCTCTGAGTCCTCCAGAATTATGTCACAACTCTGAGTCCTCCAGAAGTATGTCACAACTGCAGAAGCAACACCACCCCACCAGTGGCTACTATTAAACGGACAGCTACAACATTTTCCCAACATCTACAATTAATTGGTTTCCAATGGCGGGCAAGTGCACACATGCAGGCAACTCAGATACAGCATGTGTCAACAACGACATATTGAGACAATGGTTTAAGAGTGGAAACAACAATTACAACACAGTCATTGTAACATATTACCATTACAACGCTGCTGTACCAATGGAAATGCTGTTACAACGCATTAACATCACATCTTAGTACGCATATGACTTTACAACGCATGCCTTTACAACAAATGTTGTTGTCAAGGCATGAAAAGTAAAGGGATATGCGTTTCAAATGTAAAAATTAGGTAAGAATGTTTTTTGAGGGGGTTTTGGGGTAGCAAGGGTAAGTTTAGGGTGGGTAGGTGTTTTTGGGGGGCAAGGGTAGTTTTAGGGTTTAGGGTTTTTATGGGTTTTGGGGTGGCAAGGGTAATTTTACAGTTTAGGGTGGGTATGGGTTTTGGGTGACAAGGGAAATATTAGGGTTTTGGGTGGATATGGGTTTTCGGTGGCAAGGGTAATTTTAGGGTTTGAGGTGGGTAGTGATTTTGGGGTGTCAAGGGTAATTTTAGATTTTAAGGTAGGTAGGGGTATTGGTATGGCAAGGGTAATTTTAGGGTTTAGGATGGGCATGAGTTTTGGGTGGCAAGGGTAATTTTAGAGTTTAGGGTGGGTTGTAGGATTTTAAGGAAATGTGCGTGTATATATATATATATATATATATATATATATATATATATATATATATATTCACTGAAAAAACCATAGGTTTTTGGAAAAGTTATAGTTAGTTGGACATTTCACTCGTACAAAACCCTTGAAATTCCCCCGTTATGGTTAGTTCAGCTAACTATAACTCGCACCCCCGCAATGCTCTGCTGAAGACGTCACATATTACATAACTCATGACATCGTCAGTGAAATCACAGATGACATCACTGATGACATCTCAAATGACATCACTGATGACATCATCCAGTGACTGTGTGTTTCTCTAAAGTTTAAATACGTTTTAATATATATTGGGAAAGGCGTGTTGAAGAATGAGTGGGTGTATAACCCCTTCGATGCTCATGACGGAATGGTTCCGTCATGAGCATCGGTGCTCCTGTGCTCATGACGGAAACATTCCATCATGAGGACAGGGGCACAAAATCCCTCTGCTGCAGACAGCAGAGGGATCTCCTTTTCTCCCCCAGAGCTTCAGAAGCTGGGGAAGAGCTTCCCCAGCTCCCGAGGCCCCCACCCTGGTTTCTGTGATAGGATGATCAGCACACACCTCGCGCTGTCGTCATTTCACAGAATCCGAAACTAAAATGAACCTTTAGGTTCATTTTAGTTTCCCTTTCTACGTGCTCAGGAGGCTATCTCATCCCCCTGAGCACGTAGAAAGACGGGAGAGGTATCATTGGAAAGGGGAGAATCTCCCCAGTAGATCCCTGCTTGGGGATCGCCCCAGGAGGGCGATCCCCAAGCAGGGATCCACCCACTAGACACCAGGGAGGGGAGAGCCGCCCCTTGGGCAAGGGCCTTTGCTTACCCCATAAAAATTTGGGCCAATTTAGTCTTTCTGCCCCCCTGCGGGGCAGATGGGGCAGTAGCCCCCAATATGCCCCCGGGGGGCAGAAATCCCACTAGATACCAGGGATTTTCGTTTATATTTCAATTAGGGGTGGGGGCTGCCTAATATGGGCATGCCAATGCCCCCACCCCCGGCCACACAATCTCAGACTTTCTGCCCCCCGGGGGCAGAAAACCCACTAGATACCAGGGATTTAAAAAAAATTATAATTAGGGGTGGGGGCTGCCCAAAATGGGCATGCCAATGCCCCCAACCCTCCTGCCGCAAAGATACAGTCTTTCTGCCCCCCCTGGGGGGAATATGGGGGCAGTAGCCCCCAATCTGCTCCCCCGGGGCGGGGGCAGAGAGCCCACTAGATACCAGGGATTTAAAAAAAAATTATAACTAGTGGTGGGGGCTGCCCAATATGGGCATGCCCATGCCCCCAATCCCCCCACAAAAATGACAGCAAAGATACAGTCTTTCTGCCCCCCCTGGGGGGAATATGGGGGCAGTAGCCCCCAATCTGCTCCCCCGGGGCGGGGGCAGAGAGCCCACTAGATACCAGGGATTTAAAAAAAATTATAACTAGTGGTGGGGGCTGCCCAATATGGGCATGCCCATGCCCCCAATCCCCCCACAAAAATGACAGCATTTATGCCCCCCGGGGGGGGGGCAAAAAGCCCACTAGATGCCAGGGATTTTTGGGGGCAAATCAGAATTAGGGTGGGGGCTGCACAAAATGGGCATGCCAATGCCCCCACCCCTCCCCCACAAAAATTACAGCATTTCTGCCCCCAATCTGCCCCCCATGGACAAAAAGCCCAGTGGATGCCGGGGATTTTTTGGGGCACATTTTAATTAGGGTTGGGGTTGTAATTTTTGTGGGGGAGGAGATGGGGGCATGGACATGCCCATTTTGGGCTGCCCCACCCTAATTAAAATTTGCCCAAAAAAATCCCTGGGGTCTAGTGGACTTTCTGCTCCCCCTGGGGGGCAGATGGGGGCATTAGCCTCCATCTGCCCCACCGGGGGAGGCAAAAGGCCCACTAGATGCCAGGGATTTTTGGGGGGCAAATTTGAATTAGGGTGGCGGCTGCCCAAAACAGGCATGTCCATGCTCCCATCTCCTCCCCCACAAAAATTACAACCTTCCTGCCCCCCCAGGGGGCAGATGGGGCAGTAGCCCCCAATCTGCCCCCCCGCTGGCAAAAAGGCCACTTGACGCCAGGGACTTTTTTGGGCACATTTTATTTAGGGTGGGGGCATTGGCATGCCTGTTTTGTGCAGCCCCCATCCTAATTAAAATATGCCCCAAAAAATCCCTGGAATCTAGTGGCCTTTTTGACCCCCCTGGGGGGCATGTGGGGGCAGTAGCCCCTAATCTGCCCCCCTGGGGAGGGCAAAAAGCCCACTAGACGCCAGGGATTTTTTTGGGGCAAATCTGATTTAGGGTGGGGGCTGCCCAAAATGGGCATGTCAATGCCCCCACCCCTCCCCCACAAAAAGTACAGCCTTTCTGCCCCCCTGGGGGGCAAATGGGGGCATTAGCCCCCAATCTGCCCCCCGGAGGGCAAATAGCCCAGTAGACGCCAGGGATTTATTTGGGCGCATTTTAATTAGGGTGAGGGCATTGGCATGCCCGTTTTGGACAGCCCCCACCCTAATTAAAATTTGCCCAAAAAAATACCTTATGTCTAGTGGACTTTCTGCCCCGGGGGGATGGGGCATCAGCCCCTAATCTGCCCCGCTGGGGGGGGGGAAACAAAAAGCCCACTAGACGCCAGGGAATTTTTTTTGGGCACATTTGAAATAGGGTGGGGGCAGCCCAAAACGGGCATGCCCATGCCTCCACACCCTCCCCCGCAAAAATTACAGCCTTCCTGCCACCCAGGGGGCAGATGGGGCAGTAACCCCCAATCTGCCCCCTCGGGGGGGCAAAATGCCCACTAGAAAACAGGGATTTTTTGGGGCGAATTTTAATTAGGGTGGGGCTGCCCAAAATGGGCATGTCAAAGCCCCCATCCCCTACCCGCAAAAATTATAGCCTTTCTGCCCCCCTGGGGGGAAGATGGGTGCAGTAGCCCCCAATCTGCTCCCCGGGGGGCAAAAAGCCCACTAGACGCCAACGATTACGCTGGCTTTTTTTATGCATGGTGGTGGGGGCTGCGCAGAATGGGCATACCCATGCCCCCACCACCCAAAACAATAGCCACAGTGTTTATGCCCCCCTTGGGGGCATATCGGGGCAACCCCACCCCCTGATATCCCCCAGGGCGGCAGAAAGCCACGGCACGGATTTGTTTTTATCAATATGCCTACCTGTGGATTTTGGGCCCTAGTGCAGCCGGCACGTAGGGAAATGTGGAAACCTAGCAAACCGATACATTTTTGGAAACTAGACACCCAGGGAAATTCAGGATGGAGTGACTTGATGGGCTCTCACCGGGTTCTGTTACCCAAAATCCCTTGCAAACCTAAAAATTTATTGAAAAAGCCCACATTTTCCTCACATTACTATGGTGAAATGTTCTGGAATCTGCGTGGATCCACAAAATTCCAGCCAAACTACGTTCCCCAAAGCCTTCCGAGAAAAATGGTACCCCACTTGTGTGGGTAGCGCGTAGTGCCCGCGACAGGCAAGGGCCCAAAACCTATTGAGGCGACATCAAAATTACCTATCACAAAACAACCTGAGTTTTTGGCCCCGGGCTCGGCGGCCATTTTGGGAAACTTCCAAACTCACACATTTCTGAAAAGTAGGCACCCAGGGGAGACCAGCGTGGTATGGCTTGCGTGGGTCTCCCAACATTTTCCTACCCAGAATCCCCTGCAAACCTCAAATTTAGCTGCAAAAATCCCTTTTTTCTCAAATATCTGTGTGGGAAAGTTCTGGAATCTGGGTGGATCCACAAATTTCCTCCCAGCCAGCATTCCCCCAGGTCTCCTGATAAAAATGGTACCTCACTTGCGTGGGTAGGCAAAGTGGCTGAAACAGGAAATGGCCCAAATTGTATGGTGGAGACTTCAAAATTACCTAACGCAAAACTACCTGGTTTTGGGGGGACACCTGTTTTTTTTGGCCCGGGGTTAGCCGCCATCTAGGGAAACCTACAAAACCCACATGTTTCTGAAAACTAGACACCCTGGGGAGTCCAATGAGGTATGGCTTTCGTGGATCCCCCAACGCTTCCTTACTCAGAATCCCCTTCAAAACTCAAATTTAGCTGAAAAAAACATATTTTCCACATATTTTTGCATGGAATCACCATGCTGACACAAATGTCCTACCACCCAGTGTTCCCCTTGTTCTCCCGAGTAAAATGATACTTCAATTGTGTGGGTGCCCAAAGCAGAACTGGCTAAAAACTTATTTAAAAAAAAATATAGCGCTTAGAATTCTCGGTGCTATACTCTAAATCCCTATGCTTTGGGCTCTTCCTAGTCAAAGGACTTTGTCCCACCCATACAAGTGACGTATAATTTTACTCGGGAGAACAAGGGGAACGCTGGGTGGTAGGACATTTGTGCTGTCACTGTGATCCCACGCAAAAATGTATGGAAAAAGTGATTTTTTCAGCTAAATTTGAGGTTTGCAGGGTATTCTGGGTAGAAAAACGTTGGGGGACCCATGCAAGCCATACATTGCTGGACTATCCTGGGTGTCTAGTTTTCAGAAATGTTTGGGTTTGGTAGTTTCCCAAGATGGCCGCCGAGTCCGAGGACAAAACCCAGGTGACCCCCCTTGCAAAACCAGGTTGTTTTGTGATAGGTAATTTTGATGTCGCCTCAAAAGTTTTTGGGCCCTTGCCTGTCGCGGGTACTTGACCTACCCACACGAGTGAGGTGTCATTTTTATTGGGAGACCTGGGGGAATGCTGGGTGGAAGAAAATTTGTGTGAGCCCGGTGATCCCACATTTTCCCACACAAAAATGTGTGAAAAAAGTGATTTTTTCAGCTAAAATTGAGGTTTGCAGGGAATTCTGGGTAAGGAAATGTTGGGGGATCCACGCAAGCCATACCTCCCTGGAAGAAAACGGGTGTCTAGTTTTCAGAAATGTGTGGGTTTGGTAGGTTTCCCTAGATGTCCACTGAGCACAGGGCCAAAAACCCAGGTGACCCCCCCCCTTGCAAAACCAGGTGGTTTTGAGATAGGCAATTGTGATGTCGCCTCACTCCGTTTTGGGCCCTTGCCTGTCGCGGGTACTTAGGCCTCCCACATAAGTGAGGCACCATTTTTATCAGGAGGCCTGGGGGAACGCTGGGTGGAAGGAAATTTGAGTGAGCCCGGTGATACCACACTTTCCCACTCAAAAATGTTTGAAAAAAGTGATTTTTTCAGCTACAAGTGAGGTTTGCAGGGAATTCTGGGTAAGGAAACGTTGGGGGATCCACGCAAGCCATACCTCTCTGGAAGCCCCCGGGTGTCTAGTTTTCATAAATGTATAGGTTTGCTAGGTTTCCCTGGGTGCCGGCAGAGCTAGGGTTAAAAAACTACAGCTAGGCACTTTGCCAAAAAAGTGTCATTTTTCACTGAGAAATTGAGGTGTGACCGCGTTGCATTTTGCACCGTTTCCTGTCACGGGCACTAGGCCGACCCACACAAGTGAGGTCCCATTTTTCTTGGAAGACTTTGGGGAATGCGGGGTGGGTGGAAATTTGTGGATCCACACAGGTTCCAGAACTTTCCACCACAGAAATATGGGGAAAACTATGTTTTTTTGACAATTTTTTAGGTTTGCAAGGGATTCTGGGTAACAGAACCTGGTGGGAGGCAGTCAAGTCAACCCATCCTGGATTCCCCTGGGTGTCTAGTTTTCAAAAATGTATAGGTTTGATAGGTTTCCCTAGGTGCCGGCAGAGCTAGGGTTAAAAAACTACAGCTAGGCACTTTGCGAAAAAAGGGTCATTTTTCACTGCAAAATTGAGGTGTGACCACACTGCATTTTGCGCCGTTTCCTGTCACGGGCACTAGGCCGACCCACACAAGTGAGGTACCATTTTTCTTGGAAGACTTTGGGGAACGTGGGGTGGGTGAAAATTTGGGGATCCACGCAGATTCCAGAACTTTCCGCCACTGAAATGTGGGGAAAATTTGTTTTTTTGACAATTGTTTAGGTTTGCAAGGGATTCTGGGTAACAGAACCTGATGGGAGGCAGTCAAGTCACCCCATCCTGGATTCCTCTGGGTGTCTAGTTTTCAAAACTGTATAGGTTTGCTAGGTTTCCCTTGGTGCCGGAAGAGCTAGGGTTAAAAAACTACAGCTAGGCACTTTGCCAAAAAAGGGTAATTTTTTACTGCGAAATTGAGGTGTGACCACGTTGCGCTTTGCGCCATTTCCTGTCGCGCGCCCTAGGCTGACCCACACAAGTGAGGTACAATTTTTCTCGGAAGACTTTGGGAAATGCGGGGTGGGTGGAAATATGTGGATCCACGCAGATTCCAGAACTTTCCATCACAGAAATGTGGGCAAAATGTGTTTTTTCTTACCATTTTTTCGGTTTGCAAGGGATTCTGGGTAACAGAACCTGGTGGAAGGCAGTCAAGTCACCCCATACTGGATTCCCCTGGGTGTTTAGTTTTAAAACATGTATAGGTTTGCTAGGTTTCCACAGGTGCCGGAAGAGCTAGGGTTAAAAAACTACAGCTAGGCACTTTGCCAAAAAAGGGTAATTTTTTACTGCGAAATTGAGGTGTGACCACGTTGCGCTTTGCGCCATTTCCTGTCGCGCGCCCTAGGCTGACCCACACAAGTGAGGTACCATTTTTCTCGGAAGACTTTGGGAAACGTGGGGTGGGTGGAAATTTGTGGATCCACTCAGATTACAGAACTTTCCACCACAGAAATGTGGGGGAAATGTGTTTTGGTTGACAATATTTTAGGTTTGCAAGGGATTCTGGGTAACAGAACCTTGTGGGAGGCAGTCAAGTCAACCCATCCTGGATTCCCCTGGGTGTCTAGTTTTAAAAAATGTATAGGTTTGATAGGTTTCCCTAGGTGCCGGCAGAGCTAGGGTTAAAAAACTACAGCTAGGCACTTTGCGAAAAAAGGGTCATTTTTCACTGCGAAATTGAGGTGTGACCACACTGCATTTTGCGCCGTTTCCTGTTTCGGGCACTAGGCCGACCCACACAAGTGAGGTACCATTTTTCTTGGAAGACTTTGGGGAATGTGGGGTGGGTGAAAATTTGGGGATCCACGCAGATTCCAGAACTTTCCGCCACTGAAATGTGGGGAAAATTAGTTTTTTTGACAATTGTTTAGGTTTGCAAGGGATTCTGGGTAACAGAACCTGGTGGGAGGCAGTCAAGTCACCCCATCCTGTATTCCCCTGGGTGTCTAGTTTTCAAAACGGTATTAGTTTGCTAGGTTTCCCCAGGTGCCGGAAGAGCTAGGGTTAAAAAACTACAGCTAGGCACTTTGCCAAAAAAGGGTCATTTTTTACTGCGAAATTGAGGTGCGACCACGTTGCGCTTTGCGCCATTTCCTGTTGCGCGCACTAGGATGACCCACACAAGTGAGGTACCATTTTTCTCGGAAGACTTTGGGGAATGCGGGGTGGGTGGAAATATGTGGATCCACGCAGATTCCAGAACTTTCCATCACAGAAATGTGGGCAAAATGTGTTTTTTCTTACCCTTTCTTAGGTTTGCAAGGGATTCTGGGTAACAGAACCTGGTGGGAGGCAGTCAAGTCACCCCATACTGGATTCCCCTGGGTGTCTAGTTTTCAAAAATGTATAGGTTTGCTAGGTTTCCACACGTGCCGGAAGACCTAGGGTTAAAAAACTACAGCTAGGCACTTTGCGAAAAAAGGGTCATTTTTCACTGTGAAATTGAGGTGTGACCACACTGCATTTTGCGCCGTTTCCTGTCCCGGGCACTAGGCCGACCCACACAAGTGAGGTACCATTTTTCTTGGAAGACTTTGGGGAATGTGGGGTGGGTGAAAATTTGGGGATCCACGCAGATTCCAGAACTTTCCGCCACTGAAATGTGGGGAAAATTTGTTTTTTTGACAATTGTTTAGGTTTGCAAGGGATTCTGGGTAACAGAACCTGGTGGGAGGCAGTCAAGTCACCCCATCCTGTATTCCCCTGGGTGTCTAGTTTTCAAAACGGTATTAGTTTGCTAGGTTTCCCTAGGTGCCGGAAGAGCTAGGGTTAAAAAACTACAGCTAGGCACTTTGCCAAAAAAGGGTCATTTTTTACTGCGAAATTGAGGTGTGACCACACTGCATTTTGCGCCGTTTCCTGTCCCGGGCACTAGGCCGACCCACACAAGTGAGGTACCATTTTTCTTGGAAGACTTTGGGGAATGCGGGGTGGGTGGAAATATGTGGATCCACGCAGATTCCAGAACTTTCCATCACAGAAATGTGGGCAAAATGTGTTTTTTCTTACCATTTCTTAGGTTTGCAAGGGATTCTGGGTAACAGAACCTGGTGGGAGGCAGTCAAGTCACCCCATACTGGATTCCCCTGGGTGTCTAGTTTTCAAAAATGTATAGGTTTGCTAGGTTTCCACAGGTGCCGGAAGAGCTAGGGTTAAAAAACTACAGCTAGGCACTTTGCCAAAAAAGGGTAATTTTTTACTGCGAAATTGAGGTGTGACCACGTTGCGCTTTGCGCCATTTCCTGTCGCGTGCACTAGGCTGACCCACACAAGTGAGGTACCATTTTTCTCGGAAGACTTTGGGAAACGTGGGGTGGGTGGAAATTTGTGGATCCACGCAGATTACAGAACTTTCCACCACGGAAATGTGGGGGAAATGTGTTTTGGTTGACAATATTTTAGGTTTGCAAGGGATTCTGGGTAACAGAACCTGGTGGGAGGCAGTCAAGTCACCCCATACTGGATTCCCCTGGGTGTTTAGTTTTCAAAAATGTATAGGTTTGCTAGGTTTCCACAGGTGCCGGAAGAGCTGGGGTTAAAAAACTACAGCTAGGCACTTTGAAAAAAAGGGTAATTTTTTACTGCGAAATTGAGGTGTGACCACGTTGCGCTTTGCGCCATTTCCTGTCGCGCGCACTAGGCTGAACCACACAAGTGAGGTAACATTTTTCTCGGAAGACTTTGGGAAACGTGAGGTGGGTGGAAATTTGTGGATCCACACAGATTACAGAACTTTCCACCACAGAAATGTGGGGAAAATGTGTTTTGGTTGACAATATTTTATGTTTGCAAGGGATTCTGGGTAACAGAACCTGGTGGGAGGCAGTCAAGTCAACCCATCCTGGATTCCCCTGGGTGTCTAGTTTTCAAAAATGTATAGGTTTGATAGGTTTCCCTAGGTGCCGGCAGAGCTAGGGTTAAAAAACTACAGCTAGGCACTTTGCGTAAAAAGGGTCAGTTTTTCACTGCGAAATTGAGGTGTGACCACACTGCATTTTGCGCCGTTTCCTGTCACGGGCACTAGGCCGACCCACACAAGTGAGGTACCATTTTTCTTGGAAGACTTTGGGGAATGTGGGGTGGGTGAAAATTTGGGGATCCATGCAGATTCCAGAACTTTCCGCCACTGAAATGTGGGGAAAATTAGTTTTTTTGACAATTGTTTAGGTTTGCAAGGGATTCTGGGTAACAGAACCTGGTGGGAGGCAGTCAAGTCACCCCATCCTGGATTCCCCTAGGTGTCTAGTTTTCAAAACGGTATTAGTTTGCTAGGTTTCCCTAGGTGCCGGAAGAGCTAGGGTTAAAAAACTACAGCTAAGCACTTTGCCAAAAAAGGGTCATTTTTTACTGCGAAATTGAGGTGTAACCACGTTGCGCTTTGCGCCATTTCCTGTTGCGCGCACTAGGCTGACCCACACAAGTGAGGTACCATTTTTCTCGGAAGACTTTGGGGAATGCGGGGTGGGTGGAAATATGTGGATCCACGCAGATTCCAGAACTTTCCATCACAGAAATGTGGGCAAAATGTGTTTTTTCTTACCATTTCTTAGGTTTGCAAGGGATTCTGGGTAACAGAACCTTTTGGGAGGCAGTCAAGTCACCCCATACTGGATTCCCCTGGGTGTCTAGTTTTCAAAAATGTATAGGGTTGCTAGGTTTCCACAGGTGCCGGAAGAGCTAGGGTTAAAAAACTACAGCTAGGCACTTTGCCAAAAAAGGGTAATTTTTTACTGCGAAATTGAGGTGTGACCACGTTGCATTTTGCGCCATTTCCTGTCGCGTGCACTAGGCTGACCCGCACAAGTGAGGTACCATTTTTCTCGGAAGACTGTGGGAAACGTGGGGTGGGTGGAAATTTGTGGATCCACGCAGATTACAGAACTTTCCACCACGGAAATGTGGGGGAAATGTGTTTTGGTTGACAATATTTTAGGTTTGCAAGGGATTCTGGGTAACAGAACCTGGTGGGAGGCCCTCAAGTCACCCCATCCTGGATTCCCCTGGGTGTCTAGTTTTAAAAAATGTATAGGTTTGCAGGTTTCCCCTAGGTGCCAGAAGAGCTAGGGTTCAAAAACTACAGCTAGGCACTTTTGCAAAAATGGGTCATTTTTCACTGCGAAATTGAGGTGTGACCACGTTGCGTTTTGCGCCGTTTCCTGTCGCGCGCACTAGGTCGACCCACACAAGTGAGGTACCATTTTTCTCGGAAGGCTTTGGGGACCGTGGGGAGGGTGGAAATTTGTGGATCCACACAGATTCCAGAACTTTCCACCACAGAAATGTGTGCAAAGTGTGGTTTTTCTTGCCATTTTTTAGGTTTGCAAGGGATTCTGGGTAACAGAACCTGGTGGGAGGCAGTCAAGTCACCCCATCCTGGATTTCCCTGGGTGTCTAGTTTTCAAAAATGTATAGGGTTGCTAGGTTTCCCTAGGTGCCGCCAGAGCTAGGGTTCAAAAACTACAGCTTGGCACTTTGCCAAAAAAGGGTCATTTTTCACTGCGAAATTGAGGTGTGTCCACGTTGTGTTTTGCGCCGTTTCCTGTCGCGGGCACTAGGCCGGCCCACACAAGTGAGGTACCATTTTTCTCGGAAGACTTTGGGAAATGCAGGGTGGGTTGAAATTTGTGGATCCACGCAGATTACAGAACTTTCCACCACAGAAATGTGCGGAAAATGTGTTTTGTTTGACAATTGTTTAGGTTTGCAAGGGATTCTGGGTAACAGAACCTGGTGGGAGGCAGTCAAGTCACCCCATCCTGGATTCCCCTGGTTGTCTAGTTTTAAAAAATGTATAGTTTTGCTAGGTTTTCCTATGTGCGGGCAAAGCTAGTGTTCAAAACTACAGCAAGACACTTCGCAAAAAAAGGGTAAATTTTCATTGTGAAAATGTGGTGTTTTCACGTTGGGTTTTGAGCCATTTCCTGTCGTGGACACTATGCCTACCCACAAAAGTGAGGTACCATTTTTATTGGGAGACTTAGGGTAATTCATATTTGTAAAGCAACTGTTATTACCCATTGATTTTTTATGCATTTTTGCCTTCCAAATGAAAGACATTGTGTAAAAAAGAAGTCATTTTGAAAAATGACCGATAATTCTCATGCTAGTATGAGTATTCCCAATTTAGAAAATGTGCAAATATGTACTGTTTCGAAACTCTATCATTTATTCCCATTTCAGAAATACATAGGTGTCTTTCATACCGATTTTTCCATGTATACATTTTTCCTCAATAATTACTATGTACCCGGAACATAATAAAAAACCATTGCAAATTGCTGCTCAGTTTTTTACTCTGGGTTCGTCGGGTTCTTGGTGAACCTACAAGTCCTATACATCCCCACAACCAGGAATGTCCAGCGGATGTAACGGTATATTGCTTTCAAAGAGCTGTCATAATTAGAAGAAGTTACAGGTGAAAACATTGACACAAAAGGCTGTTTTTTTCAACTAATTTTCAATTTTTCCTTTATTTAACTGTTAGTTTCTTTAAAGAAACCTTGATGGATCTACACAAATGACCCCTTGCTGAATTCAGAATAAGCTATGTCCCAGAAAAATGCCAAAACTATGTAAAAAATGTTGGTTTTCTGACAAAAGTCTGTCATTCCCTAAAATCTGGGAAAATGGTGATTTCAGCCCCACAAATCCTTTTTTGGTAACATTTGCAGGGAAAAACCCAGACGCTTTAATTTGCAGTCCGTTTTACCCAGTTTTCCCCCAAAAAACTAAATTTTGCTGTATTTTGTCTAATTTCTGGGACCCCTCCAGGGGAGTCCACAAACCCTGGGTACCTTTAGAATCCCCATGATGTTGGAAGAAAAGGACACAAATTTGGCGTGGATACCTTATGTGGTCAAAAAGTTACATGGTCCTAAGCGCGCACTACCCCAAATAGCCAAAAAAAAGGCTTAGCACAGGGTGGGGGAAAGGCCTAGCAGCGAAGGGGATAAGTGTCTGAATGGATGATTTACTAGGTGTGTGACTGACTCTATAAGTGAGTGATTAAACATATCTTACTGAATGCATGGGTTAGTGACTAAACTGTGTGAATCTCTGTATCCGTCTGTTGGTGTGTAAGCGGCAGCATGGGTTTGTGAATAACTACATAGGTGTCTATATGAGTTATTGATCGGTTGTCTGAGTGTCTGTATGGGTGCCTGAGTGTTTGTGTGGGTGGGGTATGTGACTCTGTGCATAGATGTGTGAGTGGGTGATTCACTGGGTGCATAGTTTGAAGTGTGCATCTGTGATGGACTGTATGGGTGGGTGAGTGTGTGTATGGGTGTGTTAGTGAGTGAATGTATATCTCAGTGGTACATGTGTGAGTAACTGCATATATGAAAGGCAATATATATGTGTGTTAGAGTATATAAATGGCTATAAGTGAGAGTGGCTGCATGGATGAGTGTTTGCTTGTATCAGTGATTGTATAAGAACATAAGAATGTGCTAGTATTTATATGAGTAAGTGAGCTGGTGTGTGTATAACTGTATAGGTGAGTAAATGGGAGTGTGATTAATTATTTGCATGACTGACTAGGTGTGTGAGTACCTCTATGGATGAGTGACGGTGTGTGAGTGTCTATATAGGTGTATGAGTGCACATGCTAGTCCTGTACTGCGTGACCATAAGTATGAGTGACTGTACGGGTGAGTGTGTGGATGTGTGTGTAGACCTAAGAATCAGTGAGTCGGTCTGTAGTTATTGCTGTTAGAGTGTCTATGGTTTTGAGAATGGCAGTCTGTAAGTTAGAGTGGGTGTATCTAAAGTTATATTAGGGTGTGAGAAGATGCATGAAATTATCACAGGGATGATGTCATCAGTGATATCATCAGTGACATCATCTGTGATGTCACCGACCATGTCATGAGTGATGTAATATGTGATGTCATCAGCAGTGCATTGCGGGGGCGTGAGTTATAGTTAGCTGAACTAACTATAACGGGGGAATTACTATGGTTTTGTACGAGTGAAATGTCCAACTAACTATAACTTTCCCTAAAACCTATGTTTTTTCAGTGAATTTCTAAGGTTTTTTAAATGCTAATTTCTAACTATAAAGTGCCTGAAACCTATGGTTTTTTCAGTGAATTTCAAAGGTTTTTTAAATGCTAATTTCTAACTATAACGTGCCTGAAACCTATGGTTTTTTCAGTGAATTTCAAAGGTTTCTCAAATGCTAATTTCTAACTGTAACATGCCTGAAACCTATGGTTTTTTCAGTGAATTTCAAAGGTTTTTCAAATGCTAGTTTCTAACTATGCCTACAGAGGTAGGACATGTGAAGAAAGAAGAAAAAACGCACAGAAAGAAGCAAAAGAAATGCAGAAAGAAGCAACGGAAGTTCACAAAGACGAAGAAAAGTGCAGGAAGAAGCAAGACATGTACAGAAAGAAGCAACTGAGGAGCAGAAAGAGGCCTTGTTGCAAAATCATCCTGTGCCCACAACTTTTTCAGATGGGTACTGGTGGTAACTGACTCTGACTAACCAGGCCTAGAGCCAGTGCTATGCTAAAAGACACTTAGAATACAGTGAAAATACCTATATACACTAGGGAACACTATGCGTTGGGGTACCCCTGTGATTAGCATGACCTCCTCTGTAAGGCCCTAGTACATAATAGGGCAGGGAGATTAAAACTACCTCTAAGTCAGAGGTACAGAAAGGCCCCGCCCCCTCCCTTCACCACTGTGCAAATGCTCCCTGTGGCGCGTTTTAAGTTGGGGGTTTAAGTCCCCTTGAATCCTGAGGGTCCCTGGGGTTCAACTAGCCCACCAGGTAGCTCCAGTAAGCGCCACAGAGCTGCGTTGCAGAGAGGTGTAAAAAGGTGCATGGCCTGGACCACCTCTCTGCAACGCAGGCCTCTGGCAGTTACTAGAGGTACCTGGTGGGCTAGTTGGCCCCCAAGAGCCCTCAGGATTGAAGGGGAATTAATTCCCCAACTTAAAACGGGCCACAGGGCGTGTTTGCACACGTCACCTCAGGCCCCGCCCCCTCCGTTTACCACTGTGCAAACGTGCCCAGTGGCGTATTTAAATTGGGGGGGTTAAGTCCCCTTCAATCCTGAGGGTCCCTGGGGTCCAACTAGCCCACCAGGTACCTCCAGTAAGCGCCACAGAGCTGCATTGCAGAGAGGTGTAAAAAAGGGGCGTGGCCTGGACCACCTCCCTGCAACGCAGGTCTCTGGCACTTTTGGAGGTACCTGATGGGCTAGTTGGCCCCCAGGGGCCCTCAGGATTGAAGGGGAATTAATTCCTCAACTTAAAACGCTCCACAGGGCGTGTTTGCACACATGTCACCTCAGGCCCCTCCCTTCACCACTGTGCGAAACACGCTTCATGGCGCATTTTAAGTTGGGGGATTAAGTCCCATTGAATCCTGAGGGTCCCTGGGGTCAAATTAGCCCACCAGATACCTCCACTAAGTGCCACAGAGCTGCATTGCAGAGAGGTGTAAAAAGGGGCATGGCCTGGACCACCTCTCTGGAATGCAGGCCTCTGGCACTTTTTGGAGGTACCTGATTGGCTAGTTCTCCCCCAGGGGCCCTCAGCATTAAAGGGGAATTAACTCCCCAACTTAAAACGTTCCCCAGCGCGTGTTTGCACATATGTCACCTCAGGCCCCGCACCCTCCCTTCACCACTGTGCAAACATGTACGCATATTGTTGAAACGTCATCCACCCTTTATTGCTGATTCTCGCAAATGAATATATATGGCACCCTAGCAAACATCGATGTGGGTCAGCCCAGCAAGCAATATTCTTTAAAAACTTATTTTATTTTTATTTCTCCATTTTAAACATTGTTTTTTGCATATCGTACTGACAAAAAACCTCTAAAATTGAGTAACGTCATACCTTATTAATCTCCCTCCCTCTATTGCGCAGTTCCCTACTTCAGATAAACTCGCCTTCTCTCACTGCCACTAAACAATGATGACTTTTGTAAGTAGTTTCTTCCTGTCACTCGCCAGCAGGCAAATCTTATTCAGAGGTCAGCTGCGGGGCACTTTCATTGTGCCAAGTCCTTCCCTGTGGCGCTCTTCCAGGCCACAGCCATACTCAAAATACTGCTTAACTTCCGTTGTGAATACTCTGAAAAAGGTACTGGTGGAACTCAGTGCTGATCCAAAGCAGACATCTTGTTCTGACAGACCAGATTATTTCACTACAGCGTTTTGAGTGCGCTTTGCTCAGAGACTTTAAGGCTCTTCTGTCATCTACAGTTGAGGTTAGCAAATCCCCCTTCGTCATACACAGGGGAAATGAGTGGGCTTCAGAGAGAAGTTTGCTTAGCCATAAGACAAGAAAGTTGAGAAATGACCCAGTCAGGGCTCATCATCACCAAAGGAAGCACATTGACAAGAAACCTCACAATAACGCAGTTGTTTCCTGCGCAATGAATTCCTGTCATCTCCTCGGTAACGTTTGATTGCATAGCCCCTAAATAAAACCATTCATGGTGAGATATTGCCTCCCTTAAATGTGCATGAGAGCCAAGCATACAATTAAGAGTGCACGCGTCCTACTCTGAGCGAGAAAATATTAGAATTCCTAAATGTGACCTCTGGCTGCGACAGCCACCCTCAGGTTGGGAGGAGGCCGCTCCTTGCTGACCCACGCTTCTCTGCCAGCCTGTCAGCCAAATTAGGTCTGTCTGTCTAGGGGGTCGTCCTGGCTGGCCTGTGCACCATTGTTTTGCATGCAGTCATAGAGCTACCATGCCACGGGGGCCCAGAGGGGACAGTTTTGTTTATAATTAAACTAAATTGTTAAAGCAATTGACCGCCCAGTAAAGGAATTGTTGGGCAAAAAGTGCACACACTACCACCATGTGGATTCTTCCAGGAAGGGAAGCGCTGCATTTTTTTTTTTTTTACACGCAAGTGTCATTTTCCAGTTTCTTCACATGTGAAATGTCTGACGCATGGGTAGCAAGGAGACTTCACAAGTAGAGCAGCGCGTCCTTCACCTACATACAAAGTACAAACGTGCGTTGTAGATTATTTTTGCCTTCTTCAAAAAAGAGCAGCCCACTGCTGAAACTAAATAACGATGAGACAACCTTTGTGTTTTTAGATTATTGCAGGCACTAATTCACTAATCTCTGACATAATTACTAGTTTATTTGAAGTAGGGGTATAGCATCAGCCACAAGTATTTTTAGCAACCCCCTTGAGGTACTATTTCATTAGCGCACCTCTGCATTCTGATTTTTGGAGAACCAAAACTGGGAGACATAGTGTATTTATTTCCAAACGGAGGATAGGTGTAGTGTCCTGCGAGACACGTTCTAGTGTCTCACAGGAAGCTGTAACCCCAGCCACTCCCTCGAGGGCTGGTCACAGGGCACCCCACACCCATCCATCACGGGTGTCACGAGTGACGTGGCCCCGCTAATAAAAAGGCCCGGGTGCACGTGCTCGCGGCCAGTTTACTACTATTCATCTTCTGGTGTCTGTGTCCCTGATTACTGTAATGTGGGCCTAAGGCCCAACACGACAATGGTGACGAGCGGGTCGACACCCGTGCGTGCGCTGGAAGCCCCTTCACCCGCCTGCCTGAGGGACAGTCTGGCCCCTGTCTAGGGCAACCCTGCTGCCGGCTGAACATTTCCTGTGTACGAGGACATGGGAGACACGGGTCGCAGTACGCACAGTGCGTGAGAAGCCCCATCGCTGTCTCTCACTGAAAAGGAGGAGGATACTTCCCCCCGAGCTCCTCCGGCACCTGCACCCGCATGGGCGCTGAGCCCACAACAAGCGGTCCACGGCTGCGGTACCTGCAGAGGAGCAGAGCGTGAACCCGGAGGCTGCGAGCCGTAGCAAGGCCAACCGTGTCCGTAGTGCCGACGGAGCCACGCCAGAGTCTGCAAGGTAAACCCCCAAGGTGCGCTCCGGAGATGCATTTGCGGGCGACGGGACTCCTGCCATTATCACAAGTCGGCCACAGTTCCCGCCGGCATGGCCCCGCAAGCCGAGACTGAGCCTGCCCCCAGTGCCACGGTGAACCCTGCGCTGCTGGTCGAGGTCCCCCTGTGTGTACACATGTGGAAGAAAGCACTGGCAGCACCTGCTGTGCGCGCCCCCATAGCCTCCAAGCACGACCGGACAGGCGTCCTCCCTGCGGCGAAGAAACGGTGGCAGCACTGTCCTCAAGGGAGAGGTGACAAAGACTGCATCCCAACCAGCTCAGGCCCCCCTGCTATACCCGGGAAAAGTGAAAGATTTCTGCCCAGCTGTACCGGCCCAGTCAGAGCACCGGCAGGGGTCTGCTTTCCCTGCATGTACACCCCGGAAGGCTACTGCTACATCAGTAGCACTACACCAGCCTGGGCTACCCCGCAAGAGCTCCCAGTTCTAGGGAAAGAGAAAACTACCTTACCTTTCCCTGTGTAACTCGCACTGCAGGAAATGTCCCGATACATGTCTCCACAATGCCCATGGGACTACACAGCCGTCTGCGTGTGAAAGGCTGCTGCGGGAGGAGCACCTGCATCGTCTAGCAGGCAAAGACAGCACCGCCCGAGGCCTTCAAGTTCCAGAAAGACCATTGAGCCCTATGCACTGAAGCGCTGCACTGCCAACTAGCGGCCACAAGTGGTAGTGCAGCCGCCCCAAGCAAGCACACAAGGAAGAAACAGCCTGCAGTGCAAAACTACGGCAGCAATGTCCAGACCCATGCATCCTCAGAGCTGCTGAAACTGGTGGACCCCAGGCCTAGAAACAAAACGTCGTGAGGCATGCCTAAAACCCCCACATAAGTATAGGGTACAGCCCTCTTCACCCCAGCACAAAGTGAACCACGCAGTGTTCCTAGCTCCCACACTGTGGCCATGGCCATAAAAAAAACAGGCGGTCCCTGCAAGAGGCCCGCTCCGCTGGCTACCAGCCAAAAACAAAATATAAATAAATAAATAGATGGACACAACCCCAGCGAAGAGGAAAACTGGCGTCCAAGAGTCAGGATCTATTACCGAAGGGAAGAGCCAGACAATAGAAAGCATCCTTTGAGGACGGGGGGCCACCAACACTGTGCACCACCTCACACCTGCATCATCACCCCAGCATGGCTTCGCAGTGGCAGCAAGCCGACCCAGCACCTGAACAGTAGCCACAGTGCACCTAGGGGTGGTGCACGACACAGTACCTCAAGACAGCATGCGCAACACTCGCAGCAAGAGGAAACCCGCCAAGGATCAGCGGAATCCCCTGCACAGCCAGTGGAAGTGGTCAGCGGCAGCGCAAATGCTTCCATGCCAAAGCAAAGACCCCAGAGGTCCAAGACACCCCAGGGCGAAACCCACTGCAGCAGTAGCACTACTGTGGACACAACAAAGCTGCCCCATCACAGGAGTATCAAGCCTCAATACACCTCAGCCACTCTCGGCATGTCAATGAGGAAGTAGCAAGACGTCTGCTGAGATAGTCTGCTGAGATATGCCGGCACCTGCAGCCAGCGTGTGCCAGAGATGCAACCAGGGGCCCAGGACGAACCCAGCACAGAAGAACATGCCAAGAAGCGAAAGGACAGCGGAACCCATCAAGACGGCAAACCCCGAGAGAAGCGCCCAAAGGTGGGGTGCATTGCGCGACACCCGAACAGGCCTCTCAGACCGTCGGAGAGGAAAGACTTCTGCTCAGCACTGAGCGCTCCAAGGAAGCCTGGAAATTCTCAAGCTCATGCACTACCCCCAAAGATGCTGCAACCCAAACCCCCATCATCACAAGTGGACGGCCAGCCAGAACAGCAGCGCCGCAAGAGAACTGTCCTCATCGACAGTGCAAGAAAAGACAGGTGCAGAGCACGCACCACACGTGGCTGCCCAACGCCACCGCCGGAAAAAAAAGGTCGCATCACCTGCCCCTTTCTCGTGAAAAGGCACAACCGCCATCCACACCACAGGCACACCAGTGCCGGAAGAGATTGCCCAAGGCAAATACGGAACAAACGTGGTCCGAAGCACGCAGAAGACCACGCCAGTGAATCCGACTGAACGGGCAGGCGCCCGAGATATAGATATATCTCTGAAAAGAAACACGGCTGAACGCAGCACAGAGAGCGACCACGTCCCCACTGCACCAGCGAAGCCCCGCAGTGGGCCGAAAGCAACACAGGGTCCTCCTCAACACTGCCTCAAGATGGAGTCGGCGGTGACCCACGACAGGCAAGAGAGGAGTCGCACCCGCAGCGGCCCGAAAGCCACAGTGTCCTCCTCAGCACTACCTCAGATGGAGTCGGTGGGGACCCACCGCAGGCAAGAGAGGAGTCGCACACACCACGTGGCAGGCCGCCACAGCAACAGACGCTCCAACGCCAGCGACACGTGACTGGATGTCACGTCGCACAGCAAGCAAAGAGCACGCCGGAGCGAAAGCAGAAGCCGGCGCCGTGACAGGGCCGCCTCGAGGTCCAAGCGCAACGCCCTCGAAGAAAGAAGAGTGACAGCCCTGTCACCCTGAAAACCAGATAAACACAGGTGGGCTGAACAGACCAGCAAAGGGAGAAGACCGAAGACTCACAGCAAGCCAAGAGCACACCCTGACACACCAGACAGCCACCAAGGCGGACTGACGTCCCTGGATACAGCTCCACAGGTGAACCGAACATAAGCCGCAGCAAGCGCATACCGCGTCTCATCCCCACGCTTCCCCAGGCGACCGTCCATCCCCAAGCCACCAAGGCAGACAGACGTCCTTGGATATAGCTCCACAGGTGAACCGAACGTAAGCCGCAGCAAGCGCAAACCGCGTCTCATCCCCACGCTTCCCCAGGAGACTGTCCATCCCCAAGCGTCGGCAGTCTAAGTCAAGTGGCATCCCTGCTCCTGTCCGCAAGTGCCACGGGTGAAGATCCGCTCTGAGTGTCCGTCCTCACACCGCCTCAAGATGGAGTCAGCAGTGACCCCAAGCCAGGCAAGAGAGGATCAACACACTATGTGTTAAACGGCCACGGACACTCAACATCAGCAAGGCGGAGGCACGTGGCTGCCCAGGTCCATCCAGACATCCGAACACTCTCAACAAGCCACCACCACCTGTCATTCTGACTCACCACATGGCTGGCAGCCATCACCACGCCAGCCATCAACACATGCGTCAAGCACCACTCTCCGAGTACCGATGGACTGGAGTCCAAAACCGTTGCCGCACAAGCCTACTAAACAAAATCAGAAGCTACCTGTGAACCTGGCCTACACCGGAACAGCGACAGCAAGTGCAAGTCTTGACCAAGACTCATCCACCCGTGAGGGTTGTGAGTGCGACCAAGCAACGGCTCCTCGGCAGTCCTGCAGCTGCCCCAGACGGCACACAAGCAGTGGCTCCAGCGCAGCCTTCCTACAGTCCCGCAGCAACCCCGACGACGGGCCTCCCCAGGCGGGAGAGGGAGGAGAGACAATGCCCCACCGTCAGGGTACCGGTCACAGCCAAGCGGTTCAACAGGGCCAGTCGGTCCAGCAACCCTTTTGTGAATCCTCAGGCGAGACTCCATCCATGGTCATGACGCAGCACACTAAAAGGAACTGTTAGAACCCACCACAGACCATCACCGACATCAGCCACGATGAACCCAGGCAAGACAGCAAGACATGGCATTGTCAGCGAACGGACGGTATGTAGCCAGCGGTCGTGTCCTGAGTCCCTCAGGTTAAACTACGGGTGCCCGCCGAGGAGGTCCTGCTGCAAGCCAAGTTCACCAGCCCACGTCTGATGTCGTCCTGCCACCTGACTCGAGAAGCTGATGGACCCTGTGGTATTCAATCAACTGTGTGTTTCTTCCCCACAGGTTGGACTGACACTTTGTTTGCCCTTCAATAAAGTTGGGGAGGAATGTAGTGTCCTACGAGACACGTTCTAGTGTCTCACAGGAAGCTGTAACCCCAGCCACTCCCTCGAGGGCTGGTCACACGGCACCCCACACCCATCCATCACAGGTGTCACGAGTGACGTGGCGCTGCTAATAAAAAGGCCCGGGTGCACGTGCTCGCGGCCAGTTTACTACTATTCATCTTCTGGTGTCTGTGTCCCTGATTGCTGTAATGTGGGCCTAAGGTCCAACACGACAGATAGGGTGTTATTAACGATTTTGATATTCCCCACAAATAAATCTTACTATGTAAGAAAGAGAGGAAAGCTACGAGAGATCTCTCGCCCGCAGTGTGATGGTCTTCAAGAAAATGAGGTCTGACTAAATAACGGCAACAGGCAAGGTTCCATCTTGTTCCTCTTTTTATCTGAGGCATAATTCAGGCATTGCTGAGAGAGTGCATCCTGATTGCGGCACCTGTGATTCAAATCTATATTGAAGTGCTGACTGAACTCCATGATCTGGTCTGTGTGCGGGATTTATGGAGGGAGCTTAAGGTTTTTAAGGTAAACACGAGTCTCCTAAACCCGCACACCTAATACACCAATGAAACACGCTTAGCTCAACCACCCCGCCCCCATAGCCTCACGCTGCAGTCTCCTGGAAGGTACAGTAGCGGACCTACTAGCACACAAGTATTGCACCAAACCAAAGCATCCTTACTTCAGACCCCCTCCTAACACCCCCCTCCACCCCCATGCACTCTAGTTTCAGAAGCCCCACTCGTTGTGCCAGAGGCTAAACCAATCGGCAGCCACAGCTCAGATATGGCGGACATGATCATCAGGTTGTGAGAATATTACAAATCGCAGCGGTGCCCCCAACCCCGGCCACCCCCTACCAACCCCCATGACGGCAGGGAATGAGAAATGTTGCATGCCGCGGTGCAAGGCAGGAGTTTGGGTTGGGGGGATATACATGCAATAAGCTAAAGGAATGAGAAAACTTGGGTTGCGAGCACAATGCAGCTACTAAGGAAATGGAGGGTGCAAATTTGAGGTTTATTCCGCTTGCAAAAAAAAAGAGAATACAAGGACATTTATAAGCCTGGGTGAAATCACGCCAGCAAAGCAGCTCAAAGAAAGACAGGGTATAGTCGGCTCTTTTTATGCGCCTTCGGGTCACCATGTGCAGAAGAAATGCACGACACCGACCTCAGCGAGGAGAGAGGGACAGCAACATAAAACACAGAGGAGGGCATTAGTATGCATACCATTTGTTGGGGGTTATGACAGTGGAACACAGCATTTTGTTTTTTCCTCACTGCGAGTAGGCACTTCTTTTTTTACTTCCGGTCCCTTTGCACAAATAATCAAAGCAAATGGGTCTGCATACGGTGTGTCCTGCAACACCAAACCAGAAATTTCACGCAAAACAGACCAGCAGCCTGAGCGTTGTCAACGATAATAGAATGAAATGTTTGTTTTCAGTGCATTGGCAGCCAGAAGGTTCTTTCCCCCCAAGTCCTGTCTGTAAAAATCCAGTCGTCGAAATCCGCGATTGTTTTTAATCGCTACATTTGTAAGTCAGCGATTTTTAGTCCCGGTGTGAAGTGGATCTCGCCAAAGGGGTTGAAATGCCGGTTAGTTGGGAGGTGAGGGGTTGCCGCTTATCCAAAGGAAATGAAGCTTAACGGCTTTTATTTATTTAACATTTTTTTGACGTATTTATTTCCAAATGGAGGATACGTACTGCTGCGTACGGGGCAGGGTTTAAGGACCGAGAATCCCATTACCAGCTCCACGCATTCAAATGTAGCTTGTGTGGTGGGCAAAACTGCTCCAGGCGCATAATGCCAGTCATACATATTACGGTATCTATCTCAACTAAATGGCACCCATTCACGATCTGAAAATCTGAAAAGCGGAGCGGCGTGCACTCGCATTTGAACGTCTCCTCCTCGCACCACCAAGTTCACGGTGTATAACCTATGGCGTGCACGGTCCAAAATTACTATGCAGGCTGTGCTACTACCTGAAACGGAACAGCATTGTTAGCAGCAGCACAGGGCTCCAGAGCTCAGCCTTAATAATGCCATGGTTTCAATATAACACGCTATTCAGCCCCCAAGATAGCCATGATAAGATTTTCACTTGATGCGAGGCACAAGATGGCTGCCAACACTTCCTGGTTTGAAGTGTTGGCAGCCAATTAGAGCCAAGCTCGTGCTGGGGGGGGTTAGGGTTAGGGTCCGCCCAGATATCACTATCTTTATTTTTTGATTTTCTCAGCAACTAATGAACGGATGTACACCATTTTTGAAAAGGTCGCATTCTGAGCCAAGCAGTACCTTTTTGCCAAATTTGGTGTAATTCTGTTCAGTAGATTTTGCTATAACTGTGTCTGAAGTTTCCTATGGGAAATTGATTTTTTGACCTCTATTTTTTTATTTTCTTCGGAACTACTGAACGGATTTACATCATTTAAAAAAAAGGTTTCTTTCTGAGCCAAGGGCTACCTTTTTTGCAAAATTTGGTGTAATTCCGTTCAGCAGTTCGGGCTGTAGCCTGTTCCAAAATTTCCTATGAGAAATAACATGGAGAAAACACGTTTTGGGACCCCACCTTTTTCTCTCCCCCGCTTGATGGATAACCCCAAAATCTTCAAGACACTACCTGAAGTGACTGAGCCATTAGTTTACAAAATTTCACAAGCTTCGTCAAATGATGCCAGCATTATTGGCAAATGAAAAAATGTTCATCTTATGGAAAATACATCCTAACTATAACTACCTACTGGCTGCCGCCAGTTAGTATATATAGATATATATGCGGCAGCTAGTAGGTAGATTTAGTTAGGATGTAGTTTTCATAGGAAAAGCGTTGTTTCATTTGTGTATAACGTTGGCGTTGTTTGACCAAACCCCCCAAAATTTTCAAGAAATGTACTGATGGCTGCCAAATGTTGACCTTGACCCGTGGAGGTGGTGGTCCCAGGGGCTGGCGTTCTGCAACATGCTCCCTTCATTATTTTGTCTTATTTGCCCTGGGGATGTGGTGATCTACAGGGCTGCGGGGGGGTGGCTGTGTGGTCACCCGTGTTTTCTTTAAATTA
The DNA here is from genome assembly GCF_964204655.1 of Triturus cristatus. Lineage (NCBI taxonomy): Eukaryota > Metazoa > Chordata > Amphibia > Caudata > Salamandridae > Triturus > Triturus cristatus. The sequence continues at coordinate 1,493,490,557 of NC_140589.1, forward strand.
ATTACTCCGGGGAAGTAGCTGTCCACGAGGCTGTGGGGGGGTCTGCGCGGCCCGCACTATTTTGTATTAAAGGTAGCGGTCTCTGGGGCTACTATAAGCCCTAGGAGGGGAGCCCTTTAAGCCCCCCTCCTTTTCCAGCCCCAAATACCCTCAGTACCTGGCCCACCAGGGGGCCAAAAAAGTAAAAGCAAGGGAGACCCTGTTTTTTATTTTTTTTAATCTCGGAAAAATTAGCAGATTTTTCTGGGATTTATTTTTTAAAACAATGTTTTTTAGCCGTGATAGGGTCTCTCTGAGACTCCTGCAACATAGTCAGTGGCTCAGGGTGTCCCTACTCTGGCCCCTTTTCATTTTTTTATCTTTTATTGTGGTACTCAGCTTCAAACAGAGTCCCAACATGGCTGCCAACCCTTTCTGGTTGAAGCGTAAGCAGTCAATCAGATTTCAAAATGGATACGCTAATTCTCTGCAAAAATCTGCGCCCCTAGATATCTATAATATTGCCCTTTAATACCCCTAACACTACTGAACGGATTTACACCAAATCACAAAAAGCGTGATCTGCACAACTAAATCTACCTTTCTGCCAAATTGTGTGTAATTCTGTCCAGCAGTTCAGGCTGTAGCCGTGTTCAAAGGCCCTATGGGAATTAACATGTGGAAAACATGTTTTGGGACCCCCCCTTTTTTCTTGGTCACCACTTAACGGGTCACCCTGAAACTTCCAACACAGCAGCTGTAATCATTCCTCATTCATTAATCTTTATTTGGTTTAGAAAACCATAAAAGATACACCTAAAATATATTCCATCTCCTGAGGCTGGACCCGGGAGACGCACCAATCCCTTTGTAACTTGCTAATTTGCACATCCCCTCTCTTTTAAAAACCTATTATATGTGTTGTGTTGCACTGTGAACCTGTGATTGTACTCAATTCAGTCTAGAACCAGGGACCCTGCAAGTTGGAGTGGGGTCGTCATTTTGGGAGGCATTATAGGTTAGCGGGCTAGTGTTTCCTCATTTTAGGCCATTTATGGATGGGCAGATGACACCGCGCAGTGAAAGCGTGCACCGGTGCGCCGTTGCCAAAGGCGCACCAGGGGGAAGCACATCTGCGCCCGTCTGTGCTCGGACCGCGCTCAGCACAAGCACCCCTGCCCATTTTAAATCAGACTACAATATAATTTTAAAGTACTCTAGAGCTCATCTACTTGACTTGAACACGGTAGGTAAGAACAATGATTGCATCTGTCATACATTCTATACAAGACCCTTCTTGCTCTCGTTCACCTGTCCCAATTGTAAAAGCACTTTGCCCAGACTCCTATTTCAAACCATAAAGCCCTACAATACACACTTAAAAACTAAATCGGAGAAGCATAAGAAAAGCCCGCTAAAATGCGCATTGCTTAATGCCAGATCTCTGTACAGAGTGTGCTACACATTTAGAGGAACAGGAAATAAAATTGCCATTTATCACAGCCTGGACAGATGAAGCCTCAGGCCCAGACCTAGTCAAAGCTACCCCACCTAGGTTCTCCTGCCTCACTCTAAATAGGCCCATAGGAAGAGGTGGGTGTTGGCAGTAATTTATCCTAATTCACTGAAGGCTGTCTATAATGCTGCCTCAAATCCAACCTGTGAAGCGCTCTCCTGTAGGAGAGTAGGATCTGCTTCTTATAGTTACCCCCACTTTTTGCTGATGTATCACTGTTTTTGACTTAGTCTGACTGGGATCCTGCCATCCAGGACCACAGTCTAGCTGCTTTCTTCTCCAAATTGACTGCATGTACTTTAGGTACACTCCAGATTGGATTATGGGGTACCCTTTAAAGTCCCTAGTATATGGTATACTATGTACCCAGGGCCTAGGTACCGCAGAGGCCTCCCAGGTGCAGCAGCATGTATTGTGCCACCCCTGAGAGATCATTCAAAATGGCACCACAGGTCGCTACTGCAGCCTGTGTAAGGTGGTGCAGGCACCCCTTATTTAGATATAGGTTAACTATTTCTTTTTTAAATCACGGCACATATAAAACTATCAGTCACCCCTATGGCAGGCCTTATCTATCCTGAAGGCAGGGTGCTGGGTTTTATGTGAGAGGTTGCACCTGCATGAGCAGAGCCCCTCTGCAGCCCTTGGAACCTATTTTCTGGGGTTGTTTGTGATTCAGCCAACCATATGTACTTAAGTGCATTATAACCTCGTGGTAAATGCTAACTTTACAACGGCTGCTTAGAAACATGTCGTGTTTGATGTCAAACACCTTGGAATCACACCTCCCACCAGTAACTGGCGGGGGAGGGATGATTCCACCCTTCCAAAGGCACATATGTGACACACCGGGCTACCAGGTACCAGCTTTCTCGACCTGGACATCACAAAATGGATGCTGCCAGTCACAGACACGAGTCTGCCCTCCTGCTGCTGAGCCAAGCTCGAGCAGGGAAAGGCTTGACAATAGGTTTCCTGTCACAGGGAGGTGTGACCACCTCCCAGACAGGCTTTAGTGTATTGGGGCTGGATGGGCGCACTCTGAGAGTGCTTTGAAGTCTGCACTGAGGGCACATTTGGTGTCCCAGTGCATAGACCAGCTAAAACCGGTTGCAGGAGCCATTTGCTCCTACTCTGGTGCAAAACTGGACAAAGGACATGGGTGTAGCCACCCCTCTGTCCTGACCCTCCTATAGGTGAGTCCCCAGAGTTTGTTCCACCCCTTCCTTGGGTATAAAGTAGGAACCCCTGACTACAGGACTTTAGATTTTACCTGGACTAAACTCTGCGACAGAAACCAAGTACTTCAACAATCTACACTACTCTGGATGTCTGAAGAATCTCCCTTGGAGTAAAGGAGTTACTCCCCTGCAAGGCAGGCACCTTTAACGCATCTGACCGGTTTGCATCTCCCAAGCTCCTGAGGACTCCGAAGATTTCTGCAACACAGTAGGTGGGTTCCTGAGGTCTCCGAGCGTGATCTGCTCTCTCAGCAATTCTGAGACCAGTATCCCTCATGGGGACCATGCAACCTAAACCCCTGTGCACTGTGTACTTTTGCAGCAGCATATGCTTTTTCGTTGATCCCCGAGGCTGTGCTTTGGGCTACTTGTAGTCCTGACCCCGAGCAGTGTTTCCACCAAAGATTTCCGGCCTGCACTCCACAAGTGTTCCGTGGGCTGGTATTTCGTGACTCAGCTCGAGGTCCCTTTGCAATCCCTGGTCTGTTGGCCTGTCGGTCCCTGTGAAGGTAACTTTGACTTTCCGTGGGCTTTCGTAGTTGCTCCAGATGTGCACTGACTCTTCATAGCTTGGCGAGTCCCCAGGACCTTGCTGATCCTCACCAAAGCTTATTTCCACTGCCCGCGTGGGTTGCAGTTGCCAAGGCTTGTTGGTGTTCAATCCAGACACAGAGCCCACAGCTGTCGAAATCCTTTGTGGCACAGCTCACCTCCAGACTTTGGTCATCATCGATGTCTCCTGGTCCCGTGGCTGCAGAGTCAAGCATCGCATCATCTCACCTGAAGTACCTAACATCAGTGGGCATTTGTCTATCGTGCCCCTGGTCTCCCTGAAGTTACCCAAACTCTGTCCCCTCTAATTTCAGGTTCTTCTCACCTCGAATCCAGGCTTGAATTCCACCAGACACTTTTCATCTTCCCAGCAGCAGCAATTTTCCGCATCACTCCATTGAAAATGACGAAGGTTCCCGACATCACTTGACCCCTACACACCCGGCTCCTCTGGCATAGGTAAAACGGGTATCTTGGTACTCTCAAGGGTGCTGGCCTTAGAACCTTCTATGTTTGTTCAAAGTCCTCTCCGAAGTGTCCTTAATCTTTAAAATTCCAACCGCGACTTTCCCATAGGATTGTACGGAGCTCGCGTCTGTGTTCACACACTGCACTCGTCCTCCGTGGGTCCCCTGTGTCACTACTTTGGGTGGTTTCTTGGGGTCCCAATGACTTTACATGCTCTAGGCACTGTGTCTAGTCAAGTCGTGGTTGTTATACCACTTTCTTAGTATATGGTTTGGTCTCCCCCTGGAGCCCACTGTGTATTGTGCTATTTACTGTCCTTCTAGTGATTTGATATTGTGGGCTTTGTGCTCTAATCTCATAAAGAGGTTAGCAGAGAGTATTTAGTAATAAATACATATATTTTATACATCTCTTGTGTGGTTCTATCTTCATTTGGTCATTCAGGAGGTTCTGATCTGGTAAAGTAAACTGCTTTACATTCCTTCGAGACTTAGCCTGAAGGCTGCTCTCCAAAGCTACCACTAGGATAGCTTTCAATAAAGATTGTCTTTATCCTAATCATCAATAAGGGTTGTTTGGACTGGTACAAGGTGCCCACTTTAATTAGTGGTCAGTATATACCAGGCCAACTTCTAACATCTCCTATAGCTTCAGTCTATCTCACCATCATACCTTCAAGGGCATCCTACTATATAGACCTTCAGGACCAAGAACTACTTTTCTAACTTCAATTGGTAACCTGCTTGAAGAAGCACTCTGTGCCGACTCATTCACTATCCTGGGAGACTTCAACTTCCATCTGGAAACACCTACAGTTCCAGATACAGTAGCCCTCGTAGACATGATGAATAGTGCCGACCTAAGACAACAGGTGACAGGCCCCACCCACACCGCAGGGCACACTCTGGATGAAATCCTTTCAAATAACCCCCAACTCAGGTTCACAGGGTCACTACCTCTTGCATGGACAGACCATGCTGCTGTATAATTTGAGTTGGCACTTCCAGATCACCGCAGTGACGTGGTGGCGACTAGGAGCCAAGTTGAGACAAGAGCCTGGAACAAAGTTAAGGGCACAGAACTAGAAAAGACACTTAACAACAGTGCATGCCCGATACCTACAGGAGTGGAGGAGGCCACCTCTTGGTATACAAACTGATTGGATACAGCCTGCAAGAAACTTGCTCCAGTAAAAAATAAATTCTCCCAAAAGATCACAACCAACTGCCCCCTGGTATACTGAGGAACTTGGGAAACGAAAACTTATTTGAAAAATGTTGATTGAAACTGGAGGAAACAGTATAAAGAAGAGGAGAAAGAAGCATACAAACAGAGACTTAGGACCTACAAACAACTCTTATTCAATGTCAAGAAAACGTTCTTTGCAAATCGAATTAATTTAGCAAAAAACACCGCTAAATAACTTTTAAGAACTGTGTCTAGCCTGGTCCCCCCCCCCGGTCCAGCAAAAATTCAGTCGAGCCAGGAATTATGCGAAGACATAGCCACATTTTTCCTGAAGAAGGTAGAGGTCATCTTTTCGGCCTTCAACCTCCCTAGTTCAGCAAGGACAGGAACTTAGATTGAGGTGATTAACCCAGCCTCTGGCTCCTTTGATAAATTTGCACTGCTATCAATGAGTGATAATAATAATCTACTTACGTCAGCAAGATCAGGATCACCCTATGATCCTTGTCCAGTCTCAGTGATTATATTCGCAGCAGGACCCATTGCCCCATCTCTTACTACCTTGTTCAATGCTATGTTCGAATCAGGGCACTTCCCCAAAGCTTGGAAGTTAGCTTTGATACTTCTGCTGCTAAAGAAATACAATCTGGACCCTAAGGATGCCAATAATTTTTTACCTATTTCGTATCTCCCACTGCCAGCAAATTTGATAGAGAAATCAATGAATCTGCCGCTTTTGCTACACGAAAACCATACTCTGGATCCCACTCAACCTGGCTTCAGAGAAGGGCACAGTACTGAGTCTACCCCCATAAAATCCACTAAAGAAATCAGGGAAGCACTGGATCAGGGAGGCAAGGCCACATTAATTATGTTGGAACTCCTGCGGCCTCTGATACGGTCCATCACGATCTGCTGATGTATCGTATGTCAGAATGCTAGGTCCAGGGTAAAGCGTGGAGGCTACTGAAATCCTTCCTGACCGACAGATCACAAATTGTGTCACTGTGTAATTCTTTTTTTTGTTACAGAGTTTTATAAAGCGAAAACTTGACCCGAAGGTATCGGGTATCAGATAGCTTTACATAGCACCAGTTGCGTTACATGAGGACACATTTTATTTTTGTTAGGCACAGCGAGATTCAGTGATTGGCCCAGAATCAGAGGATGTTCAGCATCATTGTCGAGACTCAAACCCAGTTCCCCAGATTCAGGTCGACGTTAGGCCAACTCCTCCCACTCCAAACCGTTTTCCTTGGCATGTGGAGTGCCGCAGGGGTTTTCCCTCAGCCCTACACTTTTCAATGTTTATGTTTCATCTCTGGCCAGCTTGATTAGTGCCTTTGGCTTTTGCCTCACCTAGTATGCGGATGACACGCAAATTGTCGTGGCTCTGCTGCCAGGACAGGAATCTGAAAAAGGTATAAGGTTCCATGACTGTATGGAAGCAGTCGGGATATGTATGGCACAGAATTGCCTAAAACTAAACTCGGGCAAAACTGAGGTCATCCTATTTGGAAACAATGCCAACTTTTGGACCCCTAACTGGTGTCCAGAGAAACGGTGCGCCCTTCCCAAACCCACCAGGAGGGTAAAAAACCTGGGAGTCATTGTTGATGACAAGCTTAACTTTGGTGAACAAATGAATGCCGTTGCATCAGCCACCTCTCACTCACTCAGAATGGTCAAGAAAGTACTGTCCTTTCTTCCAGGTGACAGTCAGCGAACAGTTATTACAGCACTCATCCTATCTAGGTTGGACTACCGTAATGGTCTCTCCCTAAACATACAAGAAAGCTTTTCGAACAAACTCCAACTGTTGCAAAACGCAGCAGCTAGACTGCTCACCGGCATCTAAATGTGCTCCAACTACTAAGGAATTCAAATGTCTTCACTGCTTGCCAATTAGGAAACGGGTGCGTTTTAAATCCTTATGCACTGTTTTCAAGGCCCTGCAAGGAACACGACCAAACTATCTGCAACGGCAGTTCCAATGGTACATGCCCAAAAGAACTCTTTGCTCCTTAGGTGCTAAACTGATAACGGTACCCCCTACAAAAAAAGCCACTTGGGGAGGGAGAAGCTTTATTGCATGTGCTGCAAAGGCCCGGAATGATCTTCCCTCCCATCTTAGAAATGCCACTGAATTTCTGTCATTCAGGAGAGGACAAAAAATCAGGCTTTTCAACGTGTAAGATCTCCATTACGCTCAATGCCCAGAGAATAGTAGCTAGCGCCAGGACACCTCTGGGTCACCTCTGCGCTTTAAGAAATGCATATAACATAATAACATAACATAACATTAAAACAATACATACAAACATATTAAGTAAATATAATGAATAACCTATTGCCTTTAAAATGTATGGACAATTTCTCAATTTGTAAAATGGAAAGCTTAGATCTAAATGCAAAGCCTACTATTTGATTTACTAAAACTTTTATTTGATTTGCTATCATAAAAAAAAAGTATGGGTTCAGGGCAGGAATTATTAAAGTGCAAATGCAAGAAGGTGCATATACATACTAAAGCAGCACATAGACTTTTAAACAATTGACTTTAAAAACTAGACCTATAAAAATTAAAATGTCATGCCCTTTCCCTTTCATATTAAATTGACAGCAAATAAATATCTACTAACGCTAAAAACAATTTTCTGCGATGTGTCAGTTTTTAAAATCCTAGTTGCACCTGAATGTGACCTGATTCCCAAGGTTCAGCAAATAGTTTTGATCCATTTTTTTCTTGGAATGGTGTATGCTGGACAAAAAAATGGTAAGTGGGAATCGTTTTCTACTACATTCGATTGGCATAGAGGGCAGTCGGCCTCACTGTCATTGGCATTTTTGCATACCCATTTTGCTATATTATAATCAACTTGCAAGACGTCATAACAGAACTTCATATACAGAGATTTTGCCAATTGTGGTTGGACTTCGTCCAAATAATGCTCAAAGAGGGGAAATTGTTTTATTACCAGGAACTTGGATGTTAGCCTACCAATCTTGGGACTATGGTGGATACTATTGTGCATAAATGCTCAAAAGGTAGTTTTTAACATCTTATTTGAGGATGATATTAATAAATTGGGAGCATCTCAATAGTGATTTAACCCTAATTTACAGAACCATAAGGGCACATTCCTGACCCCCTGGGGGGTGGCATGTTGAGTCTTAAGATCTCAATTAACCCCTCTTTGTAGTTTGTGAGTTCTTCTGTGGCCCACAAATTAACCCAGAATAGTAATGGTCTCAGTATGGCCTGATGATCTAGGGTAATAGGGATCATGGGTGTAGGAACTTGTGGGCATGTCATCCAGCCAATGGGCACGCACATATTGATCAAACAAATGAGGAGTAATATGGATTATAATGGAAGAATGATGTGCATCCCAACACAACCTTTGTCTGTTTAAGAATTATGCCCCATTTTGGGTTTGCACCCAGGAACGAAATGAAGAGTAAAAAAGATTAATACTGAAAGAGCAATATTTACCACACGATCGGCGAAATATCTTGGTCCGTCTAATTAGCTGGTGTTTAGTTGGCACAGACTTGAATCTTAAGACAGTGACATCAATCAAAAAATTATATATATTTTTTATTTTAAAAAATTTCATTGCAGCCAGATTCGGGCAGCATTATATCATGGAAAGTGACTGTTGAAATTGTTTGAGGTCGTTCCTTTGGAACTTGAGTACAGCGCATTGTGGGAAATGTAGTTGTTTGAAATAAAAGTGATATAATGGCGCGAAAAACCTCAGGCAGAGGGATCATCATGTGTACCCAATCAGGGAGGGGCCTTAGCGGGCTGATTAGGTATATTAGATAGGGAGGAAACAACGAGTTATGATGTTCGGAAAGGAGATGGGAATGGACCGGTTTTAAAAGTCGTGCAGGTACGAGAAAGAGTGTGGCTTATTGACAGTGAGTTGGGGAAAGGAACAAATGAGTGTTTGGCGTGAGTGTGGATGGATGATGCATGGATGGAGAAAGTGACAGGATTTTGGGGAGGTGGAATCGTGACTTGTAGGTGAATGCGGGAGAGTGCAGGGTAGGTGAATGGTGTTTAGAGAGCGTGAATTAAATTAATTTGGGGAGGTTGAATTGTGAAATGCAGGTTAATGCGAGAGAGTATAGGGTATGTGAAGTGTGTTTAGAGAGCGTGAAGTAAATGAGAGGTGAGATGATGATGAATTTTCTTGAAAGGGAGAGATTAGTGGGAGGATACGAAAAACCGGGACAGCATGGAGTGGAGGAAAGACGGGACAAAAGAGAGGATGTTAGTTTCAATAGCGGGGATGGTCTGGCCATTAGTATGGGGAACTAGGAATTTGACAAAAAATGAAAGTATTTATTCTGGAAAGAGAAGACATTTGTTGAAATAGCGGTAATGGCTAGTTATAAGTAAAGGGGCTAAGGATTTGGATAACCCGTGAAGGTACTCAGCATGTGATAAACACGTGGAAATTTGAAAATATGGGGTTCATTTGACATGATATAGGAATCTAATATGTATAAATATGATGTTCACAGTCTGACTGTATTTTATTGTTGTTCACAGTTACCCCTGATGAAGGGTGTTTTTTAAGCCTGAAATGCATTGGGTCTTTTAATAAATACTGCTTCAACGAACCTCTCGTATTTGTCATGTTCTTGAAAGAGGCCTGGAGAGGCACAACTTGGGCATGAGAAGCTTGGGAAATTGCGAAGATCCCACGTGTGGAACCTTTAAATTTGTTGAATGTCACGAAAGCGCAGTTAGAAGAACTTAATATACGCTTTAAACTAACTCAAAACGAAGGGAATAATTTTCAATTAATGCGGCAAAGTTGCCTTAGCAGTGTGATTGGCTTGGGGTGCGCAGTCGCCCCACCCTGCTACAGTTGTAGGAACAGAAAGACATAATAACATCCTGAAAACCTTGTTTTCATCGCCCACAAACAAATTCCTGCTAGTGACCCCTCAAAGTTCTGCACCATTAAGGGTTGCGGATTGTGTCCTATATTTATAAACTTCAAGTGCGGGAGACACAGCCTTGGTTATACGATTATGATGTTTTTTCAGTATTGGCAAGGTGTTTTGAAGCAAAATAGCCTTGCTTTTTTGCAGATGTGGATACCAGGTCAATTTAGTATCTAGTGTAATACCTAGGTAATTAAAGTTGGGCACATATTCTAGCTTCTGTTTTTGAACTATAATGTTTTTCTTGAAAGATTAATAAGGTTTTACAGACACATTTTTTTTTTTTGCTAGAATTTATTTCAAGGCTCTTTAAATTGCAACATTTGCCAAAGGAATCTAATAAGTTTTGAAGACCCTTAGGGTTTGTGATATAAAATAGTGTCATTGGCAAATAGTAGAGCCGGCACTGGCACCCCTCCTAACTACGGCGTATCATGTTTACACCTTATAAGATGATTTGCAACATCATTTACATATAATGAGAAGAGGGTGGGTGCCAGCACACATCCCTGCCTTACTTCTCTCCTTATAGGGATTGCCTCGGTGAGGTCACCATCTGACTTTAGCATAGTTGTCTTCATGCAATCTGACTATCTGAATGAGAATTTTAAATCTGAACCCCTAATCGTATGTAATTTGAAATAAACTGGAAAAAAAGAGATACACCTGACTAACGGAATTTATTTCATCAGACAAATTGATGCATGTACTGCTCCAATTAAATTGCAATGCCATGGTGAGACATCTTAAATAAGAGAGAGAATGATGCAAACTCTTTTTTGTAAAACAAATCCCATGCAGGCATTGCCTGTTCACCTTAAATTGCCTAAGCCCTCAAGGGTATATTGGGTTGCCCATATTCATGTGAAGCTTTCTAAAAGTGTCATTCTCAGGCCTGAAATTTGAAAAACAACTTCCCTAAAACATGTGTTTTTAAATAGTGAGCTCAGACACCAAACCTACTTATATTTTCCAAAATGAAAGTTACACTTGTAAAATGCTCCAAGGCAGCTCCAATGTCACCCTGTGGGAGGGATAGGCCTTGCAGAAGTGAAACACGAATGTAAGAGAATTTCACTACCAGGAAATGTAAAACTTAAAGTACATGTCCTATACTTTAAGTACACTTGACCCTGCCCATGGGCTTTCCATGCCTACTCTAGGGATGACCTACATGTAATAAAAGGGAAGGTTTGGGCCAGGCAAGTAGGGGACCTAGCCAGATCGAAATGGCAGTTTCAAACTGCACACACACGCTCTGAAGTGGCAGACCGGAGACATGGTTACATGGTTAAAGGGCTACTTGGGTGGATGGCATAATCAGTTCTCCAGTCCCACTAATAGCGTTTAATTTATAGTGCACTTTACTTGGGACTTATAAGTAACCAAATATGCCAATCCTGGATAAACCAATTGTCATCAATTTTTTAGTGCAGAGTTCATGCACTTTAGCACTGGTCAGCAGTGGTAAAGTGCTCACAGTCCTAAAGCCAACAATTCAAGGTCAGAAAAAGAGGAGGAAGACAAAAAATTTGGGGGTGACCCTGCAGAAAGGGCAATTTCCATATATATATATATATATATATATATATATATATATCCAATCGAGTTGTGCTCTAAGCTTGAAGACCCCACACACGACGTGTAAGTAAAACACTTTATTCTCTTACAGGCAGCAGCAAATTCACAGATTGTCAGCTTAGCGCATTTTCTGCCGGTAATGCCATACGCGTTTCGGGAGTCGTTCCCTTGTTCACTGGCTTCGGCAAATGGTGGAGAAAGCCTTTCACATTGTGCACTCGCGATGATATTGCCAAAGTCCCGCCCCCTGTGGGCGTACGCCTTAGTGCATTCTGGTTATGGTGGTTTGTTCTGTTAAAATCCGTAATGGCAACAGACTCACGTTCTCCCTTAAGTAGTGATAACCCATCGGGTCGCTGTTGCAGGCAAGGAGTGGTCCGCTGCTTCGTTTCTGCCTGATAGAGAGGCCACGTCGTTCTCGGTGTGCACCTGATAGTGCAAGTGCACAGACCTGCTCTGTCGGCAGTGGGGAGTCCTCGTGACCGGAGCAGGCCACTATATATCCAATCGAGTTGTGCTCTAAGCTTGAAGACCCCACACACGACGTGTAAGTAAAACACTTTATTCTCTTACAGGCAGCAGCAAATTCACAGATTGTCAGCTTAGCGCATTTTCTGCCGGTAATGCCATACGCGTTTCGGGAGTCGTTCCCTTGTTCACTGGCTTCGGCAAATGGTGATATGCGGTTGCCAGTAGATAGTTATAGTTAGGACCGTGTTTCCATAGGAAATCCGCAACATTCTATTTGGAATAACTTTGGCGCCGGTTGACGAATCCTCGCGAAATTTTCAAAATAGGTGGGGCGCTCTGCTCCGCTCCTACCCTGAAAGTCTCGGGGGGATTTGTTAAGCGGGGGCTGAGAAAAAAGGGGGGTCCCAAAACGCATTTTCCCCATGCAATTTTCCATAGGGACCTTTAGTCCAAGGTACAGCCCGAACGGCTCAACAGAATTATTTGAAATTTGGCAGAGAGGTAGTCCTCAGGTCAGGGAAGTGCCTTTTGCAGGTCTGGTGTCAATCTGTTCAGTAGTTCCTGAGAAAATCAAAAGTAAAATCATATATATATATATATGTGGGCGGAGCCTAACCACACATCTCATCCTGAGATCTGATTGGCTGTCAGAACTTCATCCAAGAAGTGTTGGCAGCCATCTTGGGACCAATATACATGATAGCACCTCATTAAAAAGCATTGCAGTTAATAGAAGGCTTTAAGACTTTAGTTACATTATAAATCATTTGTTGATGGTACCATACTCATTTTAGGAATTGTGGTATGTTCTAAGGTGATTTCACCATGTGAAAAGCCTTCTGCTGGGATATCATGATTGAGAGAAAAATGTTTTCTCATGCTTTTCCCACAGAGGTTTGGAAGGTGATCTATAAGCTAAACTGAGAGCTTATTTTCTGTAAATTCACATTATCTTTCTCAGTCATGTGAGAATGAAGTCTGACATTCTCAGTAAAACATGTACATCCAACAAGGGCAGAGACTGTCCGTTGATTCCTTTGTGTTCTACTGCAGCTTCCCAGAGTGTTCCAAAGAACAAGTAGAGCGCTAACAGTCCTACTTATGATAAACGTATGGCACACCTGAAGCCATCTTGCTTGGATTAAAGTGGTAACTCTTAAAACATTTAATTTAAAAAGGAACAAAATGAGGGGGTTCATTTTCCCATAAAAATTATGATTAGTGTTGCAGAAAGAAAAATTAGGGCACATTTTGAGTGACTTCTCAAATCCTCTTCTATTTCATTAAAAAATTCTGGCATGCAGACTGAAACATGCACTTTCAATACCAGCAGCAGTTTTCCCTGGTGAGCAGTAGCTTTACTACAGTGATCTAATGAGCAAAAAGAGTGCTAACATGCTGAATTTATGGCAAATGTGTGACACATCTGAATGCCTTTGGAATCAAAGTAAAAAACTGAAAGTATTTCCTACTGAGGAGACTGCAGTAAATGAGGAAATTAGGAAACTTCATAACAAACAAGTCTGTCAAGATGGCCACCAGAGACAAAAGAGCCCAAATGTAGCCCAAATATCACCCAGATGTAGCCCAAGTATAGTCCAATGACAGAATGTCCCAGAGTGTTCTTAAAAACAACTAGAGCGCTTACTGTCTTCATTATGACAAAAGTATGGCGCACTTGAAGCCATCTTGATTGGAATAAACTGGTAACACTTAAAACATTTAATTTAAAAAGGAACACAATGAGGGGGTTCATTTTGCCATAGAAATTATGATTAATGCTGAAGAAAGAAAATGAGGGCACATTTTGAGTGACTTCTCAAATCCTCTTCTATTTCATTAAAAAATTCTGACATGCAGACTGAAACATGCACTTTTAATACCAGGAGCAGACTTCCATGGTGAACAGTAGTTTTACTACAGTGATCTAATGAGCAACTAGAGTGCTAACATTCAGAATTTATGGCAAATGTGTGACATATCTGAATACCTTCATGATGGAATCAAATTAAAAAACTGAAAACATTTCCTACTGAGGAGACTGCAGTACATGAGGAAATTAGGAAACTTCATAACAAATAAATCTCCCAAGATGGCCACCAGAGACAAAAGAGCCCAAATGTAGCCCAAAATCACCCAGATGTAGCCCAAATATAGCCCAATGACAGAAGTGTGCAAAACACTTATTATTTTGTGTTTTTGCAGTGTTATATAGTGCAGACTTGTCAGGTATTGGAGTGCTTTACATGAGCATTGGTTACATCACACAAGAACAAATTCATTTTGGTTGTAGACATGGGGAGACTAAGTGATTTGACCAGAATCACAGAATGTCGAGCTGAAGCAGAAACTCCATCCTGGTTCCCCAGTTGCAAAGTCTGCAGTTCTGGAAGTAACACCACATCCTCTCCCCTAAGTGCAACATTTAATCAAGTGGTCAACTGGATAAAAAAACATAAAGGTAACAAATAATTTAAAAGTGCTTTCTCGCTATTTGAAAACTCAGAAAATATGTCCTTTTTTTAGTCTTTTAGAGCACTAACCACAATTTTGAGGCCAATAAGACCCTCTCATATATGTAATTTCTAAAGGAAATGCTCTAGGTATTACAGTTTTGATTACATCAAGATGACGTCAGGCGTTCCACACTTTTGTAATAAATATAGAATGTTAGCAATCTAGTTGTTCATTAGGATACTGTTGAGAGGCAGAGGCCAGGGGCACTGACTCTGAAAATTGAAGGCAGGTAGGAGGGTGCAAAGGCAACAATTTAACCACACTGAGCAGGCAGGAAGGGCCGTGGCAGCACAACAGACTATGGAGGGCAGTGGAAAGGGGGGCAGGGGCAACAAACCAACAATACAGGACTTGCAAGAGAGGCTGTGGCAATGTAATAGACCATTGTGGGCAGAAGGAAGAGGCAATGGTAGTACAACCATACATGCCAACAGACCCGATTCAGCCAGGAAACGTCCAATGTTTTTAAGCTCAAATGGGCTTTATTTGATCTGTCTCCTGTCTACAATCTCCTCTTTTTCAATGTAACTCAAAGGGGAAAATCAATACCCCATTTTTTTTTCAAAATCTCCCTCTTACCAAGTTCAAAATGTTCGCAAGTATGGTACATTGGATCATGGAAGGAAACGGGGTAGGGACATGGACTTGGATAACAGAGGACAGGAGGGAAATGGAGAGGTGCACCAAACTGACCCTGCAGGGCAGGCATCAGGGTTTGCAGCAGCACAATACATCGCACAGGGCATGCGGGATGGGAGTGCAGCACAACAATCCATAGAAAGCAAGAGGGAGGGGACAGGACCATGCACATGGACAACAGAGAACAGAGGGGCAAGAGGCAGGACCATAATGGACAGACAGGAGAGAATGCTGCAGCATAACAGACCATAAAGGGCAGGAGGGATGGATCAGGGGCATTACAATGGAACAGACAAGCCAGGAGGGAGGGAGTAGGGGTCTGCACATGTAAACAGAGGGCTGGGGGCAAGGGGGCAGGGCAGGAGCAGCAAGATAGCCATGGAGGTCAGGCAGGATGGGCACTAGAAGCAAGACACACCATGAAGAGCAACAGTGAGACTGTGATGGCATACACACAGACCATGGAGGGAAGGTGGGAGGGGTTCAGGGGCAGCTAACTGACCACACAGGGAAGGTGGGAGGGGCCATGGCAGCACAGAAGACCATGCATGGCAAGTGGGAGGGTTAGTGGTAGCACAATGGCTATGATGGGCAAGAAGGAGGGTGCAGGGGCATGCACAAAGGACGATGGAGGATAGAAGGGAGGGTCAGGACCTGTGCACAGACAAGAAAGTTCAGGGGAAGGGGCCTCACAACAGACCGCACGGGGCAGGCAGGAGAAGCAGTTGCAGCACAACAGACCAGGGAGGGCAGAAGGGTGTGGCAGTACAATGGACCATGTAGGACAGGAGGAAGAGGATAGGGGCATGGCATGTGGACAGGCAGGGTGGAGGTGGCAGGGACAGGTTACAGTCAACTGACAATGCTAGGCAGGTGGGAGGGGAGTGGCAGCTCAACAGAACACGCAGAGTAGATATGAGTGGCAGGTACATGGAACATGGTGGGCAAAAAGGATGGAGCAGGGGCATGCACAAAGACATCGGAGGCCAGGGGAAGGAGAATAGGGGCAGCAAGCTAAGCACAGAGTTTAAGCAGGAGGTCAATGATGGGGCATAGAATTGGGCAATGGAGGGCAGGAGGAGTGGACTGGTACATAATACTAAATTGAGGGCAGTGGCAGCACATCAGACCATGCATGGCAGGAGGGAGGAGGCTAGTCCATGGATTCACACAACAGAGGATATGGAGGACGGGGATGGGGCAGCAAGCTAACTGTTCAGAGAAGGCGGGTATTAGGAACTTTATTGTTTTTAAAACGTGTGTCTGTGCGAACTACTTAAAATATGAACAAGTATGCAGCATAATCTCACTTTTATTCAGGAAGAAGAGGACGTTTGTGACTGTGACTCCGGGCTCACTTGGCAGAAACACCCCCTGACCCTCCACCCCCTATCGCAAAATGTAATGCCCGTGAAAAGGGTAGGTGAACACAGTGTTATATAGAACATAGTCCTGAGAGCACGATTGAAAATGAAAACTAGATATAGTGTATGGTATAAACTATGCACCAAAAAGTGTGATATAAGATGAACCGGGCGTGAAATATAATATGCAATACATTGTGCGCAATGACAGATTCATTGGAGAGCGCGAGATAGCACAGGCATGGGGGCACAAAAATATAATTAGGAGACAGGCCCTGGGGGATGGGGTCATCAGGGCCAATGAATAAGAAGGGGAACCACACAGCCCCCCTTCTTAAAAAAATTAAAATAAATAAAAGACTGGCATCGTGCAGGAGGTCACGCCCCCTCCTTGCAGCACTCTGCAAACGTGCCCCCTGGCGAGTTGTAAGTTGGGGAATTAATTCCTCTTCAATACTGAGGGTCCCTGAGGGCCAACTAGCCCAACAGGCATCTCCAGTATGCACCAGGGAGCTGCGCTGCAGACAGGTGTTCTGAGGCCAAGCCCCTTTTTACACCTCTCTGCAACGCAGCTCTGTGGCGCTTACTGGAGGTACCTGGTGGTCTAGTTTGACCCTAGGGACCCTTAGGATTCAAGGGGACTTAATCTCTCAACTTAGAACAGCCACAGGGCGCGTTTACACAGTGGTGAAGGGAGGGGACGGGGCCTGAGGTGACGTGTGCAAAAACGCCCTGTGGCCTGTTTTAAGAGGTAGTTTTAATCCCCCTGCCCTATTATATACTAGGGGCTTACAGAGGAGGTCATGCTAATCACAGGGGGACCCCAACGCATAATGTTCCCTAGTGTATGTAGGTGTTTTCACTGTATTCTAAGTGTCTTTTAACATAGCACTGGCTCTAGGACTGGTTAGTCAGACTCAGTTACCACCAGTAGCCGTCTGAAAAAGTTGAGGGTACAGGATGATTTTGCAACAAGGCTTCTTTCTGCTCTTCTTTTTGTTCTTTCTGCACGTTATCCTTCTTCCTGCACTTTTCTTCGTCTTTGAGGACTTCTGTTGCTTCTTTCTGCACTTCTTTTTTTTCTTTCTGTGCATTTTTTCTTCTTTCTTCACATGTCCTATCTCTGTAGGCATAGTTAGAAATTAGCATTTAAAAAACCTTTGAAATTCACAGAAAAAAACATAGGTTTCAGGCACGTTATAGTTAGGAATTAGCATTTAAAAAACCTCAAATTCACTGAAAAACCATAGGTTTCAGGGGTGTTAAAGTTAGCTGGACTTTTCACTTGTACAAAACCATTCAAATTCCCCTGTTATAGTTAGTTCAGCTAACTATAACTCGCGCGCCCGCAATGCACTGCTGATGACCTCACATATTACATCACTCATGACATCACTGATGACATCATCCTTGTGATAGAGTGGCAGACCTCCTCTCACCCTAATATAACCTTTGTTACACACATTCAAAAATAGAGACTAAACTTTTCAAAACAATGGACATACCAATACCAGTTACAACAACCTCTTCAGTAATTCTAAGATCCACATACACATCCACTCATTCACCAACAGTCCTATACAGTCACTCATACATGTATTCACTCATCATATGTACTCATACACCTATACATCCTGTTACACAATGCCACTCATCCATAGAGTTACACACACACATAGTCACTCATGCTAATAAAGAATCAAACATACATTTATTTGCATATACAGTTATACACACACCACCACACTTACTTCTACGGAAACTTACACATACTTAGTCTTTTAAACAATCACTTATAGAAACACATTCTTATTCATACAGGAACTCTTTCAATCTCTCACTCTCACATATACTCACTTATATACACCAATAGTCGCATATACTAGTTTAAAACATATGTAGTTACTCATAAAGACACTATTGAGACAGTCATTCACTCACTAACACACCCATACACACACTCATCCACCCATACAGTCCTGCACACATGCTGTCTTCAACACATACAAAGAATGAGTCACTCATTCATGCACCTATGCACTACGTAATACCCCCCACCGAACCATGCAGACACTCAGACTGATACTCAAAAAACCAACTAATAACCTATATAGACACCCATGTAGCTACTCACCAACCCATGCAGCCACTTGTACACAAAGTGAGAGACTGATACAGATATTTACATATTTAAACATTACTCACTAAGCCATGTATTCACTATGATACACTTAATCAGTCAGTTACACAATCAATTTTTCAAAAACAAATCATCCATTTAGACACTTATATACCCATTTATTCTTCCATCGACCTTGAGATATACATATATAAAACATATTTAATTTTCAGAAAAACACACATTCACTGGATGATGTCATCAGTGATGTCATTTGAGATGTCATCAGTGATGTCATGAGTGATGTCACTGACCATGTCATGAGTGATGTAATATGTGACGTCATCAGCAGTGCATTGCGGGCGCGCGAGTTATAGTTAGCTGAACTAACTATAACAGGGGAATTTGAATGGTTTTGTACAAGTGAAAAGTCCAGCTAACTTTAACACCGGTTTTTTCAGTGAATTTCTGAGGTTTTTTAAATGCTAATTCCTAACTATAACGTGCCTGAAACCTATGGTTTTTTTCTGTGAATATATATATATATATATATATATATATATACTCGTACAAAACCAGAGAAATTCATCCGTTATAGTTAGTTGAACTAACTATAACTCACGCCCCCGCAATGCACTGCTGATGACTTCACATATTACATAATTCATGACATGGTCAGTGACATCACTGATGACATCACTGATGACATCATCCAGTGACTGTGTGTTTCTATAAAGTTTAAATATGTTTTATATATATGCCAAGATGTATTGAAGAATGAGTGGGTGTATACGTGTCTGGATGGATGATTTAGTAGGTGCATGACTGACTGTATAAGTGAGTGATTAAATGTGTCTTACTGAATGCATGGGTTAGTGACTGATACAGACATTCACACAGTTTAGTTTGTCAGTTGGTGTGTAAGCAGTTGCATGGGTTGGTGAGTAGCTAAATGAGGATCTATATGGGTTATTGATTGGTTGTCTGAGTATCTGTATGGGTGCTAGGGGTGGGCGGAATTTGCGTAATCGCGTTACGCAAATCTCCGCGAAACGGTAAAAAATCGCCGCGAACACGCAGAAATTCCGCGAACACGCGGAATTGCTTGTTTGCGGTGCTTTTTTCCTGTTCACAATCGCTGTTTGCGTGCTCGGGGAGAAATATCTCGCGAACGCGAACAAGCAAAAAATTTCGCGAAGTCGCAGAAAGCAGAATTTTGGGCATTTTCGCGTTCTCCGTGGAACGCGAAATTGCCCAAATTCCGCAAATTCCGCGAGCGGAACGGAATTTGCCGCCCAGGCCTAATGGGTGCCTGAGTGTCTGTGTTGTGACTCTGTGTATAGATGTGTGAGTGGATGATTTAATGGGTATGGGTTCAAGGGTGCATCTGTGAAGGGCTGTATGGGTGGGTGAGTGTGTGTATGGGTGTGTTGGTGAGTGAATGGATACCTCAGTGGTACATGTGTGAGTAACTGCATATGTGAAAGGCAGTATATGTGAGTGTTGGAGTGTATACATGACTATATGTGAGAGTGAGTGATTGTGAGAATGGCTGTATGGATCAGTGTGTGCTTGTATTAGTTATTGTATAACAGTGTAAGTATGTGTTAGTATATTTTTGAATAAGTGAGGTGGTGTGTGTAGAACTGTATAGGTGAGTAAATGGGAGTGTGATTGATTGTTTGCATGACTGCCTAGGTGTGTGAGTAACTCTATGGATGAGTGGTGGTGTGTGAGTGTCTGCATAGATATGTTAGTGCACATGATAATGCCGTATTGATGGTTGACTGCATGTATGAATGACTGTATGGGTGAATGAGTGGATGTGTGTGTAGACCTAGGAATTAGTGAGTGAGAATTTACTAACTGGCATTGGTGTGTCTATGGTTTCAAAAATGGTAGTCTGTATTTTAGAGTGGGTGTATCAAAGGTTATATTAGGGTATGAGGAGGTGCATCAGATTATCACACGGATGATATCATCAGTGATGTCATTTGAGATGTCATCAGTGATGTCATCAGTGATGTCACTGACCATGTCATGAATGATGTAAAATTTGACATATTCAGCAGTGCATTGTGGGGGCGCAAGTTATAGTTAGCTGAACTAACTATAACGGCCAAATTTCTCTGGTTTTGTGCGAGTGAAATGTCCAACTAACTATAACTTCCCTGAAATCTGTGTTTTTTTCAGTAAATTTCAAAGGTTTTTTAAATGCTAATTTCTAACTATAACGTCCCTGAAACCTGTGTTTTTTTTCAGTGAATTTCAAAGGTTTTTTAAATGCTAATTTCTAACTATGCCTACAAAGGTAGGGCATGTGAAGAAATAGGAAGAAAAGCACAGAAAGAACCAAGATAAATGCAGAAAGAGGCAACAGAAATCCAGAAAGACGATGAAAAGTGCAGGAAGAAGCAAGAGACATGCAGAAAGAACCAACAGAAGAGCAGAGAGTCCTCCTGTGCCCCCAACCTTTTGCTGACGGGTACTGGTGTTAACTGACTCTGACTAACCAGGCCTAGAGCCAGTGCTATGCTAAAAGACACTTAGAATACAGTGAAAACACCTACGTACACTAGGGAACACTATTCATTGGGGTACCCCTGTGATTAGCATGACCTCCTCTGTTTTGCCATGAGTTAGTACCTAGGTCAAGCATGAGTACATGGGTACTGACTGGATGATTACAGTACTGCAAGAAGAGTGCATGGTGAATTTATAAGTGCTTGGGTTTTGGCGGAGAGATTGGATAAGTACATGGTGCTGGCTGGGTGATTGGGGGACTGCATGGGTAGTGACAGAGGGATTTCTGGAGTGCATGGGTATTACCTGGGTAATTGGAGGAGTGAATCAGTAGTGTGTAGGTGGTAAGAGGTCTGCATGGGAAGTGCTCAGGGGATTGTAGCAGTGCATGTGTTAGTGCCTGGGCCATTGCATAAGTACATGGTGCTGGCTGGGTGATTGGAGGAATGCATGGGCAGTGGCAAGGTGATAGCTAGACTGCAAGGGTAGTGCTCAGGGGATTGTAGCAGTGCATGAGTTAGTGCCTGGGTCATTGCATGAGTACATGGGTACTGATTGGATGATAAGAGTACTGCAAGGAAAGAGCATGGTGAATGTATTATTGTTTGGATTTTGGCAGAGTGATTGGATAAGTACATGGTGCTGGCTGGGTGATTGGAGGAGTGCATAGGTAGTAACAGCGTGATGGCTGGACTGCATGGGTAGTGCTCAGGGAATTTTAGCAGTGCATGAGTTAGTGTCTGTGTCATTGCATGAGTGCATGGGTAGTGACAGGATAATTAGAGTGCTGCAAGGAGAGTGCATGACGAATATATGAGTGCTAGGATTTTGGCAGAGTGATTAGATAAGTACATGGTGCTGACTGGGTGATTAGAGGAGTGCATAGGCAGTGACAGGGAGATGGCTGGACTGCATAGGTAGTGCTCAGGGAATTGTAGCAGTGCATGAGTTAGTGCCTGGGTCATTGCATGAGTGCATGGGTAGTGACAGGATGATTAGAGTCCTGCAAGGAGAGTGTATGGTGAATTTATAACTGCTTGGATTTTGGTAGAGTGATTGCATAAGTACAGGGTGCTGACTGGGGGATTGGGTTAGTGCATGTGTCATTGCATGATGCATGGGTAGTGACTGGATGATTAGAGTGCTGCAAGGAGAGTGCATGGTGAATTTATAAGTGCTTGGGTTTTGGCAGAGTGATTGGATAAGTACACACATGTCAGATCAGGCTCCACCCCTCCCTTCACCACTGTGCAAACGTGACCCCTGGTGGGTTTTAAGTTGGGGGATTAATTCCCCTTCAATCCTGAGGGTCCCTGGGGGCCAACTAGCTCACCAGGTACCTCCAGTAAGTGACACAGAGCTGCGTGGCAGAGAGGTGGTCCAAGGCCACGCCCCTTTTTACACCTCTCTGCAATGCAGCTCTGTGGCGCTTACTGGACGTACCTGGTAGGCTAGGTGGCTCCAGGGGCCCTCGGGATTCAAGGAGACTTAATCCCCCAACTTAAAACGTGCCACATGGCGCGTTTGCACACTTGTCACATCAGGCCATGCCCCTTCACTGCACCACTGTGCAAACGCACCCCCTGGTGCGTTATAAATTGGGGTATTAAGTCCCCTAGAGCCCTGAGGGTCCCTATTTTCCGAGGCTTCTTGCAGAGTGCGCCATGCTTTTACTTTTAATGCGGCCTTTCTCGCTTTTAATGCTTTCATGTATTCTCTTCTAGCCTCTCTAATATATACTTGGTTCTTCACTGTGGCAAGTAGGGAGTGTTTAAGGTTCGCGTAGGCCTTTGTAGAAGTATCGAACCATCCTTGTTTATGGGTACTCTGTTTTTTAGCTTTCACACAAAATGCATCTTTAACATATTGTGAGATAGGGGTAAAACTTTCTATTATTTCCTGGTCGGTCGATTTCTCATTCAAACAAGTTAAAAACATATCTTTACAGTTTAGCCCAACTTTTTTTGTAAATTCCGCAGAATCAATATTTGCCCATCTAAGTGCATAACCATTTTGCTTACTTAGGGTGTTATTATCAACAGAGTGAAATGGAGCAATTCTAGCATTGATGCCCTGATTGTACATCATCACATCTACACTTAAGGGAAAATGGTCACTTAGGGCAATCTCATGTGTATTAAAATTCCCAACACGCGAAGCATGTCTGCATGATGTTAAAATAAAATCAATAGTAAAAAAAATACCACGACCATTGAACGTGGGTCGGAAGGGCGCCATGGGTAAACACAAATCATTAGCAAATCCCAAGTCCGAGGTGAACATAACATAATTCAAAAGATTTCCATGCGATGTATGAGGAATATGTGAAAAGCTAGAACCTTTTCCATATGAAATTCCACAAATCTCGTTATAAGAATGTTGGCACAGCGGAGAATTGAAGTCCCCGCCCCAGATAAAAAATACATCATTAGAAACCTGGGACTGTAAGTTATGTAAGTGGTGGCTCATAGATCTCAAAATGCCCTCAATCAACAGTGGTGAAGCATTGTTGTAAAAATTCAATATAACTATACAGAAAGCATGTTCTAAATGAAGGCTAATAATTTGGTAGTTAGTTTCATTAGTGTTTAATACTATTTTCGTTACATCCAAGTAATTTCAAGGGAAATTAATTCCCCAACTTACAACGCGCCAGGGGGCGTGTTTGCTGAGTGCTGCAGTTAGGGGGCGGGGCCTCCACCGCGATGCCATTTTAAAAAATGTTTTTATTTTACAAGGGGGGCTGTGTGGCCGCCCTTCTTTTACAGTAATTGGGGCACTGGGGACTCCATCCCCCAGGGCCTGCTTTTTTTTTTTTTTTTTTTTTTTTTAAACGGAAAGGGGGCTCCCTCCCGAGGCAAATTTCGGCCCTGGGGACCCCATCTCCCGGGGCATGGCCACATTTTGATTTTTTAAATTATTTGTAAAGGAGGGGGCTGCGTGGCCCCCCTCCGTAGGCCTCGGGGACCCCATCCCCCGGGGCTGTGCCTCGTTTTTGTGTTTTCTTCATTTATTGATGGAGGGGGGCCGTGTGGCCCCCCTCCAGGGGCCTGCCATTTCTATTGGGGACCGCAGGGGGAGCCCCAATGCCCCCACTGTCCCTGCTGGCTTCCCGTCTCTTGCAGGAGCCGGCATTGCTTTTCCACAAGGCTAACATGCAGCTCCCCTTGTGGAAAAGCAATCTGGTTTAGATTTTGTGAGCGAGAGCAGGAAACCTGCTCTCGCTTACAAAATCCAAACCAGTGTTTGCTATGACAGGGCAGGAGCCACACGGCTTCCGCCCTGTCGAAGCAAACAGCAGTGTCCCGGGCTGGGCACCCTGGGACACTGCAGGAGCTGGCCCTGGGGGGTGGCGGTCCACAGGGCTATTGAGGGCTCCAGGCCCCCCTCCTAATGTATTTGAAGCCCCGGGGAGGTGGGGGTCACCCAAATTCAAATATACAGTGCCCCGGGAAGGTGGTGATCCCCAGGGCGTGTGGGGTGGCTCGTGCCCTCTCCACACATTGTTTTCTTTTTTTTAAACTGAGCAAACTGAGCCCCGGGGAGGTGGCGTTCCCGGGGCTGTGGGGGGGCCACATGTCCCCCGCGTTAAATTTGAAAAGCCCCGGGGAGGTGGTGGTCCCCAGGGCATGTGTGGGGGATCGAGACCCCCCACACATTTTCTTTAATTAAATATAGAGCCTCGGGGAGGTGGTGGTCCCTGGGGCTGCGTGCCCTCCCGGCAACTCATAAATGAAGCCCCGGGGAGGTGGCAGTCCCTGGGGCAGTGTGGAGGGGATTGGAACCCCACGCATTTTTTTCAGTGCCCCCGGGACCTGATCCATCCAGGGACTTAAATACAACGAAGCGCGGGAGCCCGTGCTTTGTTTTTTTTCATTTTCTCGGCCAGATTCTTGACCCCAGCGTGAATTCGGACGATTTCTTTTTTTTTTAATGCTTTTTTTTATTCTGGGGGTCCTTGTGGAACCCCCTGAGCAGGCCTAGGGAGTCAGGATGTTTCTACTCTGTCCCCTTTTCTTGTTTTTTCACTGTGCTTCACTGTTTTCTTGTGACTCTGTTCTAATGAGTCACAAGATGGCTGCCAACACTTCCTGGTGTGGAGTGTTGGCAGCCAATCACAGTGAAGCTCGTGGTCGGGAGGGTTCGCAAATCCACCGCTGCCATAGAGATCTAAACTTTTTCTTTTTTAAATTTCTCAGCAACTACTGAACTGATTTACACCATTTAACAAGAAGGACTCTTTCTGAACCAAGGACTACTTTTTTGCCAAATTTGGTGTAATTCTGTTCAGTAGTTCGGGCTGTAGCTTTGTCTAAAGTTTACATAACATAAGGAAAATGCGTTTTGGGACCCCCTTTTTATCTTGGCCCCCGCTTGACGAATCACCCCGAAACTTTAAAGACAGGAGCTGACCGGAGCGGGCCACTAGTTTTGAAAATTTTGCAAGGATTCGTCAATCAACCCCAAAGCTATTGGGAAATCAAAAAATGCTTTTCCTCTCGAAACTAGGTCCTAACTATATCTACCTACTAGCGACCGCCAGTAGGAAATATCCCCCCTCACCCTTTCTCACCTCTGTGCTACTTCTTCTAGGAAAATTCCATAGTGTTGCAAGAGGGGCGAGCGGGACATGCTCCCCAAATTGAATCCATACACAAACTCTCCATGTTTGTTAGCACCCCCCCATCCCTGCAGGGCGGCTTCGTTTGGACAGGCATGGATCCTCCTGTCACTCAAATCACCAACAGAAGACATGTTGAAGCCCAGATCCGTGAAACACATGTATCTATATGTGTATATATATATATATATATATATATATATATATATATATATATATATATATATATCTTACCTACTGGCGGTCGCCAGTAGGTAGTTATAGTTAGGACCACGTTTCCATAGGAAATCCGCAACATTCTATTTTGAATAACTTTGGCGCCGGTTGACGAATCCTCGTGAATTTTTCAAAATAGGTGGGGCGCTACGCTCCGCTCCTACCCTGAAAGTCTCGGGGGGATTCGTCAAGCGGGGGCTGAGATAAAAGGGGGGTCCCAAAACGCGTTTTTCCCATGCATTTTTCCATAGGACCTTTAGACACAGCTACAGCCCGAACGGCTGAACAGAATTACTAGAAATTTGGCAGAGAGGTAGGCCTCCGGTCAAGGAAGTGCCTTTTGTAGGTTTGGTGTAAATCTGTTCAGTAGATTCTGAGAAAATAGCCTTTAAATCAATATATATATCTGAGCCAGCTTACGGTGCGCTTACGGTGCGCTTACCGTACGCGTACGGTGGCGTGCGCGAGCGCTATTCTGATTGGCTCTTAGATCTTAGTAAACATTCGAATCGGTCGAAACCAGGAAGCGGCGGCCGCCATTTCGTGTGTTTCACTCAGAAAAAAAAGAGTGATATCTTGAAAAGGGGGCAAGGAGGAGAGTTACAGACCCCCTAACATTTGTAAGGGGGTCAAAGAAGGACAGAAAAGTACAAAGAAAACATTTATTGATTTTAAAAAAAATCGCGGGGTACGCGTACGGTAAGCTCAACGTACGCGTACGGTAGAAAAAAAATAAAATAAAAGAAATGAAATGCCGATTTAAGAGTTTAGATATTAGGGGGCTCTAAAAAGAGCCGTTGTGTTTATGAAGTGATTTTTTTAGTGGTACCTACAAGTAAGTACCGATGCAGAGTCTAAGGTTCAAGAGGAAGACTCTGTTCCCTTCATCATTGAAGTGCACACTATCTCCTCTATAAATGTCTTGCATGTCGTAACGCAAGTTGTTGTGGTAAATGGAACCCATACCATAGTCACGGAGGAAAGCAGAAACAGATTTGTTGACGTGCTTTCTTGCTTTGTCAATCTGCGGACAGAAATGATTGGACCAGTTCCATTTTTGCCTTTGGCATATGTTAGAAAACACAAAGGCAGTTTTAGGGAAAAGTGAAAACAGTTGTGCAAAGGTGTCCTTCATAAGCATTTCCAGACCTACCCCAGTCAAAGTGCCTAGGTCATTGCCACCACAGTGCACTATTATGAGGTCAGGGTGTTGGATTTGCATGAAGGATTTCACCAATGGCATCAATTGGTGCCACTTTAACCCTCTCTGACCAATCCATTTAATTTCTACATTTGGCAAAGCAAGGTCTCTCACCATATCTGTTTTCTCTGCATACTTTTCACTCCAGAAGACATAGCTGTGCCCTACAATCCACACTGTGAACATCTTCAAAGGAGAACTGGATGCACTCAGGAGGTGTAATTCAGTAGAATGGTAAAAAGAAATGAAAGACAGTTTGGAAATGGAGGCATACATATTTTTTTCATAAAAAAAAGAACTGATTCTAGAATAAAAACTAGGCTGTATGTGTAAATTAATAGAAGCATGTTTTGTATTGGTACAGAAAAATGTGTTACCAAAGAACAGTACTATGGATTTGCTGTTAGGTTTGAAAAGTCAAGCACTCTTGCTCTGTGGAATTGAAACATTGTTTGGTGAACTTCTGACATAACTCCACACAGCAGTGTTCCATGAGCTGTTGCTATGGTAGCAGGCAGAAGTCAAGTTGGGGGAAGGGTACTAGGCAGAAGTCAAGTTGGGGGAAGGGTACTTTTGGAAAAGGGTTGGTTTTCAACCAATAGAAATGTGTGATTACATTTGAAAAAAAGGGGGAAGCACTGAGATTTGAAATTAACATGTATATGTGTGGAAAAAGAGAGGGAAAGTTTGCCATTATCTGGTTCTGTTGAGAGGAGAGAGGTGCAAAGAACAGAGATCCTGGCTCTGATAATCTGCTGTTTGAGTGCCACATTTCTTTCACAGCTAACTAATTTTAAAGGTGAGTTTAGAGTTTGAGAGGGGATGTATATGGTAAATTAAGAAATGAATAATAGAAATGGAATTCCTTTTGTTGAAGTTGTGTTTATTATTTTCTGTTTTGGGAGAAATTTAAATGTGAGGAACATGTAAAGTAATATGGACTATGTTTTCACGATAAATTAAGGTGTACTGGTAAAAATAAAGAATACTTTAAGGGTTTGAGGTTGGACTCAGTAATGCAAATACATACAGCATCAGTAAGGCTGGTTGCCCTTGCTGGAGTGTAGGCAGTCACCCAGGTTATACATGGTGCTGGTCTGAAAAAGCAGTTTGGACATGTGCTTTTTTAAGAATCTGAAAAGTGGATTCATAATGTGTCAGTCTGTAAAAGTGTTTATCACTTGCCAAAAAAAAGAGTAGTAAGTGTGCTTTCAAATTGGCAAAGAAATTTCGTTTTGTGACTAATGTGAAAACATGACTCTGTGTGCAAATAGGAATTACAGGCAGAGATTTATTGGGTATTGCTCTGGTGATTTCACAGTTGCATTAGATGGAAAGGGGGAGCCATTTTTTGGTGCAGAAGCAGACTCTTAGCACACACCCAGCTGCTTACCCTGTGGAATCATGCACAGTATTCACAAGCGAGTGGGGTTTGAGGTTTCAGTCAGTAATGCAAATACATTCAGCATCACCAAGGCTGGTTGCCCTTGCTGGAGTGTAGGCAGTCACCCAGGTTACACATGGTGCTGGTCTGAAAAAGCAGTTTGGACATGTGCTTTTTTAAGAATCTGAAAAGTGGATTCATAATGTGTCAGTCTGTAAAAGTGTTTATCACTTGCCAAAAAAAAGAGTAGTAAGTGTGCTTTCAAATTGGCAAAGAAATTTCGTTTTGTGACTAATGTGAAAACATGACTCTGTGTGCAAATAGGAATTACAGGCAGAGATTTATTGCGTCTTGCTCTGGTGATTTCACACTTGCATTAGATGGAAAGGGGGAGCCATTTTTTGGTGCAGAAGCAGACTCTTAGCACACACCCAGCTGCTTACCCTGTGGAATCATGCACAGTATTCACAAGCGAGTGGGGTTTGAGGTTTCAGTCAGTAATGCAAATACATTCAGCATCACTAAGGCTGGTTGCCCTTGCTGGAGTGTAGTCAGTTACCCAGGTTACACATGGTGCTGGTCTGAAAAAGCAGTTTGGACATAAGCTTTTTTAAGAACCTGAAAAGTGGATTCATAATGTGTCAGTCTGTAAAAGTACTTTTCACTTGCCTAAAAAGTAGTAGAAAGTATGCTTTGCAATTGGCAAAGAAATTTCGTTTTCTGCCTAATTTCAAAGCATGACTCTGTGTGCACACAGGAATTGTTTTTAGATATTTATTTGGTGAAGGTGTTATTGTGATTTTCATTTATAGGAAAGGGGTTTATAGTATTTTAAGATTTCTAAAGAACATAAAAAATGTAGTAATATATTTAAATAAAATAAAGGAATTTTTTTTTAGTTTTTTTCAGGTATTGCTGAAGAGCAGTGAACAAAATTTAAGATGCCTACAAAATCCAGAGTAAAGAAAGACCACAAAAAAAACCTATATTTGAAGACAACTGGAGGACCTAAGTTAGTTGGAGATGCTCATGTTGGGAAAAAGAAAAAATCTTCTGGTAAGCAGACAAAAATTTTTTTAAAGAACATATTCAAAAAAAGGAAAAATGTACAAAATGTCTGTACTGGAAAGAATGTTTTCAATAGAAAAGGACAGAAAAAAATTGAGAATTTAGTTAATGCAAATATACCTTCTGCAACTAAAAAGATTAACTTAAACAGAAAAACAGCGTTTAAAGAGATACGTAGAAAAATGTTTCAGAGAAGAGTTATGTCCAATTTGATAAAGGATGTGAAGAAATATAAGCAAAAGGCTAAGTTTTATAAGAGAAAAAAAGAAATTGAAGCCATTGCAGCAAAGGCATTAGAATTAAAAAGGAAACTATTCATTTTAATTTTGAATAGGATGCGTACATTAGATAAAATGGTTAATGTACTGAAATCACAAAGCAAAATGAAAAGAGTAGTGAACAGAACAAACTTTTGTAAAGTGTTTTTAGGAAAATGGATGCATAGTTCAAGTAGGGAACCTTTTTTTAATGAAGAGAGCTATTTTCAAAGTAATAGTTTGCTGCATGCAGTTGACACCAGAGGTCGTGCTTACGAAGTGAAAAATGGTTGCATAATGGAGAAGGAGATAATGGTTCCAAGAGATGAGGTACAAGTGATGGCGGATGAGGCTATGGGGAGACGTCCTAAAGCCCCAGTGTACACTTGGAATTGTAGTAGTATTTGCACTGTGCGTCAGGAATCTATTGATAAATTTCGTGAGTTTCTAAGAGAACATAGTAAAAAAAGTGTAAAACAGAAGATTAAGGTGCTTCAAAGTCTAGATCCATGCAGAGTGAGAGAGAATACTGGTTTGCAGGGTCATTCTCTGGCTTGTCTATCTAGAAAAGTGTGTAATAGTGTTTTCCATCATTTTAGGATGCTGGCTGTTCAACATACTGAAATGAGAAAGTTTGTGAGACGGTTGTATTTTGCTAAAAGTCCAGCAATAAAGTTAGATGAATTGAATAGGGCTCTGTTCCGTGGATCGGTATCAGATGTAGAGAAGGTTGTTGATGAAATTCAGTTTTGTTACTTTGGTCCTGAACAAAACAGTGCAGAAAAGGACACAGTAAATGAGGAAGAAGTGGAAGAGAATGTAGAACCCTCTGTAAGTAAGACATTTAATGATCACATAACAACATTTGCAATAATCTCTAATGAAAGACCAAATATTACTTGTATTTGTTGCCGCAGAACTCATTATAGAAAACAAACTAGGAATGTTGATCTCTACAGAAAGAGTGAAAATGAAGATAATTATAAGTGGAAGGATTTTGCCACATATATATTTCTTGAAAATTGTTTTGAATTGGGTGAATATCAGCGTATTTGTAAATACTGTTACAACAAGTTAGAGGAAAATAGAATGCCGACCAGAGCTGTACATAATAATTTAGAATTGGATGCTATTCCTGCTGAACTTTCTGAATTAAATACATATGAGTCTATACTCATTCAATGTGTTCATCCATTCCAGACCATAGTACGTATGGAGCCCAAAACTGGTAAATTACCTCCTTCAGATTTACTGAGAGGTTTAAAAGGTAGAGTGGTGTATTTGCCCTTGGATTTGAAAAAAAATATGGAAACTATTGATGCGGATACTTTGGAAACTGAACCATTAATTATTCTGGTTAATGGTGTACCTACAAAGAATAAGAAGATTTGGCAGGAGCTGGTAGATGTACGGAAAGTACAAAGAGCAAATTTGTATTTGAAAAGGAATAACAAATGGTATGAATCAATTTATATAGAAGAAGAAGAAGAAGAAGATTTACAAGAAGACACAAACACCAACTGGACAAATTGAAAAAGTGGACAAGTCAAAGGAAGAAGAAATTTATGAACATTTTAGCATACATCCTCTTCATTCAAAAGAAGTTATGGGAGACAATATTGATCTGTTTCAGATGAAGAAAGCCAAAGGAACTCCCGTGAGTGTATGGGAGGAGAGCTTGGAAGCTCGATGTTTTCCCCAGCTGTTTCCTAAAGGAAAAGGAGGACGATACGATGAACGTACGGAACAGATTCCAGCTTCTGAGTATCGGACTACAAGACTATATGCTGAAGATCCCAGATTTCGACAAAGTATTCCTTATTTGTTCCATCTTTTATTTGAAAGCGACTTGTCTGCACTGTCTTATGCAGTAAATCACATTTTAAAAAGTGGAGTACATTTACAAAATGTGTCTGCTAAGGATTTTATGGAGAAAGTGCAGCACCGAGATGATCATTTGGAAACACAACTGATCAATCTGATGGCTTGTCAGCGTGGGACAAATGAATATTGGTACAGACGCCATGGTGAATTAAAATGCATGTTACGGAATTTAGGAACACCAACATGGTTCGTTACCCTAAGCTGTGCTGAGTACGCTTGGGATGATTTACTGGATTTTCTACGAGAGGCAAATTCAAACATTAAAAACATCGAATACAAGACAGCAGGAGAACTGTGCTCATTGGATCCGGTTAATGTTTGCAGATATTTCAATCATAGATTTGAGGCTATGATGTCGTTCATCTGCAATAAAAAAAATCCACCTCTAGGAGAAGTAGTGGATTTCTTTTGGAGAAAAGAGTACCAGGCAAGAGGTGCTCCTCATATTCATATGCTGTTGTGGATCAAAGAAGCCCCAAAGTTTGGAACAGATGCTGATGAAGCAGTGTTATCTTACATTGAAGAATATGCAACATGTGCTATACCAAAAAACACAGAAGAGAAAAAGTTAAAGGAGCAAGTTTTACGTTTCCAAAGTCATCGGTGTGGAAAATACTGTCGACGGAAATACAAGAGCAAAGATAAATACTACACTAAATGTCGATTTGGATTTCCTAGACCTGTTCTTTCAAATGGAAGAGTAAACAGTTTTATGTCATCTGTGAGACATACTATCACAAGAAAATCACCTAAGAATACCTACCACCTTAAAAGAAAAGAAGAATCAAAAAATATAAATGACTACAACCCAGTCATTTTATCCATGTGGAATGCTAACATGGATATACAGTATGTAGCTGACAATTCCATTGCTGTTGCTCGATATGTAACGTCTTACATTACGAAATCAGAAAAAACAGAATTGAAGGAAATGTGGGAAGAGATTTCTCACGAGAAAACTGTCAGTAAGAAGCTGTACAGTTTCAGTTTGAAGATGTTATCGCATCGAGAAATTGGATCCTACGAATGTTCAGATAGGTTATCTTCTGCAAGTCTCTACTCGAAATCAAGAAGAAGAATTTGGGCAAGTTTAGGCCTTGCAGCAATGAGAAATCGGGTACTGAAATCTG
This sequence comes from Triturus cristatus, assembly GCF_964204655.1. NCBI lineage: Eukaryota > Metazoa > Chordata > Amphibia > Caudata > Salamandridae > Triturus > Triturus cristatus. Next base: position 1,493,523,441 of record NC_140589.1, read on the forward strand.
TTGGAGAAATTGAATATTTGGCCGAGAATGACCCAGAAAGTACAGATATTTTGAAATCAAACATGTTGGACACATATTATCCCAAGAGAAGTCATCATCTGGAGAACATGTGTCTCTATGAAGTGCTGCAGAACTACATTTATTCACGGAAAGCCACAGAAGACATCAACAATGGAAAATATAAAGTCATTGGTGAGGAAGGATGTTTGGTGAAGCAAACAAAAGGAAGTTTGATAAATCACAGGAAGCTGAGTTGCGACACTACTGACAAGAAGGAATTTTACTACTTGGCTCTTTTACAGTTGTTTAAACCATGGCGTACAGAGGGTGAACTACTGGGAGAATTTCAAAGCTATGAAGATTCTTTTAATGCTTGCAAAGACAGCATACAATGCAGTACATTCTCAACTTATCTGCAAATGTTAAATGAAGAAATTGAACAGGAAACTACAATTGCAGCAGAAATAGCTAGAGACAGTTCTCAGGACAGCCAAAGTTCAGGAACACTCAGTCAAGATCCCCTAGGACAACCAATCGTTGAAAATGAAGCATCAATAGCCATGAATGAAGTGGAAACGGCTATGAATCAAGCTCAAGAAGAATTTATAGACTTACAAAATTTGGAAAGACAACTGAACGAAGAGCAGCAACAAATTTATGAAGAGATCAGAAACAAAATTGATCACGGATTTCTACATGAAAAAAAAGAGTGCTCATGCACATCATTTCATCCAATCAGGATGTATGTAAGCGGACAAGCTGGAACTGGAAAAAGTTTCCTTATAAAAGTCATCAGAAGCTACCTACAGCAAAAAACGGATTCTACTTTGTCTTGTGTGGTTACTGCTCCAACTGGGTTAGCAGCATATAACATAAAAGGAATCACTTTACATCGTTTGCTAATGTTACCAGTGGAGCATGAGAACAAAATACAATACAACAAGCTAACTGGAGAAGCATGCTTGGAAGTTTCAAGAGTATTGAAGAAGATGCAAGTTCTCATTATTGATGAGGTGAGCATGGTATCAAACTTAATGCTTGCCTTTGTGCATTTAAGAATGCAGCAAATTCTGAAGACAGACTATGACGTGTTATTTGGAGGAAAACACGTCATAGTTTTTGGAGATCTTTTGCAACTTACTCCAGTTAAAGGACAACCAGTGTTTAATACTGTGACACATGAAGACACGAAGAAGTCATTGGGAAGCATCGGTAATACAAATATTTGGTCCTTCTTTGAGTACAAGGAACTTACTACTAATATGAGGCAAGCAAACGATGAAGAATATGGAAGTATTCTGAAAGATATCAGAATTGGACTACTCACTGAAGCTGGCACGAAAGCATTACAGAGTCGGCTGCTACATAATTTATTTCCAAAGGAAGAAATAGTTGCAGAGAACATATACAAGAACATTGCAGAAAAGAAAAGTGTCATCTGCTTAATGCCAACTCTACGTGAATGCTCAATATTCAATGAGGAGCTTTTGAAATTGGAAAAGGAAGATATCAGGAAATTGGAAGCAGTGGACAAAATTGAGGATGGAAGAATTACTGTCACATTAACAGGCACACTGAAAAATAAATTGGATTCACTAGAGAAGAACATTTCCAAAACAGCTGGATTAGAAAAAAATCTATATGTTTGCATGAACTGTAGAGTATTTTTAAGGAGAAATTTGGATGTTGAAAAAGGTTTAGTTAATGGAGCTATGGGAAGAGTTGTGGATTTTATTAATTATCAGAAAAAATATGGAATTGAATGTTTAAAAATAAAATTTGATCAGATAGAAGAAGTTAAAGACATTTGTCGTTGTTCGTTTCATGCTTGTGAAAGACTTATATGTACGTAGGAAGCAGTTTCCGTTTTCTCTAGCATATGCTGTAACTATTCACAAGTCTCAAGGATTGACTGTAGATTGTGCATTTGTGAACATTGGTTCAACTGTGTTCAAAGAAGGTATGGCATATGTTGCTTTGTCACGAGTGAAAACATTATCAGGTTTATTCATGATAGACTTTGATGACTCAAAAGTTAGTGCTGATGCAAATTGTGTAAAGGAGTATAATAGATTAAGAAGAAGCTATGCTCCTCATTTAGGTCAGTATCCTGTGTTGGAGAAACGTGTAGTTTCTCGTAAAAGGAGAAATGAGAATATCTGTAATGAAGATGTAGAGAGGAGGAAAAAAAAGAGGAGTGATGTAATTGCAAGCAAAAAGAAAAAGGAAAATGAAGAACAGGTTGTAGGATGTCATTTTGAAAATAGCTCTGGTGTCAACTGCTACGCTAATGTAGTGCTGAATGTTGCATTTTATCTGGATAGTGTGCAAGAGCAGATAATAGTAAATCAGGGAAAAAGATTCTGTTCTGAGTTGAGTCTCCTTTTTCAAAAGCTGAGTAATGATAAAACTCAAATAGAAAGTGCTACTGAAATTAGAAAACTTTTAGATGTATGTTCAGGACGAACACAGTTTTCTCAAAATGTACAGCAAGACGCACAGGAATTCTTGGTGTTTTTTCTTCAGGTACTGGAAGAAGAAGGGGTTCCCATTGAAAATGTATTTGGTCTCTCTTATAAATGGGAACATAGTTGTGAAAACTGTTATAATATATGTGGCTCTAATGTTGATTCTGAAAGGTTTATTTATTTAACATTGCCAGAAAGTAAAACAGTCACTTTTGCTAAATTAGTTAAAGATGCTAATCATAGCATGGAATGCAGTGAGTGTCAATCTGACATGTTTTCAACGTTAATTTTAAAGGAATACGGACAGTATGTAATTTTAATGATGCAACGCTGTAAAGCTGATGGTTCAAAATTAGATACTTTAATAAAGAAGTTTACAGGACAGCAATTATCAATTTCAGGAAAAACTTTTGTAACAGTTGCAATAATTTTCCATGATGGACCTACTGTAACTTCTGGTCATTACACAGTTTATCTTAAATGTGAAAAAGGCTGGACACTGTGTAATGATTCCCAATTGATTTTTAAGCAACGTTTGCCTTTTGATTTAGCAAATTCCTATCTAATCTTCCTGAAACCTAAATTTTAGAGAGATTTGGCAACATCTGGACAAAAATTTTTACCATTTTATTGGATTACCATTGGAATTTACAAATAAAAAGATTTTACAAATTATCATTTGGCCTAATGGAAAGGTAACCAATTGTAATGTGGACTTTTTCAATTTTTAATGAAACTTTGGAAAACCAAAAATTTAGAAAAAATCGGTAACATCTGCACAATTTAAATTTTGGAATGTTATTGGATTGCCATTGGAATTTTATTCAAAAAAGATTTTTAAAATTACTATTTGGCCATGCGGAAAGGTAAACAATTCTATTGTGGACTTATTTAATTATTAATAAATCTTTCGGAAACCAAAATGTTACAGATAATCGGTGAGATCTGTACAATTTAAACTTTAGATTTTTATTGGATTACCATTGGAAATTTAATCAAAAAAGAATTTTAAAATTACTATTTGGCCTAAAGGAAATGGAACCAGATGTATTGTGGAGTTATTTGAGATATATTTTTGTGATTATACTTCTGAAACAAAAATATCAGACGGTATTTTAAAGAAATAAGTATTGATATTAGATGATATTTTTTAAGAATATTATGCATTTCTATAAAGTTATGTTTATGCAAAAAGAGATTGTGGGCTTTTTTAAAACAATCTTTGAGATTGTTAATTTTTTTTTTGCCCGCTGTTAAATGATGAATGCAATTGCTTTCACAATTTATAGTGAAATGCAATATATTCTGAAAACAGCAAAAAAAAGGCAATTTTTTTTTTTGAAAAATATGTAAATATGTGTACTGTATTATAAAATGTTTTATTAAATATTAATACTTTTTTCTTTTTTTTCAGATTGAGATAGAAAATTTTCGAAAACTAGAACCATTTTTAAAGCAATTAAAAAAAAATTTAAATGAATAAATATTTTTTTGAGTGGGTATGGTAAGTCAAAAATTTCATGGTCCCTTTTTTCCACTTCTCCACAATCACATTTTCAGTTTTTCATTGTAGTCTCTCAAGGACCTTGTAATGTGATAATTGATTTTTAGTGTTTTTTTTAAAAAAAAAATAATAATTACGCGTACGGTGAAAAAAAATCAAAAAAAAGTTTAAAAAAATATATTAAAAAAAGTTGAAAGGTAAGGTTGGCTCTTAAAAGAGCCGTTGTGTTCATGCAGGGACAGAGGAAAGAAAGAATGGGAATATTACTCGGTACGACAAATGTGCTGATCTATTTTATTGTTCACTAGGGAAATACTGGTCTCCCTATAACAAATTAGATCATGACAAGTGGCGCACCGTATTTCAACCCTCAGAAACCGAGGGTTAATTTCCAGAGGACGAGAAAAAGGAGATGCTCCCCCCACAGATGAAGGGCTCACCTGACCTGCCGAAGATGGACTCGGCACTGCAGATGATGGTCCAGGCTGAGCTGCTGTGGATGTGCTTGGTTGACTTACTGAAGGGTTACCTTCAGTATGTCGAGCATGTGTCCTTTTGTGTACATCCTTAAGGTGTCTCAACATGGTGTGATTCCCGAAGGAATACTTCTTGTTGGGATTCCGTCTTGAAAGTACACGCTTACACAGCTTACAAGTCACTAAGGGTGCATTTACCTTTTGCTGGCCCTCTGGAAAAGAAAAATACTCCCATATGAAAGAGGTCTTTTGTTTCCTCGTTCTCTGCCTCAAGGTAGTGCTGCTAGCCTCACTCTCAGAAGGGCTCTGCTGTTCTGACATCGTATCACAAAGACAACCCAGCTCCTTCTCCTAAGGGATCACAAGCAGAAATGAGGGGAATGGGTGTGGTGTAGGAGAGTTCTAGAACTGAAAGTTGTAAAAACCAATCAAAAGTCTTGTTTCTTGATCACATGATCTACCGTGCGCGTACGTTACGCTTACGGTGCGCTTACGGCAAAAGTACGCATGCGCGTAAAAAAGACACGCGCATGCGCAAAACAGGCACGCCCCTTCACTTCCGCGTAACGTGCGCGTGCAGCGTACGCGTTACGCGCTGTGCGCGCGTGACGTGAGTCTACGCAAATTGCGTAAATGAACGCAAACAGCGTAGAAATCTAACGTAATTAAAGCAAGACGTGCGCTTACCGTAGGCGCACGTTAAAAAATAAAATAAAAAAAATAAAAAAGGAAAAAAAAAAAAAAAGTTATACTAATAAATCTTACCTGTTTATTTTATAAAAATGGTAAAAAAAAACATATTGTAGAATTTTTAAAATTTAACCATAGTCTTTAAAAAAGGATAGAAAATTAAAATAAAAATATGTAAAAAAAACAAGAAAAAAAAAAACAATTAGTATTTAAAAAACCTTGCAAATTCACTGAAAAAACCATGGGTTTCACTCACGTTATAGTTAGGAATTAGCATTTAAAAAAACCTTGCAAATTCACTGAAAAAACCATGGGTTTCACACACGTTATAGTTAGGAATTAGCATTTAAAAAACCTTAGAAATTCAATGAAAAAACCAAAGGTTTCACACATGTTATAGTTAGCTGGACATTTCACTCATAAAAAACCATTGAAATTCCCCCGTTATAGTTAGTTCAGCTAACTATAACTCGCGCGCCCGCAATGCACTACTGATGACGTCACATATTACATCACTCATGACATGGTCACTGACATCACTCATGACATCACTGATGACATCTCAAATGACATCACTGATGACATCACTGATGACATCATCCTTGTGATAGAGTGGCAGACCTCCTCTTCCCCTAATATAACCATTGAAACACACATTCAAAAATAGAAACTAAAATGTTCAAAATAATGAACAAATCAATATCAGTTACAACAACCTATTCAGTAATTCTAAGAACCACATACACATACAGTCATTCACCAACAGTCCTCTACAGTCACTCATACATGTACTCACTCATCATATGTATTCATACACCTATACATCCTGTTACACAACGCCACTCATCCATAGAGTTACTCACACACATAGTCACTCATGCTAATACTTGCATATACAGTTATGCACACACCACCACACTTACTTCTACAGAAACTTACATATACTTACTCTTTTAAACAATAACTTATAGAAACACATACTTATTCATACAGGAACTCTTCCAATCTCTCACTCTCACATATACTCACGTATATACACCAATAGTCACATATACTAGTTTAAAACATATGTAGTTACTCATAAAGACACTATAGAGACAGTCATTCACTCACTAACACACCCATGCACACACTCATCCACCCATACAGTCCTGCACACATGCTGTATTCAACACATACAAACAGTGAGTCACTCATTCATGCACCTATGCACTAAGTAATACCCCCCACCGAACCATACAGAAACTCAGACACTCATACTGATAAAAAACCAACTAATAACCTATATAGACACTCATGTAGCTACTCACCAACCCATGCAGCCACTTATACACAAAGTAAGAAACTGATACAGATATTTAAATATTTAAAGATTACTCAGTAAGCCATGTATTCACTATGATACACTTAATCAGTCAGTTACACAAATGTTTTTTAAAAAAAAAAGCATCCATTTAGACACTTATATTCCCATTTATTCTTCCATTGACCTTGAGATATACATAAATATAAAACATATTTAATTTTCAGAAAAACACACAATCACTGGATGATGTCATCAGTGATGTCATTTGAGATGTCATCAGTGATGTCATGAGTGATGTCAGTGACCATGTCATGAGTGATGTAATATGTGACGTCATCAGTAGTGCATTGCGGGCGCGCGAGTTATAGTTAGCTGAACTAACTATAACGGGGGAATTTCAATGGTTTTTTACGAGTGAAATGTCCAGCTAACTATAACATGTGTGAAACCTTTGGTTTATTCATTGAATTTCTAAGGTTTTTTAAATGCTAATTCCTAACTATAACGTGTGTGAAACCCATGTTTTTTTCAGTGAATATATATATATTTATATATAGCGGTGAGTGGTGTTTTGATGAAATAAAAGAACCCAGCACGAAGTTCTCTGGATCTGTGTTCGTCGTTCCAGGTCCAAATGGAAGTACTAGATGGAGGTCTCTGCAGATATATACACATATATATATTCACTGAAAAAACCATAGGTTTCACACATGTTATAGTTAGCTGTACATTTCACTCGTAAAAAACCAATGAAATTCCCGCGTTATAGTTAGTGCAGGCAACTATAACTCACGCGACCGCAATCCTCTGCTGATGCTAATACTGTATTTCGACACTTATTTGCCCATGTCTTCTTCCATTAAATTTTAGCTATACATATATTACAATTTTTTTTTTTTTCATAAAGACACATATGTCATCAGCAGAAGATTGCGGTCGCGTGAGTTATAGTTGCCTGCACTAACTATAACGCGGGAATTTCATTGGTTTTTTACGAATGAAATGTACAGCTAACTATAACATGTGTGAAACCTATGGTTTTTTCAGTGAATATATATATATATGCGCACACACATGGTTACTTATAACTTATATTTTTAATTTATGCACCACCTTCAAATTACTAGAAGTCACACACCTCTGTACAGTGTTGTCACATAACTCATCACATACAATGCATAACAATTTGACAAAAACAACAAAACAAAAAGTAAAAATATAGTTGAAAAAAGGGGAGCGGTGGATGGGCCTGGTAATATGGTAAAGCTAGGTATGAGCAAACTGAGTTATTCAAAATAGCTACCCATCTGTGTAACGTATTATGCTGTTGTGTTCTTTTTTTTAAAGCGAAATGGGTCTGAAATATCATTTTTGAGTGCGAAATTCCAGAGACGCATTACACATAAATACACATAATTTTGCATAATTGTTGGTAATTCTGCGTAACTTCCAAAAATGAATTAGCACAAGTTTCGCAAACCGCTTTTCGAAGCATGTTACAGAGCTTCCGCAGCTGGTTCTTTTATAAGCACCATTAAGATTTGGTTCTTTTCACTGATGATGCACTCAAAAGTTATAAAAGATACATGTCCATAAAGGTGCACCCGTGCACTTGATTTGTAAAAGTACGTTTGTCGTGCGGGCGCATTACAGGGATAATTTATACATTCTTTTAAGTACGGTTTCGGCCTAAAATGCAGCTCAGGCTCTTAGCTGAAGGTCGTGTTGGTGGCTGGTAGCAATAGGAATGTTATAATGGAGAGAAGAGAGCTCATACATGCAGCTGACCTTTTAAAGACCTCCCTCTTCAGTGCCTTAGACAAATAGGCACATGTGTTTCCATATAAGGGCTTATTTTCTGTCTGGTACTGTCTGTAAGCAGCACTGATTCCTTGCTCTTTGACAAATACTAATGGAGAAAGCTTTTGTTGGCAAAAGCTCCTGAGGGCAGGCACTAAAGCTATGACTGGTTTCAATACTTAAAAGCCAAAAACAGAAGGAGAAGCAAACTAAATGGATACTCTCCCCTTGACATAGCTAAGCGAGAAAGGTACAGGGGCCTTGTTCAACATGCAAACGAATAACAAAAGAAATGACTTCACCTGTGGATTTATCGGAAATGCATATTAAAGGCAAATGGAGTACAGTGATGTCATAAAGAATGTAAATGGAGACATCTCATCTAACATCTTAATTCAATGAAGCGCTCACTTATGGTAGCAAGAATTAGCTGATGAGTTAAATAAATGATAATCCATCCATTCAGTTGCAATCTGTAAAGCATAAGCAAAACCAAAGCCAATGGTCCACACATACCCACAGCAAACACACTGAGACAATTGAAGAATAGCCATATATCTTGACAAGCCAAATCTTCAGAAGACACAATTGCTCAAATAGACAAAGAGGGTTAAACTCCCATAGTCGTCATCATGGCGATTTTCATAGTTGGATTCGGGCTACATGGGCATCTTCCTACCCAACTGGAACTGTAGCGCTTGATCGTTGAGGTTGCCAATGTGCCAGGAAAGGTAGTAGACACATATCGAGCTTTTGTGTGCCTAGGTAGAACTTTAAGACACAAGAGACAATGATCTGCTGCTGTGTAGGGTAGATCCTGATCCTTGACCATAAACTGCAGCTCGGTCTAAGTTCAGACCAGCTCATGGCCTCTAATTTTCAACCAAGAATCACTAGCACAGGAAACTCAGCACCTCTGAGCTCTAAAGAATCCAGAGTAGGCTTCATAAATCAAGATGGAGGTGCCTGGGGATATATGTGCTGCTGGGGAAAGTAGCTTGAAGTATTATTTCTAAATCGATATGAGTACTTTAATATTTGTTATCAATGTGTCTCACAGTTTAGAGAGGTTGGCAGTAATGTAAATAGAAACATGGAAAGTTACTCAGAGCAGCATGGTGTTACCTACATAGCAATTAAAACAGAGGTCATCTTTCTGAGACCAGACCAATTCTATAATATCATCTTTCACACATTTGACATCAACCTGTTGTTAAGAAATTCCACCACAGCACTGAAGAAATATTACAGTCTAGGAGTATGTTTAGACAAAGGTAAATTTACTCACTCACTGGATAAGAACCACAGTGGCAGACATCTTCTTCCAGATTTGGAAACAAAAAGATACTCTAATATATTCCTGAAGTAAAACGTCCAGCACTCAGAGGATTTATTCTAAGTGAGATGACAGTATTGGCCTTTATGTGAGAGGTGAGAACGGTCTGATATCCGGAAACAACCCCAGTTGACTGATGCATATTCTCCTGCCCATGCCTTGACAGGGCCTCTATGCTGCCTCAGATGTGTCCTAGAGCTGTAGCCTCACTACCTCTACACAGGCAGACAGGGTAGGAATTAGTGAGCGCTACTTGTTTTATGACCCTAGTCTTGAGGGATACGGTGCACATCACTGTGACAGCCTGATTTACATGTTTTCTTCTTTGCCAATGGCTAACGAAGGATGACTCAATAAACGTGTGCATCTACCTGTCAGAATGACAAATCCCAGTGCATCCATGACCCATGCTTACAATTCTGAAAGGCTGAGAACAGAATAGAAAGTCTCACAGGCAGCCTGCATAAGAACAGTAAAGATACTGCCACATGAGCTCCATCGCCACCGAGCTTTTGGTTTGCTCAATGGGTTACATTTTGTTAACCCCTTTTTAAGTTCTGGCTACAGAGAGCTTTAGCAGTCTGAAGTCCAGAATTATGTTTTCAATACATTACATATCCACAGAGTGAGCTCTGAGTCAGCCCCTTCCTTTTGCCTGTTTCAATCAAATTTGATGTTTAGAGCCCAATGAAAGTGGCTTGATCTTCTTCCTTTCCCTTGTGTTTCCAGATCTTCCTTGTATTGTCTCCTCCTACCCCTCTCTGCATGCTTCATCACTTCTGTTTCTCTCTGTTTATCTCCACACTCTCCCACCTGTCTTGCTGCTTGGTGTTTCCCGGATCTACCTGTTTGTTTTGTGTGCACTCTGGGGCATATCAACAAGGGCTGGCGATGTAATTATCGCCGCTTTAGCGTCCGTTTTCGGGCAAAAAGCGGCGATAATTATATCGCATTATTTACAAGGACACACTATCGCGTGTTTCCTTGAATCAGTTCCTGTTTTGTTCACACCTCACTTTGCGTCTCTAATGAGATGCAAAGTAGGCGTTCCCTGCAAAAACTAAGGGAAAATGAACTCTAACTGCCCTACTCCGTATTTACAATACGGCCCAGGACACCCATAGCGATGTAAAATACAGCGTTAACCGCTGTTATCGCCGGTATTTTAAGTCTGCTATTTTTCATGACTACCCTATCTATGACATGGGAAGTGGATTCAGTGTCTGAATCCACATCTCCTTATCATCGATGTTTCTTCTATCGCTGTGGGAATATTGCTGGTTTAACAGCGATATTCCCAAATAACGCCGCTTTTGATGTAAAATGTATCGCCCTGGAGTAACGCGTTGTTAATAACGCGTTATCCGGGCGATAAATTACAGTGATAGGTGGCGATAAATATAAAAGCGCTAAGCGCGCTTTGCGATATTTATCGCAGTTTGTTGCTGATATGCCCCCAAGTCTCTTTGCTTGCTGACAACTCTCTCCTCGCTCTTCCCCCACTGCTCACTCCTTGGGAGATGCTCCCTCCTGCCTCTGCTCACAGTATTCGCTTAGCACAAAGTGTGTGTGTCTCAGCACTTGAAGGAATACTGATGCTGTGAAGCCATGTAACACCATTCCACTGCCGTGGATGAATCAAGCAGCAGGGGCCGTTATGATGCAGTATATGCAATGGCGTCTCTAGGCATGATTATCAGGGGGCACAGATAAAACTGGCACAGCAACCTGCAGACTGTGAGTTCAACATTACTATGGTCTGTGGAAGGGGCAAGGTCCTTGGAGACTCACTCGTATTTTCCACTTCAACCCACTCTCTTGGGTAATCTTTTTGTTGGACATGTAAACTATTTTTGGAGTATATTTACAACAAAATGTCTGATCACGGTCTTATGCCAAAATTGGTAACGCCGTGCTCCGACATTTTTAAAACACAGGGATGCCCCGTATTTACAAAAATATGGCACATGCCTGTGTTTCCTCTAGCGCTGGTGCTAATAAAGCTGCCTAGTGCCAGCGCAGGCACCCTTGCGCCATGTTGCAAGGGTGCCTGCACTGCAGGGGCGATTGTATATGTGCAAGAAGGGACACCTGCACAGAAACAATCTTGTAAGGTGATTTGCTCTTTCTTTGTGTGATGAAGAATGCAGCACACATGGAAAGAGCAGAAAAACTGGAGAAATGAATCATTTCTCCTCGTATCACTCGTCTAAGACCAGGTATTCCCTGGTCTTAGTTTATGGCACTGCTCCATCCTTCTTAATATGGCGCAGCATCAAAAAGCAATGGGTGTTGCAGCGGAATGCCCACTGCAACACTCATTGCACGCCCACTAAGTGAAGCATGATAAGGAGCTTTATTTACAAGGTGACATTAAGCGAGATTGAGTGTTTTAAAACCGCTTTATAAATAAGGAGAAGGGGATATTTCCACCAGAACATCATTAAAAGTGCAGTTCTGGTTGCTATATCCCCTTGTAAATATGTCCCTTTGTCTCTATATCTTTGTAAAACACTCAGGCTCCATATCTCATGCCGCATCCCTTTACATTCAGCACCCCCTTTTCACCCTCTCCTGAATGTAATTCATTGCATCCTCTTCATCAAACCCCATAAACACAATACCTCTATGTCCTGCATTTTCTTTAACTTTCATCATGTCAATATTTGACAGCTGTCTACCTCCTTGTCACACTTTGGCATATAATCATAAATACAGTTGCTACACTTGATCATTGCTCTGTGCGCTCTGCAGAGAAGGTAAGGATTGGATGCGCATGTACACAGAAAACACACCATGCTGTAAAAAATAAATACTCTTAGGAAATGCAAGGGGAAGGAAAACGTGATATATAAACAGGAACAACATCCCTGTTCACAGGCGGAGAGGGGCGTGTTTGTTTTTGCTGGCTGAGGCCGGTGCTTAATTTGTTAAAAAAAAAAAAAGTACCAGGGCCATCCTCAGGAGGCCACTGCAGCTTGCACCACCCATTGTCCCTGCCAGCGCTATGAGTGACCATACCAACGCAATTACTAACCATCATACTTCTACAAACGTGACAGTTCATACTATTCGAGGTCCCCAGCGCTATAAGAATAGCTTTGGCAGAAGGCATTAGACAGTTTTAATATACATTGAATAAATAAATAAACAACTATTGTTGTACTCATCTCTAAAGTAAACAAACAACGCCACCATGTGTCTGACCGTCATAAGTGCTGGAGTTGACAATTAAGTGCCCAGCACCAGAAACCACTGGCTCAAATTAAGCACTGCTGAGGCTGTCACCCTGGTGGGCACAGTTGGGGGGAGGGAAAGAGGGGGACTACCAGGACATCTATGCCCTTCTGCAGGGGCAAAGAGATGCAAGAGAGCTCCGAGCAGGTTACTTTTAAAATTATGAGAAGCCTCATAAGCACTTCCATCACTTACCCGAATGGGCCACTGAGCTAGGGTCTCACTTAAGCACTTAATGAAACAGTGTCGCTAAGCACTTAATGAAACAGTGTCAGGGATAACAAGAAAAAGGAAGGATAAATGCATCAACAAGAGAGGGAACGGATGTAAGGGTGAAGGAATGAAAAAGAGAATGAGGAAACGTTCAGAAGCATAGAGAAAAGAAATGTTTTGGGTTTTTAATAATAAAAGTTTCCAAAGTTTCATTAAAACACTGCACAGCTACAACATGAACAGCAGCACAAAACAGCTGATCACATGTGCCACATGACCCTGTATTATGTGAGACCCTTAATCAGTCTACAGCGTGGAGTATTCAGGGGCTTATGGGTTACTTTTTAATATAGAAATTGTGATTTTAAAAATTTCAGCAATCGCACAGCTGCTAGTTAAAAAGCCAGCACTCGCAGAAGGTGAAAAAAGTGATGGTTACAAAGTATGAATATTCTCTGTCACTGGTTAATTAACTGGGGCCACATTCTTTTCCAGCACAGAAAATGTTTCCTCCAATCTAAATGAACATCAGCATGTCTGTTCTATATACATGAATTTTCAATGCAATACAATATCCTGAATAGTGTAGACCTTGTTTCTGATGTAATGAAAAAAGCTAACATTTTGTTAATCTTTTGCTCGCGGGTCTCGAACTGAACTGTGGACAAGAATGCTGGATTCATCGGGCTTCGGTGGCTGCAAAAGTATCTTAAAGGCTTGAAGGAGAAAAAACACATCCTTTGTTGAGGGCTGGGTTGAAAATCCTCTGCTATTGTCAAGACATGAATGTATAATGTAATTGAAATATGATGTGGGAGATAAATATGATGCAATATGGACTGCTTTTTTCGAATTGAATTCTTAGAAATTCTCTTTCTTTCGTTATTATTTCTTTTCTCATACCTCCCACCTTTTGTATCTCTCTGTCTTGCTATCAGTGAACTATGGTTCATATCTAAATTTACATGGTGATATTATTGTCCCAACCTAATCTGTGAATTATAGATTACTAAAGATAATATCACTACTGTGTTTATATTTTTATTTGCTAGCATTTCTTGTATAATCACATAAATAAACTCATAATAAAAATAACACAGAGATACTCTGTCACACACACACATATATGTGTTTGGGTTTGTGTGTGTGTGTGTATGTGTGTATTTATGTGTGTGTGTATCTATATATATATACATACATATATAGTTATATAATGTAATATATAACAATCACAAAATACATAATGAGTACATATAGACGTGAGTGCTGGTTTCCTTTAATTTAAATGCACCACAGTTTTTACTTTTGTTAACTTAAGTTGTGTTTACAAGGTCCCCATATTGTTTCATTATCACTGAGATCACATGCCTTTTTTTGTCGTTTTCTTTGTTGCATGTACGCTTTTGACTCACACTAATAAACCAAAAACCCTTCTCAGAGACCTCTTTGGTATGTTCCATGAATGCCTCAACTGTCCCAGGCTATGCGTATACAATGTTTCTATTGGACTGCCGAACCAACCATGAGAGTGTCTGCACATTCAAAGTAAATGTCCCATTAGAGAATCCTCAAATGTATTCTGTAGTAAATTGTTTCTTATTGCCTTTTCTCCATTAGTGTATATCCCGAGAAACCTGTTCTCATGTAGAATGTATGATTGTCTTTGTAAAAAATGTAATAAAAGGATGTAGATCTCGAGGGGTAAATCAAATCTCATTTCCCTACTCTTAGAAGGCGAATTTATGCTGGATTTCACTTAGAACTGAACTGAGTTCTTGATGCTTATGACTTGAAGGCTTTGCTGCAAAATCCCAGTTATGATCACTTGTAAACTGCATAAAGTTCCATATCTAAAGCCTTGATCTTACAACTCTTGTTTATCATTCTTATTAAAAAGTTTATCATCTGCTACTGAAACTATGAGAGTGACGGCTCCAGTCGGGGAGCACTAAACTCCCTACTACAACTACACCACTCCCGGTCCTAGATGTTGGCGTGCTCCATGTATGGTATTTAAGGTAGAGAAAGCCAACATAGAAATTGAACAGAAAGAGAAAACAACAGTTCAGTGATGGACACCATAGCTCAAAATTCTGTCTTCAATTCATCAATGAATCATAAGATTTGGAGTGCGCTCCTTACCACCCATGAGGTTATCCAGGTGCTGGCAGGGTCCAGTTGATTGGCAAAATTGGCAGGTCTTCAGGGTGTTTTGGAACTCCGTAAGAGACAGGGCGGTGCATAGATGAAAGGGTAGCTCATTCCATGCCTTTGCTGCTTGGTAGGAGAAGGAGTGGCCTCCACATTTGCTAGATGCAGGGGGTGAAGGTTAGAGAAAGGAACACGAAGCAGAGGTGTCTGGTGGGTTCAAATGGTGGTTCAAGTAGGCAGATCCTCAGTTGTGTAGGGCCTTGTACGTATGGGCCACAAGTTTAAACTGGCATCTTTTCTGCACAGGTATCCAGTGGAGTTCCCTGAGATAGGGGTGATGAGGGTTAATCTAGGGAGAACCAGGACGAGTATGGCTGTGGCATTCTTTATGGCCTGTAGTCAAAGGAGGAGATGAGCTATGATCCCTGAATAAAGAGCATTGCCATAGACAGTCGGCTAAGGATGAGGCCTTGGGTGATGGTGCTTCTTGAGCTTTGTGGTAGTCATTTGAATATCTTATGAAGCAGTAGAGGATTAAAAAGCAGGAGGAGGAGATGGAGTTGACCTGTTTCGTCATTGTTAGCTTGCTGTCCAGAATGATGCCTAGGTTACTAGCGTGGTCAGTGAGGGTAGGAGTAGGCCCTAGCTTTGAGGACCCCCAGGATGTGCCCATGGGGAGCTTTTGTTTCCAAAAATCAGTACCTCTGGTTTGTCCATGTTTAGTTCAGGCAGCTGTTCTACATACAGTTGGCAATGTCTGTCATGCAGTTGTGGAAGTTGGTGTTTGTGTTGGTAGTGTCTTCGGAGAGGCAAAGGATGATTTGTGTATCATCGGTATAGGATATGATGTTGAATCCGTGGGGTTTGGCAAAGCTGGCCAGTGGTGTCTCATAAGTGATGAAAGGGGTGGGGCTGAACGAGGATCCTTGGGGTACCACAGAGATGATGAGGGGAAGGTGGACCTTTTGCGTTCTTCTGGTGAGGATTTAGGCTATACATCTAAGAGCATCCCCTTGGATGCCTATTTTGTGCAGCCTTGTGATGTGTGTGTGGTGAGAGACCGCATTGAAGGCTGCCGAGAGGTCTAGGAGGATCAGTGTAGTCTCTCCACAGTCGAGTAGGGCTCAGATGTTATTGGTAGCCATGATGAGGGCTTCCCCAGAGCTGTGGTTCCAGGGGAATCTGGATTGAGAGGAGCTGAGTAGGAGGTTCCATTCCAGATGTGAGGAGTGTTGTTGGTTGATGGCTTTTTCTAGTACTTGGCTGGGAATGAGAACAGGGTGATTGAGTTTGCTGGCATCTGCCGAAGGTTTCTTCAGTAGGGCGCTGACTTATGTATGTTTTCAATCCTCGAGGAAGGTGGACATGGCAATTAAGGTGTTGAACAAGGTGGTGAGTACCCGGTTGATTCTGACTTAGCCTAGATGGAAGATGTGGAGAGGGCATGGGTCAGTTGGGGCCCCTGAGTGGACCGAGTTTATGATGGATGCTGTGTCATGTTGGGCGAACTGGCTCCATTTTGTTAGTTGGATGTCTGTGGTGGTAGCGGGGTCTTTGTGCTGCTTGAAGAACTCGTGGGCTTGGGCTGGGATTTGTTGATTCTGTAGATGTTGGCGATCTTAGCATGGAAGAAATTTGCAAGGTTGTTCTAGAGTTTCAGTGAAGGAGTAATGTCGTTTGTTACATCTGAGAGGTTGGAGATTTCTCTGACGATGTTGAAGAGCTCTTTGCTGTTATTGAAGCTTGATTCAATGCATGAAGCCAAGGCCTTTTTCTTTGATTCTCTCAACTGTCTGTAGTAGAGTATGAGGGCTGTCTTGAAGGCGGTCTTGTCAGAGGTGTCCATGCTGGTACTCGATCTCCTTTTCAGTTGTTTATAGTCTCGTTTGGTGCTTCTGAGGTCTTTAGTGTACCAGCTAGCCTGTTGGTGGACCTTCTGTGGGTACTGTTGCAGATGGTAGCGATGCTGTCAACGCACTTGGTGATCCAGTTGTTGAAGTTTCTGATGCTCTGCTCTAGGTTGTTGGAGGAGATGGGGTGGGTGGTGTTGACAGTATTGATCCATGTGTCCTTTGAGACTTTGCTCCGGCTGTGGTGGGGTCATTGGGCAGACTGGGGTGGGTGTCCATGATCTAGTGAAGATGAAGTGCATAATGGAGTGGTCCGTCTAGGTGAATTCCATGTGGCTGTACCTGATGCTGTCGCCAAAGGTCAAGATAGGGTCTAGCGTGTGGCATACAGTGTGCATTGGATCATAGATGAGTTAGGTGAGTCCGATATTGTTCATGCTGTAAAGGAGGTTGGTGGTGTTGAAGTCATTGTGGTCATCGAGGTGGAAGATGAGGTCACATAGGAAAATGTAGCTGTTGGACTCTAAGGCGAAGGGGGCGATGAAGTCAGAGGTGACGTTGCAGATGGCTGGATGTGGTCCTGGAGGTCAGTTGGCAAGGGTGCCCCTGATGTTGGTTTTGCTGTCAGTTTGGAGTCTGAAGTTAAGATTTTTCATGGCGTTGATGCTGTCATTTGTGGTGGTGCATTGGATGGATTTCTCCACCAGGCTTGTTGATGCAGTCGCAGTGGGAGATTTGTATCATTCGAGTATTACCGTGGTGATGTTGGGAATGGAAGTGGTGATGAGCCAGGATAAGAAGTGGGATAATGTCTTGGATAAGAAGGGGCATAATGCTACTGCCTGAGATCTACAGCCAAAAAACATATGATCCATTTATGGACCGTACCAAAAACATTTGTTGTTTGTAAGAGCTTCAAGTAAAGTGTCATGGTCAAGGTCATTCACAGTTCTAACAGAATCAGAGCCCTGAAACCACTTTTGTCTCCAGGCTTCCTAAGATCATCAACAGCTAAGGCAACCACTAAAGCTCTGCTTGGCCATGGCCAAAAGCCTCCCTGAAAGGTGTCTAGAAAGCTATTTTCGCCATCTTGGAGCCTGTTTTCACCACTGACTCTGTTGGGCTGCCTGTAAGGGGACTCTATCCCCCATAATCCATCGTGCGCCTGGGAGGGAGGAGGAGCTGCCCATGCGCTTAAAAGCACTGTTGCATTCCCGCCACACGGGACGCCGTCTTGGAGCCTGTTTTCACCGCTGAATCTGTTGGGCTGCCTGTAAGGGGACTCTATCCCACATAATCCATCATGCTCCCAGGAGGGAAGAGGAGCTGCCCACGTGCTCAGAAGCGCTGTTGCATTCCCGCCATGCGGGACGCGCACGGAATGCCAAGGGCTGGCCCGTCCTTGCCCGTCATCGCCCGGAAGAAGCTAGGCTGGGCCACCTCTCTGAACGTTGCAACCCAGGATTTGCCCCTGTTGGGTCTTAAGGTACTGTCTCGAGTCATTGTACAAATTTATGTTGTTCTACACGACTAATGACTAACTGTGCTATATCCAGCTGGCCCTATTAACTCTTTTATTTTTTCTTGGTTAGTTTGAGAGTGATTCTTGGTTCAGCTGTTGTGTTTACTAAGCCATTTAATGGTGTTTAAGGGTCACGCCTCGTGGCGCTATTTATAATGACCAAGTGCAATGGTGTGGCGGGTACCCTCGATGCATTTATTATTAGGGCAGAATCGATGCTTTCTCATGAAATTGAACTCACAAAGAGGCGCTTATTGTTGGAGCCTGTTTCTTTGCAAAGGCGTTTTTCGTTGGGTTCCCCAATGCCTTGTGATGCCTTACCATTTTAACTATTTCCTACTGTTTCTAACAAGGTCACAGACTGCCACTGCTTTTGCCAGGGTCTCTGTGGACAAAGAGGACAAGTCGAGAAAACTGGAAGAAAAGCAAAGGAGAGGGGAGGGTGCCCTTAAATCTAAACGGAAGAGTACTCTCCGAAATAACTCCGATGTGTCTAGAAGCCGCTCTATTAGTACACAAACTGATGTCGCTTCTTCTGTATGTAATGTACAAGACTATGCAGTGGTGGACTCTATGGGGGGGTTTAACCCGGACACTGTTTTTACTTCTTTGAAAGAGCCAATTGGCAATAGTTTAGTCTCCTTGTGGGGCCATTTAGACCACTTGGATTCTATTTTGATTAAACTGACTAGTCTTACTGAGGCTCTACAGTGCGAAGGGAGAGGGTGGGCATCAAGGGATCTCAAACCCAAGCTGCAACTTCTATAGAACAAGTATTGGCCAGGTTAATGGACATTGAGGGTTTGATAAGTAAAGACCAAGGCCAATGTACCTGTGTTGCGGGCCCCAGTTGCAGTTCTCTGGACTCGGAAGGTGTTATCGTAGATAATCCACGTCATGCGAAGCCTACCCGTGATCCAGTTAAAGCTCCTAGGCGACCTGAGAGTATCCCCAGCCTAACACCTAATCCGGCTCCCGCTCCTGTTAAATCCTGTCCTACAGCTTCATTATGTATTTAGCCTTTAGTTCAAGGGGCTGCGGAGGAGGTGAGGTTGGATTTGCCCCCTGAAGCTACTCCATTAACCATACTTTTGGCAAATGTCCCGGCCCCTACTTCCAAGTTAAACGAATCCTGGGAGGCATTGAGAAACAAGGCTCTTTGGTGGCTTGGGACTCGAACTGGACTATCAGAGGCCTTGTTTAATGAATTTAAAATGGCAAGAAGAGTAGATTGTGTCGGGAGAAGGGAGCAAACACTTCCTGGGGACTGTATTGTTCTCTACTTTAAATCACCTAAACTGGTACGTGAGATTTTATGCAGACTTGGAAGCGTTCATGGGCTCCATGAAGGAATCAATATCATACCATTTTTATCCCCCAAAGTCTCATTCCTTCTGGCCCCCTTACCAGAAACCCAAATAGACTAATGATTATCAACAGTATAGTTTACCTCTCTACAGCACAACTGAACTACCCTGTCAAGCACCTAGAAAAATTTTTAACATCCCAGTAGCAAATAGATTTGGTGCTCTTCAGGAGGTGGACTGACTTGTGTCACAGGCTGGTTATATTGCCAGCCCAGGGACTGGTGGGGTTGGTAGGGCATCTGGGGTGAGTAATAGCAAACTCCACAGTCAGAACATATTTGGTTGTATTGGATCATTGGACCAACAACCAGAAACCTTTCAGAAAGTTTCTGACCATGACGGACCCGGTCTGGATCTGCCCAACATTCCAGCCCTCGCATCTCCTGTGTTTTTTAACTTATACTTCAGGTAGAAAGGGTCCCTTGTTGGAAGCTGTTGAATTACCCCCTATGTTCCAGCCAGAGTCCATCCAAAGCTCCATCACTACCGGTCTTAATGCACACGATGGTAGTCTTAAGTCCGGCCACTCATTGAAGGTTTCATCGTGGCACATTGCCGGAATAAAAAATAAAAAATTGCAAAATCCAAACTGGAGTCAATTTGTAGGTGACCATGATGTGTGTCTGTTTAAAGCGACTTGGGCAAGGGAGGATGTACAGAGGGGGGACTATGCAACTTTTAATGTGTGGGCTACGACGGGAGGAAGGGGCAGACCCTCGGGGGGTTTATGTACTTGGGTTGCTACCCACCTCGATTGCACGGCAGAACAGTTAAATACCTCTTCTGATGACATTCAGTGTATTGTACTTACCTTTCCTTCTAGGATGAAAGTTGCTTTAATTAACATCTATTCTTGTGCCATAAGTTTTACACATGAATCCCCGACTATAGATCTATTGAATGCATTTATTGAATTAGTATCCCTAAAGACAAGGTTGATTATATGGGGATATTTTAATTGCCAATTTGAGCCCCTTATCAATCCCACAGATGTTTCTACTTGTGATTATGATCGTTTTTGGCTAATTCCTGCCACCCAAATTCGTCCGGTCAAGGACTGGACCCCCTGGTTCTCCAGATCAATGCTCTAACTTTATCCCATTCATTGAGGGCATGCAATGGCCGTTTTAAGTCAGACCAGCCAGGAAAGTCAACCTACAACAGAACATGTCAATCCTCTCTGTTGGATTATATTTTAGTAGAAACAAGCATATGGCAGTGGGTTGTTGACTTTGCTGTCATGCCGAGACATGATAGTGATCATAACGCCCTGATATTGGAGTTGGAGCCTCCAGGCATTAATAAACCTAGCCCTTTTGCAGCTGGCAATTTAACACTTGTCAATACAAGAAGGAGAATTAAATGGGGAGCCTTTAAACAGTCACCAGACAAGGCAGCCACATTATATTCTTTAGTCATCATGCCTTTAATGGAAATTGTAGAGACTGTCATGTCATTGGGTTCTCCCCAAACCGCCAGTAGAGAGGAGGAGCTGCATGTGGAATTGGCAACTGGACTGACTAACATTTTTAATCCTTTGACGCAGGCCAGGGCAAACAAGGGTGTTAAACAAATTTGGTTCAACAACTCTTGCCACAAGGCAAAGGGTGCACTTATTGATGCAATTAAAAGTAAAGATAGATCCTTAATCAAACTCAACAGGGCTCTCTACCGGGACATAATAAACCTAGCCAAGAAGGATTGGGAACTAGAAAGATGGAGTTCTGTTAAAACATCTTTGGCCAACAGGGACATGAAGATGTTTTGGTCACTGGTTAGCACAGGCACCAGTACGAGGAACTCAGCGGTAGAGCTGAACATTGCTGCAGCCACTTGGAAGTCTCATTTTCAAGCTCTGTACTCCACCAAGGTAGTCTTAGAACCCATTGATATACTATTTTCGGCAACCCCTGGGATGTGTCTTGAAGATTTTCAAGGGTTCACTTTAACAGAAGTTTTGGATGCTATTAGGAAGCTTCCCCCTGGGAAGGCCCCCGGATTAGACAAAATTCCCGGGGATCTATTCCGGGAGGAACCAAATATATGGGGACCATACCTCTGGGTAATTTTTAATCCCATTTTGAATGGCATGAAGGTCCCAGACACCTGGCTAGGAGCCGACATTTTTCCAGTATTTAAGAAGGGTTCTTCCCTTTTGCCCACCAATTACAGGCCAATCAGCCTGATTGATGTCACCCAGAAATTGTTAGCTAGGATTCTCCTTGAGCATTTACACTCCTGGCTGGAGGAGCACGAAATTCTGAGCGTGTATCAAGCTGGTTTTTGGAAACATCTTTCAACCATCGATCAAATCTTCCATCTCCAATTATTATACTGGAAGACGGTGACAGTAGAGGGTGGCAGCCTCTACTTGATATTTGTCGATCTTAAAACAGCCTTTGATTTGGTTCCTCGAGTTAAACTGGGGAGGTCCTTGAGCAACTGGGCATTCCGTTCTATTTGCTGTCAATGATTATACGACTGCATGAAGGCAGTTTCGCCCAAGTCTGGTATGAGAGACTCGGAGAATTGACTCCCCATTTCCCAGTAAATAGAGGAGTAAGACAGGGGTGTGTGTTGGCCCCTACTTTGTTTTGCATTGTTAATACTTTGGTGGCCCAGTTAAATGAGGGCGTAGATAAAGATGCTCCAAAATTGGTGGATGGTAAGGTGCCAGCAATGATGGTTGCTGATGAATGCAGAGAAATGTTAGAGGTGGTAATAACCATATATATAAAGAATATTATCACGCCTACTAGAACCTGAGTAAAGAGAGCCATCCAACCTCAGCACCAAGCCCCGCAACCCAAGGAGAAGCACGGGTTTGTGCTTACAAAGCTGTTGAATCACTTCAGATTGACTGAAAGGCCATGAACGGCAGTCAGAATAGGAACATTTTCTCTTCCATTGGCTGCTGAAAAGAGCATCAAATACGGTGCAGCGCCATGTTAAAACCACTGCCTCCCTTCGATACCACTAAAAAGCTAAATATTGGTGACAGATGGCCTGTCTGGTTGAAACCTTCAATTAATACATTGATGCTTTGGAAGACAAACAGAGCAATAAGTAGTAGTAGTAGTATAAAAACTTTATTCAGTTGCGAAACCATAATAGCAGACAAAACTAAACACAGTGAATAAAAACAAGGCAATTCCATGATGTAAAAACAAGTCCTGAGTACATTTAAATAAGCTTCCCACAAAGTAGCATTAAATATGCATGAATATATACAATAAAGTGTGTAGTGCAAACAGAATCTACAATAGGCACGGTATGCATGATAGTGGCTGTGGGGGAACCTGAGAAGAAAATCCTGCAATTAATCGTTATTTAACCACAATTTTACGTAGCCTAACAGAGGGTGAGA
Organism: Triturus cristatus; assembly: GCF_964204655.1. Lineage (NCBI taxonomy): Eukaryota > Metazoa > Chordata > Amphibia > Caudata > Salamandridae > Triturus > Triturus cristatus. The sequence continues at coordinate 1,493,546,728 of NC_140589.1, forward strand.
TAAACCTATAGACTACACGCATTTTAAGTTTGTTTTGAAGATGCTTGAGATATAGTAGCGCTGGCAGGCATTGTCTAATATTAAGGATTCTGTGCATGGGGACCTGGATCATTTTCTTTGGGGCCTTCTATAGGTCATAAAAAAGAGAAAATGCATTTGTGACTGTGGTGATTTTGCATCAAAAGGGTAGGATACCAGAACTTTATCAAAGTGGGCATGAGATGGACAAGCAACTGGCAGGTGAGCCATATTCAGATGAAATCTTACAAGGTAGTACCTTTGAGTGCTGGGAATAAAAAGCAGGTAGGGATCCTTCGTAAAGTCATCCATAATAAAACATAGGTTCTGACTTGCTTCTTACCACTTTCCCTAACTTCTCTGCTGGTTGCCTGAAGGGCTACCAGCTCCTTTTTAACAAGGGCTTTCGCGCTCCTCGTAACGGACTGTGCGTTATCAAAGTAGTCATGGCAACCAATTATATACAACTGTGTCTTAACATACTGTAGCCATTGAAAACAGTGTGCTTTGTCCAGGGCCAAACAGTCTGCGATAATGGCCTTATTAAGGGTGGTTTCAGGACGGCACCAAATAGAAATCCATAAGAGTGTTGGAGCTGACTTAATTATACCCTCTAATTGTTGTAAACCCAGTTTATCATGGCATATACTGTCAGGGACACACTGGGGTAGCCACAACAGTCTCCACTGGGAGCTGTTTTCGCCAGTTTGTAAAATAAATTGAATTGCGATAGCCCCAGACACCTGCCCCATGAAAGGCAAGCAGCCGAAATGCATCTGGCTTTGTAAATGGTGAGCATGACTTCAAAGGGGGATGAGCCCAGTTTCTTCACAAACTTGAGAAAAGCTGCCCTGTTCTTTTCAAAGTGTGCGAGTCTGACCTCTATGAGAAGCTGCCAAGAACAGTTATTGGTAAAGGGAATCCCCAGGTAAGTGAAAGTTGTACCTGTCAGAATTGTGGTCCCAGTAAGCTGAAAAGACTTCACCTTGCTCTTAAAGTGGCCACAAATCATGGTATGTGATAAGACATATTTGTGAGTAATCCTAGCCTGTCCATATCACATACAAAGCTGTCCAGCAGTATTTGCAGACCAACTCCAGTCCTCAAAAGAAGTACACAATCATCGGCGTACATAAGGACAGGTAGTCCTTAAGTGCTTGCCAGCGTAGGATCACAGGCCACCTCTGATACAGTGGCCTCCAGATCATTCATGGAAAGACTAAACCACAACAGGGACGGGCATACAACCCTGCCTGATGCCTTATCCGATCTTCAAGGGGGATGTGAACTCTCCATTAGGTCCGTATCTCATACATCCCGCCACGTCTTCACAAAGTCTGAGTAGTATATGCACTGTTCTCTTATCAGAACCTATAGTCAGCATCTTGAACCAAAGTCTGTCCCTATCGACATTGTTGAAGTCACAACTGACGTCCATAAACACCAGGTACAGGCATCCCTCTTTGATTGAACATACTTAATGATAAAAAGATGGAAGTTGAGACACTGATCAATGGTCCATAGGCCTCGCCTGAACCCATATTGTACTAGTGTTAAAATACCTTTCTAGTGCGCGCAGGTGTCAAGGCAATCTAGCAGGAGCCTACCCATCACCTTGACCGTGGAATGAATGAGTGATATTGGGCAGTAACAACAGCGGTCTCCTCTGCCCCCTTTTGAAAAATAGGAACTATGATGGCCTTTGACCAGGACTTGGGGAGGCCATTGCTTATGGAACTGTTCAGGACATTAACTAGAAGTGGTGCCCATAGGCCCATGTTGTTTTTAAAGAGTTTGATAGGGACCCTGTCCAGGCCCGGAGCTTTGTTCCTAGGGCAGCCCCTGAAAGTCGAGGTAACTTCTTCCAAGGTGACCTACTGATGATCATTGACCCCAAGAATAATAAAGGGATCCACTGCACTATGAACTACAGTAGTTGGAGATTTTGGTGCAGATGGCTGGATGACGACATCGGTGATGGTATTATAGCCTTCAGTGAAGTAAGTCGACTTCACCACCTTCCAAAACAAGGAAGCATCATTAGCTGCACTGGTTCTGGCAAGTTGTTCCCAAGCATTCCTTTTGATATTCCCAGGAGTCTTCTTCAGGGTGGTTTTCATATGGCTAAGTAATTGTGAGCAAGTTTTCATGAACCACTTCTTTTGACTAGGTACCTGCAAAGATTTGGGGGCTATTAGCAATTCCGACACACACTGGCAGATGCCCGTGTATGCCTCCATAATGTCTGAAGGGGTGGTCTCAGGAGTTGAGACAAGCCATTAAATACTCTGCATTTTCATGGACCAGGTAACCTACAACTTCCCCAGTATCTATGTCTGCCCCTTTTCAATGGAAGCCCTTGTTTTTTGTGTAACTAGGGAGAGGGTGGGTGGGTACATCTTGTGTCTTATTTTGTCCCAGTAAAAAATGTAGTACTAAAGGATTGTGGGCACTTAACCCACTAGGATGAATGGAGAAATGAGAAAGCTTCAATCTCAGATCTTCTGGCACAGCACTAAAAACAATTAAACGTTCCTTTTCCTCCACTGATAACTTACAACTGCTATCTGGCTCCTCCATCCAGTCAACAGTGAGTTTATGGCAGTGTCTCACCATTGTTTTGTTTAGCACTTCACCACATATATTGTGGTTGAAGAGTGAATAATCAGTAATAGCTTTATACCACAAACCACAAACAATATTGCTGGGGATCAGGCAGAGGTGGTGGTTAAAATAACCACCCCATAAAATGGAATAGTCCTCATAGATCTGACTTCTGACACCATGGTGCTATTTCCAGTCCACGAGACTCTTCATACCAGGATTATACTCCTGGAGATAGTATTAGTATTAGGGCTCCCCCTCGATGAACACAGCAATGAGATACTTTGTTCTTCAGCTTCAAAAAGTCCTTATTTTGTCCAGGCTGCAGGGTGAGGACATTTTTAAATATAATTACTAGGGTCTGCTTCGGGAGGGAGCTGTAAAGCTCCAGGTTGACTGACCAAATGTGGCCTGTTGGCTGTCTTGGCCACAGTGTCACCTAGTTGTCTGGCAGAAAGTGGCCCATTTACTTGGTGCCCTGGCCGCAAAATCTCCAGGTGCCGTCCTGGTGGTAACCAATAGTGAAGGGTGAGTCATCATGATGTTATCAGTTACTTGTACATGCAGTGGACTGCCAATTTCCCCTGACCGGGAGCTGTTCACTGCATAATTCACTGTGGCATTAGCTAGTTGGTGAGCAGGGACCGGCTATTCATTTCTCATACTCCCAGCCGTCTCGGCTAGCCTGGAGATCTGTCCTAAAGTCTCCTTTTGTGCTCCTTCATTGCCCTTGAGCGCTAAAACAAGCGGGCTAAGTAAATTGGAAAGCTTACCCTCAGAAGTTTTAAACCAAAAGGAGCACAGTATGCGAACTTCCTTGAGATATCAGGCGGCGACTCATTATCTCCCCCAGTATTTTGCTAATCGCTTTTGAATAGTGACTACTGTTACTTTCCTTGATCCGGTCTTTGTTTGCCTTGTGTTTTCCTTCCACTACTTAGATTTTGGAGAAGCAGTTTCTGCCTCGTTTGATGAATATGATATTTCAGCAATGTTCAGGGCCTCCTGAAAAACACAGGGGTTGCCCCTGCTTGGGACGGTGCCAACCTCGAAAGTCCCCTGGTGGCTCATCTGAGCACCCTCAAAAGGTTCACTTCTAGGTGTGCAAATAACAGATGGATCATTGGTGGTAGCCATGGACAGTTCTTTCTTAGTGGCACTCAGTCTTTCTTCAACCTGTTCAATTTCCGTATTTAGGGCACCCATGGCATTTGTTAGGTAGCTTGTGATAATGCCTGATAATAAGAGTGCCATGCTGACAACACTGGTTTAGCGTAGGACAGCAGACTTTCTCTTGCCCATATTGTTGTTAACGAGTAAGTTCAGGATACACAGTCAGGAAGTAACGGTAGTCCCAGACCCTCTTCTCTTAGAAAGCTCTCTACAGTGCAAATATATCCCTCTTTTGTCACTCTTTGCCACCACACACCAGACTTAGTAGAAGGATGAAACCAAACCTACCGGCAGTACAGTATTACACTCCACTTAGCGCACTTGTTCCGAGTGAACTGGCAGAAATTGAGCTCCTAACAAAGCTGTAAGAGTAATTTGGGGAGGAAATAGAGTAGTAATGTCATGTTTTGCTCCAGGACCCTATAACGCAGTTCCCAAGGTCTTAGTGCCCACATAGGTCAAAATTGTTTGGCAAAAGGGCAGTTGGCAAATACACCAGTCAGTGGACCAAGAGTCAATAGGGCAGGACTCTGACCGGGAGAGGTTGCAGATGTCCACATGTAAAGGCCCCCGTCCCTGGCTCTTTCTGGTGCTGATGGGCACAGTACGGGACTGCCCTTGGCCTTGGCTTTGCTCAGGCATGGCCCGCGCGCAGCCTGTGCAGCAGGAAGTGTCTCTGCACTTTGTAACGCTGATAGGCAGCCACAGGTGTTGCAGGTGAAAGGGTAATCTCCATGCCCTCTCTATCCTCAGAGCAGCATGAGACACACAATCCCCATCTCCGGCTGCACTTCAAATGGCATCCCGTGCAGCTGGAAGTGTCTCTGCACTTTATAGTACTGACAGGCAGCCACAGAGGTTGTAGGTGGAAGGTCTTCTTCCACACTCTCTCTGCCCTCAGAGCCGCATGGAACACGCAGCCTCCCTGTGCACTTCAAACAGCATCAATAAATCAATAAATATCTGAAGAATTTGGTGGGTGAAGGAGTAAAAGAAGTGCTAAAGAAAATATCACATGGTGGTGAAGTGATGTACCGTCCTATCAAAGAGGCGCTACATGCCAAATTCAACCAAATTCCAAACATTGACTTTGAAAGGTACATTTTCAACCAAGAAAGGCAGAAATCTGGTGAAACAATGGATGAATTGTTGAATTTAAGCTCTTATCAAGCATTGCAAGTTCAACGAGTTCAATGATGAAGAGGCAATGCATCTCAGAGTAATAGATTTTTGTCACTCAAGATCCCTTCAGATGACGAATGCTGAAAGAGACACTCAGTTTGAAGAAAGTACTCATGCCTGCTGGAGCAAAAGAAAGGGCTGACAGACAAGTCACTAACATGGAGGTTAGAATGGTCCAAAATGAATCAGCACTGAGTGTGAAAATTCAGCTGAAACACAAGGTAGAAGGCCACTAAGTAATGTTTCCAAAGAAAAAGTAGCTGTGTTTTCAATGTGGATTTTCATTTGCACAAGAAGATAATTTCTCCACCATTAGACAAATATGCAAAGGCTAGGGGAACGAGAACCATTTTTCAATGGTTTGCAAAGCGAGGGAAAGATCAAGTGTGTCATGACAAGAAAACAAAATGAAGGAAATATCAAGCGCGTCACGTCAAGAAAACAAAATGGATGCCAGAAATACCAAGAGATGTTCCAACCACACCCACAAGGTCAAGCGGTAATATCCGTTGAGGCAAGTAGAAACAGAACAACGCCGATTGTCATCAAATTCCTTGTCTAAAAGTTTGTCACTGTCATTGTCGAACGACAGTGAGGAAGATGGTTGTGCGATGTTAATGTCAACCACTGGACAATGTGCATATTTAGAATCAGCTAGGAAGAGTGCCAGTCAAAACGAGGTCGACAAGTGAAAGTGCAACATTCATTTGGACACTGTCCCAAAATCACACTGAGAGTGAATTGGAGCTTCAAACCTTTTATCATAGATAGTGGCGCGTCCATAAACATTTTGCCTGCAAAAAAGTACAATGCTTCCAGTGCTGTGTTTAACCCTGTCGAAAACCAAACTGTCTAGATGGGCTGCTTCGACACCACTACAAAGTCAAGGATCCTTTATAGCACATTTGAAGCATAAAAATACGAAAGTACAAGCACCAATTCATTTCCAGCAAGGCAATTCATCAAGTGAATGTTTACTCAGTTTCAGTACTGCTGCTGACATATGGCTGATTTCTGTAAACTACAACATCAATGCTTATCAAGAAATAGTAAATCAGTTTCCATGGTTGTTTCATGGTTTATGAAGGCTGAGAACAATGAAAGTGCAACTGCATATAAATGAGGACGTCTGTCCTGTTGTTCAAGGCACCGTTGAATTGCATTTTATTTACAAGAAGCTGGTAAATGATAATATTGAGTGGTTTACTGGTCCTATGCCATGGTTTTTGCCCATAGTGGTAGTGCCCAAAAAGGACAGAGGAGGTGCTGTGCGCATCTCTGTTGATATGCGCCAAGCTAACAAGATGAATGAACAAGAACGACATCCGGGTCCATACATTGCCGATATGATGACACAACTGAATGGTGCCAAAGTCTTTTCTCGCCTTCATCGGAACAAAGGGAAGCACCAACTCGATCTGGAAGAAAATTGCAGGCACATTGCTGCCTTTTTAACTCATGCTGGTTGATTTAGATATAAAAGGTTAAGGGCCCGATTACGAGTTTTGCTGTCCATGGGACTGCCAAACCTGTTGCGGCAGTCTGTGGACTGTCAGACTGGCAATCCACCCACTTTATTACAAATACAGCAGTTGGACTGCAATGGTGGTAGCGCAGCGATCTGAGACAGCAATACGCTGGTGGTGCTGTTGCGGCACCGCTGAGCATATTACAAGTTGCCTCACTGTGACCCTTTCCACGGCGGTGAGCCCCGCCATGGAAAGGATGGTAGGGAGGCAACTCAGAGGTCCCATACTGGGCCCCTGATGCCTCTGTATGTGGAGGTGCATGCAGTAGGGCACATGATGGCTCTCCGATGAGCCTTAGCAAGGCAAAGTTCAAATTTTTCTGTCATATCTTTTCTGATGGGGGATGACTCGAGATCAAAATAAAGTATGAGCTTTGTTATCCACTTCTCCCCCAAAAGATGTAACTGTGCTGTGATCCTTCCTTGGTATGGGCAGTTACAGGTCAAGGTATATACGTGACTTTGCCTCTGTAAGTGCCCCATTGAGAGACTTGACGAAACAAAATGTTCCATTTCGATGGTTACAAGAATACAAACAAATCTTCAAGAAAATCAAGCATGCACTTGAGAACGCTTACATTGATCCAAAATTGGAGACGGAGGTCGTTGTTCATGCAAACCCAGTGGGGTTGGGTGCCATCCTTGCCCAGCACACTGGACATCCAAATGCTCTGAGACACATTGTGGCTTATGCTAGCCTGAGTTTGTCATTGACGGAGTGTGCCTATTCACAACCTGAAAAAGAAAGTCTTGCTGTGATGTGGGCTTGTGAGCATTTCCATGTGTTTCTGTGTGGGAAGCACTTTACGGTTGTCACCGATCACCATTTTCGGCAATCCAAAAGCCATGATGCCCCCTTGCATTGAGAGATGGGGTTGTGACTACAGCACTATGATTCTAAGATTGTGCATCAACCAGGAAAAGATCAAAATCCTGATGACTACTTCTCACGTATACCAATTCTGTGTCATGGAACCACAATTAATGCGAACGATAATTATGTTAACTTCATAGTGAAAACCTGTTGCCATATCAGTAGAGCAAATCATCGCTACCACAAGCGCTGACAGAGATTTGCAAATCCTTAAAGACCTTATTATCCATCAATCTTGGGGAAAACATGCCCCACCTCTTCATGATGACCTAGAATACCAGAAATTCAAAAATGTGCAGGACAAACTTTCAGTTACACTCGAAGGCATTATTTTATGAGGCACAAGAATTGTCATACCTGAGAATCTGATACAACAAGTCATTGAACTGGCACATGAGGGATATCGTGGAGTTGTTGCTACTAAACGAGCCCTATGAAACCGAGTGTAGTTCCCTTATCTTGATGAAAGAGTTGAAAAACAATTAAAAACATGTCATTTGTGCAATTGTCTGTCCTCCAAAACAAGCCCACATAAATTAAACATGTCTGAGCTTCCAAAGCATGCATAGGAGAAGATTGCAAATGATTTCTTTGAAACCCTTGACAATGGATGTCATCTACTAGTCATTGGTGATGAATACTCCATTTTCCTCTCGTTTTAAGATCTGCCATTGACTACTCATGACAGAGACATGAGAGTTTAGAAAGTATTTTTGCAACATGGGGTGTTTCTTTGATTTTGAAATCCGACAATGGCCCTCCTTTCAATCTTTGAGAATTCAAAGGTTTTCGTACTCATCTGAATGTCAAGCTTCAGAAAAGCACAATCGCTGGCCACAGGCTAATGGTGTTGTCGAGAACCTTATGAGCACCCTCAAAACAACGTTTCCGCGTGCTGTGCTGGAAAAGCTTGAACTTAAATTAGTTCTTCATTACATACTTTGTGAATGCAGGTCTACTCTCCATTTCACTATGGGTGGAAACCCGGTCACCTTAATGTTTGGGAGAGCCATAGGAACCAAATTGCCGTAATGGACCGCTGAAAGATCTATTTAAATTGATAACCTTCGCACTACTGATTTATCTCACAAATGCAAATGAAGACCTATGCGGATAGACACTGCTGAGCTCGAAGCAAGAGGAGATCAAGTCATTATCAAGCAGGAACGGAAACGCAAGTCTTATTCATTTTTTGATGCTGACCCACTGAGTGTTGTGACTAGTAAAGGGCACATGGTGACTGCTCACCATCCTGGAAAGTCCATTACAAGCAATTCTTCACATTTCAAGCACCTGCCTTGACATTAGCCAACTCTAGATGTCAGAAGTGAGACTGATTCACCTGAGAATCCGGAGAGCCCAATGCCTTGTACCAGTGTCTCTGTCACCCGTGTCAGTCATGGACACTTCTCCTGTATCTTCGCAGCCTCACATGACAAGATCTGGGCAATTGATTTGAGTACCAAAATGAGTTATTGAAGAGTTATGATGTATATATGTATTATATTTGTACTTTTTATTTAACAAAGAGGAAGATGTAGTGTCTTGTGAGTTATAGATGACAGGACCCTTTTGGTTCCTGATGGAATCTGTAGAACAGTGATGTAAGCTCTTGGGCATGGTGGAAGAATTCCTGATGTATGATGATGTAGAGTGTTCAGTTAACTGTTACACATGAAGGAATAAAAACGTGTAATCAAGCTCCATCAGTGGCATCGCCACTTGCATGTACCCGGGCTGGGAAGGATGCTACAGTTACTAGCATTATTCTTAGTCTTGATACAATTATGCTACTCCATGTACTATATTCGGAACATGATACCGTTCTGTACTGTTAGCATAGAACTGCTACCAGCCGGTATGCCTGTAGCTAAATTTCAAGTTTATCATACTTATTTACACATCACTCCACAGTCCTTTCATACATGTCGGCTTCAGACCTTAGGAGTTCCACCGAGACTCATTAACGGCATGTCCTAAGAAGTCTGTTAAAGTGAGTACATCTATAACTGCTGAAAAATCAACTCAGTGGGTTGACCACCACCACAATAGAAGGGTTATTTCGCCAAATTGGGAATCACTTCACAAAAGATATTTATGAAATTTAAATTTTTTTGAAATTCAGAAATGTGTTGAAAAGTGACCTATTTTCTTGCAGATTGTTTTCTAGGTGACCTGTAGAAATGATGTGCCCAGCTGAGTGTGGGTTTGCGTTATAGTGCACAAAGGGTGGCTTAAACATACTCCATCTGACTCTAGTTCAATGGGCCAGAGGTGTAAGGCCCCTGCAGCCCCTGTGTACCGAGCGGGGGGGGGGCCCTGAGCTTTCGTTACGCCACTGCAACGGGCTTGGCCAAGGACCTTGTCCAGGGGTCTGTAAGGCCCGAAGACTGGTAATGGCGTGACCAAAGTCCACAATCTGTGAAAGACACAGCAGGTGGTAACTAGTGTAAATCCTGCTTTGAGATTCACGTGAAGTAAAAATGTGTTGGAGGAGGCAGACAACTAGCAAAGTGAACAAAATTAATAGAATTAATGAGTGAAAAACATGTCTTAGGAGAAGAAAATCTAATATGGTTCTTATTTCATCAATCCCTTCCTCGAAATGCACACAGACAAGTACAGCAAATGACTCGCTGGTGGAATTGTGAAGACACGCACTTCTTTATAATGTCACAGCAGTGGCACAAGGAGACCCATAAATAATAAAGCAGCATCTAAACAACGAACTTCATGCATTCCTGTTTCACATCATAATTACAATGTATGCTCACGAAGAGGAACGAGCCTTCATTACTTGAGAGATGGAGGCAGGCATGGCGATGCGCTTCAAAGTGATTACTTAAAGATAATGTCTACCATTTATCCTTTGTTCCCTAAAACATGACAAAGAAGGATGGCTTGGACAAGATTATCAATGTTCTGCAGATGACGTTCACAAGAGAAAATACTATTATCTTTTCATTGATGTGCATGCCTACAGAAGGCCTACAGTTTTTGTCCAAGGCGGACACCTTTTTTGATGTTTCTATATTCAAAAACATTTTCATGAATGGCACAAAATCACGATTAAAGCTAAAACCTAAAAGAAATAGCCAAAAGGTAATCAGCGTTGAATAATAATTCACTTTCATGCAAAATAAGCTATACTAATAGTGGAATGTCAGGACCAAAGATACCCTTTTGTTTGAAAAGTACCAGGAGGTCAACTTTCGGACAGAAACTGAATATGTTAAATTAGTCAGAAATATCTTACTGTTCAACCTTAATTAAAAATGCATACTGTGCTTGGGCAGAACACGGATATACAGCTTTCTTCCATAAAAAAACACAATGTATGCCCAGGAAGAGAAAAAAACCTTTATTACTTAAGAAATAAAGGCAGCCATTGTGATACACTTTCCAGTCACTGAATATAGATAATTTGTATCATTCCCCTTTGTTCACTAAAAAAACATGACAATGAAAGATGATTTGAACAAGATTATAATTTTCGGGCAGATGACATTCACAGAGGAACTAGTATTATCTTGTCATTGATTTTCATTCTTCATATTCTTCCTTTCGTTCTATCTAATTTTGAGACATAATGGCCTTAGTTAAGTATGTTTCATTTTTCTGAGCTTGTCCGGCATATTTTTTTCAGGTCAATTTCATCAGAGTACAAAGAAGCATTGTGTGCCTCTTGGATTGTATCAGCTTCTCTATTATTTCATAGCGCCTCTAAGTTCCTCCAAAGTAATAACATTTAAAATATTTCACGGAGAGTCCATTTCATATAGGGTCAGATATGTCTTTTCTACGGAATTATTTTGATTGACACTTGCTGGTATTTTATGTGTCATTATTCTGCTTTGGAGATTTCTTCCGGGCGCTAAAACCTCTAAGATTTATATTTTGGGTCATGATGATTTGGAGGAGGTTTCATAGTGAACAGTAAAGTTCTCAAGTTTCTGACCTGATCCACAAAGCTCTTTATGTGAGTGGTTGTGCACTACTCAAGACTCATTTAGACAAATCTAAAAAGTAAGGCACAGTTACTCAGAGCAAAACCAGGAGTCCGAAAAATCATGTCTTACCCAAAGAAATGCTTGAGGAAGTCACACCACTTTTCTGAACCTTTAGAATTAAATGAGGTGGTCACAATGTAATTCCAGAAACAAATCAGGAAACTGACAACACGGTTTTTAAGACACGAGAACAACATGAAGGCAACCCCTGTGTATTATATATTGTGCAACTTTGGAATACAGTAACTGGTCAATAAATTGATTTCGGAATGCATGAAGAGCAGGGTCAATACTGATTTGTTTAAGGCAGGTCTTTGACTAGAGTTTTACAGTGGGCAAATATGATGAGTTGGAATGCTACCCCGAGTGATTTCCAGTGGTTAGAATATTTGTAAAAACATCACCTTGTATGTGATTGATGTCATGCCTGATGTGGCCAAGAGTTTGCCCAGACATGGGTCCGTTGCTCACTGTGACATAAGACCTAATCCATACCTCATTGATGAGGCCTGACAAGGCTGAAACTGGTCCGGGGTGGGTTTGCTACTTTGCTTACAGTCCATTCTGGAGGGGGCCCTGCTTGACAGTACAGGATGGACTGCTCCTATAAGGAGCAGGGTCAGTACTGATTTGCATAAGATGGTCTTTTGTCTAGAGTGGCGCAATGGGTGAGAAGCCGATGGATTTGCTTTCTACCCAATGCAATTGTTAGTCGTTAAACTCTCAAAATGTTTTGGGGCTTTTTAGCATTTCAATTGTTATATTTAAAGAAGGCTAAATATGAGTTACGTTATAAGCCTTTTTAGCATTATAGTTCAGAGGAAGATTTTTATTGCCATCTCCTCTCTGAGGTTGTAAGGTGTTTTACCTCACTGTGTTGAGCTTGGCGGAAAATCATTGGGCTGATTTATTTCGAGGTTAAATAGGGTGAGCTCATCAAGAATATTAGATGTAACGGAAATAAGTCACAATTGTCACAACTGTGATCTCACTGGTGCACCGTAAGGCAATGATAAGGCCCAGATCATGCAAATTTATGTTGTGGTGTATCTTATCCAAATTACATTTATTTAGCTGATTTATGATTTTTTATTTTGTGGTATTTGATATAAAAATGGACTGCCACTATTCTGGGAGTGATTGCGCATTCTTAAAAAAACCTGTTTTCCCCAAAGGGGTTGAAGGTGATATAAGTCCTAACAGAAGATGTGGGTGAAGATTTTATCTCCTCTAACTGGCACTAAAAAGAGGAAAAACTTTAAAATGTTATCTGTCTGCATTTCACAGTAATTTAATGAATCACTGTTATTTTCAATAATTTCCAACGCCTGGTACAGGTGTACATTGAAAATCTGCTGAGAGAAGCATGTATGTGTGCTGCTGGGAGGATAAAATCAACCGGTTTCATTGCAGATAAAATGTGTGTGTTCTATAGTATCAACCAATTGAGTACGATGATAATTGCAGTTCTTCAGTAGTCCAGTGGTCACTTCAGAAAAGTGTTGTTTTGCACTGGTGTCTATAGATATGCCTTTACAGAGGGATCCAGGAAGGAGAAATTAATAGGAGGTTACTGAATTACTTGATGAGACCCCATAGGGCTATAGAGCCTTTGGTTGTGCTGGGATTAGAGATGCCTCTGTAGAATTCACGTTAACCTAGACAGTGTATATGAGTGGCCATGTTATAGTTACTGATTGGAATCAATAGTAGTAGGACATGTATTTGGGAGTTTCACCATACCCTGGCCCACTGCAAATGGTCATCTATGATAGGGCAGGAAGGTTCCTCTCTTGAAGGGACTACAGAGGTAATGCAGGACTTGATAGTGCTTGTCAGTGCTAGTGGATGCTTGGTTGAAAGAGACTATAATGTTTTGAATTCCACCATAATGATAATTATACATTTTAGATTAGAGTGTGCCATGTAGTTATCCAGCTAGCTAATCCAACTTTGAGCATTTAAATATTTTGTCAACATGTCAAGAAGTGCATTGAGGTTTGGTGCACAGATGCATTGACCATATTTTTGTTTGCAATCAAAGGAGATTATTAATAAGAACCAGAGAAGGTTCAGTAATGTGATATCTGGTAGTGAAGTTTGTCAGTGATGCCAGGGGAGTGATAAGCCAGATTTGAAGCTTCCCAGATGGTGCTTTGTCTGTCACCCTAATGGTCTACTGTCCACCACATTTAGATATCACCGATAGCCCGGGGTTGATCACAGTACTTTGATAGTAACTGCCATCATGGCGAATCCTGTCTCGGTGCAAAACATTTAGTGGATGGATGCTGTCGGTTTTGACAGTTGTCCATAAAACCTTTACAAGATTTTCTTATTCCCAAAGTAGGAATTTCTTACTGAAAATCAACAAACAAATGACCCATACACCCAGGGTGTTTTTCCTCCAGAGTGGGGGTTATTGTTTGCTAGAGTCTAGCCCTCGCCACCACGTTTTGCCTTGGGGCGACAGACCGAATAAAAGAACATCACACCTTCTACCCTAGAGAGGGAGGTCTAAAGCCTTTCCTCCAACAGCCTCTACTCAGTTGGATGTTTAGACAAAGTATTGAGTTTTAAATATCATGATTCAAGAATATTGTTGCAAGAATATTGTGATGTAGACAATATCACCGGCAGGAATATCACAGGTAAGAATACAATTTTTTCAGTGTTGCTTTTAATGTTCTTAAATATATCATGATTAAAAATATCATCTATGTAATATCTATTTTTCCTATATTTTTGTAACGTTACAGGTATTATTTATGTTAAATATGTATTATGGTAAAAAATGCAATATTTATTTTTAAATTTGTTTTTATGCTATACAGTTTCTGGTTTATTTGTTTTAGAATAGTTTGAATGAAAATAGAATTTGATAATATTTTGGTAAAAATATGTTTGGGTTTTTGAAATATTGTTTTTATTTTTAATGAAGCTATTTATTTGTATTAGCAGGAGATGGATTCATAGAGAAAAAGGGTGAGGGGATTATTAAAAAATGTCCTGAGTGATGTAATGTGTGAGGCCATAAGCAGTACCTTTGCGGGTCGTATGTTATAGTTAGCTCAGATAACTATAGCTGGTAATTTTCAATGATTTTGTATGAGTGAAATCTGAGCCTAACTATATATATTTCCTGGAAAAAACAAAGGATGCAGGGACATTATATTTAGGCTCATATTTCACTTGTACGATGCGATTGAAATTCAGCAGTTAGAGTTACCTAAGATAATTATAACTTACGCCCAACAATGCACTGCTTATGAGCTCACATGTTACATCACTCATGAAATGGCCAGTTACATCACTGATGACATTATCCAGTGAGTATAAGTATTATCGAAGAGTTTATGATTGTTAAACATATAAACTAAGCTACTACAAATTTAAATTAGTATACTAGGGGTACTACTAATGAGTGATACAACTTCTAACATATATCATGAGAGTGGCTGTGGGACTGTATTTATCTGTGTGTGAGTGGGTATGTGTGTGGCTATATGGGTGTGTGAGTGGGTCTGTGAGTGGGTCTGTGAGTGACTGTATGTCTAAGTGAGTGGGTGTGTCAATGGCTGTATGGGTGAGTGAGTAGCTGTTAGAGTGGCAATTTGGGTGGGTGAGTATACTAGGGGTACTACTAATGAGTGATACTACTTCTAACATATATCATGAGAGTGGCTGTGGGACTGTATTTATTCGTGTGTGAGTAGGTATCTGTGTGGCTATATGGGTGTGTGAGTGGGTCTGTGAGTGACTATATGGGTTAGTGAGTGGGTGTCTGAATGGCTGTATGAGTGAGTGACAGGGTGTTTAAGTGACTGTATGGGTGAGTGAATGGCTCTTTGAGTGGGTGTGTGGTTAAGTGAGTTGGTGTGTGAGCAGCTGTATTTGAGAGTGAGTGTCTGTGTGAATGGCTGTGAGGGTGAGTGAGCAGATGTGGGAGTGCTTGTATGGATGTGTGAATGGGCGTGTGTGTTGTATTGGTGTGTGAGTGCTTGTATGGATGAGTGAGTGGCTGTGTTGAGAGGCTGTATGGGTAAGTGAGTGTATGTGTGAGTGGCTGTATAGGTTATTAGGCATGTGTGTGAGTAGCTGTATGGGTGAATGTAGCTGTGTGAGTAGCTGTATGGGTGAGTGAGTGATTGTGTGAGTGGCTGTATGAGTGAGTGGGTGGGTGTGCGAGTGACTCTATGAATGAGTCAGGGGATGTGTGAGTACTTGATTGGGTCTGTGAATGGTTATGTGAGTGGTTGTGTGCGTGTGTGAGTGAATGTATGAGAGGTTGTATAGGGGTGTGAGTGGGTATGTGAGTGGTTCTGTAGATGATGTCATCAGTGATGTCACTTGAGATGGCATCATTGATGTGATCAGTGATGTCTCTGAGTATGTTCTGATGAGCAACTAGAGTGCTAACATTCTGAATTTAAGGCAAAAGTGTTGCACATCTGACCACCGTCTTGATGAATGAAGTGGAAAACTGAAAGCATTTTCTACTGAGGATACTGCAGTAAATTAGGAGATTAGGCAGATTCATAACAAATAAGTCTTTCACGATGGCCACCAGAGAGAAAAGAGCCCTACTCTAGCACAACTTTCACCCAAATATGTCCCAAGTATAGCACAATGTCATAAGTGTTCAAAACACCCAAACATATTGGGCTTCTTTAAAAAGGTGCATGAAAGGGTTAACACATACTAACCATTCAGGAATAGAGTAGCAAAATAAAAAAAATGAAAGATATGTTTTTATTTGCTGTCTTCCACACTATCAGAGGGCACAAAGCTGGAAATGCTGCCATTAATGATTGCTTTGTGTTAGAGTGGTGTGCCAGTCTTATGCTTAGTTTTTACATTTCCTGACAGTATTGTATCTATCTAATAGGATCAAAAAAATGTATTTGATCAACAAATTCAATTTTCAGGCATGTGAATTACATTTCATTTGGAGAAAAACATGATTGAAAAGGTTTATATGTGTATGTGAGAAGGTTATAAGAGAGTATAACATTTTTACAGAAAACATTGCAACTATATGAGGTAATGTATCAGTGGTTTTATGAGTGGCTTTGTATGTTTAATAACAGGTTAGTAAGATGGTTTACGAGTGTAAAAGAATTTGACGGTTAGTCTGATTTGAGGACTAGGTGTGTGAGAAGTTGGTTCACAATCTGTTGCTTTTAATTAGTATGTTGTACATTTGCTGCTTACTACATGGTGTATTTGGTAGTAGAAAACTGTAGATTAAGAGTTAAACATTTAGTTAGCAAGGCATTAGAATATGTGGAAATATTTACATGGATATATAAATGATGTGGTGTTCTCAAAGAGTGTTTTTCTTTGAACTTTGCGTGTTGTAGTTCTATTACACTGCTTTGCCAAACAGCTACAGAAGCACATATACATTCAGCCACTTACCAAGAAACTACTTGCGCATGCAGCAGATTCAAACTTACTTGTAGTCACATCTCTATTGCTTTCTTTTTTATAAAACAGGCACAGAGGTGTTAATTTCTAGCCAATTAGATAGATATTTAGAGAGTCTAAGGGCCACATGTATCAAAGTATTTTGCATTGGCAAATGTTGTGAATCGCTAAATTTGCCGGTTTGCGAATGCAAAATGGCCTTTCTGAATGTCTAAATGGCTTTGGCATTTACAATTGAGGTAATTGCAATTTTTAGTGATTACCGAAATTGTGAATGCAAATAGTGAATCGCAATTTGCGAATCCCCAATGCACATGTAAGAAGCCTTTCCTAAATGAGAACTGTGCGTTTTGGAAATGCTATTACCATCAACTTCAAGTTGATGGTAACCAAGTGCAAAGTTTGAAAAATCCACAAAACATAAATTTTCAAGTGTCATGTAGTGCACATATCCCCCTTGGACATGTGTGTGCCTTACATGTGCACCTTCTTTTAGGGCCACTTTGGGGGGCCTTAGGTCCCCAGACACCTTTGCAATACCTAATTTGCGATTAAACAATTAGGTAATTACAATTTAGGAATTGCAAAACCATTCTCACCTATGAGCCTTGAGGCCCATAGGAACAAATGGAGTCACAATTACAAATAGCAATTCCCTAATTGCGTTTGCAATTTTTAAGAAACTGCAATTAGGTAATCGCATATTTCCTGTCTGTTTGGTTATATCGCATTTTGCAATAACCAAACAGCGATTTCTTAAAACTCACTATTTGGTAATGGCAAGCGGGTATCAGAGCGCTTTACATACGGGTTGTGGAAGACATCGGTACATAGCTGTGGGAAAAAAGTAGAGAAATATACATCAGGTACACAATGACATATTATTGGGTGGCACTGAGGTTGTATCAAATGCAAGGTAGCTGATTAATCTGCTAAACAAGATAGGAGACAAAAGGAGAAAAGCTTCTAGTTCCACTCAGTGTTCATCAGTAGAGCTTTTACTTCCCTTTTGAAGGCAAATGTTGAAGGTATCAGTCTTGTTTCCACAGGTTGGGAGTTTCAGATTCTCGGGGCAATACCAGAGAATGTGCGATTGTAGGTTTTACATTTTTTTTATTTCTTCAGCTTGAGCAGCAATGTGCTGGTGCTCCTTGAGGGCCCGGAGCCACCCAATAGTTCGAGATTATTTGTCAGGTAGGGAGGAGTGTTGAAGTGTAGTGCTCTATGGGTCATACATGCAATTTTTAACTGGATCCTTGACTCAAATGGAAGCCAGTTGAGTGATTTCAGGTCCAGAGAGATGTGGTTGGTTTTCTTGGAACCAGTGATGAGTCTAGTCGTAGCATTCAGAAATGCTCGGGGGCTAAGCTGAGTTTCGGTAGCCCGCAAAGAGTAGCACTGCTGTATTCTAGTCTGAAGATGACTAGTGTTTGCACTGCAGATTTGAAGTCATCTTGGGGAAGGGAGGGTTTGAGTAGATGCTCTGATGTGATCTTGCATGTTTAGGTTCTTATCTGCACAATTCCCAGTGATTTCGTGGAATCAATGATGTGTGGTGTGCAGTTAAGAGCGGTGAGGTTTCTTAGATATTTCTCAACAATGGGGGTTTGCCTAGTGGGTAAAATGAGGAGGAATTCCGTTTTAAGTGTGTTTAGTTTGAGGTGGTTGGAGGTTAGCCAATTTAGGGTTTTGTGCAGGGTTACGTAGAGTGACTTGATATCTTCAGGGGAAGAGATTTTCATGTACAGTTGAGTGTCATCCGCATACATGTGAGATTGGATGTTAGATGCTTTGAGGATAACAGTAAGTGGTTCAATGAAAAGGTTGAAGAGCGTAGGGAAGAGTGAGGATCCTTGAAGGAAAACCTAGTGTGCAGGGAGTAGCGCTGGATAGAGTTTGATAGGATTTGACTCTCTGCGTTCTGTTGTTGAGAAAAGAGGCAAACCATTTTAGTACAGTGCCTGAGAGCCCCATCCTACATTCCAAAAGGTTAAGTCGATTGCCATGTTTAACAGTGTCAAATGCAGATCAGAGATCGAGTAGTATTAGAAGGCAAGATTCATACTGGTCAAGCAAAGTGAGAGAATTGTCTACTATATGAGTGATGGCCGTTTCAGTGCTGTGGCCGGGACAGAAGCCCTATTGGAATTGGTCTAGAAGTTGGAATTGCTCAATGTGTTTGCGCAGTTGTTCATGTACACATTTCTCAAGGAGTTTTGCCAGGGTAGGGATGTTTTTGATTGGTCAATAGTTGTTCAATTCTTCGGGGCTTGCCGTAGGTCTTTTGAGAATAGGGAAAACTACACCCTCCTTCTGGCATGCAGGGATCTCACCTTTTAGAAGAGAAGCATTGATGATCTTGGACCAGAGTGGGACTAGTGATCGTATCATTTCTTTAAAGAAGTTGGGGGGGAGGGGATCATTGAAGTGATTTGAAGGTTTCAGGGTCGAGAATATGCTGAAGATGGCAGTGTCGTTGAGGGGTGTGAATTGACTCCAAGAGGCATTGTTTTTAGGGGAGAGACAGGGCGGAGTAAGAGGGGGCGAGGGTTAGGAGGAGTCAGGAGAGGGTGAGAGATCAATCAGGGCCGACTAGATCTGATTCAATCTTACTCGCCTTTTAAAGGAAGAAGTCAGCAACGGCCTCACAGTTTGGCTGAGGGCAGGAGATGAGAGGAGATTGGATAGGAGTTTTTCATGGATTGTAGGTTAATCAACTCAACAGCCTTTTCGGGCACTTTTTGGCTTTGTCAAATTGGGATTTGAAGAAGGTTGCTTTTGCCGTTCTGATGAGTTTGTTGTATCTATTCCTTTTTAGTCTTAACATTTTTAGTAGACCAGTGAATGGAGCGGATCTCCAAGCGCGTTCTGCTAATCTCAGGCTGCGTCTGTCAGCATTAAGGCTGTCATTGAACCATGGTTTGGAGTCTTTTATAGATTTTCTTTTTAGTTGAAGGGGGGCAGTAGCATTCATGGCAGACAACATGGAGTTGTTATAGTGCTCAGTGAGGTTGTGAACGTCGGCCATGTTTGCATGCGGTGGTAGGGAGATATTGCAGCGAGATATGAGCTCATCTACATTTGTATTTTATAGAACTCTTTTCCAATGTTTTTGTTTTAGTGGTTGTGATCTTTTGGAGTTCCAACTTTCTAGGATACGGAAGGTGATATAGTGGTGGTCCGACCAGTCACAGGGGAGAATAGATTCGAGGTGGATGGAGTTGGGATTGGAGATGATTAGATCTAGCGTCGAGCCTAAGTTGTGCTTGGGAATGTCACAGAATTGAGTTGGGCAGAGGTCAGTTAGGAAGTTTTTGAGACTGTTAACCGCTTGGTCATGCTGGTCATTCCAATGGAGATTGAAGTCACAAAGGAAGATCTGGGGGCAGTGTCGGCCCTGGTTGGAGGAGATGGTTTCCATTAGTGGTTCAATTAAAGGGAGGTTGTCACCTGGAGGGTGGTAGAAGATGTGCAGGGTGCATAAGGGTCTATGTTTGCTAGTGATGTCTATGCAAAAATATTCACAGGATGAGAGATTTGCTGAAGGGGACTGTTTTGCTGAGAGAGAGTTGTGGTAGATACAGGCTATGCCACCTCCCATTCTCTTAACTCGGTGGAGTCTGATAATGTTGTGGCTAGGAGGGACTAGAATGTCAAGGATGGGACCTGAGGAGTTGGTGAGCCAAGTTTTGGTGAGGATAAGGCGATCAAGTTCCTGAACAAGGATGAGATCGGCAAGGTCCGTGGCATGTTTCACCGCTAATCTACAGTTGAGTAACATGCATTTCAGGTGTGATTTGTGGTCAGGGAGAGAGGGCTATGTGATGGGGATCTGCATGAGGTTATTAATGTGTAAGGCATTGGCGTTGAGTCTGGGAGCTCTATGCGGGTTAGATGTGATGCTTTGTATAACCTCCGTGTTGCCTTTCTTGGGTTAATCGCTCCAAGCGCATTTAAGCATTTAAGCATTCATAGCTCTCTATTCCCTTACAGAGGCACTGATGTATTTTTGCAGTCACTTACACACACATTTAGACAGCCATAGAACTACTGGAACACACATTCACATACCAGCACATTCACTTAAACATCTTAAGGCAGTCATACATGTGTACTGCTACACTCACATGCATATGTAGAAAAGTACTGACACAACCTTCTGAACCATGACAAGAAATAGTTTGTGAATCATGGGTGATGGCTACTAATGCAGACCCTGTCTGTATATTCTTACTCCGAGCTTCACACACACAGCCACTTACATACACATTTAAACAGCCAAAGAGTTATTATAGCAGGCAGTTACATACCAGCAAATTTAATTAAACATCTCATGGCACTGATAGAGGTATACTCCTACACTCTCTCAGATATGTAGGCAAGTAGTGACACAACCTTGTCGACCATGTACAGAAATAGTCCTTCAAACATGGGGGATGGCTACTGGTGTAGACCCTGTGTGTGCTCTCTCACTGCAAGCTTCAGTTGGCATGTTATAGGTCTTTCTGAAATGTCAGACCTACATTTTAATGTGCACAACACGCTTCTAAGATATGCTGTAATTATGCCATAATGGATGCTGCTTTTGTGCTCAAGACATTGGCAAATGTCCTTTTGAGTTGAATAAGTTACTTGTGCACCTGCAGGGCTCTATGCCAAGTACTACATAGAGCATGCCATCCCTAAAACAATTGACATAGATGTTCACAAAAGCATAGAGGCTCTCTTTCAGATTACAGCGTTAGTCTGGAGAAGAGCAGGGAGCGGCGACAGAAGTGGACATAACGATAACGGACTACAGATCCCTTAGAGGCTATATACCGGTGAGGAAGAATTTTCAAAAGTGGAATGAGAAGATACTGAGGCAAGCCATGGGCCATGGGCTTTTTTGAATAATCGAAAAAACAACTTATTCGGAACTAAGCAAATTATCGGAAAGGGCGTTTGTGGACAAGGGAATTGAACTGCTCATCCAGTCCTAAAAAGGTATCAGCATTGAAGAATCGGTTTTAATATCAAATCAGATGAAATCGGATTATAATAAAGATTAAAAGGAGCTATTTGGAAGCAAAGAACATTAAAATCATGAAGGTGAATTCAAGAGAATTTGGTAACTAGTAAAACATTACTATTGACTACCAAAAGTATAAGACAACCCCCGTCATTTTAAGGGTTTGAAATCCCTTTCCCTCTATATTTGGTCCTGAGGAAGGTGGTTTTCCACCGAAACGCGCGTAGGCCAAGACCTTAACCACTATCATCATAGAGGAGTGGTCCCAGGAGATACAGTGTCATCAGAAACAATCTTAATTGTTGTTGTTTTTTCTTCACTCAATTTTGTTGGACCTTGCACAGTATTTGAATCTTATGTTATTTTTATGAGTATGAGGATGATTGATGTATGTATGGAGCAGTGAGCATGATGAGAACGCATTTGTGTTAGGAGTTGTGGGGTTGTTTATATTTATGAATATAATATTTGTTATTGTGGATTATATGTAATATATGTTTATTGTGTACAAATTACTAGATGTTACTATTGAAGATGAATTCAAAACTATTTTTCTAATTAATCCTTCAAATCAAATAATTTTTGAAAAAATTAAAAAAATAAAATGAGTCAAAAAAATTATTTTGCATTTACTTTAATTTGTTTCTAATTACAGAACATTTGTTGGCAGGATAGAACCTGAATAGGTCTTTTCAAAAGTAATTTAGGTCTTGATAGAGGTTTTTATTATATTCTCTTTCAGTTACAGACACAGCTACAGAAGCACTTATACATTAAAACTTTCACCAGAAACTAGTTAGGCATGCAGCAGACTCAAAGGCAGTTGCACTGGCACCTACGTATCTCTCTATGGCCTAACACATGCACTGAAGTATTTGTGCAGCCACTTACACATACATTTAGGCAGCCATAGAGGTATTATAGCAGGCAGTTACATACCAGCACATTTACTTAAACATCTCATGCCACTGATAGAGGTGTACTCCCACACTCTCGGCGAGATGTAGGCAAGTACTGACACAACTTTCTCAACGATGTACAGAAATAGCCCTTCAAACATGATGGCTACTAGTGCAGATCCCGTCTGTGCTCTCTCACTGCAAGCTTCACTTGCCATGTTATAGGTCTTTCTTAAGTGTCAAATCTACTCAAAAACTCATGCACCCAGTCACTGACCCACTCAGACACCCACACCCACTTAAACATCTACTCAAACAGTCAGAGACTCACTCAGACAGTGATGCACCCATTCACACACCCAGCGAGACACTTATGCAGACAGACACATACCCAGTCACCCACCCATTGAGACAGTCACACACTCAGTCACACACCCACTGAGACACTCTTGCACTCACTCACACACTCAGTTTTAAAGGCTACAAGTTTCAGGTAGGAAATAGAATTTAAAAAACTTTAGAAATTCACTGAAAAACCAAAGGCTACTGGGATGTTATATTTAGGCTCACATTTTACTCATACAAAACCAGTGAAATTTAACAGTTACTCTTTAGTGGTACACAAACTATACTTATTTAAGTTTTGTTGTAGTATCTTAGGATACATCTTTAACACTCAGAAATTTTTAGAAAACACTCACACTCACTGGATGATGCCGTCAGATACGAAATTTGAGATATCATCAGTGAAGTCATCAGCGATGTCACTGACCATGTCATAAGTAATGTAATGTGTGAGGTCATAAGCAGTGCATTGCGGGGGCGTAAGTTATAGTTAGCTCAGGTACGTATATATACCAGTTACAACAACCTATTCAGTAATTCTAAGATCCACATGCACATCCACTCATTCACCAACAGTCCTATACAGTCATTCATAAATGTACTCACTCATCATATGTACTCATACACCTATACATCCTGTTACACAACGCCACTCACCCATAGAGTTACTCACACACATAGTCACTCATGCTAATAAAGAATCAAACATCCATTTACTTGCATATCCAGTTATACACACACCACCACACTTACTTCTACAGAAACTTACACATACTTAGTCTTTTAAACAATCACTTATAGAAACACATACTTATTCATACAGGAACTCTTCCAATCTCTCACTCTCACATATACTCACTTATATACACCAATAGTCACATATACTAGTTTAAAACATATGTAGTTACTCATAAAGACACTATTGAGACATTCATTCACTCACTAACACACTCATCCACCAATAAAGTCCTGCACACATGCTGTCTTCAACACATACAAACAGTGAGTCACTCATTCATGCACCTATGCATTACGTAATACCCACCACCGAACCATACAGACGCTCAGACACTCATACTGATACTCAAAAAACCAACTAAAACCTATATAGACACTCGTGTAGCTACTCACCAACCCATGCAGCCACTTATACACGAAGTGAGAGACTGATACAGATATTTACATATTTAAACATTACTCACTAAGCCATGTATTCACTAAGATACACTTAGTCAGTTATAGAATCAATTTTTCAAAAACAAATCATCCATTTAGACACTTATATACCCATTTATTCTTCCATCGACCTTGAGATATACATATATAAAACATATTTAATTTTTCAGAAAAACACACATTCACTGGATGATGTCATCAGTGATGCCATCAGTGATGTAATTTGAGATGTCATCAGTGATGTCATCAGTGATGTCACTGACCATGTCATGAGTGATGTAATATGTGATGTCATCAGCAGTGCATTGCAGGCGCGCCAGTTATAGTTAGCTGAACTAACTATAACGGGGGAATTTCAATGGTTTTGTACGAGTGAAAAGTCCAGCTAACTATAACACCCCTGAAACCTATGGTTTTTTCAGTGAATTTCTAAGGTTTTTTAAATGCTAATTCCTAACTATAACGTGCCAGAAACCTATGGTTTTTTCAGTGAATATATATATAATCTGCATATCTATATAAATATAAATGCATGCATACATATACATATACATATATGCATATATATGCATGTTATGTACATGAAAGTTTGAAAAACAAGGGCGAGACCTATTGCATTTTCAATGCTTGTTTACTTTGGTTCCATCAAGAAGGCATTCAGATGTGTCACAAATTTGCCATAAATTCTGAATGGTAGCACTCTAGTTGCTCATTAGATCACTGTAGTAAAGCTACTGCTCACCAGGGAAGTCTGCTGCTGGAATTCAAAGTGCATGTTTCAGTCTGCATGTCAGAATTCTTTAATGAAATAGAAGAGGATTTGAGAAGTCAAAATGTGCCCTAATTTTTCTTTCTGCAGCATTAATCATAAATTCTATGGCAAAATGAACCCCCTCATTTTGTTCCTTTGCAAATTAAATGTTTTAAGTGTTACCACTTTCTTCCAATCAAGATGGCTTCAGGTGTGCCATACTTTTGTCATAAGTAAGACTGTTAGCGCTCTAGTTGTTCTTTAAAACACTGTGGGACATTCTGTCATTGGGCTATACTTGGGCTACATCTGGGTGATATTTGTGCTACATTTGGGCTCTTTTGTCTCTGGTGGCCATCTTGGGAGACTTATTTGTTTTGAAGATTCCTAATTTCCTCATTTACTGCAGTCTCCTCAGTAGGAAATACTTTCAGGTTTTTAACTTTCATTCCATCAAGAAGGCATTCAGATGTGTCACACATTTGCCATAAATGCAGAATGTTAGCACTCTAGTTGCTTATTAGATCACTGTAGTAAAGCTACTGCTCACCAGGGAAGACTGCTGCTGGTATTGAAAGTGCATGTTTCAGTCTTCATGTCAGAATTCTTTAATGACATAGAGGAGGATTTGAGAAGTCACTCAAAATGTGCCCCAATTTTTCTTTTTTCTGCACTAATCATTTCTATGGCAAAATGAACCCCCTCATTGTGTTCCTTTTAAATTAAACTACTCACTCTCTGCTACTCACTCGCTACTACTCTCTACTACTCACTCTCTACTATTCACTCTCTACTACTCTACTACTCACTCTCTACTACTCTCTCTCTACTACTCCCTCTCTACTACTCACTCTACTACTCTCTACTACTCACTCTCTACTACTCACTCTCTACTACTCTCTACTACTCACTCTCCACTACTCACCCTCTACTACTCACTCTCTACTACTCACTACTACTCACTCTCTACTACTCACTCTCTACTACTCTACTACTCCCTACTACTCTCTCTCTACTACTCACTCTCTACTACTCACTCTCTACTACTCTCTACTACTCATTCTCTACTACTCTCTACTACTCACTCTCTACTACTCTCTCTCTACTACTCACTGTCTACTATTCACTCTCTATTACTCTCTCTCTACTACTTTCTACTACTCACTCTACTATTCACTCTCTACAACTCACTATCTGCTACTCTCTCTCTACTACTCTCTACTACTCACTCTACTACTCATGATCTACTACTCTCTACTTCTCTTTCTCTGCTACTCACTCTCCCCTACTCACTCTCTACTACTCACTCTCTACTAATCACTCTGTAATACTCACTCTCTACTACTCTACTGATCACTCTCTACTACTCTCTTCTACTCACTCTACTACTCACTCTCTACTACTCTCTACTATTCTCTACTACTCACTCTCTATTACCCACTCTCTACTACTCTCTACTACTCACTCTCTACTACTCTCTACTACTCACTCTCTACTACTCACTCTACTACTCTCTCCTACTCACTCTCTGCTACTCTCTCTACTACTCTCTACTACTCTCTACTGCTCACTCTCTACTCTCTACTTTCTATTACTCATCCTCTACTCTCTACCTCTCTACCTCTCTCTAACTCACTCTCTACTACTCTCTACCTCTCTACCTCTCTACTTCTACCTCTCTACCTCTACCTCTCTACCTCTACCCCTCTACCTCTCTACCACTCTCTACCTCTCTCTACATGCACACATATGCACTTATATATAGGCATATATATGCATATGCATTTATATATATGTATGTGTGTATATATATATATGTACATACATATATAAACATATATATAATCTGCATATCTGTATAGATACAAATATAAATGCATGCATACATATACATGTACATATATGCATGGTATGTACATGAAAGTTTGAAAAACACTAATAAAAGCAAAGCTAAAAAGCCACCTAATTACAAACAGGATTGCTTTAACTTAAACAAGGGCGAGACCTATTGCATTTTCAATGCTTGTTTACTTTGATTCCATCAAGAAGGCATTCAGATGTGTCACACATTTGCCATAAATTCAGAATGTTAGCACTCTAGTTCCTCAGTAGATCACTGTAGTAAAGCTACTGCTCACCAGGGAAGCCTGCTGCTGGTATTGAAAGTGCATGTTTCAGTCTGCATATCAGACTTTTTTAATGAAATAGAAGAGGATTTGAGAAGTCAAAATGTGCCATAATTTTTCTTTCTGAAGCACTAATCATACTTTCTACGGCAAAATGAACCCCCTCATTTTGTTCCGTTTTAAATTAAATGTTTTAAGAGTTACCACTTTATTCCAATAAAGATGGCTTCAGGTGTGCCATATGTTTATCATAAGTAGGACTGTTAGCGCTATAGTTGTTCTTTGGAACACTCTGGGACGCTGCAGTAGAACACAAAGGAATCAACTGACAGTATCTCCCCTTGTTGGATATACATGTTTTACTGAGAATGTCAGACTTCATTCTCACATGACTGAGAAACATAATGTGAATTTACAGAAAATATGCTCTCAGTTTAGCTTATAGATCACCTTCCAAACCTCTGTGGGAAAAGCATGAGAAAATAGTTTTCTCTCAAACATGATTCATGATATCCCAGCAGAAGGCTTTTTCACATGGTAAAATCACCTTAGAACATACCACAATTCCTAAAATGAGTATGGTACCATCAACAAATGTTTTATAATGTAACTAAAGTCTTAAAACCTTCTATTAACTGCAATGCTTTTTAATGAGGTGCTAGCATGTATATTGGTCCCAAGATGGCTGCCAACACTTCTTGGATGAAGTGCTGACAGCCAATCAGATCTCACGATGAGATGTGTGGTTAGGCTCCACCCAGATATATATGTGATTTTACTTTTGGTTTTCTCAGGAACTACTGAACGGATTTACACCATTTAAGCAAAAGGCACGACTTTGAACCAAGGTCTACCTTTCTGCCAAATTTGGTGTAATTCCGTTCTTCAGTTTGGGCTGTAGCTGCGGCTAAAGGTCCTATGGGAAATTGCATGGGGAAAACACGTTTTGAGACCCCCCTTTTTTCTCAGCCCCCGCTACACAAATCAGACTTTCAGGATAGGGGCGGACCGGAGCTGGCCAAAAGTTTTGCAAATTTGGCGAAGATTCGTCAATGGGCGCCAAAGTTATTCCAAATAGAATGTTGCGGATTTCCTATGGAAAATAGGTCCTAACTATAACTACCTACTGGCGCCCGCCAGTAGGTAATATATTATATATATATATATATATATATATATGAGCTTGCTTCGCTCACACGTTTCTTCCAAGAAAAACAAGAACGAACGTGGACCTCGTTGTATGATTCAAAGATTTTTTATTTCTCCTTGTCTGCCATTACGCGTTTTAGCCGTCAAAAGCGGCCTTGATCACATGACAATGTTCAGACATTTTTTCTCATTATTTAAAGTGCTAGTGCTTCCAAAACCAACCTATCACACATGTAGAAGTTGATAAACAATGAAGAAAGACTGAACTAATATCCTATTAATGAGGATCCACATATGTAGTTCATGTACTATAGACTTAATTGCAAAAATACAATTAAAAAAACAATATTGGTAAAATACATCCTTAGTACATTTCATACATGCCCATGAAGGCAATTATAACAATTAAAAAAAAAAACATTGATGATATTTATAATTTCCCTCTTTCACTGTTTGAATACAAAACGGTAAATAACCCTCAAAGGGCTATTCTCAATCAATGTGGTGTTTACAAATAACTGTTTAAATACAGATAAGTAAGTAACCTTCGTGGAAATATTTTCAGTCGTTCTATTACATGCGTGATTGTGAAAAAGAATTATTAAGTGAATAATTGAAATCTACTTGCCGTTTATCTATATAAACTACTTCTTGAGTACCACCTCGGTTGCAATTTGAAGACAATTGTCTGTATTAAGGGCGTCTATGTTGAATACAATAGAAAAGTGCATTGATAAATAATCATTGCATTAAATTCCCATATTTACAAATTGTAAATTCATTAATGCAAACATGAGGCACTCAGTAATCGAAAAAAGTGCAGACAGTGCTAATTGGTTCAAAAGAGCCAATACAAATCTAAAACCAGAGGAATTGATATTTTTACATACATGCCAATAGAGATGCTAATAGGGGAGTCAGGATGATTGGGCTAATATTTTTGCTGTATCATTTGATAATCTTGATCTATAAACCATCAGAACAAACAGTAGACATAAAATATTAAAACCATATGTCTAAAATGTAAGTCTAAAAAGTTTAAAATACAATAAATATTGGGATAAGAGCAATAAGATATCCTATAAATAGACAGGGCCAAACGTACATAGCAAATAATTCACAAATTCCTTATTTCAGGTACAATCCATTTTTCTAGTACAATAGGAGATTACAAATAAGAGTAGAGGTCTTCAGTTGCATTTAATCCTCTTGGGTGCTTACAGTCAAATTCTAATATATAGTGAGTTTCTAGCCGCCTAAGCTTCACTTCTCTGTCCCCTCCCCTTTTGGTGACCGGGATAGCCTCTATGACAAAATATTTTAAATGATTAGCATCACTGTCATGAAAGGTTTGGAAGTGTCTTGCGACTGGATAGTTTTGATCTTTGTTAATGATCGCTCATATGTGCTGCAATATTCTCTTGTGTGCAGCTAATCTTGTACTCCCTATATACTTCAGATGGCAACTGCATTCCAAAACATATACTGCAAATTCCGTTTTGCACGTGAGATGTTGCTTGATCTCCCGGATCTTAGGTGAGAATGCTGTAGTATATGTTTTTGCATTGTTACCGAATTTGCAGGCCTTGCAAGTAGAACACTTGAAAAAACCCTTTCTAGCAGTGAGCCACATATCCTTGCGACTCACATCTTGACTGTTGTTTGTTAATTTGTTACCCAAACTTTTTGTTTTCCTATAAGTGATGGAGGGATTAGTGAGCATGTTACCTCCTATCACCGGGTCATCTTGTATAAAATGCCAATTCCGCCTAATAATATTTCTGATCTGCCTTTCCTGTTTAGAGTATGACAGAATCAATCTAACCGGTTGGGCGGAAGTGTTGACCCTTTGCTCAGGACGATTGGCCTTGTAAATTAAAAGTTCCTCTCTTGCCTTGGAACGTGACCTTCTGATGGCTGCGTCAACCACTCCTGTATTATATCCTCTAGCTAGGAACCTAGTACGGCTCTCCTGCTGTTTGATTTTCATTTCTTCCTCATTGCTGCATATTCTCCGAATACGTAGCATTTCCCCGTACGGGATGCTTTTAATTAAGTGAGGAGGGTGAGCACTTGATGCATGGAGGATAGTGTTCCCTGCAGTGGGCTTTCGAAATAATGTAGTGGTTAAACAACTATTTTCTACTGTTATCTCTACATCTAGAAAGGACACTGTTTGTTTACCGATGGTATGAGTAAATTTTAGATTAATATCATTATTATTGATCTGATCAATGAATTCGACAGCTTCCCTCTCAGTTCCCCTCCAGACAATAAACAAATCATCAATAAATCTGTACCAACAGATAACATTGGTGTTATAGGTGTAGTCATATTGTCGCATGAGGACCAGCTCCTCCCACCAGCCCATGAAAATACAGGCGTAGCTGGGAGAAAAACTGGCCCCCATGGCTACACCCTGCGTTTGTTGGTACATTTGTCCAATAAAAAGGAAGAGGTTGTTGTCAAGACTAAATAATAACATGTCCAAAAGCATTTTTGTGTGTTGAGCATACACGATGGATCTACTACTGAGAAAATACTCTACTGCTCTCAAGCCATCCTTATTACGTATACATGTGTATAGTGAGCACACATCTAAGGTTATCAACAGGAAATCTGTGCTCCATTCTAGATTGTTAATTTTGTTTAAAAAATCACACGTATCCTGAATATATGATTTTAAGTTCCTCATATATGGCTGCAGAAAGTAGTCTATATATTTAGATAGATTCTCCAGTGGTCCATCGCAAGCAGCAATGATTGGTCTGCCAGGGGGTTTATTCATGTTTTTATGTACTTTAGGTATGAAATATATACATGGGATCATAGGATGTTCTCTTTTGAGGAATTTATACTCATCTCCACTCAATAATCCCAGGCCTTTCCATGCCAGCAGATATTTGGCCAGCACTTCCTGTGTGCTCTTATATTTAGCAGGAGTGCTCTTCCTGTAACATTGTTCATCATTGAGTTGGGTATAAGCCTCTTTGAGATATATATATATATATATATATATATATATATATATATATATATATTTATATATTATCTACTGGCGGTCGCCAGTAGATAATTATAGTTAGGACCTATTTTCCATAGGAAATCCGCAACATTTTATTGGGAATATCTTTGGTGCCGATTGACGAATCTTCACGAAATTCTCCAAACTTTTGGCCAGCTCCGCTCCGCTCGTACCCTGAAAGTTTTGCGGTGATCCGTGAAGCGGGGGGCAAGAAAAAAGGGGGGTCCCAAAACACGTTTTCCCCATGCAATTTCCCATAGGATCTGTTGTCGCAGCTACAGCCCGACCCGCAGAACGGAATGACACCAAATTTGGCAAAGAGGTAGTCCTCAGTTCGGACTCATGCCTTTTGCATATTTGGTGTGAATCTGTTCAGTAGTTCCTGAGAAAATTAGGGTAAAAAAGTTAGTGATATCTATGGCCGCGGAGGATCCGCGGACCGTACCCGCACCGTAAGCGCACCCTCCCCGAACGGAGCGCGCACCCTCCCGATCACGCGCTGAATGCTAATTGGCTGTCAAGCGTCTCTCTACATTCGAAACCAGGAACTGTTGGCGGCCATTTTCTGCCTCGGTAGAAGCGAGGCTGAAGATGGAAGGGCAATAAGTGTGTAAAAGATATAAAGGGGGCAGAGTGGAAATACTCTGACCCTCTAGATCTGTGGCCCCCCTTTTAAAAAAAAAAAAGTGTCGAAATGCGCGCACGGTGCGCGCATCCTATCGCGTTGGATGCACAGATTCTCTCGCGGTGGGTGCGCGGATCCACAGCAAAGTTTTTTGAAAAACGACAAGAAATCATTGGTTGTATAACAACTTTCTACACTGAAAGGTAGATTGTATATTTTTGTTTTTTAACCTCTTCCGTGCTCATGACGTCTCCCGGCCGTCATGAGTCACAATGGGCGTGTGCGGACGACGGCCGGGAGACGTCATGACCACGCCCGCGATCGGAATGTCAGCACTGCGGGAGCGCTGCGGCGGAATTTGCGCCGCAGCGAAGAGGTTAAAGGTATGATTGTTATTGGTTAACAAAAACAGATTGTAAGGAACATTATATATGATAAGCTGATATGTTGAAAAGTCAAGCACACTTCCTGTCTTGTGTAGGAACATTGTGTGCTGAACTTGTGACCTGTGAGCTCAGTGCAGTGTTCCATGACCTGTTTCTATGGTAACATGCAGAAGGCAGATTGGGGGAAGGTTTGAAATGTATTTCAGTTGGAAAGGGTTGAAATGTTTAACCAATAGAAATGTGTGTTTGCTTTTGAGTTTATGTGCGAAGGATTGTGATTTGATGTTTACATGTATATGTGTGGAAAATGAAAGGGAAACTTTTCCATTCTTTGCTTTTGCTGAGAGGTGCACAGTGCAGAGATTCTGTAAAAGAAAATATGGTGAGTGATTGATATACTCCTTAATCTACAAAAGAACTTGAAAGATGAGTTATTGAATTTTGAGGGGATGTATGTAGACTATTTTGATTTTAATCAGACTAATGTATTTTTCCTGCTAAAGTGTAGGGAGTACTTTTTTTCTCTACAATGTGTGTGCATGTAGAAACCATTCTGTGATAGGCATTTGTGTTTTTCATGTGTTTGTAGACAGATAACTGTGCAGTTTTTATATTTTGGTAGAATAAGAAACCAGTCATTGTTTATGAATTTGTGAAATGAGTTATGTTATGTTTCTTTACTAAAATGTAGTACTACTTCTAGATGAAGAAATGTGTTTTAGTATAGTGCAAGGGATAGTGTTGTTTGTCTAGAATCACACAGTGAGTCTGTGTGCATTTGGGAACCACTGTGAGAGAAGCATTTGGTAATATTGTGTATTTGCTGACAGATAACTGTTTCAAAACAAGCAGGTTGTCAAGTTTTAGTAGCATTAGAAGACAGTTATGGCTTATGCTTTCATTAAATGAGTGAGGCATTGACAGTAAATTGCAGTCGTGAAATATGTAGATTGTGTGCAGTTCCCTTACCACTTGCACTGTAGTGAATGAGTTTTGGTAAGCTCATAGGGATAGTGGTGCTTGTCTAGAATCACACTGTGAGTTAGTGTGTATTTGGGATCAGTGTGAGAGAATCATTTGGTAACATCATATATTTGCTGACAGATAACTGTTTTAAAATCTGTCATGTTGTGAAGTTTTAGTAGCATTAGAATCCAGTCTTTGCTTATATGTTGATTAAATGAGTCATGCTTTGACACTGATGTGCTGTACTTAAATATGTAGATTGTGTGCAGTACCATTAACTCTTCCAGACTAGTGAATGAGTTTTGGTAAACTCCTAGGATAGTGTTGCTTGTCTAAAATCACACTGTGAGTCTGTGTGCATTTGGGTAAGGATTGTGAGAGAAGCATTTGGTAACATCGTGTATTTGCTGACAGATAACAGTTTTAAAACCTGTCATGTTGTCAAGTTTTAGTAGCATTAGAAGACAGTTATGGCTTATGCTTTCATTATATGAGTCAGGCATTGACAGTAAATTGCACTTGTGAAATATGTAGATTGTGTGCAGTTCCCTTATCACTTCCAGTGTAGTGAATGAGTTTTGGTAAACTCCTAGGGATTCTGGTGCTTGTCTAGAATCACACTGTGAGTCTTTGTGCATTTGGGAACCACTGTGAAAGAAGCGTTTGGTAACATCGTGTATTTGCTGACAGAAAACTGTTTTAAAACTTGTCATGTTGTCAAGTTTTAGTAGCATTAGAAGCCAGTCATTGCTTATGCGTTGATTAAATGAGTCAGGCATTGACACTAAAGTGCAGTCGTGAAATATGTAGATTGTGTGCAGTTCCCTTACCACTTCCACTGTAGTGAATGAGTTTTGGTAAGCTGCTAGGGATAGTGTTGTTTGTCTAGAATCACACTGTGAGTCTGTGTGTATTTGGGAACCACTGTGAGAGAAGTGTTTGGTAACATCGTGTATTTGCTGACAGAAAACTGTTTTAAAACTTGTCATGTTGTCAAGTTTTAGTAGCATTAGAAGCCAGTCTTTGCTTATGTGTTGATTAAATGAGTCAGGCATTGACACTAAAGTGCAGTCGTGAAATATGTAGATTGTGTGCAGTTCCATTATCACTTCCAGTGTAGTGAATGAGTTTTGGTAAACTCCTAGGAATACTGGTGCTTGTCTAGAATCACACTGTGAGTCTGTGTGCATTTGGGAACCACTGTGAGAGAAGCGTTTGGTAACATCGTGTATTTGCTGAGAGAAAACTGTTTTAAAACCTGTCATGTTGTCAAGTTTTAGTAGCATTGGAAGCCAGTCTTTGCTTATGTGTTGATTAAATGAGTCAGGCATTGACACTAAAGAGCAGTCGTGAAATATGTAGATTGTGTGCAGTTCCCTTCTCACTTCCAGTGTAGTGAATGAGTTTTGGTAAACTCCTAGGGATACTGGTGCTTGTCTAGAATCACACTGTGAGTCTTTGTGCATTTGGGAACCACTGTGAAAGAAGCGTTTGGTAACATTGTGTATTTGCTGTCAGAAAACTGTTTTAAAACCTGTCATGTTGTCAAGTTTTAGTAGCATTAGAAGCCAGTCTTTGCTTATGCGTTGATTAAATTAGTCAGGCATTGACACTAAAGTGCAGTTGTGAAATATGTAGATTGTGTGCAGTTCCCTTACCACTTCCACTGTAGTGAATGAGTTTTGGTAAGCTGCTAGGGATAGTGTTGTTTGTCTAGAATCACACTGTGAGTCTGTGTGTATTTGGGAACCACTGTGAGAGAAGTGTTTGGTAACATCGTGTATTTGCTGACAGATAAGTGTTGTAAAACATGTCATGTTGTCAAGTTTTAGTAGCATTAGAAGACAGTTATGGCGTATGCTTTCATTATATGAGTCAGGCATTGATAGTAAATTGCAGTTGTGAAATATGTAGATTGTGTGCAGTTCCCTTACCACTTGCACTGTAGTGAATGAGTTTTGGTAAACTCATAGGGATAGTGGTGCTTGTCTAGAATCACACTGTGAGTTAGTGTGTATTTGGGATCACTGTGAGAAAAGCATTTGGTAACATCATGTATTTGCTGACAGATAACTGGTTTAAAACCTGTCATGTTGTGAAGTTTTAGTAGGATTAGAATCCAGTCTTTGCTTATGCGTTGATTAAATGAGTCATGCTTTGACACTGATGTGGTGTACTTAAATTTGTAGATTGTGTGCAGTACCATTAACTCTTCCAGAGTAGTGAATGAGTTTTGGTAAACTCCTAGGATAGTGTTGCTTGTCTAAAATCACACTGTGAGTCTGTGTGCATTTGGGTAAGGACTGTGAGAGAAGTATTTGGTAACATCGTGTATTTGCTGACATATACCTGTTTTAAAACCGGTCATGTTGTGAAGTTTTAGTAGCATTAGAAGCCAGTCTTTGCTTATGCTTTGATTATATGAGTCAGGCTTTGACATAAAAGTGCAGTCCTGAAATATGAAGATTGTGTGCAGTTCGCTTACCACTTCCACAGTAGTGAATGATTTTTGGTAAACTCCTAGGTATAGTGGTTGTTGTCTAGAATCACACTGTGAGTGTGTGTTTATTTGAGAACCACTGTGAGAGAGGCATTTGGTAACATCGTGTATTTGCTGACAGATAACTAATTTAAAACCTGTTATGTTGTCAAGTTTTAGTAGCATTAGAAGCTAGTCTTTGCTTATGCATTGATAAAATGAGTCGGGGTTTGACACTAAGGTGCAGTACCATGTACTATTCTGTTCACTGTGGCAGAACTGAACATTCAAAAGTTTTACCTAAGCACTGTCCTAGAAGTAGTCTGATTATTTAGTCAGTTTCTAAGTACCAAATAGATTGCTTCAAATAAAAGTGTTCTGACATACTATACACTTGTCTTTTACACCTTCAATTCCCTAGTCAGTATCCATACACTTCCAGGAAACATCCTGTCACTTCCTTTGCAGTCCTCTAGAGACCCATTCAACAGCATGTACTAATCCATTGACTGTGCCAAAACTCAAACACTTATAAATTCACCTAGACACTCTCTTTCCAGTACTCTAATGATTCAGTCACTGCCTAAGTATTCATGCACTGAGCCAGGTCTTAGCACATGGAATACGCCAAACCCATATCCACTATGCATGCAGTCCTCTAACCACCTACACACTTGTCTTTCACACCTTCAATTCCCCAGTCAGTATCCGTTCACTTCCAGCAAACACCCTGTCACTGCCGTTGCACTCCTCTAGTGACCCATTCAGCATCATGTACTAATCCATTCACAGCGCTAAACCCTAATAAATTCACCCAGGCACTCTCCTTGCAGTACTCTAATCATTCAGTCAGTACCCAAGTACTCATCCAGTGACCCAGGCATTAGTATATGGACTGCTTCAAACCCTTATCCACTATGCACGCAGTCCTCTAACCACCTACACAATTGTCTTTCTCACATTCAATTCCCTAATCAGTATCCATACACTTCCAGGAAATACCCTGTCACTCCCTTTGCAGTCCTCTAGTGACCCATTCAGCACCATGTACTAATCCATTCACTGTGCTAAAACCCAAACACTTATAAATTCACTGAGATGCTATCTTTGCAGTACTCTAATCATTCAGTCAGTGCCTAAGTATTCATGCACTGAGCCAGGCCTTAGCACATGGACTGCTGCAAACCCCTATGCACTATGCATGCAGTCTTTTAACCACCTAGACACTTGTCTTTCACATTTTCAATGTCCTAGTCAGTATCCATACAGTCCAGCACTTGACACTGCCTTTGCACTCCTCTAGTGACCCATTCAGTACCAAGTACTAATCAATTCCCTGTGCGAAAAGCCTAGCACTTATAAATTCACCTAGGCACTCTCCTTGCTGTACTCTAATCATTCAGTCAGTGCCCAAGTAGTCATGCAGTGAGCCAGGCCTTAGCACATGGACTGCTTTAAATGCCTATGCAGTATGGGTGCAGTCCTCTAATCACCTACACAGTTGTGTTTCACACCTTCAATTCCCTAGTTAGTATTCATACTCTTCTAGCAAACACCCTGTCACTCACCCAGTGTGTCTCCTTATAGTACTGTAATCATTTAGTCAGTTAGCATGTAGTCTTTTAGTGAGTCAGGCTTTAGGGCATGAACTGCTTCAAAGTAGTATGCACTATGCATGTAATGTTTTAACGATCGTCACACTTGTGGTTCAGGGCTATAGTGTCTTAGTCAGTTTTTATATCAAATGTGTTTGTACAGTAATGGAATAGTATAAATTTGAAAGTTATTAATATACATTTATTTGTGATTCTTTTTTACAGCTACAGAACAGGAGTGTTTCTCATCTGTTTGCACTCTTCTCGTGCAAGATTGTTTGGATGAAGGGTCCTTAGGTGTTTCATCATACTTGCTGTGCCGCACGAGTATTTTTTGTTAGGATCCCCTCGTAACAGAACTCTTTGGCAAATCTTGCGAGTGAAGAAGGTGGCATTGGTCTTTGTTTGCTCCTTGGAAAAAGTAAAAAATTTCCTCACCACTGAAGAAAAACGTTGTTGGTGTGGTGCCTTCTGCAAAACATTTTCTTCAGATTCGGTAAATATTTTAAAGCGGCAACATTTACAGTTTTTGTAAGTTAAACTAATAAAATTTTGTTAGCTGTATGCATTTTATATATCTGTGATTTGTTTCTTGTGGTATTTTGTTGAGAATACCATGGTTTTTTTTTTTAACAATCTTTCTTATTTTCCAGGTCTGTCATCGACATCCATTGTCCATACAGTAGTGTTCCGCCTTGTTGGTTTTTGTTATTGTTGTTACATTTTGTTTATTATTTTATTGTTCATATATATGTTAATAAAAAAATTAAGTTTGAAAATAGTTTTTCGTTTATATATTTATTATTATAAAAAATAAAGTTTGAAAAAAAAAATAATAACGTTTTTGGTTGTTCTCTTAACTGCTGTGTGGCTCTTTCTTGTTCTTATTACTGTTATTTGATGGAGTCCACCATGGTGTTAAATTTTGGGGCACTTATCGCTGGAATACTGGTGATATCTGCAGTTTGCACCAACTTCTGAATAGTGTGTTAGATTTATCTCAACTTTACTTCCGTTAAAGTGCTGATAATGAAATGGAGAGTAGCCGTTCCCGTGCAAAAAGACACGAGGTGCACCTTTGCGATTTATTCTAAATACTAAAATCCTGTATTGTATTGCACTGAGGTATTGGCTGCACTTACAGTGTACACACAAAATCTATTAAGAAATCTCATTGTATGTATATTGATGGGGAATAGTGCGTCAGGTGCTGGATCTTGACGAGATACACTGCTCAGTTCGTATATTGTTGTGCACATGAAAAAAATCACATCACAACTTTCACACCAATTGCAATGCGAAACAAATTCTGGTGATAAGACACGTTAGCACCAAGGATTTTACACCTGCTTTCTGCTGGTGTTAAGCAGGACAACTACCTGCACCATGAAAGGGAACACAGCCAAGAGCCACACCAGAACACCCACAGGTGCCATAGAGTCAATGAGCATGATACAGGGATACCCATGAGGGCCAGAAGACTCATCTCAACAACTCCAGGACCGCCAATGCCCCCCAAACCCACATCTTAGTAAGTGTGTCCCTGTGGTCATTGTCTTAGCATGATAGGCAACACAGTGTGCTATCACCTCACCGTTGGCAGTGAGCCTGGATGTGTAGCTACGTATGCATCCTCCTGCATGCACAACTGGCGTGTGCTGGTCTGTTGTTCACAGGTCAGTGCAGGGGTGTGCCTATCTGGCAAGGGGAACGGGGTGTCTCGGACATGTCCGTGTACAGGAAGTGCGGTAAGTGTGTCTCTGTGTTCTGGTGTGGCCTGTTACAAGAGCCGCAGCAGTCGATGTTGTAAAGTGGCATGCACCACCTCCAAACGGCACTGTGATGTTGTAGTTGGAATGTAGCAGTACATGCGCAAATAGGCATTACAATGGCGTGCCGCACGAGATACAACAGCTCACCGTACAAAAGTGTGGGGGCTCGTGGGAGGGAGGAGCAGCCGTTTGGCAACATAGCACACAGTGAACTCGACCATGTGCCACATGCTGGGCATCTCATCCATGATGACCACGGTCGCAGACATCCCACAAAACCAACGACTGGCCTTTGTACACATCCTGTATGAATGCAGCGTGGTTTTCACTTCTCTGCTCGTTCAGTGGTGTGATGTTGGCAGGTTGTGTGACTTGTGCTCCTTGTTGGTGTGTTTCATTTTGGCCATTGTTAGTCTAAATGTGTGTTGTGCTTAATTGTGCATGTGTGCCATTCTGCCCTTCTCCCCCCTCCCCCCACTCCCTGCTTCTTCCTCTTCCTAGTGCTGTTGTGTCTATAATTTTGTTGCTGCACACATAAATACATGTAAAGAATAAATTAGAATAGTTCCTTGATTCTTTTAGGTTTCAAAACTTCTCTATTGGTTTCTTTTTAATTTTCCATATGAACTGTTTTTTTTAATATTCAACAACACATAGAAGTCAGAAGTGCAACGTATTCTATCAACACACTTTCTAGAACATTCTACAATACGTGCAGGTTAAAAGTTCATAATTTTTTTTAAACTTTACGATATTTTTTTGTAACATTTTCTTTAACATTTAACGACACGTGCAGGTTAAAAGTTGACGATTGTTTTAATTTCGAACAATGCCTTCCAAATGCAAGTAGCAGGTGTGGTTGAGCTGAGCAAATTTTATCCTATGATATATACTCCACGTTGAAACTGCTTTTTCTTAACCAATCACAAAGATGCTTTTCCACAAAACTAATGTGCACCCTACTTTTAAAAAAGAATGCTTTTCATGATATCTTCAGAGATAAGTTATAGATAGGAATTAGCATTTAAAAAACCATTGAAATTCACTGAAAAAACCATAGGTTTCATGCACGTTATAGTTAGGAATTGGCATTTAAAAAACCTTTAAAGTTCACTGAAAAATCCAAAGGTTTCAGGGGCGTTATAGTTAGGAATTGCCATTTAAAAAACCTTAGAAATTCACTGAAAAAACCATAGGCTTCAGGGGCGTTATAGTTAGCTGGACATTTCCCTCGTACAAAACCCTAGAAATTCCCCTGTTATAGTTAGTTCAGCTAACTATAACTCGCGCCCCCGCAATGCACTGCTGATGACGTCACATATTACAGCACTCATGACATGGTCAGTGACATCACTGATGACATCACTGATGACATCTCAAATGACATCACTGATGACATCACTGATGACATCATCTATTGAGTATGTGTTTCTGAACAGTTTTATTATGTTTATTATATATAGGGAAAGGCCTGTTGAAGAATAAGTGGGTGTACAAGTGTGTGAATGGATGATTTTCTAGGTGCGTAACTGACTCTATAAGTGAGTCATTAAATGTATCTTACTGCAGACTAGTGACTAAACTGTGTGAATGTCTGTATGTGTCTGTGTGTTGGTGTATAAGTGGCTGCATGGTTTTGTAAATAGCTATATGAGTGTCTATATGGGCTATTGATTAGTTGTCTGAGTATCTGTATGGGTGCCTGAGTGTTTGTGTGGGTAGGGTGTGTGTGACTCTGTGACTAGATGTGTGAGTGGGTGATTCACTGGGTGCATGGTTTTAAGAGTGCATCTGTGATGGACTGCATGGTTGGGTGAGTGTATGTATGGGTGTGTTAGTGATTGAATGTATATCTCAGTTGTACATGTGTCAGTAACTACATATGTGAAACGCAGTGTATATTTGTGTAAGAGTATATAACTATCTATATCTGAGTGTGTGAGATTTTGGGAGTGGCTGTATACGCCATAGTGCAAGGATATCTGTGTCATGTGCTGTCTGTTTTCTCTGCAGGAAGACACAGAATGTGTTAGTATTTTTATGAGTAAGTGAACTTGAGTGTGTTTAACTGTATAGGTGAGTAAATTGGACTGTGATTAATTATTTGCATGACTGACTAGATGTGTCAGTACCTCAATGGATGATTGGCGGTGTGTGAGTGTCTATATATGTGTATAAATGCACAGAGTGACTGTAAGTATGAGTGACTGTAGAGGTGAGTGAGTGGACATGTATGTAGACCTAAAAGTCAATGAGTGGGTGAGTAGTTATTGGTATTGGAGTATCTATGCTTGTCAAAATGGCCGTATGAAATTTTGAGTCGGTGTATCAAAGGTTATATTAGGGTGTGAGAAGATGCACTAATTTATCACATGGATGACGTCATCAATGATTTCCTTTGGTTTTTGCTTTGTTCGCCATAAGTTGGCAGGGTATGCTGAGACGTGAGTCCCTTGCTCACTTTGCCACTGGATTCAAGCAAGCCTGGCTGAAGATGGCTGAAATGCCAGAAACCGGTCCTAGGAAGCTTGTTTCCGGTCCAGGGAAGACATGGCTTGGCAGTTCGGGCTGGACTGTTCCCATGAGGCACAGGGTCAGACTGATTTGCATATGGCCATGTCTGAACTGGGGTGGCAGAGTGGGCTAAAGAACGGTGATGGATTAAACCCAGATCAGTTGACTGGGGGTGAGTGCTTGCAATGTTCAACACTCCGTCCATCATTTCCTTTGGTTTTTGCCTTGTTCGCCATAAGTTGGCAGGGTATGCTCAGACGTGAGTCCCTTGCTCACTTTGCCACTAGATTCAAGCAAGCCTGGCTGAAGACGGCTGAAATGCCAGAAACCGGTCCTAGGAAGCTTGTTTCCGGTCCAGGGAAGACATGGCTTGGCAGTTCGGGCTGGACTGTTCCCATGAGGCACAGGGTCAGACTGATTTGCATATGGCCATGTCTGAACTGGGGTGGCAGAGTGGGCTAAAGAACGGTGATGGATTAAACCCAGATCAGTTGACTGGGGGTGAGTGCTTGCAATGTTCAACACTCCGTCCATCATTTCCTTTGGTTTTTGCGTCATTTGAGATGTCATCAGTGATGTCATCAGTGATGTCACTGACCATGTCATGAGTGATGTAATATGTGACGTCATCAGCAGTGCATTGCGGGGGCGCGAGTTATAGTTAGCTGAACTAACTATAACAGGGGAATTTCTAGGGTTTTGTACGAGGGAAATGTCCAGCTAACTATAACGCCCCTGAAACCTATGGTTTTTTCAGTGAATTTATATATATATATATAAATATATATATGTTACCATCCTGACACCATCCATCAAACAGTCACCGACTCCGTGAGTAATTAGCAAAGGAGGATTTTATTCCAACTTCGACCCAGACGCGTTTCGGCGGAACAACCGCCTTGATCACTGCATCAAGTTCTCTGCCATTAGTACATTATTACATATATACTCTCTTCACTCTCTTTTGGTTGTCACAGCAACCCACAAAAATAATAGACATAGAAGGGTCATGTTATGGTCAGTAGTTATGGCAACAGGAAAACAGACCCAGCTGAATAAAGATACAGATAACAAATATGAACTAAAGATAATGTAGATGTAAAAAATATAAATATGCTACGGTTATATCATCACACATTAGCAGTAAAGGGTAAACGAAATACATAGTGTAGAGTGATATTGTGTATATATTCATATTTGTTTTGTGTGTACATCTAAAGTGAAACGTACCCAATGGAAATAGAAGAAAAATAACCTTCCTGAAAACGGGAAATTCAAGGGCTCAGTAAATTGTAAATTGAAGCGCCTAAAATAGACGTTAATGAGACAAATGCGCCATGATCAAAGGTTTGGGCAATGCGTGAAATTAACTCTCACACAAAGGGTATATGTATATATATTTATTTGTATTTATTTAAGGAGTTTTATATAGCGCTGGCCAGACCCGGGGGTATCAGAGTGCTTTACAGCAGTTTTTTGCAAGGGTCATATTATAGAGCCTGTTATCTTGTTATACATATTGGTTCGGAAGTCCAAGTGTGCTGTGCAGTATTGAGGTAGTACATGAGTCCTGAGATTAGCCTCGATTAGTGCACATTTTCTTGGGTTGAACCACAGCAATGTTTCGCAAGAGTCATAAAGTAGAGCAGTGTTATACATATAGGTTCGGAGGTCCAAGTGTACTGTGCAGTATTGAGTTAGTACATGAGTCCTGAGGTAACCTCGATTGATGCACTTTGTCTTAGGATGAACTTTAAGGGTGAGGCGGAGGAACAGGAGGAGGTTAGAGAGCAGTCTTATACATATTGGATAGGGAAGTCCAAGTTTGCTGTGCAGTATTGAGGTAGTACGTGTGACCTGAGATAACCTCGATTAGTGCACTTTGTCTTGGGATGAACCCTTGGGGGGGAGGATCAGGTGGTGGTCATGGAGCAGGTAGGAGGTAGGTCTTTGTGATATAATGTCAGGGAGCAATGACAAGTAGAGATTTGCGTTGAGGCGGTGGTTATCCCTTCGGGAGGGAGCGGTTGAGGAAGAGGACTTTTAGGTGTTTTTTTAATTTTGTGAAGGACGCAATAGTTCTGATATCTGTTGGGATTGAGTTCCAGATTTTGGGCGCGTTTCCGGCGAAGGATCGTGCAGCGCTTTTTATTGTTTGCATGTTTTCATAGGGATGAGAAGTAGGCTATTTGAGCTCCTGAGGTTTCTAGTCTGACCAGCCCTCTTGAGTTTCTCGGCAAGGTAGTCGGGTTTTCCTGTGGGTAGGGCTTTGTGCATGGGGCAAGCAGTTCTGAAGCTGGCACGCAGTTTGACTGGTAGCCACTTTAGTTCTCTAAGTGCTGGTATAATGTGATCGTATTTCTTAGTTCCAGTGACCATTCTGGCTGCTGCATTGAGTGTTGTTTTGAGGGGAGCTAGGTGGGATTTTGTTGTACCAGTGAGGGTTGCATTCCCATAGTCAAGTCTGGATAGTGTCAATGATTGGGGGGCTTGTTTGAGATCTTTGGTAAGGATGAATGGTTTAATTTTGTTGAGTAGCTTCAGATTGAGGAATGAACGGGTAAAAGGCGCCTTCAAGGGATTTATTTGAAATACTCTGTTCTATTGCTTTTGATATATATTTTGAACCGCAAGAATTATTGATAAACTCGCCAGAGAGATATTATTCAAATTTATTTTAACTAAGAAA
Organism: Triturus cristatus; assembly: GCF_964204655.1. Taxonomy (NCBI): domain Eukaryota; kingdom Metazoa; phylum Chordata; class Amphibia; order Caudata; family Salamandridae; genus Triturus; species Triturus cristatus. Next base: position 1,493,591,055 of record NC_140589.1, read on the forward strand.
TATTTTTGTTCCTTGTGAGGACATAAGAACCAATGAACCAATCACAAAACAATAAATATTCAAAACACGGGTATATATAGAAAAAGGTTTTATCTTTTGAAATTTATCAAGGGTACTACACAGTTATACAAACAATGTAACAAGAGGAAAATAAATACAATTGTATAATCCTTCAATGTCACTATTGTAAACACTTCTTCTCATTGTACATTATTTTCCAGAAGAGAGTATACTAATCCGACTGCAGACTGCCGAATTTTCGCTGCGCTACAAAACTTAACAGAATAAACTTCTTCAATTGAGAAGTTGCTGGGGACTGGAAATTTAATTACACCGTCCAAAAAGCACCAGAGTTCACTTACTGTATCTTTTGACAATTATTCACCTTAAACAAAAGCTACAGAACGATGATCGATTTGACATATACGTATCAATTGTATTCTATAATTCTTGAATCTTTGGAAACACCATTGAGGGGTCAACTGTTAAATTTATGATAGTCCTGAATATGGTCTCATGGACAAATGCATAGAGACTGAAACGTCGACATGCACACTCTCTTCTGGAAAATAACGTACAATGAGAAGAAGTGTTTACAATAGTGACATTGAAGGATTATACAATTGTATTTATTTTCCTCTTGTTACATTGTTTGTATAACTGTGTAGTACCCTTGATAAATTTCAAAAGATAAAACCTATTTCTATATATACCCGTGTTTTGAATATTTATTGTTTTGTGATTGGTTCATTGGTTCTTATGTCCTCACAAGGAAAAAAAATATTTCTTGATGAGTTGGTGATCAACCGTGTCAAAAGGCTGTCGATAGGTCCAGGAGAATGAGTAGGCAGCATTGATCGGTATGGAGATATTTTAGGATATCGTCTGTGATGTTGAAGATCATGGTATTAGTGCAATAGCCTTTTCTGAACCCCGATTGGTGGAGTCCAGAAGGTTGATGTTGTCTATGTGCTGAGTCAGTTGCAAGAGGACGCATTTTTTGAGAATTTTAGATAGGAGTGGGAGATTGGAGACGGGTCTGAAGTTATTCAGGTCCTTGGAGTCAAGGCCTGTTTTTTTCAGTAGTGGTGTGACTTGGCCAACTTTGAGGCATTCAGGTATGATGCCGGTTTCCAGGGAGCTGTTTATGATTCTGCACCAGAAAGGGGCTATGGAGAGTTTCAGTTTTTTGGTCAGTTGGGTGGGTATCGGGTCAAGGACGTGGGAGGGGGGTTTGGAGGTGGATATCAGCTTGAGGATCTCGGCTTCCAGGATGGGGTCGAAGGACTTCCATGTTTTCATGGGGTGCATGCACGTGCTGTCTTTTTTCACTGGGGGCAAGCTTTTGCAGGCGGGGTTGGCATTGATGTCTAGTGAGAGCTCAATCTTGGTGATTTTTTCTTCGAAGAAGACGGCGAAGTTTTCGCACAATTCTTTGGAGGCCCGTGTTGAGGATTCGAGTGGCTTGGAGGTTTGTTGCTTGATGATTTTAAAAAGTTAGTTGGGCCTATTTTTTGCGTTGTCCAGGGCAGAGGAGAAAAAGGTGGATTTCTCACTGCTAATGTGTTTTTTGTTTTCTTCATTCCAGTGAAGGTTGAGGTCACCCAGGATTAAATTGTTTGCATCTCGGAGAGAGCTGTGGGTAATCAGGTCAGACAGGTGTTCAGTGAATGTGGTGGTATTGCCTGGGGGGTGGTAGATAAGGTGGCAGATTAGTGTTTTGCTGTTGCTAGTGTTAATGTTGATGGTTAGGCATTCAAAGGTGTTGTAGTTGAAGGAGTCTATTTCCATCACGGAAATAGTGTTTTTGTGGATGATTGCTATGCCTCCTCCTCTTTGGTCTTTTCTATCTTTGTTGGTGATTGTAAAGCCTAATGGGACAAGAGTATCCAGAAGAGGTAGGGAGGAATCATTTAGCCAGGTTTCAGTGATGAATGCTATGTCTATGTCGTGAGTGAGGATGGATTCCGCTAGCTCTGTGGCGTGCTTGGTGGCTGATCTGCAGTTTATGAGCATGCAGTTGGTGGGGGTCATTTCTGTTTTGGGTTTCTTCGCACTGGGGGCCGTCGGTATGATAATGCGGGTGGGGGGGTCTGGGGGATTTCGGAAGAGCCTGGTCTCTGCCTCGTCCAGTGATCACCTGGATTTTGGATTGGAGGGTGACAGTAATGGGGTTGTCATACGGGAAGGCGAGGTCTGCCAATTCACTCTCCCACATTGCATCTCTGGTTCTTTTGGGCCTCTGTGTCTGCTTGGAGAGGGGGGTAGAGATCCATCTCTGGTGGGAGGTCTTTGAGGCCTTTGTTGAGTATAGGTGGGGAGGGCGGGGATATGCGGAGGTTTATGGAGCGTGGCGAGGTTGGATAGGATTTCGCTAAAACCCTGGATTATAGTTGCTATCTGGGTTTCAAGCATGGTGAGTCGCTGCCCAGTCTCTAAGTCGGTGTGGGTGTTCTGGGCGGCTATGTTAGACCTGAGGGGGAGAGACTTACGTTGTTGAGTTGCTTTTTTGTGGGTGTGTTGGCCGTGTGGGTGCAGGGTGGGGCTGTGGGTGCAGGGTGCTGGGGGTCGTGTAGGGGTGTCAGTGTTTTAGTGCATGTGGGATTGGGGAGGTGGTTGGGAGTCAGAGATTGCGTGTTGAAGTTGCTTGAAGTGGGTTGAGGGGGGTGGAGGCCATGTGGTGGGAGGGTGTGAATGCCGGGAGGAAGTCGTGGGGTCTTGTTCTCTCTGGTAGTGGTGAGGGTGAGGTCGCGTGGTGAAGGGCGGGTGTAGTTACTAGGGAGCACTGGGGTGGTGGAAATTCTGGTGGCGGGTCCAGTTCTTTGGGGGGAGGAGCAGGAAGGGGAGGGGGCATGAGAGGGGGCAGTCCAGAGGGATGGGAAGAGGGCGTTGAAGGACTCTAGATTGTCGTTGTTGGCTTGTATCAGGACTGTGCCGTTGGAGTAGATGGTCACAGTGGTGTAACCAGTACGCCTAGTGTGGTTAGGAGCTGATAGTGTCAGTTTGCAGCTATGTGAAGTGTTAGTTGTTTTGGAGGTATTGAGTTGCGATCTGAGGATGGAGTTCCATATTTCGGGCCTTTAGGTGTAGAAAATGAGGTCCATTTTTACCTGTCCTTTGGATGAGCAGTGGTAAGTGTCCGCGAATAGTGATTCAGGATGTTGTCTGATCAGTTTTTGCTTATAGTTTTTTTTCGCTTTGGGTGAGAGGTATGGCGGTAAACTGATCGAGAAGGAGTTCGGGCCTTCGCTGAAAGGGGGATGGTAAGGGCTGACGTGGCAGTAGGCATTGTGTGTAGGTGGGAAGGGGGCGAGCTCCTTTAGGAAAGGTGGGAAAGTGTTACCAGAGCCGTCCTTAATCAGAGATTTGTTTTTCTTTTTTCTAGGGCTAGTTGTAGAGAGCAGACTCGTGGGTGCTGGTGGATTGAGGAGAGGGCGGTGGAGATTGTTGGGATCTCCACTGTGTGCAAAGGGTTGGGTATTCACCTGTGTGGGGAGTTAGATGGTGTAAGTTAGTTAAGTGCCTCGGGCGGCCAACTTGGGGCAGAGTGGGGAGGGGAGCTGCTAGCCAAGAGGGTGCGCGGGCTTATGCCGCATGGATGCTGAGGCCTGGGGGTCAAGGCGAGGCAAGATTCAGGAGGGGAGGAAACTGTTCTGATACTTAGATACTCACCAGAGTGGATTCAGGCGAGTTATGACCCTGGGCGTCCATCTTAAGGTCAGGCATGTTTGAGTGGCCGTCTCTGGAGCGTTCGGGCTCTTTGCACTACAGAGTTTGGGTTGGTTCTCCGGGTAAGCCAGAGGCCGAGAGCGTTATGGTCACGACTGTAGGAGGAGTTTGTGACTCACCGGTGAAGTTTTTGATTGTCTGGATGGGTTCTGAGCCTCGGGCGGCCATCTTGATGTCTGGCAGTTGTGAGGTGCAGCACCTGGGGTGTGAAGAGGTCGCGATGACGAGCATGGGGGGTGTCGCGTTACACCTGCTTCTCAGGGCCAGGCAGTGATCAGCGCTGAGGTCACATCCAAGGGGAGAGTTTTCCTCTCATCGGTGAGGCATTCTTTTCAGGTTGAGATTCAGAGCCCTGGGTGGCCATCTTTTGTTTGGCACCGGCGAGGCACAGCATCCGGGGAGAGGAGAGGTCAGTCTCAGCGAGCGGGGGGGTTGCGCTGCATCGGCATAAGATCTGACTGTCTCCACATGTGGGGATATCTATGTACCACCTAGAGATCAGAGCTAAAGACCTCCAAGCAATCTGAATGTAGCCCACGTTGGTGGGGAAGAAATGAGGAAAAAGGCCACAATCCAAAGAACAAGTTGGTGGAGAAGAAATGAGGAAAAGGCCACAATCCAAAGAACAAGGACCAAACAAATGTTAATGAACACCACTTTGTTTCAGAATACCTTTGTATTGCCTTGTAATCGATACTTTATATTGTCCAGGGCATCAGGTAGGCATTGTGGCTTGAGATCAAAGATATCAAAGTTATCAAAGATAACTGTATAGGCAGCACACATTGATCCTAAGTTGGATCTCTTCTTGCTGGTAAAGGGCACTACTCCAATAGTTGCTGCTGCAGCTCCTTCAAAACTGCCTCGCTCGGCACCACCGGGGGTTACATATAGATCCCTTCATTACAATCTGACCTCCATTTTAGGGTCAGGCACTTGATTTGATAATTCCCCAGGTAACAGGGAGACGGCCCTCCATACAACGCTAACTGTGAAACACTTGTGCTGCCTCCACGAAGTAAGGCCATATAAATAAATGTCCTGCTATATATATATATATATATATATATATATATATATTTTACCTACTGGCAGTAGTATATATGTGTGCACTCTTCAAAACAGTTACCTACTGGCAGTAGTATATATGTGTGCACTCTTCAAAACAGTACACTTATTTTCCAAAGGGCAGCTTCAATAAGTTGCACAAATACAGCAAAACAGTGCCTAACACGTTTCAGAAAACATTCCATTTTCAAAGGCTGCACGCACAAGTCCCGGCAACATTAACCACCAATGGGGATATGTGTGTCATAATTTATTAGGTGAGCAAACTCTAGTGATGCAGAGAATCATGTAATTAGTAGTTCAATGTTTCTCAAGTGGGCTGTCAGTCTCATGCGTGCCCACATATTCCTCAATGCCAGTGCATCTCCTACCAATGTTGCGCATAATGTCCATCAATTTTGACTGTTGGACAATGGTGTGTTAATGAATTTGTATAATGATATAGATTTTGACTTAGAAATCTTTGCTAAGGAACTACATATAGAAATGGATCATTGTGTAACTAGTAATTTAAAACTGAAGTCAAAATGTATTCCACCTGTGAAGGTGGACAATGTAATAGATGTCTTTAACAATCCAGTTATGCGTGATTTTGATAGTTATGTACCAAGCAATCATGTTTATAATCTGAATAAAGATGAATTCACAGCACTAAAGGATTTAGGTGGTGATAAAGGTGGAACTGTGGTAATATTGAATCACTGTGATTACCACAGTGAAGCTCTACACCAACTAAGAGACCACTCTAATTATAAAAAAGTAGCAATGTCAAAATGGGAAAAGCCCAAAGATCTGAATAAAAAGAAACTCAGATTCTTTATGGACAAACAACTACTGTAGATAGAGAAGTTCAACTATCTGTAGGTGGAGAATGCTTAAAGTTCAATTATATATTTCTTGCCCAAATTACATGAGGTGATAGGATTCCACCAGGTCGACCAATAATTTTAGGACTAGGGAGCCATACGGAACTCATCTCAGAATACATTTATATGTACGTGGCTCCTTTTGTCAGAACACTACCCTCTTATATTAAACACATGATAGATTTTCTAAGACAAGTCAGGGGTATAGACTGGGAAGAGGACATGTATATGGCGACTATAGATGTGAACAATCTATACACCAGTATACAACATGTAAAAGGAATGGAAGCAGTCAAATACTTACTATACAGTAGATAAGCAAGTTACTTAAAAAATTCAGATATGATTTTGGAATTTGTTAAGCTAGTTCTCAACAATATTTTGTTTTCAATACAGGAAGGATTTGTTTCACCAGACTAGAGGGACAGCCATAGGATCCAGGTTTGCTCCCATATATGCAAATCTTTTCATGGGCCTATATGAGAGAGAGTACACCTGGAAAATAGAGGACTTACTTGAAGAGAATCAAGTATACCGGGGCTGTTACATAGACAACATTTTTGTGATTTGGAAAGGAAGTGAAGAGGCACTCAAATCTTCTCATGCTTACCTTAATAACAAGCAGTACAACACCACAATTACTTTGGGGTATAGTAAATACTGTGTTTGTTTTTTGGATTTAAAAATGTACGTTAGCGAAGGTAAGCTTGCATCCAAATTATTTAGGAAGTCACAGTGGCAAATTCCATCTTACATGCAGAGTCAGGACACTTGAGTAGACAAATTGACACTATCCAGTTTGGGGAATTTTTACGTGCTAAATGTAACTGTAGTGAACCTAGGGAATATGAGAGGGTAGTTGATGATATTTCACAGAGATTCAGGAAACCAGATTACAATTTGGAAATTATCAATAAAGCCAAAGGCAGAGTTTATAAAATAACAAGGGAAGAACTGTTAAAGGACAAGGTGAAGGTCAGACCTATGGATAAAGACACAGTAAGACTTATCACAACATACAGTGAAGGCAATAGAAGAGTTTTCAACACTTTACAGAAACACTGGAATGCTCTCACGCTTGACAGTGATATTAATACAATCTTACCTTCTAAACCTATTATGGTATATAAGTAGGCACCTACTCTTAGAACTCTACTTAGTCCAAGTGACACTGTGCTGTGTGAAGTGTCCAATACAGTAACCGGAATAGAGAACACAAGAACAAGCACACATCCCAGGGGTTCATACAGCTGTAATAATTGTATCTGTTGTGAACATGTAGTAGTCAAAGCTAAGATGTTTCTGGGCAGTAGGTACTGTAGGAGATACAAGATTGCCTCCTTTATCAATTGTAACACAAGCAGTTATGTGAATGCCATGACGTGAATTTGTGGGAAAATGTACATAGGATCGACAGTTAGAAAACTTAAAATTAGGTGAATGGATAACCTAAGAGCAATTTAGAATTGTGTCATGAAATACATTTTGTTTCCAAAGTAAAGAGGGAGACAGAGGTAGCAGCTTGGTTTATCCTCCTATTAGTTACGTAGCTCTGTGGGATCGTCTCTGATGCGTTGGTAATTTCTTTCATCTTCCAGTAGTCGCAAGCATTCACGGAGATATGCTTCTGTGGTTTGTAGCACAATGGCGCCCCCCTTGTCTGCCGGTTTCACTACTACGTGGATCGATCCAAGGACCATCAGAATCTTCCATAACACAAGCAAGGAGGAACAGTCTACCATCCAACAATTGGCAAACAACAATGACATAGTAGTGAAACCGGCAGGTAAGGGGGGCGCCATTGCCCTACAAACCACAGCAGCATTTCGCTCTAAATGCTTGAGACTACTTGAGGATGAAAGAAATTACCAATACATCACAGACAATCCCACAGAGCGCCTACAGATACGGATCACAAGTGTGGTGGAGGAGGCAATACTGCATGATTGGATCACAAAAAAAGAAGGTGAATTCCTGATTAACATTCACCCTGTAACCCCTCACTTCTACACAGTACCTAAAATACAGAAATCCTTGGAAAACTCACCAGGGCAACCAATTGTATCCGGTATAGGCTCTATACTTGAACCTCTTTTGAAATTTGCCAATGCCTTCTTACGTCCTCTAGTACAAGAAACAGGCACATATCTACAAGCACTATGTCATTCCTATGTCTTATGAAAGACCTACAGTTCAACCCGGTTACCAGCATTCTCATAGGGTTGGACGTGGAAAGCTTGTATACAAGCCTCCCACACAAGAAGACTTTTGACATCATCGAAGAAGTTCTGTATGAAGGGAACTGGACCTACCACACACCAAGGCATCTGGTGTTAGAATGCTGTAAGTGGGCCCTAACAGATAACTTATTTCGCCTCGAAGATACCTTATTCCGCCAACAACATGGAACCAGTATGGGCAGTACTTTCGCCCCTAGTGTGGCAGGTTTAAACGTACACCACCTAGAGAAATATAAAATCCTGGTGGAATCCAACTCTTATCTCCAACACATCACACTGTGGAAAAGGTATATAGACGACATCTTGATAATTAGGGAGGGAGAGCAGGCGAATTAACAATCTGGCTGAATCTCCAAGACACGTTCCTTAAATTTACGCATACTACAAGCATATCTAAACTGGTATTCCTGGACCTCAACATAATCGCAGCAGAGGGCACCTTAAAAACAACTACACATGAGAAACCTACTGCAAAAAAATTGCTTATTACTGTACGATAGCTTTCACCCAAGGCACCTAAAAGACAATCTCCCCTTCGGCCAGTTCCTTAGGTTAAGAAGGAACTGCACAGAGGTCAATGATTTTAGAACACAAGCCAACAAACTGACAGACAAACTTCTGGCAAGGATCTACCCCAAAAAGTTGGTGTCCAATACAAATAAACGTGCAACCAACAATCACAGATACTCTCTCTTGGAGACGCACCAAAAACAGAACACTGAAAAAGACAAAAGACTTATTTGGATCACTACCCTCAACATAGCTTCGGATCGAGTCTCCAAAATCATTGGTAAACACTGGCGCATATTGAACAGTGGGCAACTTAACATCTCAAAACCAATGTTCTCCCACAGGAGGGGGAGATATTTGAGGGATATTTTAGCGCACCCACATCCAAAACCAGGAACCAACTGAGAGAGGAACCAATCTATGCTAGGCACACCAGCAACGGGCCAATATCACTGCGAGTATTGTAGCATCCACCACCCTACTACTGCCACTAAAAACGTGTCCTTTAACAATGGAATGCATTGGGTGTTGTGAAAACTCACAAACTGTAATACAACAGGAGTAGTATACCTTATTACTTGCCCATGCAACCTACATTATGTAGGAATGACTACGAGAAAAGTAAGCAAGAGGGTGTGCGAACACCGCAGTAACATCAGTTGGCAAAGCATCACCACCAAAATGTCCTTGCACTTTATTATTATTATTTGCAGATTTGTACAGCGCATAGCTGCCCCAGCGACGGGGCGTCCCAGCGTTACCCAGGTGTAAGTGACTAGAGACGGTCCAAAAGAGGAATGGGAGTTATGCCGGAAAGAGCCAGGTCTTTATGGCTTTACAGAACGCCAGGTGGTTCTGGAGCCCTCTAATGGAAGAGGGGAGGGAGTTCCAGAGCTTGGCCACCAAAACCTTAAAGGAACGACCACCAGCTCTGGCTCTTTAAACTCGGGGGATACAAGCCAGCCCTTGGTCAGTTCAACAGAAAAACACACCCAATGACTTGAAATGGGTTTTCCTAGAACACCTATGCTACAGTGACAATCTGGAACACAGACTTCTGAAAAAAGAGTACCAATGGGTGTATAAACTCCACAATGACACAGTGGGACTGAATGACAATATCCCTTGGGGCCTCTTATGAAGAAATTGAAATTGAACAGGTTAGGAGTCACTCAAAACCTAGAATAACATATGATGTTAATGCACGCCTATTTTAAAACAAACTAGTGGGACACCACTTACTCGCAGTGAAGAAGTGTCTGTAACAATGAACTCCTTTCAAACATATCCCCGGTTTTAATTTCCACCATTTTTTTACATATCATGGTTCATGTATAAGTCATATAATTTCTATATGGTATACAACCAAATAAGGACAAAAACGGGCTGATACGTCCATCCACCTGATCCATAACATTTGAGAAACACCCATGGGTCAACAGCTGATTAGAGATTGTGCAATGATAAACTGTGAGGGGTCACGTAGGACAAGATTAATATGCCTTTGACCCCCCTCTTCTCCTCTACAAACGAGATGCAGTGAAAATATAAATTGAACCCTTAATTGTCTTGAAAATGAACTAGGCATTGAAATATTCCAGTATGGATCAAGCAGATTAGATTACGATACCCTAGTGTTGCATGTGAATTGCAGTCTAATGTTGTTAAATAAAAATGTTTTTTTAAGGCATACTTATTGATACGTGACAAAGCATTTTATTTAAAGGATTTTATTTGAAGGAGGAGCCAAGATGGCTGACAGATGATTGCCTTTTTTGGATTAAATCCCCAGATGCCCTCCTCCTTCCTTGGACCCACTTACTCACCTGATGTCTTATTTGGTGAGGTCCTCATTGCCCTTATCTCCCGCTTGCAGACTCGAGATTCCTGGTGAAAAAAACGAGATCAATGCTTTCTTCCGTTGGAGACCAAGCAATCATGGCCGATGCTCGGTGGAGCTGCCAAGACAGCTATAGGGGAGATTGGCTCCGGTTTTCTCGCAGCGGCCGTCACCGATCCAGCCGGGCATCGGGCACTGCTCTCCTCGCATCTCCACTGCTTGCCATCCTCCTTCATCTCTTCTTTTCCTGTTGCTCCAGCCTTCCAAAACTGCACCGAGGATTTTCCGATGTCAGATACTAATCTGATCTCCCAACGCCTGACGGAGTGACCTGGGTGACTATGGAGGGGATGGGTGGGGATTTACCCTCCGGCTGCCTCCTGCCTTTTCCCAGGTTCAAATCACTGAGGCCAAACGTCCCTGCTTCTCCTTCCAGATTAATCGACTGGGACAAGTAAGGGTTTTTCCCCCCAGCACGAGTGCGGTAAAGAGAGTTCCACAGTTCTACGATCTAGTGCACCCAAGCCTGTTTTTATTTCACGAGTCGGGGTAAGATCGCCCTCTTGGTCATTGCTGCCCACAATTTCTTGGTATCCATTCAGCCCTTTTTCTGGGGCTGATTTAAATTTTTTTGCTTTTCGCTATGACTTTGGGTTTTCCCGCAATCCCACCATCTTGTTTATGAAGTTATCAGGATCTTTGTCCTGGATCCACCATCTTGCGGTTTTCGCCAGTCCCCCTGAGTGACTCTTTGCAGCTTTCATTGACTGGTGTATCCGAAATGACCTTTTCCCTATGTCGCCATCTAGCAGTTTTTGGCAGTCCCCCTGAATGACTCCTTGCCACTTTCATTGACTTGTGCAGCTGAAAAAAACATTGCCCTATGTCGACCCCCCTGCTATACCTCCCTCTTCTTGTTTGACACAGCGACGCACCCTATCACTCCCCCTTCACTCCCCTTCCATTTCTAATATGCAAACCATCTCAGTGAAGAGGTCTGGCACTGATTGTTTTTGGATCCCCGGACCCTCGCTGAGTTTTGACTTGCTCATCTGACTTTCTGGTTCCCCCTGAAGTGCTCTCTCCCATATCCGGTCTCCCAGACATGACCTGCATTCAATCATCTGGTTCTTCCCCCCACCTCTACCATCTATGCCCCTATGACCTGTTTGTTATGTTATCCAAAATTTGCTTTATTAACTAATGCATTCATGTAACACTGTTTTTTTTTTGCTATCCTATGTTTTTCTCAAGCAACTCATGTAACTATGCAACTCTGTTCCTTTTGTAATGATATTCCTCATGTAAAGTGCTCTGACACCTCCCGGTCTAGCCAGCGCTATATAAAGCTTTTCAAATAAATGAAAAAATAAATAAAATTTAAAGTATCCCTTATCAGGGGGATTGGTCTTTTACCTAACCTTCTTGTCTAGATGCATGTTGGAACGTGACTTAAAAGAATTTGACTCAGGTGAGAACTAACTAAAATAATATACACAAAGAGGAACTCAGAAAAGGGTATACAATTAAGGACAGTTGATAAGGGAGTTCTCATGTTTGCTTTAGGCTACTACCTATTATAAATCTGAGGATAGTGTGGAAGGTGTAGTTGTGAAATACGAATAGGATCAATTGGAAAAGTGTTAAACTATCACCCCCTTGATATTGTAAGTATCAACTTATATATAGAAAGGATTCTTATATGCAACATCTCCAAGCATATGAATTATAGTCATAATTTCCTTTACCCATTGTAGTGAGTGACACTAATGCAGATACATCAGACTGAAGATTTGACTCAATTGGCAGGAATCCGTTTGCTGAACCACAATAATTAACTTGAGAATAGGAAGGAGTATCTAAAGCTCAGTACTGTAACTTAACTTCATAGACCTGGGTACATATTATGTATATTGCACATTTGTATTCTTTGCACCGGACACACCTTTTACCTGAGAGCAGCGCATTCCAGTGTAAAATGGAGTGGCTGCTTTAAAGCCGCTCCGTTTTTTCACAGTGCAGACGGCAACCCACCTGCAATTTTAAAGGGGATTAGAGATCCCCTTGCAGGCGGGTGCAGTCAATGACTGCACCCTCCTGCAAGGGGATGTTTTGGGAATCCATAGGACCCCCTTTCACCCCTCCTGCGGGATGCTCTAAATTCAGTATTTGTAAAGCATGAACTTCTCACCCCTAAGGGCAGTGGGCCGTCGGGGAGATTAAGTGAGCTATTGAACATAGTCATATGGTGCTGAGCTGAGCTGTGGGTGGCGCCGGGGATCAAACCATGAGCCCTGCACTCCGGAGTTAGCTGCCCTGGCCACTGCACCACAACTCTCTACCTCTCAAGGGGTGCACTCACAGAGCACCACCTTCTAGGTGGTGCACTATGAGTGCACCTCCTAACAGCTTGTTTGCCTCTGCGCCTGTAATATGCCACAGGCACAGAGGCACAGGGATTCCGTCATTTGCATGGGGCACGTCCGCAAGCAATTGAGGGAATGCCCCTGGCATATAGGGTTCGCGCTTTATGTGCACCAGTGCTATCAGTATTACAGAAAGGGCCGCACAAACATCTGAGGCCCCTTCTATAATACCAATGTGCCCCGGGGGTGTGCAAAGCGGGCACAAATGCCCGTTGTGCCCCCAGGGCACATTCTGTAATGTGGCTCCTGAAGTAAAAGAGCTAAAAGGGCAATTATTAGCACTTCATTGAGACACCCCGACATTGGAAATGTATCAGTGCACATAGCTAATACTATAGAATCCTAGAATTTGTTTTGCTTGCTTATATATTGTAGTGCAATTTGATTTTGATAATTTGATTTTATATGTGTTACATATGCTTAACAAGGCACAGGAATGTACATGTTGTAGGTTACGTAATTGTATATATGTGTAAAAGATGTTTTCTAATGAAAGGGAAATATTGTCTGTACTCTAGCTTCTGTAGAGTATGTTTTTAATTTGTATATGTAAACACTGATTTGTAGTTTCTATGTTTAACAGCCCTGAAGAAGTGCTAGTGTGTGCAAAACATGTGGTGGTTGTAGTGCTCTGGCTGTATTGCTGTTTTAACTGACTCATTGAAATAATAAAAATAAAGAAAGACGTAAGGAATCAGTACAAGAATGTCTATTGTTTGTTGTTGGTAAACGTCTCAGTAAAGTTATTCATACATATATATGTGTGTGTATATATGTGTGTATATATATCTTGTTTATTTTATATATATATATTTTTTTACACATTACCATTTTGAAAATATTATTTTATATTTAAATATATATTATTTGAAAAACTTTCTTTGTAAAAAAAGAAAGTAATCGTTTTAGAGATTTAACAACATGTAATCTTTATTAATTTCAACACATTCCTTAATGTACTTTAGTTTGGAGTGGTAGTAGTAAATATCACCACTTCAATGTCCAACACCTTCCCTTCTGTAGTTTATTTTGAGGTGGAAAAGTAAATTTTACCCCTCTAGTGGCCAGCAACTTGCCCAAAATGGCTTAGGTTTTAGTGGGAACAGTAAATCTGGCCCCTTCAGTATCCAACACCATCTCCAGTGTATTGAAATGTACTTTATTAGTTAATAAAAACCATAAACATATAAGCATACAGTCAACCAAAGTGGCATTACCATTTCTAGGAGATGTAAAAAAAAACATAGTATGAACAAAGTTATAAATACAAGAAGAAAATCTGTATAACCATAGCAACCGATGATAAACACAGAGCTTAAGCCTCACCATATTCAGGTCATTGCATAACATCTTAAACACAGAGCTTAAACCTCGACATATTCAATGCATCACATAGAAACCTTCTCCCATAATTGCAACAGATATGAAAAAAGCTGGAACATAACCCCATTGGTATTATACTATAAAGTGTGCAGTCCATAGAAAAGCGCTAGATGCCACAGTTCCCCTCCTGGCCCCGGTCTTCTTATGTCTGTTCGTAAGATGGGCAGGAACCCTAACAGTGTTCAGCCAGATTGGGTAACCAGTAATTTAGATAAGAAAAAACATAATAAAAACAAGGGCAAGGGTACAGAGGGCTTGTACCTTTCCATATGTAAAACACCAAAAGAATCCCTCTCCCCTTTCATATCATAGCCATGTGTTTATTAAACTATTAAGTGCATAGTGTATGTTAAGGTGCAAAGTGCGACCAGTTCCCCTCCCAAGCCCAGAAGTGAGCAGCATGTAGGGTATAAAATCACCCCATAGATCCTTGGGCCATGTCATAGGGAATAGAGGGTGCAAAATTCCTCTCTCTCAAGCCTAGCGTACCCCCTAGCAGCCTGTTTTCAAGAGCCCACTATTCCCAACTATGCCAGGCTATTTGCAGTCTTCCTGATTTAAGGCAAACTGGGGCGCTGTCTAGAGAGGTCCTTTACTCTAACCACGCCTTTATAAATGTCAAGAAACTACACTACCTGAATGTTCAGCTTGATGTTTCGGGGGTTTAAAGACTCCATTACTGCAGACCTGCATGTCCGTATAAGGCTAAAGATGTATTGCTTAGCAGGGTCCTTGATGCCCCAGTAAGCTTGGACAGAGGCAAAGGATGTGCAGGAGTGTCTCCTTTGTCAGGTTACATAAACAATGCCTCTTATCCTCCAAGTGTCCCTCCTCCTGCCACTTAGGCTTAAAGTCCAGGGTAGAGAGCAACCCAGATCTCTTTACCATAAAATTCCCCTTGATGTTTGCAGAGTATGCCATTGATAAATAGGGCTGTTCCTGTTGGGCATCATAGGAGTTTAACAGCAGCAAACCATGTGCTCACTTGGCTAGCTTCATTTTATCCTCCAACCGACTTTTTAGTCGGATACATTTCTTCATTGCTTTCTTTAAAACTTGCTCACTTGTGTCCAGGCACCATAATTCACTAAGGCCAAAGTTCTGTCGTGCAAATACTTAATGAAGCATCCTTTCCCTCTGTGGAGGTTAATTTCAGTCCAAACATAATGTGCCATGTAGTCCTAAGGAGCGTTCCTCATTTTGTAAAAACAACAGTTGATAGACAGAATGCAGAACAATGTCATACATTCACACCAGTACAGAGATCTGGGCCTAAATCCATCATTTTATTTGCTCACCATGCCGTTCCAGTTTGAACCCAGCCATATGCAAATCAGTCTTGACCCTGTGCCTCAAGGGAACAGTCCAGCCCGAACTGCCAAGCCAGGTCCTCCCTGGACTGGAAACAAGCATCCTAGGACCGGTTTCGGGGTTTCACCCCTCTTCAGCCAGGATAGCTTGATTCCAGTGGCATGGAGAGCATGGGACCCACGTCTGGGCATACCCTTCCCACTCAGGGTGACAAATGCAAAAACAACAGTTGATGGACAGAATGCAGAACAATGTCATACATTCACCCCAGTACAGAGATCTGGGCCTAAATCCATTGTTTTTGTTTGCTCACCATGCTGTTCCAGTTTGAACCCAGCCATATGCAAATCAGTCGTGACCCTGTGCCTCATGCGAACAGTCCAGCCCGAACTGCCAAGCCACGTCCTCCCTGGACTGGAAACATGCATCCTAGGACCGGTTTCGGGGTTTCACCACTCTTCAGCCAGGATAGCTTGATTCCAGTGGCATGGAGAGCATGGGACACACGTCTGGGAATACCCTTCCCACTCGGGGTGACAAATGCAAAAACAACAGTTGATGGACAGAGTGCAGAACAATGTCATACATTCACCCCAGTACAGAGATCTGGGCCTAAATCCATCAATTGTGTGTCTTTCGGTTCCTCATTTTGTGTCAGCATTTTGAGAAGGCCCCTTGCCTGGCTAAGGATTGCATTACCTGAGAAAATTTGAGTCTGACTTGCGCAGGCAAGACTGACCTTGGCATGTGAAAGATTTGTTTATAAGTCTATATTATGAGCTTATCCAAGAGATGTGCATCTTCACCAAGCATTATCTCACCTTCATATGATAAAGTTGGGATCAATTTTGGCTTTATCGCCGTGATGAGATATGTAAGATTACGACCCCAGAGGCTTTTCGATAAAGTTAAAAAGGCAAAGTTTAACAAAGTTATTTTCACCCCCAATAGCTTCCTTTTGAGGTACATAACACCCAGATATGTGGTAGTGGCTGTTTCTTCTGTCGGGGACCCTTTGATAATCCATTTACCCTGCTTAGTAATCTGCCAATTTAGGGAAATTACTTTTGTCTTTTTTAGGTTATTCTCCAGCTGATTCTTGTCAGAATATACTGTGAAAGTGGGTAGGAGCACACTGCTTGCATGTAACAGCGCCATTACCCCATAGCGTCTTGGTAGTTGTAGTTCAGTTTTTCACTCAAAGTTCATATTATTTTTCAGCTAATGCCGTCTTTTGAAATCGAATCTCTAGGCACCAGGAGAGACTGGCTTTATCCGGCAGTCCCATTGGAACATACTCCTCCCGATAATTGTCTATGTGTGGTAAATTTGTCAAAGATATTTACGACTTTCTCCTGAAAAATTCTGCAAGAGTATCGCAAAATTCTTGATTTGTTCCTGCATTATTTGAACTAGCTGGTATTATTCGTTTTTTTATCACTGAGAATAGAGTCTTATTAGCGTCAGATGCTGCTTTTATGTGCCTCGAATAATATTGCGTTTTTGCTTCAATTATATTTTTTTTGTGTTTGGCTTTTTTAGTTTTATATTTGGTTTTCTCATCCACATCATATTTTTTCTCCATTTTTGTTCTTGTCTCAGACAGTCCTGCCTTGATTGTCTGAGTTTTTCAAACTGGAAAGGTATGGTGAGCAAAAAAACGATGGATTTAGGCCCAGATCTCTGTACTGGGGTGAATGTATGACATTGTTCTGCATTCTGTCCATCAACTGTTGTCTTTTAGTTTTTCGTTATACCAGAGTTGGGATATTTTCGGTATTGAGAGCAGAGTTCAGCCAAAATGCAAAATTCTCTACACTTTGCTCCAGGTTTTCCACTGATTGCAGGGTGGGACGACCGCGATGGCCTCTCCCAAAGTATCTGGCCTAATTTTGTGCCAGGCTCTACTTAGGGTATGTTGGATGGTGTTCTGGTCATAGTTGATTTTTTGGTCATAATTTGCCAGTTAACAGCCCAGTGGTCTGACCAAGTCAAGGTGAAAGATGGGAGTAACCTAATAGAGTAATTGGAAAAAATCCCATCCAGCATGTGCCCAGCCTTATGTGTTTGACCTTTGGTAACTGAAGGCAGACCAAACGTATTCATAGTATCAATCATTTTTTTTGAGTCAGGATCAGATTCTATTTCCAGGTGAACATTAAAATCTCCCAATACCTGAAAGTTCTCATTAATAATAGCTGATTCTATTAGCGTACTAAGCTTATCTGCAAATCCGCATCTGGATCCTGGGGGGCGACAGACTAACATTCCCTTGATAGCCAGTGCGTCTACAGCTGTAGAGAAAAAGCTACAGTCTCAAAACCAGGCGAGATGAGTGGCTCAAAACTAGTTTTATAGCTCTCACGGTAAAAAAACACCAAATCTCCTCCCCTTTTCTTGTGATTGTCTTTCTAGATGAAAAACCACGTAACCAGGGGAAGTGGCTGGGCCCAAACTGGCATCGGCCCATGTCTCTGTGTTAAATACCATGTCTGCTCTTTGTATCTGTATTAAATCACAAAATTCCAGTTGATGTTTAACCAGAGATCAGGCATTAAGTAGCATACAAGATATAGGGCCTTATGTAGGTGGGCTGGCATTTACCACTTCATAAATACCGAATCATACCGATTCGGTATTTATGAAGTGGTAAATGCAATGTAGGTAATGAGACGGTAAATATTACCGAATCGGAAAAATTCGGTAATTACCGAATCGGTATTTACCGATTCGGTAATGAGGCATACCTTCCCATTGATGGGAAGGTATGCCTCATTACCGAATCGGTAAATACCGATTCGGTAATGGGGGAGCACATGCAAGGGTGGCAGGGTGTCACATTGACACCCTGTTGCACCACTGATTCGGCCATGTGTGCACATGTGGCGCACATACATGCCCTAAGGGCATGTATGTCTGCCACATTGCACACTTAAACGTGCACAAAAATGCTTTTTTTCACCTATTCGTCATTTACCACCAACCTTTAGTTGGTGGTAAATAACGAATCCCCACACCCACCACACACTCCCCCTACATCTCATTTCATGAATCGGTATTTACCGAATCGGTAAATTTACCGAATCGGTAATATTACCGATTCGGTAATTTTACCGATTCGGTAAATACCGAATCATGAAATTCTCCCCCTACATCTCAAAAGCCAAAATACCGGTCGGTAACGGTATAATTACCGAAAATCGGCCGTTACCGACCGGTATTTGGCTTCCTACATGAGGCCCATAGTCTTTTATGTGTTGCTGAGCAGTTATCCTAGTAACCGTTGGGTTGCTACCTGAATGGAGTCTAGGCCCTCCAGTCTGGTTAAAATCCTTGAAATCCTCAAAGCACATAAACAATGGCAGGCAGGTATCACTTGCTGTCTTAATTTACAGACCCACGGCCATCAGATTGAATAGGGTCCTTGGGTTCGTTGTGAACCTTATCTGATACATGGACAGTCTTGAGTGCCTAATAGCAGGGATTCTTGAGCCATTTTTTCATCAGTGTGGCTTCTGCAATGATAGCAGGATGACTTGACACCACTAAGATCTAGACTTTGAGAGCAGAGCACAACCCACCTTACCTTCTGAGTGGCTTCTGGTTCAAGGCTTGCCAATGCTACAGCTAGTTGACTAAGGTTTCCTCCTTTTGGCTGCAGTAAAGGTTGTTGGCCTCTAAACAATTTGAAGAGCCATGATTAGTAGTATCACTGCTATGAATAGGTATGCAGTAAGGCTTTTTCTCCCCTCTGTCATCGTCAACTGTAAAAGGCCCTGTAACTTCATCAGAATTCTCTGACTGACCACATTTCTCTACCTGGGCAGTTCATTAATGGTGATCTCATGTTGGTCTACACCGGCTGACTAGATGTCTAACTGCACAGTTCCTGTGCTCCAATCATGTACCTCATCCTGAACATGCGGGTAGGCAGATCTCGTAAGCTGAATAATATTTCTGCCTTTTCTGGGGTGCTTTATTTCTTGCTTTGTCAAGTGGGGTGCAGGCAAATTACCTGAGTTTGCCACTTTGACATTAGAATCTGTATTGAACTCCTGATCTTGACACAGCCTGTGGAATCGGGACTCTCCTTGCAAGGGATCCCCCTTCATCTCCTCTACGTGTATTGAAGTTGCTTCTTCTGATCTGCCTGAAACAGCTATATTGCCCAGGCATCTCCAGTGCAGTTTAGTTGTAGTTGTTTAGATTGAAGTCTGGCAATAGTGACTCTGACCACTTCAATGTCTAACACCTTCAGTCTAGGCCTGGGCGGTGAACTCTGCTCCGTTCGTGGAGTTTGCGGTGTTTTCTGCACTCCGTGCTCTGCAGAACTTGCGGAGATGCAGAAAACTCTGCTACGCATAGTGCAGCGGAGTTTTTTCCTAGCTCGTGATCGCAAATGGTAACCTCATGAGCGCGAACTGCCGCTCGGGTAGAATTTGTACCCGAGCAGCAAGAAGACCAGCACGAAATGCAGTACGCACTGCATTCCGCCACTTGCGGAACTCCGCTGACTTTTTTTGTAACTTATCGGACGTCTGCGTAGCAAAACTCTGCGAACTACGACCAGGCCTGCTTTTGTCGTGTAGTTTAGTTTGGAGTGGGAATAGTAAATCTTACCTCTTTAGTGTCCTTCGCCAAAATAGCTTATATTGTAGTGAGAATAATACATTTTACCCCTTCAATATCCAACACCTTCCTAAATGTAGTGTAGTTTGGAATAATTGTAGTAAATGTACACTTTCACTGTCCAACAGATTCCCCAGTGTAGCTTAGTTTGGAGTGGGAACAGTAAATCCTATCCCTTTAATGTCCAACACCTTTCCCATAATAGCTTAGATTGGACTGGGAATAGTAAGTCTGATCCCTTCAGTATCCAACACCTTCCATAGTGTAATTTACCTAGAAGTGGGAATTGTAAATCTGAGCCCTCCAGGGGCTTATTTACAAGCACCTTCCGCCGCACATTTATCACTTTTTGCCAGGTTAAAAGTGACACACCGGCAGCTCAAGGGACATGTAAAATAAGCTCCTTAATGTCCAGCACTTTTTCCAAAAGGGATTGGACGGACTGGCAATGGTAATGGTGCCCTGGTGTAGTTTACTTTGGGATGGGAATAGTAAATCTTATCACTTTAATGTCCAACTCCTTCCTAAAGTGGCTTAGATTGGAGTGAGAAAAGTAATTTGGACCTCTTAAATGTCCAGCACTTTCCTCACAGAAAGTTAGTTTGGAGAAAGTAAGAGAAAGAAAAAGGGCCAAATGTCCGACCTTTGCAAATTGCGCTTTGCAATTTGCGCTCGATTGCGAGTCGCAAATTGCAAGGCGCAATTTACAATGTACTACAGTGTCAGAGACACTGACTGCGATTCCTAATGGGCTCACAAAAGGTGAGGCTTGTGAATATTAATGAGCAATTTGTGACCCCATTGGGAATGGCTGGCCCTCTGAGGAATGGTCGCCTGCTGGGCTTGGCAGACCACCATGTCTGGGACTGCTTTTCAATAAAGCAGGTATTTTAATGTAAATTCATCCCGTTTTCCTTAAAGGAAAACGGGATGCATTTTTAAAAAAAATGAAACTTTTTCGTTTCATTTTGTAAGGTTGCCTTAGAATAAATATAATAAATTGCGACTCGCTATTTAGGAACTGTTCATGGCCCTGTGACTTTTTGCATGCGCAAACGGGTCGCAATCCAATTTGCACATGCAAAATAGAGTCGTATATTTGGCCCTAAATCATTTTTTTACATGATTAATCAAAAAGATGTCAAAAACATATAAAACGAAACTGTTCCTACAGAATTCATTGCTAAAATATTTACAAGAAATGCTTCCAAAAAGTACAAATATGGATAAAAACATGATTAATCAAAACGATGTCAAAAACATATAAAACGAAACTGTGCCTACAGAATTCATTGCTAAAATATTTACAAGAAATGCTTCCAAAAGGTACAAATATGTATAAAAACATATACACAAGACCACAGTACCTCATTACACTTGTTGATACCCTTTTTAAGCCTCCCAGTGTCAATATACCATATGACAGACTAGATCATGGGTACTCTCAAACATTTTCCCATGGGCCAAAAAGTTTACTATGTGTTGTGGCCGAGGGCTGCACTGACGCCAGCAGGGTGCCGGTTGGGGCGAGAGTGAAGAATGGGTGGCGGGGAAGCAAAGCATGTACATCTAGTAGCTGAATTGCACAATGTGAAACCAGAAAACCTTGGATCAATCTGGCTTTGTTAATTCGTCAAATTGTGGGATCCCTGGTGTTGGACTTGGCCCTTCTGTCAGGTTCACCCCTAAACTTTTGCTTTTTATTGTGACCTGGTGTTAGTGATTTTTGGCTTCTGCGCACTTTACCACTGTGTCCCAGGGTAAAGTGCGTGCGTGTAGTGAGGTTGGCCTCCCCTCCCATAGGAATGCATGGGGGAATGTATGTGTCCCTGGTAGTTCCTGATGCGTGGGGAGTGCAGGTGCGAGTTTGGTATGTGCGGACTCGTGTGATGAAATGCTGCGCGATGATGTGTGCGGCGTCAATGTACCTAGTGTGGAAGTGCCACTTCTAGAAGATGGCATTTCTGTGTGCAGTGTGAGATGAGTGCCTTGTCTGGCGATTGGCTGGCTGAGGTCATGTGATGGGCTAGGGAATCCCCAGAGTCAGGATGAGTCACCCAGTGGTGAATGGAGAGGTCAGCAGCCAGATGGGTGGGAGGAGCACACCTGGGACCTGAATAGGGCTGGGCTTTCCCCACACAATGCTGGCTCCACCCACTGTGGTGCGTCTAATGTCCCTGGCCTGTCCTGTGAATAGGGAGAGGGGCTGAGCAAAACAAAGTGCTCAGGAACCAGTTGCATCTGGTTCGCCCCTTCCCTGCACCTTTGGAGACAAAGGATTTGGTGTATAAAAGAGGGGCTGTGACCCCATGAAAATGTTCTTGCGTTCTGACTTGAATCTACCAGGGGCGTGCTGCTGCTGGGGCCCAGGGGAAGGCTTGCCTCCCTGAGCCCTGCCCAGCCCTTGAATGCCCTGGATGCTGGAGGACTTTCCTGGTTGGGACCTACTCTTTTTTTCTCCAGGACTTTCTGTTGACCTAGCGCCTGGGAAGCTCTATCTTTCCCCCCAAGAAGTAGGAACATGTGGGCCTTTGGCAGCGCTGCAGGAGGAGAAAGATGGAATCCCCAACGTAGGGATTACCCCCTTGATGCCGATTTAGCGGGTGCCCACCCCGCGTCATTACCGCTCGTTGACCGTCTAACGCGGGTGCCTACCCCGTGATTGCGGTCTTCCGATTTAATTTTACTAGCGGGTGCCCACCCCGCTTTATATTTTTGATTGCGAGTGAGCCTACCCCTCTTGCAGCTGAAGAAAAGTCACCGCCGCGGCAAAACCGGAAGTCAGGCAGGCCCGCCTGTGACGTGGGCGGGCCTGCAACCAAGCCGGAAGAGGCTGGCGTGAGTTCGTGGCGCGGGGCTCCCATGCTTGAGGGAGAGCCCCGCGTCGCTAAGACCGCGAAGAAGAAGAGAGCATCCCCCCGCCGCCTCCGGAGAGCAGCCTGGTGAGTAGAGCTGCCTGGAGGGGCGGAGGGCGCCAGATAGAGGCACCCGTGCAGTGCTGAGCGGCCCCTTTTTACAGTGGGCCGCTCCAACATGACTCTCCCGTGTGTGTGCCGGATGAGGCACTGCGCTGGATCCCTTCTTTCTCCGAGCAGCCCCCGCTTGATAGTGGGGCTGCTCCAGCGATGGGGCCATTTTGATTTAGAAGCCCCCAGTAGGTAGTAAGGCACAGTGTTGGGTCCGGCGCGGTCCCGCCGTTGCGGGCCGCTTCGACAGCGGGGCATCTTTTGGTGTTAGAGCCGCGGGGCCCTAGTGATGGGCAGGATTATTTCCGGAGCCGGTGCGCTCCACGGGGGCAGATTTATTCTCAGAGCCAGATGGTTGCAACGCTCCGCAGCATTTATTTTAGAGCCCAGATGGCTCCCACTGGGGGCACAGTTAGTTCCAGGGCTATTGAGAGCCCATGCCTCATTTTACTTCCACAGCTGCGCAGCACTTAGTGCCAGCTGCAGCGTTTAGGCCCTGTTCTTGTCCCCAGATGCCCAGCAAGTAGTGGGCAGCTGCTATGTTTAGGTTCTGGCGCAACCTGGACCCTAATGTGATTGAGGTTTTATTGTGATT
The DNA here is from genome assembly GCF_964204655.1 of Triturus cristatus. Classification (NCBI taxonomy): domain Eukaryota; kingdom Metazoa; phylum Chordata; class Amphibia; order Caudata; family Salamandridae; genus Triturus; species Triturus cristatus. Next base: position 1,493,614,618 of record NC_140589.1, read on the forward strand.
CATATATTAATGCTTTTGGTGCTAGGAAATGTAATTCATGTAGTATGTTTTACGCACCCTGTGTTATACCTCCAAACGTGGTTTTATGATTAGGAGGTTGTTCTTGCTAGTGAGATTATGTCTCCCTGTGTGATGTACGCCCCTAGTGTAGTTATACTTAGGTGGTTAGGTCTAATGCGTTAGACTAATGAGAAATTGTATAATGTGTTTATGCCCCTGTGATGGATGCAGGATAGGTTTTATACCTGATGCTAGTGTGATGACGCTGAGGTCATTATTGCGCCAGTAGTTACTGGTTGTGCTCTACAGTGATAATCTGTGCTACAGTTAGTATATGTCCTACATGTACAATTGGTGATTAGTGCTGATTCTGACAGTGGTCCATGTGGCCCTGTCCCGTGTAAATAGTCCCTTGTAAAATTCTGCCCAGTGCCAGTTGGCACAGTGTAAATTATGTGATTATCATCTAATGTGTTTATTATAATACAAAGGCTATTTTTATATGTAACCTTGTGTGGAGTTTCCTTTGTGGTGGGCCTAGGGTGTTGTTACTGTGTGCTCGCGCAAACGCTTTACACATTGCCTCCGGGATAAGCCTGACTGCTCGTGCCAAGCTACCAAGGGGGTGAGCAGGGGTTATCTTTGGCGTGTAACTCCCCAGCCCTGACTAGAGTGGTGGTTTCTGCCTGGCTTTGGCGCAAGCCCTAGCCAACCAGAAATCCCATTTCTAACATTGGTGATCAGCGGTGGGATTAGGACTTGCGTTTGCGCAGTACCACAGCGACAACTGGCTGCACTACAAAACTCTGCATTTAGATAGTCACATGGAAAGGGATTATTGTTCTAAGTTTGTTTTTAAGTGTCATTTCTGTGGAAATGTGTTTCTGGATTCACCAGTAAGGGTGGGATCCAGTGGTGGCAGCAGATGTGTATCCAGTGCATGTATTCCCATTCCCAGTTCCCGGGGTAATGGTACCTGTGTCACGTGGTGGTCAGGTTGACAAATCAGGGACGGTAGAAACTGTCTTTCCAGTCTTGGGTGGGTTGGGGATGAATGTGTAATGCACTGGATGAATGTGAACGTCCCATTCCCAGTTCCCAGATTAATGGTACCTGTGTCACGTGGTGGTCAGGTTGAGAAATCAGGGGCGGTAGAAACTGTCTTACCAGTCTGGGGGGGGGGGGGTGTGGATGAATGGTGTGAGTTCTCTGAAATAAGGAGCTTGCTGAATACTTTGGTGTGAGTTCTCTGAAATAAGGAGCTTGCTAGTTGATTGAGTGTGAGTACTCTGGGATAGGGAACTTGCATTAGGGAGTGATTCCAAAAGGAGTGGCTGAGGTGTCTTCCAGCTCAGCGTGGTAGGAAGAGGTTCAGAGTAGCCCAGCTAGGTCTTGGTGTAGGGGCTCACGTCCTGACTCTGCGGTGAAGGAGTGGGTGGGACTGCGTGTCTCCAGGTGCCCGAAACCCAGTCTCAGGGTCTGGATGGTTTCTTTAGGGAACATCAGGTCGGGGGCCTAGGCTGTACCAATAGGTCATTTGAGGAGGATCTCCCAGTGTCTAGAGGACGTGGAGTGTCTGTAATCAGAGCTCCAGTAGTTCTGGTGTCTGGCGGTACCGCTGCAGTTGGGAGAGTGCGGAAGTCCAGAGGGAGGGGTGAGAGGGGGAGGGATTCCCCAGTGGGAACCAGTAGGTCAGGGACCAGCCGGGAGGGCTGAGTCGCCACTGAGTGACCGTGGTGTCGCCACTTCTGTCCTGGGGGGTCTGCACGCACTGTCAGATGGACAGGACGTCGTGAGATCAGCGCCAGGCAGACTGTCACACGACCCATTAGTTATGTGTCACCCTTGTTAAGTCCTGGTTCGCCAGGCATCTGACCAAAGGGTACGTCCCTCGGTTGGGGAGCCAGTAGTCGGTGTTTCCGGATCTGGACGTAAGGGCAGCTGTAGTCCTGAGGGCAGGTGGGGCTCATCGTACGTGAAGAGACCCTGCTCTACAGTGGAAGGGGGTGCAGAGGGAGGGAGTCCTCGCCTCTGACCCCGTGGATCCCAGGTAGTAGACCAGTTGGCGGAGAGAGGTCTTGAACTGGTGGGAGAGTTGTGTTCAGGTGGGTGCCTCCCTGGGAGGGTGCGGAACCCCAGAAGTAGAGGTAGGGTGGGGCATTCTTGCCCGTGACCTCTGGTCAGCCTGAGGGTGCGGACCCTAGGTTGAAGGATCAGTGGTAGTTGGGAACTACACTGAGAGGGAGAGTGGAGAATGGCTTGTATGCCAGGGGTTACTACCCCCACTCTGGGTTTGGCAAGGACCAGTGGTATCTGGGTGGCCTAGGGCCTGGTCCTGGCCGTGGACAACTAGGTAGTACCAGTGGGGTAGCCTAGTTGGGCCTGAGTTTTTTTCGGTTGTTTTTTTTCAGATGGAACCATGTTGATTCAGAATGGCGTAGAACCTGAGGGTGTCCCTGCAGTGCGGGCCTGCGTCCGTGTTTTATCGCCCCAAGCAGGGAAGACCATCGCGGTGGTGATTGGTCTACCCTGCGTTTTGGCTGGAAGGAGGTTGTGTTGGACTTGGCCCTTCTGGCAGGTTCACCCCTAAACTTTTGCATTTTATTGTGACCTGGTGTTAGTGATTTTTGGCTTCTGCGCACTTTACCACTGTGTCCCAGGGTAAAGTGCGTGCGTGTAGTGAGGTTGGCCTGCCCTCCCATAGGAATGCATGGGGGAATGTATGTGTCCCTGGTAGTTCCTGATGCGTGGGGAGTGCAGGTGCGAGTTTGGTATGTGCGGACTCGTGTGATGAAATGCTGCGCGATGATGTGTGCGGCGTCAATGTACCTAGTGTGGAAGTGCCACTTCTAGAAGTTGGCATTTCTGTGTGCAGTGTGAGATGAGTGCCTTGTCTGGCAATTGGCTGGCTGAGGTCATGTGATGGGCTAGGGAATCCCCAGAGTCAGGATGAGTCACCCAGTGGTGAATGCAGCCAGATGGGTGGGAGGAGCACACCTGGGACCTGAATAGGGCTGGGCTTTCCCCACACAATGCTGGCTCCACCCCCTGTGGTGCATCTAATGTCCCTGGCCTGTCCTGTGAATAGGGAGAGGGGCTGAGCAAAACAAAGTGCTCAGGAACCAGTTGCATCTGGTTCGCCCCTTCCCTGCACCTTTGGAGACAAAGGATTTGGTGTATAAAAGAGAGGCTGTGACCCCATGAAAATGTTCTTGCATTCTGACTTGAATCTACCAGGGGCGTGCTGCTGCTGGGGCCCAGGGGAAGGCTTGCCTCCCTGGGCCCTGCCCAGCCCCTGGATGCCCTGGATGCTGGAGGACTTTCCTGGTTGGGACCTACTCTTTTTTTTCTCCAGGACTTTCTGTTGACCTAGCGCCTGGGAAGCGCTATCTTTCCCCCCAAGAAGTAGGAACATGTGGGCCTTAGCAGCGCTGCGCTGCAGGAGGATAAAGAGGGAATCCCCAACGTAGGGATTCTCCCCTTGATGCCGATTTAGCGGGTGCCCACCCCGCGTCATTACGGCTCATTGATCATCTAACGCGGGTGCCTACCCCGCGATTGCGGCCTTCCGATTTTATTTTACTAGCGGGTGCCCACCCCGCTTTATATTTTTGATTGCGAGGGAGCCTACCCCTCTTGCCGCTGAAGAAAAGTCACCGCCGCGGCCCGCGGCAAAACCGGAAGTCAGGCAGGCCCACCCGTGACGTGGGCGGGGACTGCAACCAAGCCGGATGAGGCCGGCGTGAGTTCGTGGCGCGGGGCTCCCATGCTCGAGGGAGAGCCCCGTGTCGCACAGACCGCGAAGAAGAAGACAGCATCCCCCCGCCGCCTCCGGAGAGCAGCCTGGTGAGTAGAGCTGCCTGGAGGGGGGGAGGGCGCCAGATAGAGGCACCCGTGCAGTGCTGAGCGGCCCCTCTTTACAGTGGGCCGCTCCAACATGCCTCTCCCGTGTGTGTACCGGATGAGGCACTGCGCTGGATCCCTTCTTTCTCCGAGCAGCCCCTGCTTGATAGTGGGGCTGCTCCAGCGATGGGGCCAATTTGATTTAGAAGCCCCCAGTAGGTAGTAAGGCACAGTGTTGGGTCCGGCGCGGTCCCGCCGTTGCGGGCCGCTTCGACAGCGGGGCATCTTTTGGTGTTAGAGCCGCGGGGCCCTAGTGATGGGCAGGATTATTTCCGGAGCCAGTGCGCTCCACGGGGGCAGATTTATTCTCAGAGCCAGATGGTTCCAACGCTCCGCATCATTTGTTTTAGAGCCCAGATGGCTCCCACTGGGGGCACAGTTAGTTCCAGGGCTATTGAGAGCCTCTCCCGTGTGTGTGCCGGATGAGGCACTGCGCTGGATCCCTTCTTTCTCCGAGCAGCCCCTGCTTGATAGTGGTGCTGCTCCAGCGATGGGGCCAATTTGATTTAGAAGCCCCCAGTAGGTAGTAAGGCACAGTGTTGGGTCCGGCGCGGTCCCGCCGTTGCAGGCCGCTTCGACAGCGGGGCATCTTTTGGTGTTAGAGCCGCGGGGCCCTAGTGATGGGCAGGATTATTTCCGGAGCCAGTGCGCTCCACGGGGGCAGATTTATTCTCAGAGCCAGATGGTTCCAACGCTCCGCATCATTTGTTTTAGAGCCCAGATGGCTCCCACTGGGGGCACAGTTAGTTCCAGGGCTATTGAGAGCCTCTCCCGTGTGTGTGCCGGATGAGGCACTGCGCTGGATCCCTTCTTTCTCCGAGCAGCCCCTGCTTGATAGTGGGGCTGCTCCAGCGATGGGGCCAATTTGATTTAGAAGCCCCCAGTAGGTAGTAAGGCACAGTGTTGGGTCCGGCGCGGTCCCGCCGTTGCGGGCCGCTTCGACAGCGGGGCATCTTTTGGTGTTAGAGCCACGGGGCCCTAGTGATGGGCAGGATTATTTCCGGAGCCAGTGCGCTCCACGGGGGCAGATTTATTCTCAGAGCCAGATGGTTCCAACGCTCCGCATCATTTGTTTTAGAGCCCAGATGGCTCCCACTGGGGGCACAGTTAGTTCCAGGGCTATTGAGAGCCCATGCCTCATTTTACTTCCACAGCTGCTCAGCACTTAGTGCCAGCTGCAGCGTTTAGGCCCTGTTCTTGTCCCCAGCTGCCCAGCTAGTAGTGGGCAGCTGCTACGTTTAGGTTCTGGCGCAACCTGGACCCTAATGTGATTGAGGTGTTATTGTGATTCATATATTAATGCTTTTGGTGCTAGGAAATGTAATTCATGTAGTATGTTTTACGCACCCTGTGTTATACCTCCAAATGTGGTTTTATGATTAGAAGGTTGTTCTTGCTAGTGAGATTATGTCTCCCTGTGTGATGTACGCCCCTAGTGTAGTTATACTTAGGTGGTTAGGTGTAATGCGTTAGACTAATGAGAAATTGCATAATGTGTTTATGCCCCTGTGATGGATGCAGGATTGGTTTTATACCTGATGCTAGTGTGATGACGCTGAGGTCATTATTGCGCCAGTAGTTACTGGTTGTGCTCTACAGTGATAATTTGTGCTACAGTTAGTATATGTCCTACATGTACAATTGGTGATTTGTGCTGATTCTGACAGTGGTTCATGTGGCCCTGTCCCGTGTAAATAGTCCCTTGTAAAATTCTGCCCAGTGCCAGTTAGCACAGTGTAAATTATGTGATTATCATCTAATGGGTTTATTATAATACAAAGGCTATTTTTATATGTAACCTTGTGTGGAGTTTCCTTTGTGGTTGGCCTAGGGTGTTGTTGCTGTGTGCGCGCGCAAACGCTTTACACATTGCCTCCGGGATAAGCCTGACTGCTTGTGCCAAGCTACCAAGGGGCTGAGCAGGGGTTATCTTTGGCGTGTAACTCCCCAGCCCTGACTAGTGTGGTGGTTTCTGCCTGGCTTTGGCGCAAGCCCTAGCCAACCAGAAATCCCATTTCTAACACCTGGCAATTCATTTAGTTCACTTTCCCTCCATTTCTTCATTATCAAATATAAGAGGACTTAGAAATACATAACTTCAGGCTGTGCGCTGTACAAAACCTTCTCCTATGTTTCAATCAGTAAACTATAATTTAGTTCATTTATAGTAAATAGCAAACCAACCCATCCAAAATGGTGCACATAACAACTGACTTGCCTCTTAGTTCACTATTGTTCATGTTGTCAGGGTAGGGAGAAGCATGAATATTTGGAAACTGTCACTTAAAAAAAGTCTTCAATGCACTTTAAAAAATATACTCCTAAATGCACTGACATGACGTACTAGCGTGAAAATATTCTTCATGTTAATGAAATACACTTTTTGAACTTTGAAGAGACTATCATACTTTCACACATTTTCTTTAAACATTTTCAAAGAGGAAGGTATTTCTACAGTTAAACGGTGCAGGACACCCTAGTTACTTCCTTTCTCTACTGTCAGTTAACCATGAAATAGATTAACCATGAAATAGATGTTGCCAGTTTATTTAACATATTTCTCATGTTAGTGTTGAGTCGAGTAAACACCAGCCTTGAGCTGCTGTTGACCAGGCGGCCGCATGTAAAGTTCAGAAGGGCTGCATCAGGCCCCCGGCCGCACTTTGAGTATCACTGGACTAGATCAATTTGTCTGCCATATTTGGGGTATATTCTCAAGAACGTGTGATAATCATCGCAAAAGTAACTTAACGCAGTCTACAGCATCGCAGTCTATCACGGGAAATTTACGCTGTGTTAACAAAGTATTCACAACACGGCGGTACCATGCGATAGTCACCAGATAACGTGTCAAATGGCCGTGTGGAAATCAACACCACGCCGCAGAAATGAGAAACACGAACGCAAAAAAAGCTGTGATGAGGCCAAGCGCGATACAAAAAGCTGCGAAAACCAGCCACAGGCCTGCAAATCCCACGCGTCTGGGGTGAAAATGCACTATAAAAGCAGAACAAGTAAAACACACCAGAAACAATCCAAAGTGCGCAGCACCATGGATGCACCCTGCCAGAGCGCAGAGGCCAACGCAAACCCCACAAGCCCCACAGACCACCAGCAAGGTACAACGGGGTCAGGGAAGGCCAGGGAGAAGAGGGAGAGGAAGACAGGGAGCAGTACGCAGCAACACAAGACCAGCGTCATGGAGATGAAAGAACACTACCAGCAACTGTCCCACAATCAGATTACCTGGAATGCAGCCGGATTGTCGAGGAGGACAATGGATGAGGCCAAGAGGCGCTGACATGACCTGAAAACCTAAACCAGGCACAAACCCGCTGCCAACAGGAAGGCAACAGGAGGTGGGAGTCCTGTGCCACAGGAGGAGCAGGAGGAAATGGAGGCCAGCTATCAGTGTGGAAACGGTGCAAGGAGGTGGGACTACAGACACAGCTCAAGAGGACCTGACACAACAACAACAGGTTGAGTAACGACCAGGGACTGGGGGGACGGGGGGAGATGGGCACAATGGCACACATGCACAATCAAGTATAGAAAACTGCACACTCACAATGACCCAGTATCATGTCCCTCATCCCTGTGGCACACTGCAGCACACACATAGCAATCACAGTACATCCCATAACAATGTGGCACAAAGTGCAACACTGACACTGCAGAACAGGGGACACAACTGGGTCCGCTCATGCGCAGAAACAGGCCAATCACATTGGACAGAGCAGGAAACTGTGAGATACATATGCACGGGTACAACCTCACATCCATCATGTAGTCCCAATGTCCATTCTCCCCCCCCAAATTGCCAGCACCGCCAAAACAGTCACAATGTACATTGTCAAACAGTCTGCATGTTAACAAGAACAATACGCAAACATAAATGTCAACACAATGTCAACATGCATCTTCCCTTCACATTGCAGAGGGACAAAAAACACTTCCAGCAGGTCAGACCAGACAACCCATCAGTGATGCCGGAGACGACCACCACATCTCCGACATCGACGCCCTACAACAGCTCATGGACTTCTCAGGCAACAGACCCCCAGGAGCAGGGCACCCAAGATACAGAGAGAAGACCCTAGCACCTGCACAGACCACACAGCAGGAAGCACCTGGCACCACGGCTGGCTCCCAACACTTCACCAAGGCACACATGGCCTTCCAATGCCAGGTGCCAGAACGCCAAAAGGAGGTAGCCGAACAGGTGTGGATGGACTCAGAGCTCATTGAAGCCGAAGTAGATCACATACGTGGGTGTTCAAGTCCCATCAGGGACCACCTACACCCCACAAAGGAGACCCACACCACGACAGATACACATGCATGTGCACATGTCCTGCAATGAACCACGCCCAGAGCCACTTAATCATCATTCACACCCCGACGCTGGTCCTCCATATGACGGCCCAGTCCACTCCTCTAACGTATTGCGTGGCTGACGACAAAGCTACAAGTCCAAGGTTTTACCCGCTGCCTGCGGTGACATGTCTGCATCCACTGTACACCACAAAATGTAATGTCGTAGGGCCCAGGGCCCTCATGCATACAACAAGACCACAGGGACTCAGGCATATATCATGTTGAACTGGCTACGGGCATGTGCGCCCGGGCCCTTTATTGGCAGGGCCACATGTAAAGTGATGCCTGCGCTGGATGTGTGTGGGGTGAGTATAAGCCAGCCCGCACGGAGTGCTTGGTGCTGGCAACAACTTGAACAGTGGACACCAGTGCAATGGAAACAGAAAACACCTGCATAACAGAGTCAACTGATGAGCAACATGGAGGGAGCTGGAGCAAGGACAGCGGTCACCCAACATTCAAACAGAAGTGTCCGTGAATTGCAGTGTACTGAGGTTGGGGCACAAGAGATGAGCGCGCTCAAGTGAAGAAATTGCTAGGATTGTGTCCCTTCGGGTTAGTCCTGATGCAGATGCAGTGGGGTGTGTTACACCTGTATCAACTTCCTCATCAACGTCCCAGGTCTCCCACTCTGCCTCAGGGGACATTGCTGCGCAACCTCTCCACAGCACAAAACTCAATCAGTAATGGTCCATGGGTTGCGGTGCACTGAGTCAGTGGCATCTGGAGTGCTGAGCAGGGGATCAGGCTGATGATGGCATCCAGGACAGGTGTGAGGGACTTGGTTGCGGCTGGCTGTGAGACTCCTCCAACTCTGGCAGGTGTTGGTTGGGGGGTACTAGAGGCCAACGGGTGCAGCACAGTCAGCAGCTTTGTGTGGGGTGGGATGTTGGTTGTCTGCTGTGTTGGTGCCGTCGGCCTGTTGGGCGATGAAGGTCAGGATGCGTAGTATGGTTGTCCTTTTGAGCCTGTGGTGGGCAATGAAATCCTCTGGTGTTAAGTCTGTGAGGCTGGTGCATTTCCTGTGGGTCCGCTGTCTTTGTCTGTGCTGCCTCTGTGGTGGTCCTGGTGGGGGGTTCCGGGAGGGGGGTTGTGGTCCTGGGTGTGGTGGCGTTGGGTGTTGTTGCCCTCTTGGGTGTCCAGCAAGCACGTTCAGTGGCTCCATGGCATCTGTTGTTCTTCAGTTATGGCTCTGGCTTGGGCTCCCTTTTCTATTGCAGACTGCAGTCCGACTTTGCACCATGTCAGAGCAGGTGTTAGTTTTCTGCTGTGAACACACCTTGTGGCTGGTCGTTGAGAATGTTGCGGAGTGGTGCTGTCGCAACTTTTTGCACGGGAACGCCTACTCTGCATCTCATTAGCAATAGTTGCTGGGGTCATCTGCGGCGATGTTTTTTGCGACTGCTATTGCAGGTAAACTGGTGCTATGGGCTGTTAGCGCCAACTTGTGAATGGGTTGATACATTTATCGCGAATTTGGCTGCGCTAAAGTGCCGTTAACTCGACGATAGCTCCTCAAGAATATGGCCCTTTGGGTATTACCAGTTTTTGTAGCAACTAACTTCAAAGCCTGTCTAAGGGATATTCAATTTAAAATGACACTGGTCAAGAGTATGAGATAACTTTAAACGAAAAAGACTACACAGTGCAAAAATTGGTTGCATCATACATTTAAATCATTCCCCGACCGTGTCGTGCTGATCTTATGTTTAAGGAGACAAGTGTAAAGAGTAACTGTGCAGAAACATGCAATGATATAAAAAGTTTGAAGTGCTGTAATACTTAGCCTCTGCCTGGCTCAGGTGAGGGGCGCTTTATAGAGTTTACCGAAACTGACCGTCTAGTTAATCCTTTCAAACAAAGCTGTTAACAGATCTCATATATGGTGTACATGCCGTCCACATCGACGGTTTCATTTGGCATCTCAACAGTTCATCTTATCACTCAGCTTTCACTTCTGTTGCCTCCTTCTTCTTTACCTTCTGTTGGTAATTCACCACCAAACAGTTCAAACGAGGATCGCTTGGGTTAAAGCCAGCTACAGCCGCCTCTCTGCAGGTCCTTATGTTTAATTCATTGAATTTCTTACTTCGGAATGTTCGGCGAGCCTCTACAATGGCATTAAAAAAATATAGCACACGAACCACGTCCTCAGGCCCATATCCACCGAACCAGGGGCGTAACACAGGCCCCCCGCAGCCCCCGCGGTGCAGGGGGCCCCAAGCTCCAAGGGGCCCCCTCGGCACTGCACTCTGGCCAGAGAGCTCCAGATTAAGCCCGGAGGGGGCCCCTCTACGTACCGTGCAGGGAGGCCCCCTCACATGTTGTTACGCCAGTGCACCGAACCTGCCGTTACCGTGGCCACCGCTCTTTCCATGGCGGAGCATGCATCAGTGCGGGCAGTTCTACCAGCCTATGTTTGAAAAACTGCTCGTTCATTGAATTGTTATATGTTTCTCCAACATAGCTCTGGGAACGGGCGTTCAAGCTTTGTATAATTATTAAGAGTTAGCCATCCATGGCTCCGCCTGACGAGGGCCATTTTATCTTCAAAAAGTGACTGATTTTGTGCTAGACTTTATTTTTCTAAATTCTGACCTGTTCAGTGATAAATACAGAGCTGATGATAGCCAAGAGTAAATCAGGCTGATTTAAAAAAGGCTCTTGTTGGTGACCAGTCCCTGCCTTAAATTTCCAGTCAATGATGGTGATTTAATGAATCCTGCTAGTTTAAAATTATGGCAGCAGTTCACAAACCCTGCCTGTCGGACCAGGGTCTGCCTAACGAATCCAAATGCCAGTCTAATCTGGGCAGAAGACATGTATGTTGGTAATTTAAAGATGCTCCTGTAGATCTCTGTTATTGTTTTGTCCACTGTGGAACTGTCCCGCCCTCTCAGGGCTACACTTCAGTAGTCAAGGTGGGGCAATCTTTGCTAGTACAAATTGTATTAGTGGTGTTAGGGTTGTACCCTTCAGTTTTCTATCCAGTTCTTTCAAACCAAACATGAGTACATAGCCTTTCTTTTCAAACTCGTCCAAATGGTTACTGTTAGTGTTGAAAAACATCCCTGAGTATTAATAGTCTTTAAGAGGCTCTAACTTCTCATTACCCAGACACCAAGTTGTGGTTTATCCTTTTTTCCCTACAGTGATGGTTTTAGTATTTTTCATTGTTGATCATCATCCCATTTTGCTCCTGGAAGGTTAGTGTTCCATCCAAAAGCCATTGTAGGCCCACCTTTGTTCTACTGATTAGGACAAGGTCTTCAGCATAGAGCATGTTGGAAATTAGGATTTCTCCAAATTTACGGGCATGGCCGTTGATGTTTGTTAATACTGAGGGAAGGTCAGAAAGAAACAAATTAAAAAGGGTGGATGCAAGCACCCAACGCTGCTGAAGGCTTTCGACAAGTGAGAATCATCTCCTAACTTCACTCGGACCAAGGTGTTTTTATGGAGCACCTGTATTGCCCTTAGCAGGCCTGGAGGGATGTTCCAGTTGACTAATATGAACATAGGGGCATATCATCAAGGACCGGCGATAATTATCGCTAAGCGCACTTAGCGCTAGGATAATTAGGATAATTATCGCCAGGTAACGTTGAATTTTATCGCTGAGATAGCGTGGTATTAGCAACGCTTATCTCAAAAGTGATAAAATTCCAAGTGCTTACTGCCAAATGTGAGATTATCGCTGGAAATCCAGAGATAATCTCAAAAAGTTTGGCGATAGCTTGTTGATAGGGCAGGGCAGACTTAGCCATGATATCCACCTTACATAGGATATCATGGCTAAGTCAGTTTTGAAGCAGTCGTAAGGAAAGTAGCGATAACAGAGGTTATCGCTACTTTGCTTGTCGCTCTGCAGGTTAGCGTGCCCATTGATAATTGGAGAAATGTCGCTTAGCGACATTTCTCCAGTTATGTCAGGGGAGGAACACCCACTTTGCATCTCATTAGAGATGCAAAGATGGGCGTTGGGGGAAAGGGTGATAATGCAAGGATTCACGCGATAGCGTGACCTTGCTGATTAGGCGATAAAATTGTCGCCGCTTTTCGTCCGAAAACGGAAGCAAAAGCGGCGATTATTGTAGATCGCCTCCTTGATGATATGCCCCATAGTTTGTTTCGGTCCACCATGTAGTAAGTGGCTTTGAAATCTATGAAACACACATGTACCGGTTGATTATAAGTAATTGCAAAGTCAGTCAGTAGGGAAAGGGTTGTCATATTAGTTGCTGTATTTTAGAAAGCCCATTTGATTCACTGGCTTTATTGCTTTATCCTCTGCCCAAGATTGAAGTTTTACCAACGGAGTCCAAGCAAAGTATTTGGCCTCATTCTCCATTAGGGCTATGAGGCAATAGTTTTCTGGGGTACTTTTATGCCCTCCTTTGTAAATTGGGGAATTATAGAGCCATTCCATGAGAAAGGAATATGGTTGTTGCAAAATATGTAACTAAAAGATGGGGCCAGTTGATCTGCCCAGTAAGTGGGTTCTTCTTTATAAATCACTGGGAAATCACATTTGGGTGCAGATCCCTTTCTCTTTGCCCCTTATTTATCTGTTTTTGAATTTTACCCAGACTGATTGAATTTGTTCTGCTATCAAACACAGCGGAGCTATAGATTACAGACCGGCTAGCATCATCAGTATAGGGATTTTTTCCCTCTTGACTCTCAAGGGGATGATACCCTGTAACACGACCTTTATCTTCACAGATGCTATTTTGATTTTCTCCCGCCAGGGGGATGCACTTCTGATTTTCCCATTCGGCTTGCGTACTAAGAGTAAGAAAGATCTGATCTGGCATAGTATACGTCCCTCATGTTGAAATTCTCTATGAAGTGGTGTACCCAGGTGGAATCTGAGATGTTCGAGTTTAGCACTGTGGTTGAGGATCTGTTAATGTTGTTTACCATCTGTCAAAAAGATATTGAGTTCTTCCTTTTAATGTTCCATAGCAATGTCGCCCAAAAGATATCATTTTCATTGCTTAATTAAATTAAATTAAATTTCAGTTTTTTCGTCATTAGCACTTATGGCCAATCTTAAATCTGGGTCGCCTCTTGACCCATGCCCGGCCAAATTCTTGGCGAAAATGGCTGAAGTTGTAAATCCATTGGCGAACCCACTTTTGAATCTCTCCTTGAGTCGGGGGGGTGGTCCCGCAGGCCTGGAAGCAGGCGATGGTTATCCCCCTTCTTAAGAAGCCCGGCCTGGATTCTCAGGTTTTGGCCAACTATAGGCCCATCTCTCTTCTCCCTGCGCTGGCTAAGATCTTGGAGAAGCATGTTCACATTGTGCTCTCCAATTTTTTGGAATCGCACAATTTGCTGCACCCTACTCAATCCGGCTTCCGCCCCAATTTAAGCACCGAGACGGCGCTTTTGGAGGTGTCGGAAACCATTAAAGAGGCACTGGACTCGGGGGGCAAAGCTATGCTTGTAATGCTTGATTTGTCGGCGGCTTTTGACACCGTCCCCCATGAGGGTCTCCTCTCCAGACTTTATGAGATCGGTCTGAGGGGGACGGTGTTCAGCTGGTTCAGATCATTCTTGGTTGGCCGTCGACAAACGGTCTGGGTCTCACCCAGCTCTGCCGTGATGCCGCATTTGGGAGTCGGAGTTCCGCAGGGCTCTGTGTTGAGCCCGACTCTTTTCAACATCTTTGTGACCCCTTTGGCGGCATTGGCGGAGTCTTTCGGGGCCCAGATCGTCTCCTATGCCGACGATACACAGCTCCTCTTTTCGAGCAGGAAAGGAGAAGATTTTGATGGAGAGAGTATCCGTGAGTGCCTTGGGGCTGTTTTTAAATGGTTCCAGCTTAACAGCCTCAAGTGCAACTCAGATAAATCTGAGGTACTCTTCTTCGGATGCTCATCTGACCCAGACTGGCAGGAGTGGTGGCCTGTTACTATGTTTCCTCCAGCGTGCTCGTCCCAGCTAGCTAAGAATTTGGGGATCAGGATTGATAATGGCCTGACGTTAAGATCTCAGATTCTTGGTCTAACGGGAACATGTTTTGGCCTCCTTAGGATGCTCCGCAAGTTTCTTCCCTTGCTGTCAGAAGATCATAGGAAGACGACGGTGCAGGCCTTAATTGGTTCAAGACTGGACTACTCCAACGTCCTATATCTTGGCCTACCGGAATATCTCCTGCAACGATTGCAGGTGGTCCAGAATTCGGCCGCGCGGGCCATTTTTGGCCTACATAGGCGAGCCAGAGCATCCGGTCTTTTGCAGTCACTTCATTGGCTGCCTATCCGGAAACGGATAGTTTTCAAGGCCTTGACTTTGGCTCATAAGGCTCTCCATGCTTCGGGAGCAAAATACCTCCAAAGGAGGATTGCCTTTTATCATCCGGCCCGATCTTTGAGGTCTGAATCGCTGTTCCTTGCTGTGGTTCCCCGAGTAAAAAGGACTCGCATTGGAGGTCGCTCTTTTAAGCTGCTGGCGCCGCAGTGTTGGAATACTTTGCCTTTGGCATTACGCAGCACTATTAATTTACTGACTTTTAGGAAGGGCCTTAAAACTTGGCTTTTTGCCCCTTAATTCACTCTTTTTCTCTTTTGTTGGGTTTGTCTCATCTTTTTTTTCTTTATTTGAGTTGTGTTACTTTGCCACAGGTTTTGTCAATAAAGCGCCGGGACACTCTATGGAGTAGCCGTGCGCTATAAAAGACCATATTAACCCCTTCAGTGCCCATGACGAGCTGGACTCGTCATGGAGCACAGTCGCGCTGTGCCCATGACGAGTCCAGCTCGTCATGGGACCCACCCTTGGGGGAAGCGCTGGCGCTCCCCCCGTGATTCGGCGATTTATGTATTTTTTACTAGGGAGGCTGGGGAAGACCTTCCCCTTCCTCCCCCCGCCCCAACCGCTCGCGTCATCAATGACGTCAGCGCGCGAGCCGCGCTGACGTCACCGGAGGCTTCCCCTTTGCTCTCCGAGGCGCAGGAAGCCATTTGCTTCCTGCGCGTCGGAGAGTAAAGGTCAGTTTTGGGGCTGGGGAGGGGGTATTGTTGCTTCGGTGGGTTAGGTAGGGTGGGGGCACAATGCTGGGGGTGTAGAAATGTATTTTTGTTGGCTCTGCTTTGTCAATTACGCTTAGATCGTCCAAGTGCAGGGGCTTGTTGATGTTATTTATGCGAAAAAAAACGCTCGTTTTCGTTTTTCTCTCGTTTTCAGAGTCATGGGTGCTGCTAGCGTGGGATGGGGGTGGGGGGCGAAATAAAGTCAGTCCTAGGGGTTCCAAAGTGGCCAGATTGATTTTATTTGCTTACAAAAACACCAGCATCAGAGTTTGCCAGTGCAGTGTGACTTTCGTTTTCTCGTGTAACTTTGAACTGCATTGTTGTACCAAGGGGGGGCGAAAGAAAGTAAGACAGAGGGGTTGCAAAGTGGCCAGATTGATTTTATTTGCTTCCAAGTACACCAGCATCAGAGTTTGCCAGTGATGTGCTTTTTTCGTTTTTTTGTCTTCCTTTGAACTGTATTGTTGTTCCCAGGGGGGGCGAAATAAAGTAAGCCATAGGGGTTGCAAAGTGGCCAGATTGATTTTATGTGCATCCAAGTACACCAGCATCACATAGTTTTCCAGTGAAGTGCTACTTTCGTTTTCTGGTCTTCCTTTGAACAGCATTGTTGTTCCCCGGGGGCAAAATAAAGTTAGAAAGAGGGATTGCAAAGTGGCCAGATTGATTTCATTTGCATCCAAGCACACCAGCATCAGAGTTTGCCAGTGCAGTGCGACTTTCGTTTTCTCGCCTAACTTTGAACAGTATTGTTGTTCCCAGGGGGGGCGAAATAAAGTAAGACAGAGGGGTTGCCAAGTGGCCAGATTGTTTTTATTTGGATCCAAGTACACCAGCATCAGAGTTTGTCAGTGTATTGCTACTTTCGTTTTCTCATCTAACTTTGAACAGCATTGTTGTTCCCAGGGGGGGTGAAATAAAGTAAGACAGAGGGGTTGCAAAGTGGCCAGATTGATTTTATTTGCATCCAAATACACCAGCATCAGAGTTTGCCAGTGCAGTGTGACTTTCGTTTTCTCGTGTAACTTTGAACAGCATTGTTGTACCAAGGGGGGGCGAAAGAAAGTAAGACAGAGGGGTTGCAAAGTGGCCAGATTGATTTTATGTGCATCCAAGTACACCAGCATCACATAGTTTTCCAGTGAAGTGCTACTTTCGTTTTCTGGTCTTCCTTTGAACAGCATTGTTGTTCCCCGGGGGCAAAATAAAGTTAGAAAGAGGGATTGCAAAGTGGCCAGATTGATTTCATTTGCATCCAAGCACACCAGCATCAGAGTTTGCCAGTGCAGTGCGACTTTCGTTTTCTCGCCTAACTTTGAACAGTATTGTTGTTCCCAGGGGGGGCGAAATAAAGTAAGACAGAGGGGTTGCCAAGTGGCCAGATTGTTTTTATTTGGATCCAAGTACACCAGCATCAGAGTTTGTCAGTGTATTGCTACTTTCGTTTTCTCATCTAACTTTGAACAGCATTGTTGTTCCCAGGGGGGGTGAAATAAAGTAAGACAGAGGGGTTGCAAAGTGGCCAGATTGATTTTATTTGCATCCAAATACACCAGCATCAGAGTTTGCCAGTGCAGTGTGACTTTCGTTTTCTCGTGTAACTTTGAACAGCATTGTTGTACCAAGGGGGGGCGAAAGAAAGTAAGACAGAGGGGTTGCAAAGTGGCCAGATTGATTTTATTTGCTTCCAAGTACACCAGCATCAGAGTTTGCCAGTGATGTGCTTCTTTCGTTTTTTTGTCTTCCTTTGAACAGTGTTGTTGTTCCCAGGGGGGGCGAAGTAAAGTAAGCCATAGGGGTTGCAAAGTGGCCAGATTGATTTTATGTGCATCCAAGTACACCAGCATCACATAGTTTTCCAGTGAAGTGCTACTTTCGTTTTCTGGTCTTCCTTTGAACAGCATTGTTGTTCCCCGGGGGCAAAATAAAGTTAGACAGAGGGATTGCAAAGTGGCCAGATTGATTTTATTTGCATCCAAGCACACCAGCATCAGAGTTTGCCAGTGCAGTGCGTCTTTAGTTTTCTCGCCTAACTTTGAACAGTATTGTTGTTCCCAGAGGGGGCGAAATAAAGTAAGACAGAGGGGTTGCCAAGTGGCCAGATTGTTTTTATTTGCATCCAAGTACACCAGCATCAGAGTTTGCCAGTGTATTGCTACTTTCGTTTTCTCATCTAACTTTGAACAGCATTGTTCCCAGGGGGGGCGAAATAAAGTAAGACAGAGGGGTTGCAAAGTGGCCAGATTGATTTTATTTGCATCCAAATACACCAGCATCAGAGTTTGCCAGTGCAGTGTGACTTTCGTTTTCTCGTGTAACTTTGAACAGCATTGTTGTACCAAGGGGGTTGAAAGAAAGTAAGACAGAGGGGTTTGCCAAGTGGCCAGATTGATTTTATTTGCTTCCAAGTACACCAGCATCAGAGTTTGCCAGTGATGTGCTTCTTTCGTTTTTTTGTCTTCCTTTGAACAGTGTTGTTGTTCCCAGGGGGGGCGAAATAAAGTAAGCCATAGGGGTTGCAAAGTGGCCAGATTGATTTTATGTGCATCCAAGTACACCAGCATCACATAGTTTTCCAGTGAAGTGCTACTTTCGTTTTCTGGTCTTCCTTTGAACAGCATTGTTGTTCCCCGGGGGCAAAATAAAGTTAGACAGAGGGATTGCAAAGTGGCCAGATTGATTTCATTTGCATCCAAGTACACCAGCATCAGAGTTTGCCAGTGCAGTGCGACTTTCGTTTTCTAGTCTAACTTTGAACAGTATCGTTGTTCCCAGGGGGGGGCGAAATAAAGTAAGACAGAGGGGTTGCCAAGTGGCCAGATTGTTTTTATTTGCATCCAAGTACACCAGCTTCAGAGTTTGCCAGTGTATTGCTACTTTCGTTTTCTCATCTAACTTTGAACAGCATTATTGTTTCCAGGGGGGGCGAAATAAAGTAAGACAGAGGGGTTGCAAAGTGGCCAGATTGATTTCATTTGCATCCAAGTACACCAGCATCAGAGTTTGCCAGTGTATTGCTACTTTCGTTTTCTCGTCTTCCTTTGAACAGCATTGTTGTTTCTAGGGTGGGAGAGTTTACCATTTCTGTAGGTACTGCAATACCTGGTTGATGGGTGAATTGGAAAACACAATGTGCACCATGGTTCTGTGTTTATGGATGTGGTCTACCATACTGCTTATGTTTTGTAAGGATGTAAGCAATGGACAGTGAAACGTTTCCCTTCAGGGCCCTCTAGTCATGTCCATAACTTTTCCGGTGAAACCACTCGCTGATTTCTGAATAGTTAGTGAGAGATCGTTTAGGTAACCATGTTGTTTCTGCTTACATTTCACATGCTTGGCATTCCCTAGGAGTTTTTTTTTTTGTCAGCGTATTACTCTTATCAAGTGCATAATTTGAATTGAGCCACATCCAAGTGTTTATAGCGGGCACAATTAGGTTATAGCTGAAGGCAGTGCGAGTTTCTCTCAGTGGGCAAGTATGGCGTTCAGTGGGGATGTGGCACTATGGCCGGAGCTGTTGAATTTGGAAATGGGGAACCGGGTTCAGCATTCATGACCAGTCCACCACACCACTGTATTGAGGGAGCACATTCCCATGCTACACCGTAGAAGTCCCCACTGGACCTTAGAAGGCTTGATGTCTTAGCACAAGCAGGTGTACTGTAGTGGTGTCAACTTACAAAAGAGTACAAAGTACAAGTAGAGGTATAATACTGCACTAAATGGCAGACACGCAAAACACAGGAACACACTGGGTAGGCACTTCTACGGGCATGGAGAACAGAATTTCCTATAATGTAAAGACTTCCTTCACACAATAGAGAGGGTGTGAATTAAGTTTGGAAGTGTCTTTGCAGGAGGAGAAATTTGAGGTTAGTTTTGAAGGACTGGGAAGAGGGAGGGGGTGGTCCGGAGCTGAGGCTCAGTTCCAGATTCTCGCCACGTTGCTTGTAAAGGATTGGGCCATCAATCTTTCCTTTTTGAAAGTGGGAGGGTCAAACAATACATTTTGCGCAGTACGTGATGGTCTAGAGCATTATATGCATATGTTACAATAAAGTTTTTTTTCTTCTTTTTTTTCTAGTCTAAAGCTTTTCGAAGGTGGCTGTTCTGCAGTTTTGTGTAGTTGCATTGTGTTGGTAAGAAATTTTTTGTTGTTGTATTTACACCAAATGAGTAATAATATAATGTCCGAATGAATTTTTTTGTAAGTGATGTCATAATGGCGGCATATTTAGTTAGTGGTTTGAGCATGAAATTCTTTGCGATGTGTTTTGCATAGTCTTATGTGTAATTGCTTTTCTCTTTCTTTTTTAGTGGGAAATTGTTGATCCATACTGTGTCTGTACAGAGTTGGTGGTGGTGAGTAGTTTTGCTGCCTCTGGCAAGTGAGTGGTATTGTTTTGGAGTATATTTGAGTTTTTGATAAAGGTGCTTTTTGCTTATTACTTATTTTACAAAGAGTTTGTTGTTGTTGACAAGTTACATTTATTAGTAAGCAATATGGCTAGCCGTAGAATGACTGCTCAACAGGTGGTTGGTATGCTTCTTGAATCTTCCTCTGATCATGATTATGAGACTGACAGTGCGTCTGAGGGAGAGGAGGGAGGGGAAGATTCTGGCAGTGAGTTTTCACTCAACATGGAATCATCGGATGATGAAGGTACTCTCAGTGCAGATGAAGGTACTCTTGGTGTGGATGAAGCAACTCTCAGTGCGGATGAAGTGCCTGTCTTAGAGGAGGAAACTGCTGTGCCGATGGTGCAAGAGGCATCTGGATTGCAGTCTGAGGCTGCTAGGCTTCCTACTGGAAGTGCTGGACTTTGGGTTGATCCAAACATGGTGCAGCCGGTGTTGCCTGCCTTTAGCGGTGTTGCAGGGTGTACAGTGAATTGTGAAAACTTTTTGCCTATACAGTTTTTTCAGTTGTTTATGGATGATGTATTTTTGGGTGAGATTGTTGAGCAGACGAATTTGTATGCTGAACAGTTTTTGAGGAACAACAGCGACAAACTTAGGCCCCAGTCTAGAGCTACCCGGTGGACTCCCACATATCTGGAAGAGATTAAGAAGTTTTTGGGTTTGACTTTATTGATGGGTGTGGTAAGGAAGCCAACCTTGGCTTCATATTGGTCTACTAGCCCCTTGTTGGCAACTGCCATATTTCCTGCAGTTATGACTCGTAATCGGTATTTACTTTTGCTACGTATGCTGCATTTTGTTGATAATTCAATGGCGTTGCCACGAGATCACCCTGACTGTGACCGTCTTTTTAAGATTCGGCCCGTTCTTGATCACTTTGTGGATCGATTTTCTGAGATCTATACTCCAGGGAAAGAAATATCTATTGATGAGTCTTTGGTCTTGTTCAAGGGCCGTTTGGTTTTTAGGCAGTACATCCCTAGCAAGAGGGCACGCTATGGAATTAAGCTGTATATGTTGTCTGAGAGTAGGACAGGATATGTATTTAATTTTCGTGTGTACACTGGTAGAGATTCTGCTATTGACCCCCCAGGATGTCCGTCCACTTTTGGAGTTGCAGAGAAAATTGTGTGGGATCTTGCTAGGAGACTGTTTAACAGAGGCCACCATTTGTACCTTGATAACTTCTATACTGCTGTGCAATTATTTAAGGAATTGTATAAAGTGGACACTTTTGCATGTGGCACAATCCGCTCTAACCGTAAAGCTTATCCGAAAGAGCTTGTTTGCAAAAAACTTCAGAGGGGGCAGTGCAGTTCCTTGCGTAGTGATGAACTACTAGCTGTGAAATTTGTGGACAGGAGGGATGTGTACATGCTGACTACCATCCATGATGAGAGTACTTCACCTGTGGCTGTTTGGGGTCAGGTTGTTGAAGTGCGCAAACCTGTGTGCATTCTAGACTACAATAAGCACATGGGTGGTGTTGACAGAGTAGATCAGAGGTTGGAACCTTACTCTGCTATTCGGAAGGCTTATGTTTGGTATAAGAAGTTGGCCATCCATTTCTTCGAATTAGCAATGTTCAATGCTTTTATTGTGTTCAAGGAGTGTTCTCCTGCGTCAAAGTTGACATTTATTCAGTTTCAGCACTCTGTGATAGCTAGCCTTGTTGTTGTGGAACAGGCAAGTGTTCCTAGATTTGGAGTGGTGGAGGATGTGGTTCGATTGAAAGATCGCCACTTTCCTGATTTCATCCCTCCCACACCGGCAAAAGATTTTCCCACTAGGAGATGTAGAGTCTGTTGGCGAAGAGATAAGCGGAAGGAGACTCGTATGTACTGCTCCGACTGTCCATCTAAACCTGGGCTGTGTGTCCCTGCTTGTTTTAGAGCGTACCATACCCAAAAGAATTTTTGGGAGCAATCATGAGTGGTAAAGTTAACTGATTGGTTTGTTTTCTTTGAAAAATTTGATTCTGTTTCAAGGTTGGCTTTAGTGCAATGTGTTTAGTTTCTGATTTTGTGTTTGTAGATTTTTATCTATTTGTGATTTGTTTGTGTTTTTATTTTTGTCTAGTTTTCAGAAATGCGTGGGTTTGGTAGGTTTCCCTAGATGGCCGCCGAGCACCGGGCCAAAAACCTAAGTGACCCCCCTTGCAAAACCAGGTGGTTTTGCGACAGGCCATTTTGATGTCGCCTCACTGCGTTTTGGGCCCTTGCCTGCCGCGGGTACTTGGGCCTCCCACACAAGTGAGGCACCATTTTTACCGGGAGACCTGGGGGAACGCTGGGTGGTGGTAAATTTGTGTGAGCCCGGTGATGCCACTACTTTCCCACCCCAAAATGTGTGAAAATAGTGATTTTTTCAGCAAAAATTGAGGTTTGCAGGGGATTCTGGGTAAGGAAACGTTGGGGGATCCACGCAAGCCATACCTCCCTGGAAGCTGCCAGGTGTCT
Source organism: Triturus cristatus (assembly GCF_964204655.1). NCBI lineage: Eukaryota > Metazoa > Chordata > Amphibia > Caudata > Salamandridae > Triturus > Triturus cristatus. The sequence goes on from NC_140589.1 coordinate 1,493,636,822, forward strand.
AGTTTTCAGAAATGCATGGGTTTGGTAGGTTTCCCTAGATGGCCGCCGAGCACCGGGCCAAAAACCTAAGTGACCCCCCTTGCAAAACCAGGTGGTTTTGCGACAGGCCATTTTGATGTCGCCTCACTGCGTTTTGGGCCCTTGCCTGCCGCGGGTACTTGGGCCTCCCACACAAGTGAGGCACCATTTTTACCGGGAGACCTGGGGGAACGCTGGGTGGTGGTAAATTTGTGTGAGCCCGGTGATGCCACTACTTTCCCACCCCAAAATGTGTGAAAATAGTGATTTTTTCAGCAAAAATTGAGGTTTGCAGGGGATTCTGGGTAATGAAACGTTGGGGGATCCACGCAAGCCATACCTCCCTGGAAGCCGCCGGGTGTCTAGTTTTCAGAAATGCGTGGGTTTGGTAGGTTTCCCTAGATGGCCGCCGCGCACCGGGCCAAAAACCTAAGTGACCCCCCTTGCAAAACCAGGTGGTTTTGCGACAGGCCATTTTGATGTCGCCTCACTGCGTTTTGGGCCCTTGCCTGCCGCGGGTACTCGGGCCTCCCACACAAGTGAGGCACCATTTTTACTGGGAGACCCAGGGGAACGCTGGGAGGTGTGAAATTTGAGTGAGCCCGGTGATGCCACAACTTTCCCACACAAAAAAGTGTGAAAAAAGTGATTTTTTCAGCTAAAATTGTGGTTTGCAGGGGATTCTGGGTAAGGAAACGTTGGGGGATCCACGCAAGCCATACCTCCCTGGAAGCCCCCGGGTGCCTAGTTTTCAGAAATGTATGGGTTTGGTAGGTTTCCCTGGATGGCCGCCGTGCCCCGGGCCAAAAAGCCAAGAGACCCCCCTTGCAAAACCAGGTGGTTTTGAGATAGGCAATTTTGATGTCACCTCACTATGTTTTGCGCCGTTTCCTGTCGCGGGCACTAGGCCGACCCACACAAGTGAGGTACCGTTTTTCTCGGAAGACTTTGGGGAACGCGGGGTGGGTGGAAAATTGTGGATCCACGCAGATTCCGGAACTTTCCACGACAGAAATGTGGGGAAAATGTGTTTTTTTTGCCAATTTTTTAGGTTTGCAAGGGATTCTGGGTAACAGACCCTGGTGGGAGGCAGTCAAGTCACCCCATCCTGGATTCCCCTGGGTGTCTAGTTTTCAAAAATGTATAGGTTTGCTAGGTTTCCCAAGGTGCCCGCAGAGCTAGGGTTCAAAAACTACAGCTAGTCATTTTTCCAAAAAGGGTCATTTTTCACTGCGAAATTGAGGTGTGACCAGGTTGCGTTTTGCGCCGTTTCCTGTCGCGGGCACTAGGCCGATCCACACAAGTGAGGTACCATTTTTCTCGAAAGACTTTGGGGAACGCGGGGTGGGTGGAAATTTGTGGATCCACGCAGATTCCGGAACTTTCCACGACAGAAATGTGGGGAAAATGTGTTTTTTTTGCCAATTTTTTAGGTTTGCAAGGGATTCTGGGTAACAGACCCTGGTGGGAGGCAGTCAAGTCACCCCATCCTGGATTCCCCTGGGTGTCTAGTTTTCAAAAATGTATAGGTTTGCTAGGTTTCTCAAGGTGCCCGCAGAGCTAGGGTTCAAAAACTACAGCTAGTCATTTTTCCAAAAAAGGGTCATTTTTCACTGCGAAATTGAGGTGTGACCAGGTTGCGTTTTGCGCCGTTTCCTGTCGCGGGCACTAGGCCGATCCACACAAGTGAGGTACCGTTTTTCTCGTAAGACTTTGGGGAACGCGGGGTGGGTGGAAATTTGTGGATACACGCAGATTCCGGAACTTTCCACGACAGAAATGTGGGGAAAATGTGTTTTTTTTGCCAATTTTTTAGGTTTGCAAGGGATTCTGGGTAACAGACCCTGGTGGGAGGCAGTCAAGTCACCCCATCCTGGATTCCCCTGGGTGTCTAGTTTTCAAAAATGTATAGGTTTGCTAGGTTTCCCAAGGTGCCCGCAGAGCTAGGGTTCAAAAACTACAGCTAGTCATTTTTCCAAAAAAGGGTCATTTTTCACTGCGAAATTGAGGTGTGACCAGGTTGTGTTTTGCGCCGTTTCCTGTCGCGGGCACTAGGCCGATCCACACAAGTGAGGTACCGTTTTTCTCGAAAGACTTTGGGGAACGCGGGGTGGGTGGAAATTTGTGGATCCACGCAGATTCCGGAACTTTCCACGACAGAAATGTGGAGAAAATGTGTTTTTTTTGCCAATTTTTTAGGTTTGCAAGGGTTTCTGGGTAACAGACCCTGGTGGGAGGCAGTCAAGTCACCCCATACTGGATTCCCCTGGGTGTCTAGTTTTCAAAAATGTATAGGTTTGCTAGGTTTCCCAAGGTGCCCGCAGAGCTAGGGTTCAAAAACTACAGCTAGTCATTTTTCCAAAAAAGGGTCTTTTTTCACTGCGAAATTGAGGTGTGACCAGGTTGCGTTTTGCGCCGTTTCCTGTCGCGGGCACTAGGCCGACCCACACAAGTGAGGTACCGTTTTTCTCGTAAGACTTTGGGGAACGCGGGGTGGGTGGAAATTTGTGGATCCACGCAGATTCCGGAACTTGCCACGACAGAAATGTGGGGAAAATGTGGTTTTTTTGCCAATTTTTTAGGTTTGCAAGGGATTCTGGGTAACAGGCCCTGGTGGGAGGCAGTCAAGTCACCCCATCCTGGATTCCCATGGGTGTCTAGTTTTCAAAAATGTATAGGTTTGCTTGGTTTCCCCAGGTGCCCGCAGAGCTAGGGTTCAAAAACTACAGCTAGTCATTTTTCCAAAAAAGGGTCATTTTTCACTGCGAAATTGAGGTGTGACCAGATTGCGTTTTGCGCCGTTTCCTGTCGCGGGCACTAGGCTGATCCACACAAGTGAGGTACCATTTTTCTCGAAAGACTTTGGGGAACGCGGGGTGGGTGGAAATTTGTGGATCCACGCAGATTCCGGATCTTTCCACGACAGAAATGTGGAGAAAATGTGTTTTTTTTGCAAATTTTTTAGGTTTGCAAGGGTTTCTGGGTAACAGACCCTGGTGGGAGGCAGTCAAGTCACCCCATCCTGGATTCCCCTGGGTGTCTAGTTTTCAAAAATGTATAGGTTTGCTAGGTTTCCCAAGGTGCCCGCAGAGCTAGGGTTCAAAAACTACAGCTAGTCATTTTTCCAAAAAGGGTCTTTTTTCACTGCGAAATTGAGGTGTGACCAGGTTGCGTTTTGCGCCGTTTCCTGTCGCGGGCACTAGGCCGACCCACACAAGTGAGGTACTGTTTTTCTCGTAAGACTTTGGGGAACGCGGGGTGGGTGGAAATTTGTGGATCCACGCAGATTCCGGAACTTTCCACGACAGAAATGTGTGGAAAATGTGGTTTTTTTGACAATTTTTTAGGTTTGCAAGGGATTCTGGGTAACAGACCCTGGTGGGAGGCAGTCAAGTCACCCCATCCTGGATTCCCCTGGGTGTTTAGTTTTCAAAAATGTATAGGTTTGCTAGGTTTCCCAAGGTGCCCGCAGAGCTAGGGTTCAAAAACTACAGCTAGTCATTTTTCCAAAAAAGGGTCATTTTTCACTGCGAAATTGAGATGTGACCAGGTTGCGTTTTGCACCGTTTCCTGTCGCGGGCACTAGGCCGACCCACACAAGTGAGGTACCGTTTTTCTCGTAAGACTTTGGGGAACGTGGGGTGGGTGGAAATTTGTGGATCCACGCAGATTCCGGAACTTTCCACGACAGAAATGTGTGGAAAATGTGTTTTTTTTCACAATTTTTTAGGTTTGCAAGGGATTCTGGGTAACAGACCCGGGTGGGAGGCAGTCAAGTCACCCCATCCTGGATTCCCCTGGGTGTCTAGTTTTCAAAAATGTATAGGTTTGCTAGGTTTCCCAAGGTGCCCGCAGAGCTAGGGTTCAAAAACTACAGCTAGTCATTTTTCCAAAAAAGGGTCATTTTTCACTGCGAAATTGAGGTGTGACCAGGTTGCGTTTTGCGCCGTTTCCTGTCGCGGGCACTAGGCCGACCCACACAAGTGAGGTACCGTTTTTCTGGTAAGACTTTGGGGAACGCGGGGTGGGTGGAAATTTGTGGATCCACGCAGATTCCGGAACTTTCCACGACAGAAATGTGGGGAAAATGTGTTTTTTTTGCCAATTTTTTAGGTTTGCAAGGGATTCTGGGTAACAGACCCTGGTGGGAGGCAGTCAAGTCACCCCATCCTGGATTCCCCTGGGTGTCTAGTTTTCAAAAATGTATAGGTTTGCTAGGTTTCTCAAGGTGCCCGCAGAGCTAGGGTTAAAAAACTACAGCTAGTCATTTTTCCAAAAAAGGGTCATTTTTCACTGCGAAATTGAGGTGTGACCAGGTTGCGTTTTGCGCCGTTTCCTGTCGCGGGCACTAGGCCGATCCACACAAGTGAGGTACCGTTTTTCTCGAAAGACTTTGGGGAACGCGGGGTGGGTGGAAATTTGTGGATCCACGCAGATTCCGGAACTTTCCACGACAGAAATGTGGGGAAAATGTGTTTTTTTTGCCAATTTTTTAGGTTTGCAAGGGATTCTGGGTAACAGACCCTGGTGGGAGGCAGTCAAGTCACCCCATCCTGGATTCCCCTGGGTGTCTAGTTTTCAAAAATGTATAGGTTTGCTAGGTTTCCCAAGGTGCCCGCAGAGCTAGGGTTCAAAAACTACAGCTAGTCATTTTTCCAAAAAAGGGTCATTTTTCACTGCGAAATTGAGGTGTGACCAGGTTGTGTTTTGCGCCGTTTCCTGTCGCGGGCACTAGGCCGATCCACACAAGTGAGGTACCGTTTTTCTCGTAAGACTTTGGGGAACGCGGGGTGGGTGGAAATTTGTGGATCCACGCAGATTCCGGAACTTTCCACGACAGAAATGTGGGGAAAATGTGTTTTTTTTGCCAATTTTTTAGGTTTGCAAGGGATTCTGGGTAACAGACCCTGGTGGGAGGCAGTCAAGTCACCCCATCCTGGATTCCCCTGGGTGTCTAGTTTTCAAAAATGTATAGGTTTGCTAGGTTTCCCAAGGTGCCCGCAGAGCTAGGGTTCAAAAACTACAGCTAGTCATTTTTCCAAAAAGGGTCATTTTTCACTGCGAAATTGAGGTGTGACCAGGTTGCGTTTTGCGCCGTTTCCTGTCGCGGGCACTAGGCCGATCCACACAAGTGAGGTACCATTTTTCTCGAAAGACTTTGGGGAACGCGGGGTGGGTCGAAATTTGTGGATCCACGCAGATTCCGGAACTTTCCACGACAGAAATGTGGGGAAAATGTGTTTTTTTTGCCAATTTTTTAGGTTTGCAAGGGATTCTGGGTAACAGACCCTGGTGGGAGGCAGTCAAGTCACCCCATCCTGGATCCCCCTGGGTGTCTAGTTTTCAAAAATGTATAGGTTTGCTAGGTTTCTCAAGGTGCCCGCAGAGCTAGGGTTCAAAAACTACAGCTAGTCATTTTTCCAAAAAAGGGTCATTTTTCACTGCGAAATTGAGGTGTGACCAGGTTGCGTTTTGCGCCGTTTCCTGTCGCGGGCACTAGGCCGATCCACACAAGTGAGGTACCGTTTTTCTCGTAAGACTTTGGGGAACGCGGGGTGGGTGGAAATTTGTGGATACACGCAGATTCCGGAACTTTCCACGACAGAAATGTGGGGAAAATGTGTTTTTTTTGCCAATTTTTTAGGTTTGCAAGGGATTCTGGGTAACAGACCCTGGTGGGAGGCAGTCAAGTCACCCCATCCTGGATTCCCCTGGGTGTCTAGTTTTCAAAAATGTATAGGTTTGCTAGGTTTCCCAAGGTGCCCGCAGAGCTAGGGTTCAAAAACTACAGCTAGTCATTTTTCCAAAAAAGGGTCATTTTTCACTGCGAAATTGAGGTGTGACCAGGTTGTGTTTTGCGCCGTTTCCTGTCGCGGGCACTAGGCCGATCCACACAAGTGAGGTACCGTTTTTCTCGAAAGACTTTGGGGAACGCGGGGTGGGTGGAAATTTGTGGATCCACGCAGATTCCGGAACTTGCCACGACAGAAATGTGGGGAAAATGTGGTTTTTTTGCCAATTTTTTAGGTTTGCAAGGGATTCTGGGTAACAGGCCCTGGTGGGAGGCAGTCAAGTCACCCCATCCTGGATTCCCCTGGGTGTCTAGTTTTCAAAAATGTATAGGTTTGCTTGGTTTCCCCAGGTGCCCGCAGAGCTAGGGTTCAAAAACTACAGCTAGTCATTTTTCCAAAAAAGGGTCATTTTTCACTGCGAAATTGAGGTGTGACCAGGTTGCGTTTTGCGCCGTTTCCTGTCGCGGGCACTAGGCCGATCCACACAAGTGAGGTACCATTTTTCTCGAAAGACTTTGGGGAACGCGGGGTGGGTGGAAATTTGTGGATCCACGCAGATTCCGGATCTTTCCACGACAGAAATGTGGAGAAAATGTGTTTTTTTTGCCAATTTTTTAGGTTTGCAAGGGTTTCTGGGTAACAGACCCTGGTGGGAGGCAGTCAAGTCACCCCATCCTGGATTCCCCTGGGTGTCTAGTTTTCAAAAATGTATAGGTTTGCTAGGTTTCCCAAGGTGCCCGCAGAGCTAGGGTTCAAAAACTACAGCTAGTCATTTTTCCAAAAAGGGTCTTTTTTCACTGCGAAATTGAGGTGTGACCAGGTTGCGTTTTGCGCCGTTTCCTGTCGCGGGCACTAGGCCGACCCACACAAGTGAGGTACCTTTTTTCTCGTAAGACTTTGGGGAACGCGGGGTAGGTGGAAATTTGTGGATCCACGCAGATTCCGGAACTTTCCACGACAGAAATGTGTGGAAAATGTGGTTTTTTTGACAATTTTTTAGGTTTGCAAGGGATTCTGGGTAACAGACCCTGGTGGGAGGCAGTGAAGTCACCCCATCCTGGATTCCCCTGGGTGTTTAGTTTTCAAAAATGTATAGGTTTGCTAGGTTTCCCAAGGTGCCCGCAGAGCTAGGGTTCAAAAACTACAGCTAGTCATTTTTCCAAAAAGGGTCATTTTTCACTGCGAAATTGAGGTGTGACCAGGTTGCGTTTTGCGCCGTTTCCTGTCGCGGGCACTAGGCCGATCCACACAAGTGAGGTACCATTTTTCTCGAAAGACTTTGGGGAACGCGGGGTGGGTGGAAATTTGTGGATCCACGCAGATTCCGGAACTTTCCACGACAGAAATGTGGGGAAAATGTGTTTTTTTTGCCAATTTTTTAGGTTTGCAAGGGATTCTGGGTAACAGACCCTGGTGGGAGGCAGTCAAGTCACCCCATCCTGGATTCCCCTGGGTGTCTAGTTTTCAAAAATGTATAGGTTTGCTAGGTTTCTCAAGGTGCCCGCAGAGCTAGGGTTCAAAAACTACAGCTAGTCATTTTTCCAAAAAAGGGTCATTTTTCACTGCAAAATTGAGGTGTGACCAGGTTGCGTTTTGCGCCGTTTCCTGTCGCGGGCACTAGGCCGATCCACACAAGTGAGGTACCGTTTTTCTCGTAAGACTTTGGGGAACGCGGGGTGGGTGGAAATTTGTGGATACACGCAGATTCCGGAACTTTCCACGACAGAAATGTGGGGAAAATGTGTTTTTTTTGCCAATTTTTTAGGTTTGCAAGGGATTCTGGGTAACAGACCCTGGTGGGAGGCAGTCAAGTCACCCCATCCTGGATTCCCCTGGGTGTCTAGTTTTCAAAAATGTATAGGTTTGCTAGGTTTCTCAAGGTGCCCGCAGAGCTAGGGTTCAAAAACTACAGCTAGTCATTTTTCCAAAAAAGGGTCATTTTTCACTGCGAAATTGAGGTGTGACCAGGTTGCGTTTTGCGCCGTTTCCTGTCGCGGGCACTAGGCCGATCCACACAAGTGAGGTATCGTTTTTCTCGTAAGACTTTGGGGAACGCGGGGTGGGTGGAAATTTGTGGATACACGCAGATTCCGGAACTTTCCACGACAGAAATGTGGGGAAAATGTGTTTTTTTTGCCAATTTTTTAGGTTTGCAAGGGATTCTGGGTAACAGACCCTGGTGGGAGGCAGTCAAGTCACCCCATCCTGGATTCCCCTGGGTGTCTAGTTTTCAAAAATGTATAGGTTTGCTAGGTTTCCCAAGGTGCCCGCAGAGCTAGGGTTCAAAAACTACAGCTAGTCATTTTTCCAAAAAAGGGTCATTTTTCATTGCGAAATTGAGGTGTGACCAGGTTGTGTTTTGCGCCGTTTCCTGTCGCGGGCACTAGGCCGATCCACACAAGTGAGGTACCGTTTTTCTCGAAAGACTTTGGGGAACGCGGGGTGGGTGGAAATTTGTGCATCCACGCAGATTCCGGAACTTTCCACGACAGAAATGTGGAGAAAATGTGTTTTTTTTGCCAATTTTTTAGGTTTGCAAGGGTTTCTGGGTAACAGACCCTGGTGGGAGGCAGTCAAGTCACCCCATACTGGATTACCCTGGGTGTCTAGTTTTCAAAAATGTATAGGTTTGCTAGGTTTCCCAAGGTGCCCGCAGAGCTAGGGTTCAAAAACTACAGCTAGTCATTTTTCCAAAAAAGGGTCTTTTTTCACTGCGAAATTGAGGTGTGACCAGGTTGCGTTTTGCGCCGTTTCCTGTCGCGGGCACTAGGCCGACCCACACAAGTGAGGTACCGTTTTTCTTGTAAGACTTTGGGGAACGCGGGGTGGGTGGAAATTTGTGGATCCACGCAGATTCCGGAACTTGCCACGACAGAAATGTGGGGAAAATGTGTTTTTTTTGCCAATTTTTTAGGTTTGCAAGGGATTCTGGGTAACAGGCCCTGGTGGGAGGCAGTCAAGTCACCCCATCCTGGATTCCCCTGGGTGTCTAGTTTTCAAAAATGTATAGGTTTGCTAGGTTTCCCAAGGTGCCCGCAGAGCTAGGGTTCAAAAACTACAGCTAGTCATTTTTCCAAAAAGGGTCATTTTTCACTGCGAAATTGAGGTGTGACCAGGTTGCGTTTTGCGCCGTTTCCTGTCGCAGGCACTAGGCCGATCCACACAAGTGAGGTACCATTTTTCTCGAAAGACTTTGGGGAACGCGGGGTGGGTGGAAATTTGTGGATCCACGCAGATTCCGGAACTTTCCACGACAGAAATGTGGGGAAAATTTGTTTTTTTTGCCAATTTTTTAGGTTTGCAAGGGATTCTGGGTAACAGACCCTGGTGGGAGGCAGTCAAGTCACCCCATCCTGGATTCCCCTGGGTGTCTAGTTTTCAAAAATGTATAGGTTTGCTAGGTTTCTCAAGGTGCCCGCAGAGCTAGGGTTTAAAAACTACAGCTAGTCATTTTTCCAAAAAAGGGTCATTTTTCACTGCGAAATTGAGGTGTGACCAGGTTGCGTTTTGCGCCGTTTCCTGTCGCGGGCACTAGGCCGATCCACACAAGTGAGGTACCGTTTTTCTCGTAAGACTTTGGGGAACGCGGGGTGGGTGGAAATTTGTGGATACACGTAGATTCCGGAACTTTCCACGACAGAAATGTGGGGAAAATGTGTTTTTTTTGCCAATTTTTTAGGTTTGCAAGGGATTCTGGGTAACAGACCCTGGTGGGAGGCAGTCAAGTCACCCCATCCTGGATTCCCCTGGGTGTCTAGTTTTCAAAAATGTATAGGTTTGCTAGGTTTCCCAAGGTGCCCGCAGAGCTAGGGTTCAAAAACTACAGCTAGTCATTTTTCCAAAAAAGGGTCATTTTTCACTGCGAAATTGAGGTGTGACCAGGTTGTGTTTTGCGCCGTTTCCTGTCGCGGGCACTAGGCCGATCCACACAAGTGAGGTACCGTTTTTCTCGAAAGACTTTGGGGAACGCGGGGTGGGTGGAAATTTGTGGATCCACGCAGATTCCGGAACTTGCCACGACAGAAATGTGGGGAAAATGTGGTTTTTTTGCCAATTTTTTAGGTTTGCAAGGGATTCTGGGTAACAGGCCCTGGTGGGAGGCAGTCAAGTCACCCCATCCTGGATTCCCCTGGGTGTCTAGTTTTCAAAAATGTATAGGTTTGCTTGGTTTCCCCAGGTGCCCGCAGAGCTAGGGTTCAAAAACTACAGCTAGTCATTTTTCCAAAAAAGGGTCATTTTTCACTGCGAAATTGAGGTGTGACCAGATTGCGTTTTGCGCCGTTTCCTGTCGCGGGCACTAGGCCGATCCACACAAGTGAGGTACCATTTTTCTCGAAAGACTTTGGGGAACGCGGGGTGGGTGGAAATTTGTGGATCCACGCAGATTCCGGATCTTTCCACGACAGAAATGTGGAGAAAATTTGTTTTTTTTGCCAATTTTTTAGGTTTGCAAGGGTTTCTGGGTAACAGACCCTGGTGGGAGGCAGTCAAGTCACCCCATCCTGGATTCCCCTGGGTGTCTAGTTTTCAAAAATGTATAGGTTTGCTAGGTTTCCCAAGGTGCCCGCAGAGCTAGGGTTCAAAAACTACAGCTAGTCATTTTTCCAAAAAGGGTCTTTTTTCACTGCGAAATTGAGGTGTGACCAGGTTGCGTTTTGCGCCGTTTCCTGTCGCGGGGACTAGGCCGACCCACACAAGTGAGGTACCGTTTTTCTCGTAAGACTTTGGGGAACGCGGGGTGGGTGGAAATTTGTGGATCCACGCAGATTCCGGAACTTTCCACGACAGAAATGTGTGGAAAATGTGTTTTTTTTGACAATTTTTTAGGTTTGCAAGGGATTCTGGGTAACAGACCCTGGTGGGAGGCAGTGAAGTCACCCCATCCTGGATTCCCCTGGGTGTTTAGTTTTCAAAAATGTATAGGTTTGCTAGGTTTCCCAAGGTGCCCGCAGAGCTAGGGTTCAAAAACTACAGCTAGTCATTTTTCCAAAAAGGGTCATTTTTCACTGCGAAATTGAGGTGTGACCAGGTTGCGTTTTGCGCCGTTTCCTGTCGCGGGCACTAGGCCGATCCACACAAGTGAGGTACCATTTTTCTCGTAAGACTTTGGGGAACGCGGGGTGGGTGGAAATTTGTGGATACACGCAGATTCCGGAACTTTCCACGACAGAAATGTGGGGAAAATGTGTTTTTTTTGCCAATTTTTTAGGTTTGCAAGGGATTCTGGGTAACAGACCCTGGTGGGAGGCAGTCAAGTCACCCCATCCTGGATTCCCCTGGGTGTCTAGTTTTCAAAAATGTATAGGTTTGCTAGGTTTCCCAAGGTGCCCGCAGAGCTAGGGTTCAAAAACTACAGCTAGTCATTTTTCCAAAAAAGGGTCATTTTTCACTGCGAAATTGAGGTGTGACCAGGTTGTGTTTTGCGCCGTTTCCTGTCGCGGGCACTAGGCCGATCCACACAAGTGAGGTACCGTTTTTCTCGAAAGACTTTGGGGAACGCGGGGTGGGTGGAAATTTGTGGATCCACGCAGATTCCGGAACTTGCCACGACAGAAATGTGGGGAAAATGTGGTTTTTTTGCCAATTTTTTAGGTTTGCAAGGGATTCTGGGTAACAGGCCCTGGTGGGAGGCAGTCAAGTCACCCCATCCTGGATTCCCCTGGGTGTCTAGTTTTCAAAAATGTATAGGTTTGCTTGGTTTCCCCAGGTGCCCGCAGAGCTAGGGTTCAAAAACTACAGCTAGTCATTTTTCCAAAAAAGGGTCATTTTTCACTGCGAAATTGAGGTGTGACCAGATTGCGTTTTGCGCCGTTTCCTGTCGCGGGCACTAGGCCGACCCACACAAGTGAGGTACCGTTTTTCTCGTAAGACTTTGGGGAACGCGGGGTGGGTGGAAATTTGTGGATCCACGCAGATTCCGGAACTTTCCACGACAGAAATGTGTGGAAAATGTGGTTTTTTTGACAATTTTTTAGGTTTGCAAGGGATTCTGGGTAACAGACCCTGGTGGGAGGCAGTGAAGTCACCCCATCCTGGATTCCCCTGGGTGTTTAGTTTTCAAAAATGTATAGGTTTGCTAGGTTTCCCAAGGTGCCCGCAGAGCTAGGGTTCAAAAACTACAGCTAGTCATTTTTCCAAAAAAGGGTCATTTTTCACTGCGAAATTGAGGTGTGACCAGGTTGCGTTTTGCGCCGTTTCCTGTCGCGGGCACTAGGCCGACCCACACAAGTGAGGTACCGTTTTTCTCGTAAGACTTTGGGGAACGTGGGGTGGGTGGAAATTTGTGGATCCACGCAGATTCCGGATCTTTCCACGACAGAAATGTGGAGAAAATGTGTTTTTTTTGCCAATTTTTTAGGTTTGCAAGGGTTTCTGGGTAACAGACCCTGGTGGGAGGCAGTCAAGTCACCCCATCCTGGATTCCCCTGGGTGTCTAGTTTTCAAAAATGTATAGGTTTGCTAGGTTTCCCAAGGTGCCCGCAGAGCTAGGGTTCAAAAACTACAGCTAGTCATTTTTCCAAAAAGGGTCTTTTTTCACTGCGAAATTGAGGTGTGACCAGGTTGCGTTTTGCGCCGTTTCCTGTCGCGGGCACTAGGCCGACCCACACAAGTGAGGTACCGTTTTTCTCGTAAGACTTTGGGGAACGCGGGGTGGGTGGAAATTTGTGGATCCACGCAGATTCCGGAACTTTCCACGACAGAAATGTGGGGAAAATGTGGTTTTTTTGACAATTTTTTAGGTTTGCAAGGGATTCTGGGTAACAGACCCTGGTGGGAGGCAGTCAAGTCACCCCATCCTGGATTCCCCTGGGTGTCTAGTTTTCAAAAATGTATAGGTTTGCTAGGTTTCCCAAGGTGCCCGCAGAGCTAGGGTTCAAAAACTACAGCTAGTCATTTTTCCAAAAAAGGGTCATTTTTCACTGCGAAATTGAGGTGTGACCAGGTTGTGTTTTGCGCCGTTTCCTGTCGCGGGCACTAGGCCGATCCACACAAGTGAGGTACCGTTTTTCTCGAAAGACTTTGGGGAACGCGGGGTGGGTGGAAATTTGTGGATCCACGCAGATTCCGGAACTTGCCACGACAGAAATGTGGGGAAAATGTGGTTTTTTTGCCAATTTTTTAGGTTTGCAAGGGATTCTGGGTAACAGGCCCTGGTGGGAGGCAGTCAAGTCACCCCATCCTGGATTCCCCTGGGTGTCTAGTTTTCAAAAATGTATAGGTTTGCTTGGTTTCCCCAGGTGCCCGCAGAGCTAGGGTTCAAAAACTACAGCTAGTCATTTTTCCAAAAAAGGGTCATTTTTCACTGCGAAATTGAGGTGTGACCAGATTGCGTTTTGCGCCGTTTCCTGTCGCGGGCACTAGGCCGATCCACACAAGTGAGGTACCATTTTTCTCGAAAGACTTTGGGGAACGCGGGGTGGGTGGAAATTTGTGGATCCACGCAGATTCCGGATCTTTCCACGACAGAAATGTGGAGAAAATGTGTTTTTTTTGCCAATTTTTTAGGTTTGCAAGGGTTTCTGGGTAACAGACCCTGGTGGGAGGCAGTCAAGTCACCCCATCCTGGATTCCCCTGGGTGTCTAGTTTTCAAAAATGTATAGGTTTGCTAGGTTTCCCAAGGTGCCCGCAGAGCTAGGGTTCAAAAACTACAGCTAGTCATTTTTCCAAAAAGGGTCTTTTTTCACTGCGAAATTGAGGTGTGACCAGGTTGCGTTTTGCGCCGTTTCCTGTCGCGGGCACTAGGCCGACCCACACAAGTGAGGTACCGTTTTTCTCGTAAGACTTTGGGGAACGCGGGGTGGGTGGAAATTTGTGGATCCACGCAGATTCCGGAACTTTCCACGACAGAAATGTGTGGAAAATGTGGTTTTTTGGACAATTTTTTAGGTTTGCAAGGGATTCTGGGTAACAGACCCTGGTGGGAGGCAGTGAAGTCACCCCATCCTGGATTCCCCTGGGTGTTTAGTTTTCAAAAATGTATAGGTTTGCTAGGTTTCCCAAGGTGCCCGCAGAGCTAGGGTTCAAAAACTACAGCTAGTCATTTTTCCAAAAAAGGGTCATTTTTCACTGCGAAATTGAGGTGTGACCAGGTTGCGTTTTGCGCCGTTTCCTGTCGCGGGCACTAGGCCGACCCACACAAGTGAGGTACCGTTTTTCTCGTAAGACTTTGGGGAACGTGGGGTGGGTGGAAATTTGTGGATCCACGCAGATTCCGGAACTTTCCACGACAGAAATGTGTGGAAAATGTGTTTTTTTTCACAATTTTTTAGGTTTGCAAGGGATTCTGGGTAACAGACCCTGGTGGGAGGCAGTCAAGTCACCCCATCCTGGATTCCCCTGGGTGTCTAGTTTTCAAAAATGTATAGGTTTGCTAGGTTTCCCAAGGTGCCCGCAGAGCTAGGGTTCAAAAACTACAGCTAGTCATTTTTCCAAAAAAGGGTCATTTTTCACTGCGAAATTGAGGTGTGACCAGGTTGCGTTTTGCGCCGTTTCCTGTCGCGGGCACTAGGCCGACCCACACAAGTGAGGTACCGTTTTTCTGGTAAGACTTTGGGGAACGCGGGGTGGGTGGAAATTTGTGGATCCACGCAGATTCCGGAACTTTCCACGACAGAAATGTGGGGAAAATGTGTTTTTTTTGCCAATTTTTTAGGTTTGCAAGGGATTCTGGGTAACAGACCCTGGTGGGAGGCAGTCAAGTCACCCCATCCTGGATTCCCCTGGGTGTCTAGTTTTCAAAAATGTATAGGTTTGCTAGGTTTCCCAAGGTGCCCGCAGAGCTAGGGTTCAAAAACTACAGCTAGTCATTTTTCCAAAAAGGGTCATTTTTCACTGCGAAATTGAGGTGTGACCAGGTTGCGTTTTGCGCCGTTTCCTGTCGCGGGCACTAGGCCGATCCACACAAGTGAGGTACCATTTTTCTCGAAAGACTTTGGGGAACGCGGGGTGGGTGGAAATTTGTGGATCCACGCAGATTCCGGAACTTTCCACGACAGAAATGTGGGGAAAATGTGTTTTTTTTGCCAATTTTTTAGGTTTGTAAGGGATTCTGGGTAACAGACCCTGGTGGGAGGCAGTCAAGTCACCCCATCCTGGATTCCCCTGGGTGTCTAGTTTTCAAAAATGTATAGGTTTGCTAGGTTTCTCAAGGTGCCCGCAGAGCTAGGGTTCAAAAACTACAGCTAGTCATTTTTCCAAAAAAGGGTCATTTTTCACTGCGAAATTGAGGTGTGACCAGGTTGCGTTTTGCGCCGTTTCCTGTCGCGGGCACTAGGCCGATCCACACAAGTGAGGTACCGTTTTTCTCGTAAGACTTTGGGGAACGCGGGGTGGGTGGAAATTTGTGGATACACGCAGATTCCGGAACTTTCCACGACAGAAATGTGGGGAAAATGTGTTTTTTTTGCCAATTTTTTAGGTTTGCAAGGGATTCTGGGTAACAGACCCTGGTGGGAGGCAGTCAAGTCACCCCATCCTGGATTCCCCTGGGTGTCTAGTTTTCAAAAATGTATAGGTTTGCTAGGTTTCCCAAGGTGCCCGCAGAGCTAGGGTTCAAAAACTACAGCTAGTCATTTTTCCAAAAAAGGGTCATTTTTCACTGCGAAATTGAGGTGTGACCAGGTTGCATTTTGCGCCGTTTCCTGTCGCGGGCACTAGGCCGACCCACACAAGTGAGGTACCGTTTTTCTCGTAAGACTTTGGGGAACGCGGGGTGGGTGGAAATTTGTGGATCCACGCAGATTCCGGAACTTTCCACGACAGAAATGTGGAGAAAATGTGTTTTCTTTGCCAATTTTTTAGGTTTGCAAGGGTTTCTGGGTAACAGACCCTGGTGGGAGGCAGTCAAGTCACCCCATCCTGGATTCCCCTGGGTGTCTAGTTTTCAAAAATGTATAGGTTTGCTAGGTTTCCCAAGGTGCCCGCAGAGCTAGGGTTCAAAAACTACAGCTAGTCATTTTTCCAAAAAAGGGTCTTTTTTCACTGCGAAATTGAGGTGTGACCAGGTTGCGTTTTGCGCCGTTTCCTGTCGCGGGCACTAGGCCGACCCACACAAGTGAGGTACCGTTTTTCTCGTAAGACTTTGGGGAACGCGGGGTGGGTGGAAATTTGTGGATCCACGCAGATTCCGGAACTTTCCACGACAGAAATGTGTGGAAAATGTGTTTTTTTGGACAATTTTTTAGGTTTGCAAGGGATTCTGGGTAACAGACCCTGGTGGGAGGCAGTCAAGTCACCCCATCCTGGATTCCCCTGGGTGTCTAGTTTTCAAAAATGTATAGGTTTGCTAGGTTTCCCAAGGTGCCCACAGAGCTAGGGTTCAAAAACTACAGCTAGTCATTTTTCCAAAAAAGGGTCATTTTTCACTGCGAAATTGAGGTGTGACCAGGTTGCGTTTTGCGCCGTTTCCTGTCGCGGGCACTAGGCCGACCCACACAAGTGAGGTACCGTTTTTCTCGTAAGACTTTGGGGAACACGGGGTGGGTGAAAATTTGTGGATCCACGCAGATTCCGGAACTTTCCACGACAGAAATGTGGGGAAAATGTGTTTTTTTGCCAATTTTTTAGGTTTGCAAGGGATTCTGGGTAACAGACCCTGGTGGGAGGCAGTCAAGTCACCCCATCCTGGATTCCCCTGGGTGTCTAGTTTTCAAAAATGTATAGGTTTGCTAGGTTTCCCAAGGTGCCCGCAGAGCTAGGATTCAAAAACTACAGATAGTCATTTTTCCAAAAAAGGGTCTTTTTTCACTGCGAAATTGAGGTGTGACCAGGTTGCGTTTTGCGCCGTTTCCTGTCGCGGGCACTAGGCCGACCCACACAAGTGAGGTACCGTTTTTCTCGTAAGATTTTGGGGAACGCGGGGTGGGTGGAAATTTGTGGATCCACGCAGATTCCGGAACTTTTCACGACAGAAATGTGTGGAAAATGTGGTTTTTTTGACAATTGTTTAGGTTTGCAAGGGATTCTGGGTAACAGACCCTGGTGGGAGGCAGTCAAGTCACCCCATCCTGGATTCCCCTGGGTGTCTAGTTTTCAAAAATGTATAGGTTTGCTAGGTTTCCCAAGGTGCCCGCAGAGCTAGGGTTCAAAAACTACAGCTAGTCATTTTTCCAAAAAAGGGTCTTTTTTCACTGCGAAATTGAGGTGTGACCAGGTTGCGTTTTGCGCCGTTTCCTGTCGCGGGCACTAGGCCGACCCACACAAGTGAGGTACCGTTTTTCTCGTAAGACTTTGGGGAACGCGGGGTGGGTGGAAATTTGTGGATCCACGCAGATTCCGGAACTTTCCACGACAGAAATGTGTGGAAAATGTGTTTTTTTTGACAACTTTTTAGGTTTGCAAGGGATTCTGGGTAACAGACCCTGGTGGGAGGCAGTCAAGTCACCCCATCCTGGATTCCCCTGGGTGTCTAGTTTTCAAAAATGTATAGGTTTGCTAGGTTTCCCAAGGTGCCCGCAGAGCTAGGGTTCAAAAACTACAGCTAGTCATTTTTCCAAAAAAGGGTCATTTTTCACTGCGAAATTGAGGTGTGACCAGGTTGCGTTTTGCGCCGTTTCCTGTTGCGGGCACTAGGCCGACCCACACAAGTAAGGTACCGTTTTTCTCGTAAGACTTTGGGGAACACGGGGTGGGTGAAAATTTGTGGATCCACGCAGATTCCGGAACTTTCCACGACAGAAATGTGGGGAAAATGTGTTTTTTTTGCCAATTTTTTAGGTTTGCAAGGGATTCTGGGTAACAGACCCTGGTGGGAGGCAGTCAAGTCACCCCATCCTGGATTCCCCTGGGTGTCTAGTTTTCAAAAATGTATAGGTTTGCTAGGTTTCCCAAGGTGCCCGCAGAGCTAGGGTTCAAAAACTACAGCTAGTCATTTTTCCAAAAAAGGGTCTTTTTTCACTGCGAAATTGAGGTGTGACCAGGTTGCGTTTTGCGCCGTTTCCTGTCGCGGGCACTAGGCCGACCCACACAAGTGAGGTACCGTTTTTCTCGTAAGACTTTGGGGAACGCGGGGTGGGTGGAAATTTGTGGATCCACGCAGATTCCGGAACTTTCCACGACAGAAATGTGTGGAAAATGTGGTTTTTTTGACAATTTTTTAGGTTTGCAAGGGATTCTGGGTAACAGACCCTGGTGGGAGGCAGTCAAGTCACCCCATCCTGGATTCCCCTGGGTGTCTAGTTTTCAAAAATGTATAGGTTTGCTAGGTTTCCCAAGGTGCCCGCTGAGCTAGGGTTCAAAAACTACAGCTAGTCATTTTTCCAAAAAAGGGTCATTTTTCACTGCGAAATTGAGGTGTGACCAGGTTGCGTTTTGCGCCGTTTCCTGTCGCGGGCACTAGGCAGATCCACACAATTGAGGTACCATTTTTCTCGTAAGACTTTGGGGAACGCGGGGTGGGTGGAAATTTGTGGATCCACGCAGATTCCGGAACTTTCCACGACAGAAATGTGGGGAAAATGTGTTTTTTTTGCCAATTTTTTAGGTTTGCAAGGGATTCTGGGTAACAGACCCTGGTGGGAGGCAGTCAAGTCACCCCATCCTGGATTCCCCTGGGTGTCTAGTTTTCAAAAATGTATAGGTTTGCTAGGTTTCCCAAGGTGCCCGCAGAGCTAGGGTTCAAAAACTAGAGCTAGGCACTTTGCAAAAAAAGGGTAATTTTGCATTGTGAAAATGTGGTGTGACCACGTTGCGTTTTGCGCCGTTTCCTGTCGCGGGCACTATGCCTACCCACACAAGTGAGGTACCATTTTTATCGGGAGACTTAGGGTAATTCAGATTTGTAAAGGAACTGTTATTATCTATTGACTTTCCATGCATTTCTGCTTTCCAAATGAAAGATATTGTATAAAAAAGAAGTCATTCTAAAAAATGACTGATAATTCTCATGCTAGTATGAGTATTCCCAATTTCAGAAATGTGCAAATATCTACTGTTTCTAAACTCTATATTTTGTTCCCATTTCAGAAATACATAGGTGTCTTTCATACCGATTTTTCCATGTACACTTTTTTACAGAATAATTACTATATACCCGGTACATAATAAAAAAACATTGCAAGTTACTACTCAGTTTTTGGCTCTGGGTTCGTCGGGTTCTTGGTGAACCTACAAGTCCTATATATCCCCACAACCAGTAATGTCCAGCGGATGCAAAAGTATATTGCTTTCAAAGAGCTGTCATAATTAGAAGAAGTTACAGGTGAAAACGTTGACACAAAAGGCTGTTTTTTTCAACTAAATTTCAATTTTTTCTACATTTAACTGTTTGTTTCTATAAAAAAACCTTGATGGATCTACACAAATGACCCCTTGCTGAATTCAGAATGTTGTCTTCTTTTCGAAAATGTATAGCTTTCCAGGATCCACTATTGCTTTTCTACCCATTTCAGCCACTAACTGGAAGGAGGTCAAAAGCACAAAAAATTGCAAAAATAGGCTATGTCCCAGAAAAATGCCAAAACTGTGTAAAAAATGTTGGGTTTCTGTCAAAAGTCAAGTATCCCCGAAAAGCTGGGAAAATGGTGATTTTAACCCCACATACCCTTTTTTGATAACATTTGCAGGGAAAACCCCAGATGCTTTCATTTGCAGCCCGTTTTCCAATTTTTCCAAAAAAACCCAAAATTTTGCTGTATTTTGGCTCTTTTCTGTGACCCCTCCAGGGGAATCCACAAACCCTGGGTACCTTTAGAATCCCCATGATGTTGGAAGAAAAGGACGCAAATTTGGCGTGGCTACCTAATGCGGTCAAAAAGTTACAGGGGCCTAAGCGCGCACTACCCCAAATAGCCAAAAAAAGGCCTGGCACAGGAGGGGGAAAAGGCCTGGCAGCGAAGGGGTTAACATAACATAACATAACATTAAGAAATCCCACTTCAATTTTTTTAGTTCTTTCTTCACTTTTCTTAATTCAAGCTGCAGCAATGGATCGACTTCCAAAATTTGTTCATCCACTTTTTTTTAATTCTTAATATTATGTATGTTTGCAGCGAGTTTTGCGGAGTGTTGTGGTAGCCGAACTCATGTTTGCGATGTGCTTCCAGTAAAGTCTTCCCAGTTGCCTTCTTGACTTCCTGTAATGTTAACTTGGCATCATTAGAGAGGGCGTGCATTTTATCCATTTGTTATCAGTTGTGTAGACTGAAAGTGCTTGGTCGGTTGTCCACTCATATTCTGTGGCTCCAATTGATAGTTCGATTTCCCGAGGCGAATAATCACTATCAGTATATTATAAGGGGAGACTCAGCAGGGTATATTCAGCCAGTGAGACTCCACCTGAATTATAAGAAAATCCGGGTGGTATGTCAGGACTATATCGGCCATTTGTTATTCGAAGGCCTATATGCTCTAAATTGACCAACTGTAACTTGCATTTTTAATATTTTTTTACAAGTTCATTCTTCCCTGCTGTGGTATGCTCCAGGATTCCTCTTGCGCTTTCAAGATTTCCTTTTTATGTTCCGATGAGCCCGGAAGTCACATTTTGGGCCCGATTCACAGAACTAACTTAAGACAAAATCCTAAACTTACTACCATTTTGGTATTCACAGAAGGCACTTACTTATTTTGGTATTCACAGAAGGCACTTACTCATTTCGGTATTCACAGAAGTTAGGAGTCCTAACTTTAGGACTCCTAAATGCCTTCTGTGAATACCGAAAGTCTTAAAATTAGGATTTTTCTCAGTTTAGTAGTAGTATAGTTAGGACTCCTAACTTTAGGACTCCTAAATGCCTTCTGTGAATACCGAAAGTCTTAAAATTAGGATTTTTCTCAATTTAGTAGTCCTAAGTTTAGGACTCCTAACTTTAGGACTCCTAAATGCCTTCTGTGAATACCGAAAGCCTTAAAATTAGGATTTTTCTCAGTTTAGTAGTAGTATAGTTAGGACTCCTAACTTTAGGACTCCTAAATGCCTTCTGTGAATACCAAAAGTCTTAAAATTAGGATTTTTCTCAATTTAGTAGTCCTAAATTTAGACTTAGGACTACTAAATTGAGAAAAATCCTAATTTTAAGACTTTCGGTATTCACAGAAGGCATTTAGGAGTCCTAAAGTTAGGAGTCCTAACTATACTACTACTAAACTGAGAAAAATCCTAATTTTAAGACTTTCGGTATTCACAGAAGGCATTTAGGAGTCCTAAAGTTAGGACTCCTAACTTCTGTGAATACCGAAATGAGTAAGTGCCTTCTATGAATACCAAAATGAGTAAGTGCCTTCTGTGAATACCAAAATGGTAGTAAGTTTAGCATTTTGTCTTAAGTTAGTTCTGTGAATCGGGCCCTATAAGACTATGAACTCTGATCTAACATTCTCATTTTGCATTTTCATGATCTCATCTACCAAGCTTTCTGATACATCACTTCTTGCTATTTTGTTTGAATGGATGTAGACATTTATTATAGTAATTGTGAGTGGTCAATCTGATGATGCCAAGATAACTTGCAATGAAAACCTTCTTTCATACCCATGATTTTTTACTTTCCACTGCAAGGGTGATCGATATATAAATTGCAAGACCCCATTACAATGTCAGTGCTTAAGGGCCTCAGGCAGAAGGACAAAGTAGTTTATAAATCCCAGTATTGGCACTGAGTCAAGGGCCCATGTCTCCTGCAACAACATGCCACTAGAAAGGATTGCAGATACTTTAGAAGCTCAGGATTGCCCTATTTGTTGACCAGACCATTTACATTCCAAGAACATACCCAGAGCATTTTTTTCACTGGAGGTCCATTATATTGTCAATCACTTTCAGTTAATTGCAGCTTACTTGTTTAATTTAGGATGCCAATGTCTGATAACCAGACACAGTCTTTTACACGACTGTTCAAATTGCGAGATCTGACATCAGCCTCTCTGGCCATTTGATTCTTAATTCTTTACAACATGCGCCGAGCTTTCCTCAAAATGGAGTAGACTCTCATTGACTGTGTGAGAGACTCACTGTCTGTTCTGGGTGCTAAAAGTGTATATGGATAGCCTACATGTTTATGGGCAGTCAACGATATACCCCATTGCTTAAAGGTATCAGCCTTGTTTAATACTTTATGGCTCGTCAATGGAACTCCAAGTGCCTTTGATTGTTTCTTTTCAACACCTTGGACCAGGTTCAAGGAACTCAACCAAAGCTATATCCTTAGTCGTGATTCCAGCCGAGGCTGGGATCAACTGAATATGTCTCAAAATGTTGCCCCAGTTGTAGACATTGAAAGGCCCCTTAGATGTGTAGTCTGGGCGCAATAAAATGCAACTCGTTCCATTAAAGATTGTTGTTCCTGAGTCAGCCTCCATCATAGTTGAGGATTACTTGCCGTGAATATCCTGAGTTGTAGTAAACCGGTTTTAATTCAGGCTGTGTGTTTTGAAATCTGGTTGTTTTTTAGGATCCTTTTGGCCGGTTAGGTTCACACTCCTTATTCCTCTTGTCACTTGTTGGAAAGTGGGTCATTAGTAGTGACAGATATGTATTTTCCACCGGTAATAATACCAATGACACAATATGGCGCTCAGAATGGGGAGAGGAGTTGGCCTAACGGCTAGGGCGCTCGACCTCGAACCTGGGGAACTGGGTTCAAGTCTCGGTAATGACGCTGAACATCCTGTGATTCTGGGCAAATCACTTAATTTCCCCGTGCCTAACAAAGAATGAATGTGTGTTCTAATGTAATGTAAATGGTGCTATGTAAAGCGCTCTGATACCTGATTGGATTCGGGTTAAGTTCGCGCTATATAAAACTCTGCAAAAAATAAAAATAGGTCTTAGAAAATTATTCCCATGCTCAACCCTTGGTAGGTTGGCTGCAAGCAGGCAGGCTTAACTTCAAAGACAGGTATGTAAAGCATAAAACACCAATTCAGTAAGTAATTAAGACATGACAAAAAATAACAATCCAACACCAATGTATAAAAATAGGAAATATTTTTATCTTTAAAATGATACCAAAATGAATCTTTAAAGATTAGACACTTTGTAGTGCTTAGAAACCAACAGAGCCCCTTTTGGACATTTGGTTGTCTCTGACTGGGACAAGTTTACACTTAGCAACGTTTCTGGAGGAATTCTCACCAGACGTCGTGCAGACTCCTCCAGCAGGCTGGATTCAGTGAGAAACTCCTCCCTGAAGTTCCTCTTGCTGGTCCAAGGTGTCCAAAACACAATCCAAGGGCCTGGAATCTCCAAGATGGAAAGTTTGGGACTTCGGTTCCCCCAGTCAACTTGGACAAAACCCTTACAAATCAACTAGTAGCACTCCAGGCTGAGGAGTCTTTGTGGTGATGGTCCAGATGAGCTCTCATAACCTGTAGCTTGCAGGTAGTCCACTCTTTAGTCCTTTTAAAGCAAGGTAGTCCACAGGGCTGTAGTTCTGGATTGTGCAGAAGGCACAATCTTCAGAGTGCAGGGCCTGGTTAATGCACATCAAACTCCTCAGCGGGAACCTTTCTTGCTCTCTTAGGTTTCAAGCAGCTCATTCAGTGTTCTTTGTTTTCTCTGGGATCAAGCAGGAGGGCACTCCTGTCCAATAAGGATCATGGTAACACCCTAGAGTATGACCACTTCCTCCAAAGTGTGGCACAAGGATATCCCAGAAAGTATGAATTCTCCAAAATTCAATATGTCAGAATTTTCAGCAGGGAGAGAAGAGCTGACTAAAAAACACCACCAGGATGGCTATTCTCCATAATCTTTCCTCCTTGCATCTGCACATTTCTTCCTTAAGCCTAGCATCTGGCTGGGTTTAAAGAGGAGAGTTGTAAATGAAACTGGTGTCTTCTGCCTGTCTCCTCCTTCCATTGCAGGATATTGTTTACAACCCCTTCCCCCTGCTCTAGCATTCCTATGTAGCAGAACCTTGCTCTTCCAGAAATGCTGGCTAACCCCAGGGGCTCTTCATCACCTCATCCAAGGAGCCTAGCTAATCCACTTAACTCTGACCAATCAGGACAGAGCACTTGAAGGTTGAATTTTGGATTCCAGCAAAGAAAGTCCCATAACTTCTTGCCAGTATATTTTAAGAGAAAATCAACATTACCATATTGTTGGATTTATCAATACCATTCTGGGAAGTCCTTGTACGCTATTTTTATTATTTTCCTTACGGGAATTATTAGTTAATAACTTCTTGCAATGTTATCATACGTGGCAAGGAATTTGCAATGGGAAAAATTACTTGGGCATTTTTTCCAGCACCAGGGCTTATAAAACACATTTCATATGAACCCTGCTTATACCTATAGGACCCACACCCCTGGAACACCGAGGGAAGCCTTTAGGGGTTCGAAATGTGTACAAATATTGCAGATCCTCCCTCCATGGTGCTCCTAGCACAAAAGTCAATTTAGTGAAGCACTTTATCACAATGGGGAGAGTGAAAAGTGCAATTTCACTTATCCCAGATCATATAAAACTCATTTTATAAGGGTCCTCCTTATAAATACCTGACTCCCCACCCCTGGGACAGCTGGGGAAGACCCTGGGGTTTGCTAATATGCCCAAACATCATAGTGTATTAATTTTTAAGTGCTCCAAACACCAAAGTCGAGTTTGGGCACAATTTGCATTTTAAAAGCAGTCCTGCAACACAGGGCTGCTTTTAAACTGACCTCAGGCTCCAGCAGTGCACACATGCAAGTGCAGAAAAGGCTGCTGGCCTCTAAACTGCCCTACCCTATTCTATACTAGGAACTCAAAGGTAGTTTCAATCCCCCTGCCCTATTATGTACTAGGGCCTTATAGGGGAGGTCATGCCGAGCACAGGGGTACCCTAAACCATAGTGCACCCTAGAAT
Organism: Triturus cristatus; assembly: GCF_964204655.1. Taxonomy (NCBI): domain Eukaryota; kingdom Metazoa; phylum Chordata; class Amphibia; order Caudata; family Salamandridae; genus Triturus; species Triturus cristatus. Next base: position 1,493,661,424 of record NC_140589.1, read on the forward strand.
ATGCAGATGTTTTCACTGTATTCTAAGTGTCTCTTTCAGCATAGCACTAGCCCTGTTCTTGGTTAGACAGAGCCCAGGGTCAGTCAGAGTCAGTTACCACCATTACCAGTCAGCAAAGGTTTGGGAGTGGTCCTGAGCACAAGACGACTTTGCAACATCACTGCATTAACAGTAACTATTAAACCTTTGCTTAATTCTTTGTTTAATCCTGTCAGGGGAGGCATTGGCATCAGTTGAGGTAAGGGTTTTCTGTTAGATGTTACAGCCAAGAGAGCTGGCTGCTGTAAAGAATCCTCCACCAACTCTACCCTGATTGGTGAACTCTTTACCTTGCTCCTTTACTTCAATTCAAGATTTCATTTGGAGCAATGCGCGGAGGCCCAGGTTCAGTTTCTGTGATGGGTTCAGATTTGGATTCTGGAAGTTTAGGAGAACCATTTTTTTGATATAATACATACATATATATATATATATATATATATATATCTTTCAAATTGTTGCCCAACGCTTAAGAGCGCACTCCACAGCAGTGAGTCCACAGGACAATTTATTGGAGGATCCAACACATACATTTCTGCATTGCTCGTGCCTAACCGGTTTCGGAGCCCCCAGCTCCTTTCTCAAAGGCGTTGGGCAACAATTTGAATATATATATATATATATATATATATATATATATATATATATTACCTACTGGCGGTCGCCAGTAGGTAGTTATAGTTAGGACCACGTTTCCATAGGAAATCCGCAACATTCTATTTGGAATAACTTTTGCGCCGGCTGACGAATCCTCGCGAAATTTTCAAAATAGGTGGGGCGCTGCGCTCCGCTCCTACCCTGAAAGTCTCGGGGGGATTCGTCAAGCGGGGGCTGAGATAAAAGGGGGGTCCCAAAACGCGTTTTTCCCATGCATTTTTCCATAGGACCTTTAGACACAGCTACAGCCCGAACGGCTGAACAGAATTACTTGAAATTTGGCAGAGAGGTAGTCCTCAGGTCAAGGAAGTGCCTTTTGTAGGTTTGGTGTAAATCTGTTCAGTAGATTCTGAGAAAATATCCTTTAAATCAATATATATATCTGAGCCAGCTTACGGTGCGCTTACGGTACGCTTACCGTACGCGTACGGTGGCGTGCGCGAGCGCGATTCTGATTGGCTCTTAGATCTTAGTAAACATTCGAATCGGTCGAAACCAGGAAGCGGCGGCCGCCATTTCGTGTGTTTCACTCAGAAAAAAAAAGAGTGATATCTTGAAAAGGGGGCAAGGAGGAGAGTTACAGACCCCCTTACATTTGTAAGGGGGTCAAAGAAGGACAGAAAAGTACAAAGACAACATTTATTGATTTTAAAAAAAATCGCGGGGTACGCGTACGGTAAGCTTACTGTAAGCGTACGGTAGAAAAAAAAAATAAAAAAAAAAATGAAATTCAGATTTAAGTGTTTAGATATTAGGGGGCTCTAAAAAGAGCCGTTGTGTTTATGAAATGATTTTTTAGTGGTACCTACAAGTAAGTACCGATGCAGAGTCTAAGGTTCAAGAGGAAGACTCTGTTCCCTTCATCATTGAAGTGCACACCATCTCCTCTATAAATGTCTTGCATGTCGTAACGCAAGTTGTTGTGGTAAATGGAACCCATACCATAGTCACGGAGGAAAGCAGAAACAGATTTGTTGACGTGCTTTCTTGCTTTGTCAATCTGCGGACAGAAATGATTGGATCAGTTCCATTTTTGCCTTTGGCATATGTTAGAAAACACAAAGGCAGTTTTAGGGAAAAGTGAAAACAGTTGTGCAAAGGTGTCCTTCATAAGCATTTCCAGACCTACCCCAGTCAAAGTGCCTAGGTCATTGCCACCACAGTGCACTATTATGAGGTCAGGGTGTTGGATGTGCATGAAGGATTTCACCAATGGCATCAATTGGTGCCACTTTAACCCTCTCTGACCAATCCATTTAATGTCTACATTTGGCAAAGCAAGGTCTCTCACCATATCTGTTTTCTCTGCATACTTTTCACTCCAGAAGACATAGCTGTGCCCTACAATCCACACTGTGAACATCTTCAAAGGAGAACTGGATGCACTCAGGAGGTGTCTTTCAGTAGAATGGCAATATGAAAAGAAAGACAGTTTGGAAATGGAGGCATACATATTTTTTTCATAAAAAAAAGAACTGATTGGCTGTTTCATACCATTCTAGAATAAAAACTAGGCTGTATGTGTAAATTAATAGAAGCATGTTTTGTATTGGTACAGAAAAATGTATTACCAAAGAACAGTACTATGGATTTGCTGTTAGGTTTGAAAAGTCAAGCACTCTTGCTCTGTGGAATTGAAACATTGTTTGGTGAACTTCTGACCTAACTCCACACAGCAGTGTTCCATGAGCTGTTGCTATGGTAGCAGGCAGAAGTCAAGTTGGGGGAAGGGTACTAGGCAGAAGTCAAGTTGGGGGAAGGGTACTTTTGGAAAAGGGTTGGTTTTCAACCAATAGAAATGTGTGATTACATTTGAAAAAAAGGGGGAAGCACTGAGATTTGAAACTAACATGTATATGTGTGGAAAAAGAGAGGGAAAGTTTGCCATTATCTGGTTCTGCTGAGAGGAGAGAGGTGTAAAGAACAGAGATCCTGCCTCTGATAATCTGCTGTTTGAGTGTCACATTTCTTTCACAACTAACTAATTTTAAAGGTGAGTTTAGAGTTTGAGAGGGGATGTATATGGTAAATTAAGAAATTAATAATAGAAATGGGATTCCTTTTGTTGAAGTTGTGTTTATTATTTTCTGTTTTGGGAGAAATTTAAATGTGAAGAACATGTAAAATAATATGGACTATGTTTTCACCATAAATTAAGGTGTACTGGTAAAAATAAAGAATACTTTAAGGGTTTGAGGTTTCAGTTAGTAATGCAAATACATTCAGCATCACTAAGGCTGGTTGCCCTTGCTGGAGTGTAGGCAGACAACCAGGTTACACATGGTGCTGGTCTGAAAAAGCAGTTTGGACATGTGCTTTTTTAAGAATCTGAAAAGTGGATTCATAATGTGTCAGTCTGTAAAAGTGTTTATCACTTGCAAAAAAAAAGAGTAGTAAGTGTGCTTTCAAATTGGCAAAGAAATTTCGTTTTGTGACTAATGTGAAAACATGACTCTGTGTGCATATAGGAATTACAGGCAGAGATTTATTGCGTATTGCTCTGGTGATTTCACAGTTGCATTAGATGGAAAGGGGGAGCCATTTTTTGGTGCAGAAGCAGACTCTTAGCACACACCCAGCTGCTTACCCTGTGGAATCATGCACAGTATTCACAAGCGAGTGGGGTTTGAGGTTTCAGTCAGTAATGCAAATACATTCAGCATCACTAAGGCTGGTTGCCCTTGCTGGAGTGTAGGCAGTCAACCAGGTTACACATGGTGCTGGTCTGAAAAAGCAGTTTGGACATGTGCTTTTTTAAGAATCTGAAAAGTGGATTCATAATGTGTCAGTCTGTAAAAGTGTTTATCACTTGCCAAAAAAAAGAGTAGTAAGTGTGCTTTCAAAATGGCAAAGAAATTTCGTTTTGTGACTAATGTGAAAACATGACTCTGTGTGCATATAGGAATTACAGGCAGAGATTTATTGCGTATTGCTCTGGTGATTTCACAGTTGCATTAGATGGAAAGGGGGAGCCATTTTTTGGTGGAGAAGACGACTCTTAGCACACACCTAGCTGCTTACCCTGTGGAATCATGCACAGTATTCACAAGCGAGTGGGGTTTGAGGTTTCAGTCAGTAATGCAAATACATTCAGCATCACTAAGGCTGGTTGCCCTTGCTGGAGTGTAGGCAGTCAACCAGGTTACACATGGTGCTGGTCTGAAAAAGCAGTTTGGACATGTGCTTTTTTAAGAATCTGAAAAGTGGATTCATAATGTGTCAGTCTGTAAAAGTGTTTATCACTTGCCAAAAAAAAGAGTAGTAAGTGTGCTTTCAAAATGGCAAAGAAATTTCGTTTTGTGACTAATGTGAAAACATGACTCTGTGTGCATATAGGAATTACAGGCAGAGATTTATTGCGTATTGCTCTGGTGATTTCACAGTTGCATTAGATGGAAAGGGGGAGCCATTTTTTGGTGCAGAAGCAGACTCTTAGCACACACCCAGCTGCTTACCCTGTGGAATCATGCACAGTATTCACAAGCGAGTGGGGTTTGAGGTTTCAGTCAGTAATGCAAATACATTCAGCATCACTAAGGCTGGTTGCCCTTGCTGGAGTGTAGGCAGTCAACCAGGTTACACATGGTGCTGGTCTGAAAAAGCAGTTTGGACATGTGCTTTTTTAAGAAGCTGAAAAGTGGATTCATAATGTGTCAGTCTGTAAAAGTGTTTATCACTTGCCAAAAAAAAGAGTAGTAAGTGTGCTTTCAAATTGGCAAAGAAATTTCGTTTTGTGACTAATGTGAAAACATGACTCTGTGTGCAAATAGGAATTACAGGCAGAGATTTGTTGCGTATTGCTCTGGTGATTTCACAGTTGCATTGGATGGAAAGGGGGAGCCATTTTTTGGTGCAGAAGCAGACTCTTAGCACACACCCAGCTGCTTACCCTGTGGAATCATGCACAGTATTCAAAAGCGAGTGGGGTTTGAGGTTTCAGTCAGTAATGCAAATACATTCAGCATCACTAAGGCTGGTTGCCCTTGCTGGAGTGTAGGCAGTCAACCAGGTTACACATGGTGCTGGTCTGAAAAAGCAGTTTGGACATGTGCTTTTTTAAGAATCTGAAAAGTGGATTCATAATGTGTCAGTCTGTAAAAGTGTTTATCACTTGCCAAAACAAAGAGTAGTAAGTGTGCTTTCAAATTGGCAAAGAAATTTCGTTTTGTGACTAATGTGAAAACATGACTCTGTGTGCATATAGGAATTACAGGCAGAGATTTATTGCGTATTGCTCTGGTGATTTCACAGTTGCATTAGATGGAAAGGGGGAGCCATTTTTTGGTGCAGAAGCAGACTCTTAGCACACACCCAGCTGCTTACCCTGTGGAATCATGCACAGTATTCACAAGCGAGTGGGGTTTGAGGTTTCAGTCAGTAATGCAAATACATTCAGCATCACTAAGGCTGGTTGCCCTTGCTGGAGTGTAGGCAGTCAACCAGGTTACACATGGTGCTGGTCTGAAAAAGCAGTTTGGACATGTGCTTTTTTAAGAATCTGAAAAGTGGATTCATAATGTGTCAGTCTGTAAAAGTGTTTATCACTTGCCAAAAAAAAGAGTAGTAAGTGTGCTTTCAAATTGGCAAAGAAATTTCGTTTTGTGACTAATGTGAAAACATGACTCTGTGTGCAAATAGGAATTACAGGCAGAGATTTATTGCGTATTGCTCTGGTGATTTCACAGTTGCATTAGATGGAAAGGGGGAGCCATTTTTTGGTGCAGAAGCAGACTCTTAGCACACACCCAGCTGCTTACCCTGTGGAATCATGCACAGTATTCACAAGCGAGTGGGGTTTGAGGTTTCAGTCAGTAATGCAAATACATTCAGCATCACTAAGGCTGGTTGCCCTTGCTGGAGTGTAGGCAGTCAACCAGGTTACACATGGTGCTGGTCTGAAAAAGCAGTTTGGCCATGTGCTTTTTTAAGAATCTGAAAAGTGGATTCATAATGTGTCAGTCTGTAAAAGTGTTTATCACTTGCCAAAAAAAAGAGTAGTAAGTGTGCTTTCCAAATGGCAAAGAAATTTCGTTTTGTGACTAATGTGAAAACAGAACTCTGTGTGCATATAGGAATTACAGGCAGAGATGTATTGCGTATTGCTCTGGTGATTTCACAGTTGAATTAGATGGAAAGGGGGAGCCATTTTTTGGTGCAGAAGCAGACTCTTAGCACACACCTAGCTGCTTACCCTGTGGAATCATGCACAGTATTCACAAGCGAGTGGGGTTTGAGGTTTCAGTCAGTAATGCAAATACATTCAGCATCACTAAGGCTGGTTGCCCTTGCTGGAGTGTAGGCAGTCAACCAGGTTACACATGGTGCTGGTCTGAAAAAGCAGTTTGGACATGTGCTTTTTTAAGAATCTGAAAAGTGGATTCATAATGTGTCAGTCTGTAAAAGTGTTTATCACTTGCCAAAAAAAAGAGTAGTAAGTGTGCTTTCAAAATGGCAAAGAAATTTCGTTTTGTGACTAATGTGAAAACATGACTCTGTGTGCATATAGGAATTACAGGCAGAGATTTATTGCGTATTGCTCTGGTGATTTCACAGTTGCATTAGATGGAAAGGGGGAGCCATTTTTTGGTGCAGAAGCAGACTCTTAGCACACACCCAGCTGCTTACCCTGTGGAATCATGCACAGTATTCACAAGCGAGTGGGGTTTGAGGTTTCAGTCAGTAATGCAAATACATTCAGCATCACTAAGGCTGGTTGCCCTTGCTGGAGTGTAGGCAGTCAACCAGGTTACACATGGTGCTGGTCTGAAAAAGCAGTTTGGACATGTGCTTTTTTAAGAAGCTGAAAAGTGGATTCATAATGTGTCAGTCTGTAAAAGTGTTTATCACTTGCCAAAAAAAAGAGTAGTAAGTGTGCTTTCAAATTGGCAAAGAAATTTCGTTTTGTGACTAATGTGAAAACATGACTCTGTGTGCAAATAGGAATTACAGGCAGAGATTTGTTGCGTATTGCTCTGGTGATTTCACAGTTGCATTGGATGGAAAGGGGGAGCCATTTTTTGGTGCAGAAGCAGACTCTTAGCACACACCCAGCTGCTTACCCTGTGGAATCATGCACAGTATTTACAAGCGAGTGGGGTTTGAGGTTTCAGTCAGTAATGCAAATACATTCAGCATCACTAAGGCTGGTTGCCCTTGCTGGAGTGTAGGCAGTCAACCAGGTTACACATGGTGCTGGTCTGAAAAAGCAGTTTGGACATGTGCTTTTTTAAGAATCTGAAAAGTGGATTCATAATGTGTCAGTCTGTAAAAGTGTTTATCACTTGCCAAAACAAAGAGTAGTAAGTGTGCTTTCAAATTGGCAAAGAAATTTCGTTTTGTGACTAATGTGAAAACATGACTCTGTGTGCAAATAGGAATTACAGGCAGAGATTTGTTGCGTATTGCTCTGGTGATTTCACAGTTGCATTGGATGGAAAGGGGGAGCCATTTTTTGGTGCAGAAGCAGACTCTTAGCACACACCCAGCTGCTTACCCTGTGGAATCATGCACAGTATTCACAAGCGAGTGGGGTTTGAGGTTTCAGTCAGTAATGCAAATACATTCAGCATCACTAAGGCTGGTTGCCCTTGCTGGAGTGTAGGCAGTCAACCAGGTTACACATGGTGCTGGTCTGAAAAAGCAGTTTGGACATGTGCTTTTTTAAGAATCTGAAAAGTGGATTCATAATGTGTCAGTCTGTAAAAGTGTTTATCACTTGCCAAAAAAAAGAGTAGTAAGTGTGCTTTCAAAATGGCAAAGAAATTTCGTTTTGTGACTAATGTGAAAACATGACTCTGTGTGCATATAGGAATTACAGGCAGAGATTTATTGCGTATTGCTCTGGTGATTTCACAGTTGCATTAGATGGAAAGGGGGAGCCATTTTTTGGTGCAGAAGCAGACTCTTAGCACACACCCAGCTGCTTACCCTGTGGAATCATGCACAGTATTCACAAGCGAGTGGGGTTTGAGGTTTCAGTCAGTAATGCAAATACATTCAGCATCACTAAGGCTGGTTGCCCTTGCTGGAGTGTAGGCAGTCAACCAGGTTACACATGGTGCTGGTCTGAAAAAGCAGTTGGGACATGTGCTTTTTTAAGAATCTGAAAAGTGGATTCATAATGTGTCAGTCTGTAAAAGTGTTTATCACTTGCCAAAAAAAAGAGTAGTAAGTGTGCTTTCAAATTGGCAAAGAAATTCCGTTTTGTGACTAATGTGAAAACATGACTCTGTGTGCATATAGGAATTACAGGCAGAGATTTATTGCGTATTGCTCTGGTGATTTCACAGTTGCATTAGGTGGAAAGGGGGAGCCATTTTTTGGTGCAGAAGCAGACTCTTAGCACACACCCAGCTGCTTACCCTGTGGAATCATGCACAGTATTCACAAGCGAGTGGGGTTTGAGGTTTCAGTCAGTAATGCAAATACATTCAGAATCACTAAGGCTGGTTGCCCTTGCTGGAGTGTAGGCAGTCAACCAGGTTACACATGGTGCTGGTCTGAAAAAGCAGTTTTCTGCCTAATTTCAAAGCATGACTTTGTGTGCACACAGGAATTATTTTTAGAAATTTAATTTGTGAAGGTGTTATTGTGATTTTCATTTATAGGAAAGGGGTTTATAGTATTTTAAGATTTCTAAAGAACATAAAAAATGTAGTAATATATTTAAATAAAATAAAGGAATTTTTTTTTAGTTTTTTTCAGGTATTGCTGAAGAGCAGTGAACAAAATTTAAGATGCCTACAAAATCCAGAGTAAAGAGAGACCACAAAAAAAACCTATATTTGAAGACAACTGGAGGACCTAAGTTAGTTGGAGATGCTCATGTTGGGAAAAAGAAAAAATCTTCTGGTAAGCAAACAAAAGATTTTTTAAAGAACATATTCAAAAAAAGGAAAAATGTACAAAATGTCTGTACTGGAAAAAATGTTTTCAATAGAAAAGGAGAGGAAAAAATTGAGCATTTAGTTAATGCAAATATACCTTCTGCAACTAAAAAGATAAACTTAAACAGAAAAACAGCGTTTAAAGAGATACGTAGAAAAATGTTTCAGAGAAGAGTTATGTCCAATTTGATAAAGGATGTGAAGAAATATAAGCAAAAGGCTAAGTTTTATAAGAGAAAAAAAGAAATTGAAGCCATTGCAGCAAAGGCATTAGAATTAAAAAGGAAACTATTCATTTTAATTGTGATTAGGATGCGTACATTAGATAAAATGGTTAATGTACTGAAATCACAAAGCAAAATGAAAAGAGTAGTGAACAGAACAAACTTTTGTAAAGTGTTTTTAGGAAAATGGATGCATAGTTCAAGTAGTGAACCTTTTTTTAATGAAGAGAGCTATTTTCAAAGTAATAGTGTGCTGCATGCAGTTGACACCAGAGGTCGTGCTTACGAAGTGAAAAATGGTTGCATAATGGAGAAGGAGATAATGGTTCCAAGAGATGAGGTACAAGTGATGGCGGATGAGGCTATGGGGAGACGTCCTAAAGCCCCAGTGTACACTTGGAATTGTAGTAGTATTTGCACTGTGCGTCAGGAATCTATTGATAAATTTCGTGAGTTTCTAAGAGAATATAGTAAAAAAAGTGTAAAACAGAAGATTAAGGTGCTTCAAAGTCTGGATCCATGCAGAGTGAGAGAGAATACTGGTTTGCAGGGTCATTCTCTGGCTTGTCTATCTAGAAAAGTGTGTAATAGTGTTTTCCATCATTTTAGGATGCTGGCTGTTCATCATACTGAAATGAGAAAGTTTGTGAGACGGTTGTATTTTGCTAAAAGTCCAGCAATAAAGTTAGATGAATTGAATAGGGCTCTGTTCCGTGGATCGGTATCAGATGTAGAGAAGGTTGTTGATGAAATTCAGTTTTGTTACTTTGGTCCTGAACAAAACAGTGCAGAAAAGGACACAGTAAATGAGGAAGAAGTGGAAGAGAATGTAGAACCCTCTGTAAGTAAGACATTTAATGATCACATAACAAAATTTGCAATAATCTCTAATGAAAGACCAAATATTACTTGTATTTGTTGCCGCAGAACTCATTATAGAAAACAAACCAGGTATGTTGATCTCTATAGAAAAAGTGAAAATGAAGATAATTATAAGTGGAAGGATTTTGCCACATATATATTTCTTGAAAATTGTTTTGAATTGGGTGAAGTTCAGCGTATTTGTAAATACTGTTATAATAAGTTAGAAGAAAATTGAATGCCGACCAGAGCTGTACATAATAATTTAGAATTGGATGCAATTCCTGCTGAACTTTCTGAATTAAATACATATGAGTCTATACTCATTCAATGTGTTCATCCGTTCCAGACCATAGTACGTATGGAGCCCAAAACTGGTAAATTACCTCCTTCAGATTTACTGAGAGGTTTAAAAGGTAGAGTGGTGTATTTGCCCTTGGATTTGAAAAAAAATATGGAAACTATTGATGCGGATACTTTGGAAACTGAACCATTAATTATTCTGGTTAATGGTGTACCTATAAAGAATAAGAAGATTTGGCAGGAGCTGGTAGATGTACGGAAAGTACAAAGAGCAAATTTGTATTTGAAAAGGAATAACAAATGGTATGAATCAATTTATATAGAAGAAGAAGAAGAAGAAGATTTACAAGAAGACACAGAAACACCAACTGGACAAATTGAAAAAGTGGACAAGTCAAAGGAAGAAGAAATTTATGAACATTTTAGCATACATCCTCTTCATTCAAAAGAAGTTATGGGAGACAATATTGATCTGTTTCAGATGAAGAAAGCAAAAGGAACTCCCGTGAGTGTATGGGAGGAGAGCTTGGAAGCTCGATGTTTTCCCCAGCTGTTTCCTACAGGAAAAGGAGGACGATACGATGAACGTCCGGAACAGATTCCAGCTTCTGAGTATCGGACTACAAGACTATATGCCGAAGATCCCAGATTTCGACAAAGTATTCCTTATTTGTTCCATCTTTTATTTGAAAGCGACTTGTCTGCACTGTCTTATGCAGTAAATCACATTTTAAAAAGTGGAGTACATTTACAAAATGTGTCTGCTAAGGATTTTATGGAGAAAGTGCAGCACCGAGATGATCATTTGGAAACACAACTGATCAATCTGATGGCTTGTCAGCGTGGGACAAATGAATATTGGTACCGACGTCATGGTGAATTAAAATGCATGTTACGGAATTTAGGAACACCAACATGGTTCGTTACTCTAAGCTGTGCTGAGTACGCTTGGGATGATTTACTGGATTTTCTACGAGAGGCAAATTCAAACATTAAAAACATCGAATACAAGACAGCAGGAGAACTGTGCTCATTGGATCCGGTTAATGTTTGCAGATATTTCAATCATAGATTTGAGGCTATGATGTCGTTCATCTGCAATAAAAAAAATCCACCTCTAGGAGAAGTAGTGGATTTCTTTTGGAGAAAAGAGTACCAGGCAAGAGGTGCTCCTCATATTCATATGCTGTTGTGGATCAAGGATGCCCCAAAGTTTGGAACAGATGCTGATGAAGCAGTGTTATCTTACATTAAAGAATATGCAACATGTGCTATACCAAAAAGCACAGAAGATAAAAAGTTAAAGGAGCAAGTTTTACGTTTCCAAAGTCATCGGTGTGGAAAATACTGTCGACGGAAATACAAGAGCAAAGATAAATACTACACTAAATGTCGATTTGGATTTCCTAGACCTGTTCTTTCAAATGGAAGAGTAAACAGTTTTATGTCATCTGTGAGACATACTATCACAAGAAAATCACCTAAGAATACCTACAACCTTAAAAGAAAAGAAGAATCAAAAAATATAAATGACTACAACCCAGTCATTTTATCCATGTGGAATGCTAACATGGATATACAGTATGTAGCTGACAATTCCATTGCTGTTGCTCGATATGTAACGTCTCACATTACGAAATCAGAAAAAACAGAATTGAAGGAAATGTGGGAAGAGATTTCTCACGAGAAGACTGTCAGTAAGAAGCTGTACAGTTTCAGTTTGAAGATGTTATCGCATCGAGAAATTGGATCCTACGAATGTTCAGATAGGTTATCTTCTGCAAGTCTCTACTCGAAATCAAGAAGAATAATTTGGGCAAGTTTAGGCCTTGCAGCAATGAGAAATCGGGTACTGAAATCTGTTGGAGAAATTGAATATTTGGCCGAGAATGACCCAGAAAGTACAGATATTTTGAAATCAAACATGTTGGACACATATTACCCAAAGAGAAGTCATCATCTGGAGAACATGTGTCTGTATGAAGTGCTGCAGAACTACATTTATTCACGGAAAGCCGCAGAAGACATCAACAATGGAAAATATAAAGTCATTGGTGAGGAAGGATGTTTGGTGAAGCAAACAAAAGGAAGTTTGATAAATCACAGGAAGCTGAGTTGCGACACTACTGACAAAAAGGAATTTTACTACTTGGCTCTTTTACAGCTGTTTAAACCATGGCGTACAGAGGAAGAACTACTGGGAGAATTTCAAAGCTATGAAGATTCTTTTAATGCTTGCAAAGACAGCATACAATGCAGTACATTCTCAACTTATCTGCAAATGTTAAATGAAGAAATTGAACAGGAAACTACAATTGCAGCAGAAGTAGCTAGAGACAGTTCTCAGGACAGCCAAAGTTCAGGAACACTCAGTCAAGATCCCCTAGGACAACCAATCGTTGAAAATGAAGCATCAATAGCCATGAATGAAGTGGAAACAGCTATGAATCAAGCTCAAGAAGAATTTATAGACTTACAAAATTTGGAAAGACAACTGAACGAAGAGCAGCAACAAATTTATGAAGAGATCAGAAACAAAATTGATCACGGATTTCTACATGAAAAAAAAAGAGTGCTCATGCACATCATTTCATCCAATCAGGATGTATGTAAGCGGACAAGCTGGAACTGGAAAAAGTTTCCTTATAAAAGTCATCAGAAGCTACCTACAGCAAAAAACGGATTCTACTTTGTCTTGTGTGGTTACTGCTCCAACTGGGTTAGCAGCATATAACATAAAAGGAATCACTTTACATCGTTTGCTAATGTTACCAGTGGAGCATGAGAACAAAATACAATACAACAAGCTAACTGGAGAAGCATGCTTGGAAGTTTCAAGAGTATTGAAGAAGATGCAAGTTCTCATTATTGATGAGGTGAGCATGGTCTCAAACTTAATGCTTGCCTTTGTGCATTTAAGAATGCAGCAAATTCTGAAGACAGACTATGACGTGTTATTTGGAGGAAAACACGTCATAGTTTTTGGAGATCTTTTGCAACTTACTCCAGTTAAAGGACAACCAGTGTTTAATACTGTGACACATGAAGACACAAAGAAGTCATTGGGAAGCATCGGTAATGCAAATATTTGGTCCTTCTTTGAGTACAAGGAACTAACTACTAATATGAGGCAAGCAAACGATGAAGAATATGGAAGTATTCTGAAAGATATCAGAATTGGACTACTCACTGAAGCTGGCAAAAAAGCATTACAGAGTCGGCTGCTACATAATTTATTTCCAAAGGAAGAAATAGTTGCAGAGAAGATATACAAGAACATTGCAGAAAAGAAAAGTGTCATCTGCTTAATGCCAACTCTACGTGAATGCTCAATATTCAATGAGGAGCTTTTGAAATTGGAAAAGGAAGATATCAGGAAATTGGAAGCAGTGGACAAAATTGAGGATGGAAGAATTACTGTCACATTAACAGGCACACTGAAAAATAAATTGGATTCACTAGAGAAGAACATTTCCAAAACAGCTGGATTAGAAAAAAATCTATATGTTTGCATGAACTGTAGAGTATTTTTAAGGAGAAATTTGGATGTTGAAAAAGGTTTAGTTAATGGAGCTATGGGAAGAGTTGTGGGTTTTATTAATTATCAGAAAAAAGATGGAATTGAATGTTTAAAAATAAAATTTGATCAGATAGAAGAAGTTAAAGACATTTGTCGTTGTTCAGTTCGTTTCATGCTTGTGAAAGATTTATATGTACGTAGGAAGCAGTTTCCGTTTTCTCTAGCATATGCTGTAACTATTCACAAGTCTCAAGGATTGACTGTAGATTGTGCATTTGTGAACATTGGTTCAACTGTGTTCAAAGAAGGTATGGCATATGTTGCTTTGTCACGAGTGAAAACATTATCAGGTTTATTCATGATAGACTTTGATGACTCAAAAGTTAGTGCTGATGCAAATTGTGTAAAGGAGTATAATAGATTAAGAAGAAGCTATGCTCCTCATTTAGGTCAGTATCCTGTGTTGGAGAAACGTGTAGTTTCTCGTAAAAGGAGAAATGAGAATATCTGTAATGAAGATGTACAGAGGAGGAAAAAAAAGAGGAGTGATGTAATTGCAAGCAAAAAGAAAAAGGAAAATGAAGAACAGGTTCTAGGATGTCATTTTGGAAATAGCTCTGGTGTCAACTGCTACGCTAATGTAGTGCTGAATGTTGCATTTTATCTGGAAAGTGTGCAAGAGCAGATAATAGTAAATCAGAGAAAAAGATTCTGTTCTGAGTTGAGTCTCCTTTTTCAAAAGCTGAGTAATGATAAAACTCAAATAGAAAGTGCCACTGAAATTAGAAAACTTTTAGATGTATGTTCAGGACGAACACAGTTTTCTCAAAATGTACAGCAAGACGCACAGGAATTCTTGATGTTTTTCTTCAGGTACTGGAAGAAGAAGGGGTTCCCATTAAAAAATTATTTGGTCTCTCTTATAAATGGGAACATAGTTGTGAAAACTGTTATAATATATGTGGCTCTAATGTTGATTCTGAAAGGTTTATTTATTTAACATTGCCAGAAAGTAAAACAGTCACTTTTGCTAAATTAGTTAAAGATGCTAATCATAGCATGGAATGCAGTGAGTGTCAATCTGACATGTTTTCAACGTTAATTTTAAAGGAATACGGACAGTATGTAATTTTAATGATGCAACGCTGTAAAGCTGATGGTTCAAAATTAGATACTTTAATAAAGAAGTTTACAGGACAGCAATTATCAATTTCAGGAAAAACTTTTGTAACAGTTGCAATAATTTTCCATGATGGACCTACTGTAACTTCTGGACATTACACAGTTTATCTTAAATGTGTAAAAGGCTGGACACTGTGTAATGATTCCCAATTGATTTTTAAGCAACGTTTGCCTTTTGATTTAGCAAATTCCTATCTAATCTTCCTGAAACCTAAATTTTAGAGAGATTTGGCAACATCTGGACAAAACAATTTTACAATTTTATTGGATTACCAGTGGAATTTTCAAAAAAAATGATTTTACAAATTACCATTTGGCCTAATGGAAAGGTAACCAATTGTAATGTGGACTTTTTTAATTTTTAATGAAACTTTGGAAAAACAAAAATTTAGACAAAATCGGTAACATCTGCACAATTTAAATTTTGGAATGTTATTGGATTGCCATTGGAAATTTATTCAAAAAAGATTTTTAAAATTACTATTTGGCCATGCGGAAAGGTAAACAATTCTATTGTGGACTTATTTAATTATTAATAAATCTTTCGGAAACCAAAATGTTACAGAGAATCGGTGAGATCTGTACAATTTAAACTTTAGTTTTTTATTGGATTAACATTGGAAATTTAAGATTACTATTTGGCCTAAAGGAAATGGAACCAGATGTATTGTGGAGTTATTTGAGATATATTTTTGGGATTATACTTCTGAAACAAAAATATCAGGCGGTATTTTAAAGAAATAAGTATTGATATTAGTTGATATTTTTTTAGAATATTATGCATTTCTATAATGTTATGTTTAAGTTAAAAGAGATTCTGGGCTTTTTTTATACAATCTTTGAGATTGTTATTTTTTTGCCCGCTGTTAAATGATGAATGCAATTGCTTTCTCAATTTATAGTGAAATGCAATATATTCTGAAAACAGCAAAAAAAAAAATTTTGGGGAAAAATATGTAAATATGTGTACTGTATTATAAAATGTTTTATTAAATATTAATACTTTTTTCTTTTTTTTCAGATTGAGATAGATAATTTTCGAAAACTAGAACCATTTTTAAAGCAATTAAAAAAAAATGTAAATGAATAAATATTTTTTTGAGTGGGTATGGTAAGTCAAAAATATCATGGTCCCTTTTTTCCACTTCTCCACAATCACATTTTCAGTTTTTCTTTGTAGTCTCTCAAGGACCTTGTAATGTGATAATTGATTTTTAGTGTTTTTAAAAAAAAATAATAATAATTACGCGTACCGTACGCGTACGGTAAAAAAAAAAACCAAAAAAAAGTTTTAAAAACATATATAAAAAATAGATGAAAGGTAAGGTTGGCTCTTAAAAGAGCCGTTGTGTTCATGCAGGGACAGAGGAAAGAAAGAATGGGAATATTAGACGGTACGACAAGTGTGCTGATCTATTTTATTGTTCACTAGGGAAATACTGGTCTCCATATAACAAATTAGATCATGACAAGTGGCGCACCGTATTTCAACCCTCAGAAACCGAGGGTTAATTTCCTGAGGAGAAGAAAAAGGAGATGCTCCCCCCACAGATGAAGGGCTCACCTGACCTGCAGAAGAAGGACTCGGCACTGCAGATGATGGTCCAGGCTGAGCTGCTGTGGATGTGCTTGGTTGATTTACTGAAGGGTTACCTTCAGTAAGTCGAGCATGTGTCCTTCTGTGTACATCCTTAAGGTGTCTCATCATGGTGTGATTCCCGAAGGAATTCTTCCTGTCGGGATTCCCTCTTGAAAGTACACGGCCACACAGCTTACAAGTCACTAAGGGTGCATTTACCTTTTGCTGGCCCTCTGGAAAAGAAAAATACTCCCATATGAAAGAGGTCTTTTGTTTCCTCGCTCTCTGCCTCAAGGTAGTGCTGCTAGCCTCACTCTCAGAAGGGCTCTGCTGTTCTGCCATCGTATCACAAAGACAACCCAGCTCCTTCTCCTAAGGGATCACAAGCAGAAATGAGGGGAATGGGTGTGGTGTAGGAGAGTTCTAGAACTGAAAGTAGTTTCAACCAATCAAAAGTTGTGTTTCATGATCACATGACCAACCGTACGCTTACGGTGCGCTTACGGTGCGCTTACGGCAAAAGTACGCATGCGCGTAAAAAAGACACGCGCTCGCGCGCATGCGCATAACAGTCACTCCCCAACACTTCCGCGTAACGTGCGCGTGTAGCGTACACCCGTACGCGCCCCACGCGCAGTACGCGCGGCTACGCAAATTGCGTAACTATACGCAAACAGCATAGATAAATTACGGACATTGCGTAAACCGTACGCTTACCGTAAGCTTACCATACGCGCACTAAAAAAAAAAAAAAAAATCATATTTTCAAAGTTATACTAATATATCTTACCTGTTTGGTAAAAAAAAAAAAAAAATCTTGCAATATTGCAGATTTTAAAGAAAAACAACAGTGTTTTAAGAGAATAAAAAGTTTTTAAAAAAACTTGTTTTTTTTTTAAAAAAAACATTTAATATAAGAATTTATAAAAAAAAAAAAAAAAAATCAATAAAAAAAAATATGGGAATCACATATGTTATAGCTAAGAATTAGCATTTAAAAAACCATACAAATTCACTGAAAAAACCATGGGTTTCACACACGTTATAGTTAGAAATTAGCATTTAAAAAACCTTGCAAATTCACTGAAAAAACCATAGGTTTCACACATGTTATAGTTAGGAATTAGCATTTAAAAAACCTTGCAAATTCAGTGAAAAAACCAAAGGTTTCACACATGTTATAGTTAGCTGGACATTTCACTCGTAAAAAACCAATGAAATTCCCCCGTTATAGTTAGTTCAGCTAACTATAACTCGCGCGCCCGCAATGCACTGCTGATGACGTCACATATTACATCACTCATGACATGGTCACTGACATCACTCATGACATCACTGATGACATCTCAAATGACATCACTGATGACATCACTGATGACATCATCCTTGTGATAGAGTGGCAGACCTCCTCTTCCCCTAATATAACCTTTGATACACACATTCAAAAATAGAGACTGAAATTTTCAAAACAATGGACATACCAATACCAGTTACAAGAACCTCTTAAGTAATTCTAAGAACCACATACACATCCACTCATTCACCAACAGTCCTATACAGTCACTCATACATGCACTCACTCATCATATGTACTCATACACCTATACATCCTGTTACACAATGCCACTCATCCATAGAGTTACTCACACATACTCACTCATGCTAATAAAGAAACAAACATACATTTATTAGCTTATACAGTTATACACACACCACCACACTTACTTCTACAGAAACTTACACATACTTAGTCTTATAAACAATCACTTATAGAAACACATACTTATTCATACAGGAACTCTTTCAATCTCTCACTCTCACATATACTCACTTATATACACCAATAGTCACATATACTAGTTTAAAACATATGTAGTTACTCATAAAGACACTATTGAGACAGTCATTCACTCACTAACACAACCATTCACACACTCATCCACCCATACAGTCCTGCACACATGCTGTCTTCAACACATACAAAGAGTGAATCACTCATTCATGCACCTATGCACTACATAATACCCCCCACCGAACCATACAGACACTCAGACTGATACTCAAAAAAACAACTAATAACCTATATAGACACCCATGAAGCTACTCACCAACCCATGCAGCCACTTATACACAAAGTGAGAGACTGATACAGATATTTTCGTATTTAAACATTACTCAGTAAGCCATGTATTCACTATGATACACTTAATCAGTCAGTAACACAATAAATTTTTCAAAAACAAAGCATCCATTTAGACACTTATATACCCATTTATTCTTCCATTGACCTTGAGATATACATATATAAAACATATTTAATTTTCAGAAAAACACACATTCACTGGATGATGTCATCAGTGATGTCATCAGTGATGTCATTTGAGATGTCATCAGTGATGTCATGAGTGATGTCAGTGACCATGTCATGAGTGATGTAATATGTGACGTCATCAGCAGTGCATTGCGGGCGCGCGAGTTATAGTTAGCAGAACTAACTATAACGGGGGAATTTCATTGGTTTTTTACGAGTGAAATGTCCAGCTAACTATAACATGTGTGAAACCTTTGGTTTTTTCACTGAATTTGCAAGGTTTTTTAAATGCTAATTCCTAACTATAACATGTGTGAAACCTATGGTTTTTTCAGTGAATATATATATATATATATAAAAGAAAAATATATGAAGGAAGCTTACAATCAGCTCAATGACAGAACTTGCTACATTAGATGTAATGGAACTGATCTAAAAACAATGTATACTACTTTCAATAAGAAGTTATCAACATGGAAATCGACTAACCTGATTACCGGACAAGAATTCAAATTCTTAAAAAATGACTTTCCTGTGGTGCCTACCATCTACTTTGTACCCAAAATCCACAAAGACCCCGTTAATCCGCCGGGAAGACCCATCATCTCGGCGAGGAATGGATGTCTGGAACACACATCACAATATGTGGATTTCTTCTTACAAAGCATAGTGAAGGCCTTGCCTTCATATGTGCAGGACACAAGTGACTTCCTACGCAAAATTGATAACGTAGTTTGGAAACCCAGCTTTGTACTAATTGCCCTTGATGTAAGCTCACTGTACACTAGTATCCAGCATGCAGATGGCCTAAGGGCATTGGAATACTTTTTGGACAAATCAATGGGTAATCTGGTTGGGCATAAATTGATGTTGATAGAAATGGTTAAGTTTTATCTGTTCAACAACATCTTCATGTTCAACAACCTTCTTTACAGGCAGTTAAGAGGAGTTGCGATGGGGGCCAGCTTCTCCCCAAGCTATGCATGCTTACACATGGGCTGGTGGGAGGAGCTGGTCCTCATGACAGAACACACTGAGGCTATGGAAAACAATGTTAAGCTATGGCTACGCTACATAGATGATCTTTTTATTGTATGGGATGGTAGTCTTAGCAGCGCACAGGATTTTTTACAGGCCATTAACAAACAATCTAAACCTACAATTCACTGCTAACATTAGTGCCACCTCAGTGAATTTCCTTGATACGGAAGTGTATGTCAGCAACCATAAAATCAAAACCAAACTCCACCGCAAGGAAACTGCTGGAAATTCAACACTACATGCTAGTAGCTCGCATGTTAAACATTTATTAAACAGCATTCCCTACGGTGAGATGCTCAGACTCAGAAGAATCCACAGTGAGGATAGTGATCTACAAACAGCCCAAATAGATTGTAAACAAAGATTCTTAGAAAGAGGCTACTCTGACAAAATCATAACCAATGCCATTACAAAATCTATGCGCATGAACAGAGCTGAACTTCTCAAAGAGACAGAAACAAAAACCACGACCAACACCACAGAGACTAGAACAGGAACCAACACTAGGATAAATGCAAATGAATTTAGAATCATCATCCAATATAGTCAACAACACAAAAAGGTTGAGTCTATTATAACCCGCAATTGGCCTCTGATTTTAAGTGACCCAGTGATAGGCCCTATTTTGCCTAAAAGGCCCTCGATAACATATAGCCGAGGTCGCTCAATGAGGGACGAACTGGTTAAAACCAGTCCGGAAATTATAGAATCAACAAACTGGCTACAAACGCATACTGGCTTTTTTCATTGCAAAACATGCAAGGCATGTCAACAGGGTGAGAATAAAACTACATACATCACCCCACTTGATCAAAAAAAGCACAGAATAGATAAACTCCTCACATGTAAAACTGAATATGCGGTTTATGTTTTGTCATGCCCGTGCAATCTACTGTATGTAGGTAGCACAAAACTCCAAGTGCATAAGAGGGTTTTACAACATCTAAGGGCGATCAACAATCAAGACAACACATACCCAGTGGCCCGGCATTTTAAGGCCAAACATGATTCTAGAAGTAAAGAACTTAAATACTTTGTCATTGATTCTATTCCGGCCAGTAGGAGGGGCGGTAACAGGGAACAAAAACTGCGCTCCATGGAAACGAGGTACATCCTAGAGCTCAACACCAAACAACCCTTTGGCCTTAATATCACTGAGGACCTTTACACATGCCTTTAAATATGACTCTCATAACATATGAACTTTGTTATTTGCACTCATTTCCTAAAAACAACATATTTTCATACACCTTTTAGCCTTTTTATGTGGGATTTTAGAAATCGGGAAGTTTTTATTGTATTTATTAAATTGTTGAAATAAGATGGATTGAAAAAACATAAAATGTTTTTTATACATAATTATTTGATGTATAATATATTTTTATTAAGCACATATATATATTTTATCTATTATAGATTGAATTCTTAGCTTATTTAATATTTAATATTTATATGTTGTCATTTCATCTATGTGTGAAAGTTCCTGATTCTTTTACAATTATAAGTATGATATCATTATTCCCTTCAATATGCATTCCCCACATGTGGTTATCTTGAAAATATTCACCCTGGAAATGCCTGTGAGACTATGCTTGCAAATCTCCGATTGTGTTGATTACTAGCCCATTTACTATTTGATGTCTTGCATTTTGCTCTTGTCGACAAACACATAGAAGGGGAATTGCAGGGGCTCCTAGCAATCTTTAAAACCCCCGGCTCAAATCGTTTTGAGTATACATCTTAAATACTATCTCAGTATAAGATGAGATGTTTGTCACGTCCACACACTCTCTCTTTTTTTGGGTATTTAACCTGAATCTATTATGCTCCCAGATCAATTTGGTGTCATAAATTTGTCAAAGACTTGTCAAAGAAAATGAAAGAAAAAAAGAAAAAAAGATAAGAAACTAGCTCTCTTGAATTTTAAAACTCACTTTTGCACTAATTTTGCACTTTATCTTGAGTGGTTTTATGTATAAAAAATTTGCAGCATACACGTCATTCTTGATGGACTTGGACTTACTAAAAACGCGGTTATTTGACACGTAATGTGCAGTTATTTTACACTACGTGCCTTGATTATTAAGTAGATTTATCTTGTTATTTTTAGGTGTTCCATGAATGGTTTTAAGTAATTCTGTTATGGAAATATTTTTTAACCGCCGTATTTGTAGTTCATTACTAGTCTTTCGTCCATGTCATTTGCTTTTGTATGCTTACATGCTCCAATGACTGCGTCTGCAATTATATGCTATTTAAACCAATGTAAACTCTCACACTGTGTCATGTGATCAAGGCCCGTGGGAAGGGCTGAAACGCGTCATGGCGACCTCTTACACCGATTAAACTCTTTTGCACCGATTTGTGGTCCGTATCCGTTTGTTTGCCTGAAGGAGTACGCAGTACGAACAGAGCATCTAAATATATATATATATATATATATATACATATATATATATATATATATATATATTATATATATATCCAACCAAAGGTGCCTCTGATCTTAGGAACGCCACTCCACACAGAACAGGTTTCCAACCTTTTAATTACTGGCATCTGCATTCAAAAGTTAGGTAAATTTTTGTCCCCTACGCGTTTCGAAGCAGCATGCTTCTTCTTCATGGGGTGGGCAGCAATTGACGAAACCGGCCACAACGTCATTTCCCCTTTTGATGTATGCTAACTCCAGTGATGCATACTGGGCGCTGTAGTCGCACAAGTTAACCCTTTCAGGTAGGGTTCGTCAAAGAGCCTTATTTACTCAGAGGCACCTTTGGTTGGATATATACATATATATATATGTACACGTGATACACCTTTTAAATGACGCCTGTGCGCACCTGGGCGCTTGTGCTCCTGTCCGTGATCAAGGTTAAAAGCTGAAACATTGGGCGAAAAGGAAATAGGCGCTTTGTAAAGACTCTTGAAATAAAGCAACTTTCAAGGTATTGGGCCTCACATCGTGTTCTTGCCAGTGTGGTGTTTGTGGGCTGCTCCGTGCCCATTTAGTGAGGCTACCCTGAAGGGCCTGAGGCTCCGGAAACGGGGGAACGCTGTTGCTTCTTTTGATGTTAATTGAGGAGCCTGGCTCACTCACGCCTTCCAACCCACGAAGGGATGACTACTGAGCAAAAGGTATGGCGCTTGGAAGGGATTTAAAGAGGGATGATTTCCTGCTTTAATCGTGCCTGAAAGATGCCGTATTTTCTTGAGCCAAATACTCATGGACTTAAACTCACCTGCCTTCTGTAAAATCGATTCCATGTAAATATCAGTGCTTGTGTAACAGTTATTACCATCAAGGTAACAAAACATCTTTGGATTGCCAGTTCATAATTTAAAAAAATGCACAGTGCACTTTGGGAACGGTAGTACTGTTTAATTAGTCACGTGATACACCTTTTAAATGACGCCTGTGCGCACCTGGGCGCTTGTGTTCCTAACCGTGATAAAGGCTAAAAGCTGAAACGTTGGGCGAAAAGGAAACAGGCGCTTTGTAAAGACTCTTGAAATAAAGCAACTTTCAAGGTATTGGGCTTCACATCGTGTTCTTGCCAGCGTGGTGTTTGTGGGCTGCTCCATGCCCATTTAGTGAGGCTACCCTGAAGGGCCTGAGGCTCCGGAAACGGGGGAACGCTGTTGCTTCTTTTGATATATATATATGCCCTTCAGCTGATTTTGACTATACGCAGAGCAGAATAGATCTGTTTCAATTCACTCGAAAACTCAAATTGAAAAAATGGTTTGCCACCAAAGTTAAAGAACCGGTTGTTAACAGTGTTGAAATGTTAAGCAAAATACAAATTGATGATATCAATATGCTCCATATGTTACATGATTTAGCTGGGGATTCAGAAACTAACCAAGATCCTAATCTCAGCTTGATCAATGATAACATTAGATTGGATCTGAACCATGACAGTGGCTTAAGACCGAAATCAATGTTTTTACCTCAAATAATGAATGAAACAATTGATTTGTTTGAAAAAGGCGTAGCCAAGGAGTTTGTTAAACTATCTAAGAGGAGATCATATGCAAAGAACAATTTAACTAGACAACAAAGAGATGCGATATCAACATTGAAAAATGATACCAGCATAGTGATAAAAAAATCTGACAAAGGGGGTAATGTGGTTGTACTGTCAAAAGAAGCATACTTAAAGGAAGGATTAAATCAGGTACAAGACACCACGAGATATGAAAAGAGTAGTAAAATTAAATATGATGCAGCCAATAAAAATCACCAAGACAATTTGAATGAGTGGAAAGATCGAGGTTTGCTGGAACAAGAGGAATTTAATTTTCTCAAATGTAAGCACCCCAAAATACCTGCCCTCTACCTTTTACCTAAATTGCATAAGGATCAAACAAACCCCCCTGGAAGACCCATCGTATCCTCCAGAGGTAGTTGTTTGGAGAACACTTCTAGGTACGTTGACCATTATTTACAACCATTGGTACAATCTCTTCCATCTTACCTTAAAGACTCAGGACATTTCTTACAGAAGCTCGAGACAGTCAACTGGCAGCCAGGCTGGTTACTTATGAGCCTGGACGTCAATAGTCTGTACACCAGCATCCCCCATGATCTTGGCATTCAAGCATGCAGGCATTTTTTAAGACATAGATCACTGTCACTATTGTTCCACACGGAAATGATGTTGGACATGATCCTGACATGTCAGACACAAAATTTCTTTCTCTTTGATGGCCAAATCTATCGTCAAACCCTTGGGACTGCGATGGGTACTTGCTTCGCCCCCAGCTTTGCAGGTCTCTACCTGGACTGGTGGGAGGAGCAAGTAGTCAACAACCTGGACCAGTTTAACACCAACGTAAAAAGCTGGATGAGATACATAGATGACATTTTTTGCATCTCGGAAGGTAGCATTGAACCTGTTTGTCGAGTTACTCAATGTGAATACTTTTAATCTTACTTTCACTAGCCATATCCATGCTGAAAGTATTGACTTCTTGGATCTTAAAGTCAGGATCGAGAGTAACAAACTTTCCACGGTACTCTTTAGAAAAGTTACTGCAGGAAATAGTCTGTTACACGCCGATAGTTGTCATCCAAGAAGCCTAATTAACAGCATTCCTCTTGGAGAGCTTCTAAGGGCCAAACGTAATTGCAGTACAACTAATGAGTATGAAAAAGAAAAGTTGATAATTTGTGAACGTTTTAAGATGAGAGGCTACAATAAGACGTGCATTAATGAGGCATGTAAGGAAGTAGACAAAAGACAAAGAAATGAGTTAGTTAAGAACCATTCTGAACCAACAACACAAACCAGTAAAAAAGTATCGAATGTACGTTTTATCACGACTTTTCACACTAGGTCCTTTGTGGTAAAAAATGCACTAAAAAAATACTGGGAAATTTTGAAACTTGACAAAGATTTGGTTAAATGTATAGAAGAATACCCCCAGATCACCTACCGTAAATCCAAGTCTCTCAAAGATACTGTTTGTAGAACTTTATCAACTTCAAATACCAAAACAAGCACAATACAGGGGTTTTACACCTGTGGAAAATGTAAAGCCTGCAAATACAGTACTAACTGTAAAGAAGTACAATTGTCACATGAAATGAAACCCTTCAAAATTTTAAAACACTATACATGTAACACTGAATATGCTGTCTATGCCCTCAGATGTCCCTGTGACAAATACTATATAGGGAGTACCATCCATAAGGCTAAAAAACATGTATTGGAACATCTGAGGGCCATTAAAAACAATGACAAGCAATACCCCATTGCCAGACATTTCACAGCCTGCCATAATCAAAATAATTCTAAACTGTCCTTCTGTGTTCTAGATAATATCCCTGTCAGAGAGAGAGGGGGTGATAGAATTCAAGAATTGAGACGACTTGAGTCTAGAATGATTATTAAATATCATACCATGCAACCAGCAGGACACAATGGGGATGAAGGGTTATCAGTACATTTGGGTTAATCGTCAGAACTCTATATACCTTATGGCAATTCTGAACAACATGAAGTTTGACTGAAAGGAGACCAACTTTTTTAATTGGTTTTTAATGCTCATTTCTTTTAATGTATAAATTAGCTATGTAAACAACAAAATATTTTTCCTCTGTTTAATTGCACCCTATTTTGATTATGTTTCACAGGTCTCTAATGTGGTTTAAAAGAGAGTGGGACACGACTGAATCGACTTTTTATCAAGTGCAGATAGTGCGGACACGATTAAGGAAGATAAGAAAAAATCTTTAGCAAGAAGTCATGGTTTCTTTAATTTTCTCAGCATGAAATACAAGATAGTCCTGAATGGTATGCCCACTGGGGCGTGATTGTTTAAATCAATCTGAGATTTACACTTGATAAAATAATTGCCAAAGACCCTTCAAGATGACGTGGTCGCCCACTTGGGCAGTACTGATGTGCTGAACCGGATAATGTTTAAAATATGTACTCCTTGACTGTTTTTGTGCGAATATTTCACATTAAGTCTTCCAAGCATCAACACATGAAAATGTCATATACGGAGATCTGTTGTGGCAAATGTTTACATTTTGTATGCCCTTGATAGTATTGGGCTATTGTCAGACCTACATCTACTCTTACACTGTTGCTTAAATTTTCTGAGTAATTGTAGTGCCCTAACAGGTTATTTTTGAATTTTTATTTACAATTACTGCACATTTTTACGTATTTTTGAAAAAGTCTGTTTTCCTAGCTCAAAAACCCATGCATATGGAGAATCTGTTTTCACTGTTTATCACTGTGATGTCACATGAATAATTTAAATGAAGTTGTCTTACTAACGCTCTTACTCGTGAACAAGGAGGTGTTCTCCGAAACGCGTAGAGTGACAAAGACCGTTGGAATAAAAGCACGCTGAGATGAAACTTTGTGGCCATGGCATCGTTTTTGTGAAAACGCCGTAACGATAGTTGGTGGATATATATATATATATATATATATATATATATATATATATATATATATATATATATATATATATATATATATATATGTATATACATATATATATATGTGTACTATGGGGCAGATTTATGTTCCCTGGCGCATCCCTGCAAATCAGCATGGATGCGCCAGGGAAGATGCGTCACGAAAGTTTACCCTTGCGCCACAACAGATGCGCCGCATTTACAATGCAGCGCATCGTGGCGCAAGGATACACAGATGCGTGACGCATCTGATGGCGGAAGTTTGGCGCATTGCTGGAGTTGCGTCGCAAGCACAACGCAGCTCCAGCAAGGCTTGGGGGTGCCCTATCGTTACAATGCTGCGTCAATCCTTACGCCTGCTTCAAGCAGGCGCAGAGTTTTGACGCAGCATGGCCGGAAAAGTGACTGAGTGAAATCTTGTAGATTTCACTCAGCCACTTTTCGGAGGCGTTCCTGCGCCAGAACGCCCCCCCCCCCCCCTGTGCAGGTACGCCCACATGTTGCGCAAGCTTTACAACGTAACGCATCTCCCTAGATGCGTCACGTTGTAAATGGGGCGCAACATGGCGCAGGGTTTACGCCGCCGCTGCAACACAAAAGTGACGCAACGGCGGCATAAAAGTGGCGCAAGTCCATTATAAATCTGCCCCTATATATATATATATATATGTGTGTACAAAAGGGCCATCTAGTGGAGGGCCCACAGGCCTGCCTTTGAAGGTGATTGCCAAAGAGCCCCCACACAAAGGTGGGGCAGGAGTGTGGCGCAATTGCGCTGATGAATTGGGGCTCAGACCCTACCTCTACAAATGAAGCCTACCTGGAAGAGAGGCTTCACGCCTGCCTTGTAATGGCAGATATTTGGAGGCCCCAATGCGGAGGAGAGGTAGGAGTGCACCGTGATTGCAGACAGAAGGCTGCAGCCAATTGGCACATTAAGGTAGAATAATGTCCTGGAGGCCCTGAGCTGCATAACTGGAGCCTGGAGTGGTGGGAATAGAGGCTCCTGCAACTGTGTACTAAGGGTCCCTGGTGGATGCACTGTGGATACAGAGGAGGACCTCCACTGGAGGTACACTAGGAAAGTGAACTGCACACCCAACCCTGGGGTGGAAAGCAATTGAACTATTCAGGGGCCACCTTTACACAATGCTGCAGTGAACTCTGATATAACAATGGGAAAGGAGAAGAATGCAAAGCCGGCAGAGTCCAATAAACTTGCGAACTATTCACATGCATTGAACACATGGCATGTCGCTGATGGGCCTGGAGACCAGCAGGGAGCGGTGGGTTCCCCAATCCCTACTACGGCAGACTTCTTGGCTGAACTCAAGAGCTTCTGGGAGGAAGTGGTAATAAGAATCGTCTCAGTCACACAGAGGTAAATTTCCTCAGGGTAGATCTTCTAAAGGTGACAGAGATGGTCATCCTAGCGGAGAAACATGTAACGGAACTACAGCAGGAGGTGAGAGTGATAAAGTAGAGTGTTTCTATGCTATGACAGGTGACGCAGCACCTGGTGGTGTGGCTTGAGGACTAAGAGGGGAGATCAAGATGAAAAAATCTTCAGTTTAGTATGTTCCGAGAAAGAGCATAGTGGCAATTGACTGAACATTTCCTGGAGGACTGGATTACTAACACACTGCGTCCAAATGTCTTTCTTTACTGTTGAACAAGTGCACAGCATCCTGGCTCTGTAGCCGTGACTGGATGCACCCCCAGGGCAATTATTGCACACCTCTTCTATTTCAGGGGCACAATGCTATCCTGCAGCATTTCTGTGTGTGGGTACTACCCCAGTTAGAAGGTAGAAGTTTCTCCATTTACCTAGATTAAACTAAAAAAGTGCAAGACATCCTACATGGACGGAAGACGGTGTTAGATTTCCATGGTGTATAGGGCTTTGTGCGAGGACCATCTGGCACCTCCTCATAGAATACAGGGCAAATGAGAATACAACTTCCACTGAGGAATGGGAGACGATACATGGAGGGTTGAGGACAATATCTTCTAACGCTCAATCTCAAATTGACACAATGCAAGCATATATGTCAAGAGTCCCATACACCCAAAACTCTTCAAGTCATTTAACCCTTGCGTGCAGCAACCCGTACTTAGTGCTTGGGAAACGGGGCTGACATTTTGCATGTGGCCTGGTCCTGCCCTTCACTGGCACCCAACTGGTGCAAAATCCTAGATAAAATGAACGGGACCATTGGGTGGAATGTACAATTAAATGTTAAGCAGGTTTTGCTGAGTTTAATTCCCTCCCCGATGGTAAAAAGTTGAGTAGGAAGTTTTGGGGCTATTGCTGGCAAAATGACGTATTGCTATCAGATGGTTTGCGTTAGAACCCCCGTGCTGTGATGAATGGCTGAGAGATGTCTCATAGTGGGCTGTCGCTGAAGAGGTGCATATGAGACTCCCTCGGAAGGATGAGAAACTGGGGCATGACCCGCAGGCGTGGGCAGCTATACTAGAGGCATTGCAAGACCCCTAGAATGACTGGCCCCCATTAGGGAAGGCATTACGGAATGGAATGTGGACTGCATGTGAATATGGCCTGTGACTACATTGACTGGGTGTTGTTGAAACCTCATAGAACCCCACTGCTGAGGCCGCGGGCAGGAAACCCCTGGGATGGCTACCATGAGGTCAAGATGTCAAATAGTAATGTTAATGTCCAATATGGAACAGATTAGGCCTGGGCTAAATTTCCGTTCCGCTCGCGGAAATTGCGATAATTTGACATTTTCGCGTACCGCGGAGAGCGCGAAAATGTCAAAATTATCACATTCCGCCACTTAGCGATAATTTGTTTCTTGCTTGCGCTGTAAAATAATACATTCTTGCGCGCGTGCAATCGCCTTACCTGAATCCCCACGTTCGCCGACAAGTTTTCCCGATCCGGTCGCGTTCTCAACGAGATGTTGGATTGTTGGTAGCCATTTCTCGCGACAGTTCGCGCCTGCAGTAATGTCATTGGTCGCGTGATCACGTCTTTCTTCTTGCGATCATGCACCGCGAGAAGAGTGAAAACAAGATGGCCGCGCCCGCGAGCAACCACATGGGTAAGTTGGCGAGCCGCGACCACGCAGAAAATACCGCGAACGGGCGGGAAAAAAACTTCAGCATCTTCGCGGTATTTCCGTGTGTTTGCGGAGATTTTTAACATTTTCGCGATCATTTGCGAAAGTCACTTTCGCAAATTCCGCCCACCCCTAGTATAGATAATGACTGACTAAACTTGGGGTACATTCAGTTTACCCTGGGTGCCCTCCGGTAGGAGCAGGGGTGGGTGGGGGAATGTTGGATTATTGTTCGAAACTGCAGTTATCTGGTTGCACTAGACCGGGTGAAAGTCGAAACATCAATGGAGTGTGGGCCAGACATGAGGTCGAGGTTTGTCCCAATGGAAAATGTGGTCACAGTGAGTTGCTGGCGGGACAAGCTGCAATCTGGATCCGTAGTGGGGCTCAATGATAGTGGGTTGCTGAAGAGTGGGGTCCCAGTGCATTCATTGATGAAGGAAGGTGGGAAAGCTCAGAGTGGAAAAGTCTAAAGTCTTTGCCCGAGAATACCTCAGCTGCAATCGGATGCTGCTCATGTCAGTTCCGATAAAGCTCTCTTCATTCAGACTTAGAAACGTTTCTGTAAGTAAGATCTCCCTCAACGGGGTAAGCCAGAAAGTTGAGGTCAACTGGTGATCACTGCCGACAGCTGCAGTTACCACTGAAGTCCAAGTATCTCGCATTCCTCTAGGCAGAAAGTTGGGGGGAAAAATTTAAGTCCAGTTTCCTACAGTTTGGGGAAAGGAAGAGTATGCACTAACACCAGCCAAGGTTCCAGGACAAGGAGGGCACCTCTTGGCATTAGGACTCACTCCAATAGAGGCCTGCAGCAGGGTCCAGGACAGATCCAGTTGGAACTGGTCAACTGGGCCTTTGCAGGGAGAAAGGCCTCAGGAAGCTTGTTGCGTCCCTTTACCTGAAACAGGAGGTCATATGGGGTCCTGAGTTCAAGACAAGCAGGTCGAATCTTCCTTCACGTGTCACACAGCAGGCAGTCATTCTTCAGATCTTCTCAGGTCTGGGAGTGTTCTGAGAAGAGGTCTGTGAGGTCCATTTTTATGCCCAGTGCTAACCTATGGGTGGAGGGGAAGTTTTAGTCCACCCTTAATCCAGTTCTGGTCAGTTCTTCAACTCCTACTGGGTTTGGTGCCAGCCTGGTTAGAGAGACAATGGGGAGGTAGGTTTAGGCCTGAGCTTCATATGTCAGTGACAAGGTAGTATCCTTTTTAATGTTCAGGAAGAGGCTGGACACAGCTCCACAGGCCATCCTGTAAATGGAAGAGTTTCCCTCTCTTAACCCCTATCCCATTTGTCCACTGCATTATGGGAGCAATGCACATCTGATCACAGGGGAGCCATCAGAGGTCAGGTGAAAGTTGGACACTGGCAGGAAAGTCTTTTGGTTTTAGGAAGAAAAATTCCAACTTTCTAAAAGTGTAATTTCTAAAATAATAATAAAAATCTGACTTGACCATTAGGTTGGATTTTGAATTATTGTGAAAATGAGTCTTTGAACCATTTTCCTAGCTATTCCCAAGTTCAATGTAGCACTTATTAAAGGTTATAGTGTAAAACACTTTTAACCTATGGGAGAGCCAGTCTTAACACAGTGAAAAATTACTTTGGACGTTTTTCACTGCTAGGACACGTAGATGTCCTACCTTTTAAATTCCATGTACCCTGCCCTATGAGCTTTCAAGGCCTACCTTAGGGGTGGCAGTTTAAAAATGTATACTCAGCCTGCAGAAGCAGGCCTGGAGACCTGTTTTACAGTTCTATTTTAGTGTGTGACACAATGCAATGAGTGCTGCAGCCCAGAAGTAGAATTTAATTTACAGGCCCTGGGTACAAGTGGTGTCATATGCTGGGGATTTACAAGTAAATTAAAAGTAACAATTATAGGTGTTCCAATTCTAACATATTTGAAGAGGAGAGCTCACATACGTTACCACTGGTTAACAAGCACTTTTCAACTGGTTAGCAGTAAAGTGTGCTGGCAAAAACAGGTTCAGCAAAAGAAGGCAAAAATCAAAGGGAATATCACGCAAAAGATGGTCATTTACAACATGTTGGATGTATAGCAACCACATATGTTAAAGAAGTACATGTTGTTTTCAAAGTTGTTCTCCCCTAAATATCCCAGGCATAAACCTAACAGACGTTCATTCATATTTGTTTAACTAACAACTCCCTTTGACAATTTCAAATAGGACTAAATGATATTATCAGAAAGAGAGAAGTTTTAAGAAACAGTCCAAATTCATGGTAGTATTGTGCCCATAATTAAAATGTTAAATTTACACAAGCATTTAATATCAAGCCTGTGGGTGGAGACTGCATAAACATGGATATGCCCTTGGGGAGTAAACTCTGTAGCAAACGTCTACAATTTCAGATTATAATAAATTACATGTTACAGTTTTCATTACCCTTATAGTGTAAGGGACAGAGAATGAGTACTATTAAGAATTATACATAATGTTGTTTATTAAAAAAGTAGAATAGTACTAAAAGTTTCTCGTCATCACTGTCTAGTGTTAAATTGGCTAGTTTGGCTGGGTTTCAAGACAAGGAAGTCACTCAACATTATTGTGTTTTGGAATCTGAGTTAACACGGGTCTTAGATTGATGAGGCAGTGACTGATGCTTTGCTACAATGAATAGTATAATACTTATAAGTTGATTAATTTTATCCTATTTGAGGGAAGCAGGCGAATCCTTTATTGTAATTAAATTGAACTTCATAAAAGACCGAGTCACATACAGACAGGTTTAACGGGATGCACAAACCGTCAGATCGCATTGACTCCTGGGCCGATGACACTCAGCTCCTAATCTCGTTCAGAAGACCCGCTCCACCACCAGAGCCAACTTCCACAGATGTATGATGAATGTCACTGACTGGATGAAGGACAACTGTCTGAAGCTCAACTCTTACAAGACAGATATTCTCATCTTTGGGAACAACACCTCGCCATGGAACGATGCCTGGTAGCATTCTGAACTCAGCCCGTCCCCAACCCCAAAAGACTACGCCCTCAACCTTAGCATCATCTTGGACAGCAGTTATCCATGCAGAAACAGGAAAACACAGTCTAATCCACCTGCTTCCACACTCTACATATGCTCCGAATGATTTTCCGGTGGCTCCAAGTCAACACCAGAAGGACCATCAGTGAGGCCCTTGTCACCAGCAGGTTGGACTATGGGAACACTCTCTAAATAGGAATCAGTGCATGCCTCCTGAAGAGACTACAGACAACACATACCTCAATGGTAAGGCGCATCGTTAACCCAGCCAGATGGACCCAAATCACTTCACACCTCAAGAAGCTACAGTGGCTCCCAATCCAAAAGAGATGCCAGTTAGTTCAACATGTTGCCCATGCATACAAAGCCCTACACGATAAAGAACCAGCATACATCAACACACGAATGGCCTTTCACCAACAGACCAGACACCTTCAATCTGCCTCCCTCTCTCTCGCAGACACCCATGGATCCAAGGAGCCAAGAGCAGAGGCTGCCACTTCTCTCGCCTGGGACAACCTTCCCCTGCACCTCAGGACTGCCTCACCACTCCAGGAATTCAGGAAGGGTCTCAAGACCTGGCTTGCCCAGCAAGAGGAAGAAGCATTCAAACATAAGTGTACATCCTAACAGCCCAAAAGGAGTCAAAGACTAGATGTACATGAAAGTTTGGACATTGTCATTGAGGTATCACTACACATCTATTAGACATATTCATTCTTTATTTCTTTGCTTGTGTTAGAACAATAGACAAAGATACAGCCAACAAGTTTTGTCTCTAAAACATGGGGACTTCTTCAGGGCACAAAATGTAAATGAAGATTGAGAGCCCATAGACTGACATTAAGGTGCCGATTCCGATCCGTTAAAAAACATTACCGTCCGACTCGTTTTTTGGTTTTTTTACGTACGAATCGTACAAGTCCCGTACAAATGGCGAAGTACGATTCGTACGTGAAAAATACATACGAATCACTGCGGGAGAAGTCTACGAGACGTACCCGGACAGTTTTACATATAAATCGTAAAACTGAAGTCCGAGCGCGCAAGTACGATCTGTACCGCCTGTCCGAAAACACAAGCGCATGGAAAAGGCCCCGTACGGAGCGAACGCCGTACCACTCGTATCCGGGTAAACTTGGGCCCGGGATACAAGTCATACAGCCCACCCCTCCCCCATGTGTCTGCACCATACCCCCCCATGTCCGCACTCTACACCAGCCTTGTACGTGTACGCACCATACCCCACCACCCTACCCCAGCCCCGTACATGTATGCACCGTACCCCACCACCGTACCCCAGCCCCTTACTTGTACGCACCGTACCCCACCACCGTACCCCAGGCCCTTACTTGTACGCATCATACCCCACCACCATACCCCAGGCCCGGACTTGGACACACCATACCCCAGCACCCTACACCAGCGCCCTACCCCAGCCCCGTACCCCAACACCGTACCCCAGCACCGTACATGCACACACCGTACCCCACCACCGTACCCCAGGCCCGCACTTGGACACACCGTACCCCAGCGCCGTACAACATGCCCCTACTTGGACGCACCGTACCCCAGTGCCATACCCCAGCCCCGTACTTGGATGCACCATACCCCACCACCGCACCCCAGCATCGCGCATGTACGAACCGTACAACAACATTGCATATGTGAGCACTGTACAACAACATCGCATAGGTATGCACCTTACATACACCAAAACTACTCGTACAGAACCAGGACACTGTAAAACAGCACAAGGAGGGTCAATTCGCCTCGCACAACACCACAAAACACGTCTACAGTACAAAAAACATCTAAAAGACTGACCTGGCACATCCAAACAGAGGCCCAAACTCACAACCACCTCTTATAACACACCCACCAAAATTTCAAACCCAGCCACACCCACAAATGGACCAATAAAAAGGGCCCACACCCACAAACCATGAGCCTTTGCAACAGACCCACTGCTGACAGACACCACA
Organism: Triturus cristatus; assembly: GCF_964204655.1. Taxonomy (NCBI): domain Eukaryota; kingdom Metazoa; phylum Chordata; class Amphibia; order Caudata; family Salamandridae; genus Triturus; species Triturus cristatus. The sequence continues at coordinate 1,493,696,056 of NC_140589.1, forward strand.
CACAAACAACTGCACCCATACACCTCAACTTACAGACCTTCACACAACCTCCTTCACACATACCCCCTCTACACATTCACACACACACCTACACATTCACACCCACACACCCACAACCATCCACACCCACACCCCACACCATGCCCACAGACAAGAATCCAAAGTTCACAAGGGAGGAGCTGGACATCCTTGTCAACGAAGTCATCAGAGTCGAGCCTCAGCTCTTTGGAACATTGGTCAGACAGACCGGCATAGCCGAAAAGTCACGCCTGTGGCTGAGGATCGTCGATCGGGTGAATGCTGTTGTGCCAATCAGAAGGACCAGGAATGAATGCCAAGCCAGGCGGTACGATCTGCGGAGGGCAGTCAAGCGCAAAACAAACGAGGACTACGCCCAGAGTAACATCACTGGAGATGGGCTGCCCCGCAGACCGGTACATTACCATTCCTGGGAGGAGAAGGTGATGGCCCTGCTTCCACTGGTGGGAGTACACAGAGTCGAAGGAGTTTCCGAGCCTGGTGAGTACACAAATCAACTTACGTAACATGTGGGCAATGGCATCCACACCCCAACTACAACAAATGCACTCACCTACCTCCAAGCCCTCACTGGACACAACCACACTCAAAAACAACGCTTATGCCACTAACATGTGTATGCCCCATTCACAAAGCAAGGCCATGCCATGTCCCAGCCTACACAAACCACAAAACCAAGACTGGATGTCCGGGATGCTGGGAGGGTGGGGTTCACTAAACACATTGTACAACTCAGAAACAGACACCATTGCCCTAAGCCCATTTGGCCCAGGTACATACCCATGCACCATGCACAATGCACAGGGACTGGCAAAGTACTGACAAGGTAGCTGACACTTGGCCCTGCTGTACGCAGCACAAGGCCCTCCTGTGACCACTGCAAACTCGAACACAAACGCAACAAGCTCAGAAATCTAGGACAGGAACTCACACTCACTGACATGGCAGCATGCTCCATGGGGGGACAGATACATCACCTGGGAGACCCACTGCAAAATCACACTACACCCACCAGCAGGCACCGTCAATCAATCAACAATCGATCAGGGTACATGTAAGACGCGCTACTTACCTGTGAGGGTCTCAAGGCGCTGAGGGGTGGGGGTTCCACTACTGCTCGAAGAGCCAGGTCTTGAGGAGTCTTCTGAAGGCAAGTAGGTCTTGGCTCAGTCGTAGGTGGGTTGGGAGGGTGTTCCAGGTCTTGGCGGCGAGGTAGGAGAAGGATCTCCCGCAGGTGGTCGTACGTTGGATGCGGGGGATAGCTGAGAGGGTGAGGCTGCTGGAGCGGAGCTGGCAGGTGGGGGTGTAGAAGCTGAGTCTGATGTACAGGTAGGCTTGTCCGACGTTGTGGAGTGCCTTGTGTGCGTGGGTGAGGAGCATGAAGGTGATCCTCTTGTCGATGTGGAGCCAGTGCAGGTCACTCAGGAGGGGGGTGATGTGGCTGTGGCGGGAGGCGTTGTCGATCAGTCGTGCGGAGGCGTTTCGGAAGCGTTGTATCCGCTGTTGGTGTTTGGATGGGAGTCCTGCGTAGAGTGCATTGCCGTAGTCCAGTCAGCTGCTGACGAGGGCCTGTGTCACTGTTCTACTTGTTTTGGTCGGGATCCACCAGTAGATTCGGCGGAGCGTGCGTAGGGTGTCGTAGCAGGAGGAGGAGACGGCGTTGACCTGCTTGGACATGGAGAGGGAGGATGCGAGGATCAATCCTAGGTTGCGTGCATGGTGGGTGGGTGTCGGTGCTGTCCCCAGAGCGATCGGCCACCAGGAGTCGTCCCAGGCTGAGGGTGTGGGTCCCAGAATGAGGACCCCCATCTTGTCCGAGTTCTGTTTCAGATGGACGCTCCGCATCCAGTCGACGATGGACCTCAGCCCTTGTGGATATTTGTTTTGGCGGTGTGAGGGTCCTTGGTGAGGGAGAGGATGAGCTGGGTGTCGTCGGCGTAGGAGATGTTTTTGAGGTTGTGGTGGCGGGCCACTTGTGTGAGGTGGGCCATGTGGATGTTGAACAGCGTCGGGCTGAGGGATGATCACTCACCCCTTACACAAGCACACACCTCCGGGGCAGCCAATGGAGTTACCCACTCTCACAATGGACATGTGACACAACAAGATCAAGCCACAGCCAAAGATGCATCCAAGCCCACATTCGACATGTCAAACACCCTGGAGAACATTTCAATCAGTCCCCTGCAACATACCCATCCACAAGTGAACATTGATGTGAATGCTAGGCACATACAACTACCTGGAGGAACTGTGGCAAATACAATATGTATGAAACATGGGTGTCGCATTAAACAGCATAAACATTGTCTCTCTCTCACACACAGGGCAACGTCATGGATCTCCCCCCAACAATGGGGGGGAAGAACCACAGTCCCAGGCCCCGGAGGAACCTGATCCCACCGGCAGCGACACCTCACAACACTCCGCGGATGACCCCAACCCACCTGGCCCCTCTGGTGTCCTAGCCCCTGCAGCACCTGCTTCAGGTACATCTGTGCCAACCACCACCCCCATTCCTGCCACATCCCAGGAGACACCCAGGAGCCCTGCCCACACTGAACAACTGAGCCAGTCTGACCTGGAGGGACAAGGTTCGCCGGGCACCCGGGAGGAGGCAGCCAACACCGAAACTGCCATCCCTCAGGGGTCCCGTAGACCCGATGTGCCCACAACGGCAGGCCAGGCTCGTGTGGGCAGGGGTGGTGGGAGTGGAGGCAGGCGGAGGTGAGAACCTGACCAGACAGCTGAAGGGACCGGTATGTCACACGTCCGCAACATCATGGAGGCATACCGGAGTGACACCAGGGCCATCAGTCAGGTAGTGGCGACCCTCACAGACATTAGGAATCAGCAGGCCGAGCAACACGCCAGTCAACAACACCAAGGACGGATGGAGTTGGAGGCAATACTGGCTGAGCTCCTGGCGGTGCAAAGGGACATAAGCCATTCACTCCGTCGGATCGCCGACAACATGGGCAACCCTCCCTGTGACACCAGGAGCAGACCAGCACCAGCCACAGGGAGGGAGGAGGAGGAGGAGGATTCGTCCGACAGAGCGTCCCAAACATCGTCAAGGCCTGCATCTGAGGGTCCCCGGAGGAAGGTGGGTCGTCCACGGAAAAGACCGTGAGAGGCAGCAGACCATCCACATCTCCCAGGTCACCTGGCCTGGCACCTGGCCTTCATGCGCAACAGCCGCACATCATTCACTGACATTCTCTGCCACTTGTCTTGCTGGTCACAGTCTGACCAATGATGACCAACACTGTGGTCTGGACTCTGATGACTTCAAATGCCAAGGATACCATCTCCCCCTGTGAACTTTGGATTCTATGCACCCGGTAGAGCACCTTATTTTATCTACCAAAAAACGCACCCTACCGAGAATAAAACTATTTTTTTCATGAGATGTTGCAGTCATTTTGCATTAGTCCACAACATACGTGTGTGTAAATGTCAAACTATGCCTGAGTGTTGAACTAACTCCAGCCATCCATACCCTGGGATCTGAGTCCGGTACAGCACACACATGGGTCACAATGTATCATCCGATACAGCCTGGGAGCACAATACTCACCCGTGATGGCCTCAAGCTGCTGAGGGGGGGGGGCCTGAAATACTGTGCGGACACACCAATCAGGAAGAGGATAATGAAGGCCTACAGGTCATGGCTCATGTGGAGGTTCCCGGGGAGGGAGTCCTAGGTCTGTTTGTTCGGGCGTGAGAACCATCTCCTTCATGCTGGAGTGTTGTGGATGTGAAGAATGGTGGCCAGGCCAGGTTCGGAAGCATTGAGTTGGGCCAACGGGGTCTTGGATGACAGACGTACAAGGTTGATTTTGGGGTCTGGGGTTGTTGACTGGCTCCTGAGTGTGTGTGAGGAGTGTGAAGGTCATCCTGCAGCACACAGTGATCCCTTGCAGCTATCTCAGGTGGACGGTGATGTTGATGGGGTGCGGGATGTTGAAGCTGAGTTGTGCAGATGCACCCTGGATGTGGACAAGTTTCCCGTGAGTTTGGATGTACTTGCTCCGTAGAGGGCGGGGCAGTAGTTGACACGGCTGGTGTTGTGGACCTGGGGGATGGTCTGTTTTTCCTTGGAGTGGATCTATCTGAGGATCATGTGCAGAGGGTGTTGCAGCATGAGGTACAGATGCTGGTGATTTTCATGGCAAATGTGAGTGACAAATCCATGATGCACACCATCTTGTATGCGTGGCCACTGGGTGCCTGTGTAGGGCCCCTGCAGGTGGGACACAAGGAGTTGAGCCAGCTGTAAGGGGACAATCCTCAGATGCTTACCTCAGTCCTGTACAAGTCCAGCCTCAGGTGGCTGATGTTCAGCCATTCATCCACGGACCTCATGCCTTCTTGAATGTTGGAAGTGGCAATGGCTGGGTCTTTGGTGAGGATGAGGAACACCTGGGTGTCAATGGCATACGACATGATGATGAGGTTTTGTGTGCATGTGATAGTGGAGAGGGGGGTCCTGGACACATTGAAGATTGACACACTGAGATATGATCCCTGGGCCATGTGCCAGATGACGCCACTATACCACATGCTGAAGGCTTGAGTCCCACTCCCATGGCCTTGCTGGTGGACAGAGCCAGTGTGGAGCAGGAGGGACATGATCTGGTTGGTGTGAAAGGGCCTGGAAGGCGAGGCAGCGCTGTTTAGGCAGTGGGAGTTGCACACTCAGCATGCAAAGGTGTCATGTGTGCGCTTAGGGTATGCCTGAGAGCAGGCGGTTGAGTTTCGGATAGACATTGCTTGGAGGGTGGCTACAACATCAGACTGTAGTGTGATGTGGGTCATGCAAGGACATGAGGGTCATGCAATGTGCACATTGCATGTGCTGACGGTCCTGCCTTTGGCACCGCGTGGACCCCAACAGTGGCACAGACAGGATGATGACAGCCAAATGAATGGGTGGAGGGAGGCAGGGAGGAGCATCTTTGGGGTGTGTGTGTTGCCGAATCCCGCCACTTTATGGGCCCTTGCTGCAGGGGCCGCAGCAGCAGGCGGCATGTCCTTGAAACTATGCCAAAAGTAGCACACAAAGACAAGGATGTCAGAAAGGACAACTGCAATAGGCTTATGTAAAGGAAGGAGTGTCCGGTTACCCATGGAACACCCAGAGAAAATGGATGCACAATCACCAAAGATGACTGACACAGGATCAGGAAACAGAAGGCCAAGCCGCGCACAGGAGACACACCCTCAGCAGGCGTTGACGGCCCGTCGTGGGGACCAACATGCCCAAATACATACACAACCATGGAATTCAGGCACAATCGAGATTCTAACCCATGAAGAACTGCATGCATGTAGCAAACTACATATAGACTCATATGCACAATCTTTGACAACTATGCCAGAGATGACGCATGCAAAGTGGCAAGAGACCTGCATTGACAGAGATGAGGCACCTTGGAGGGTGAGGAACCCCTTTATTACTCAGGCTCACACTAAGGGAAAAGCATCAATATGAACAGACACACAGGTCATTTGGCTGAACATGTGGGACCTACACTGGACACCCCCTTCACAACACAGATGTAGTAATTCCAAATGGCCTGGCAAGCAAGTTCAGGGGATAAGCCAAACACCCCCTTCTGCACACGGAGAGGTTGCAATTCCCCATTGAGCCTCTTATGGGGATGTCCCACACCATGTCCACCCGTAGCATCCCGTATGTTTCTGAGGGAAGTTATACACACATTGATGCCTTCATCAGAATCCACAAACCATTAGAGATGACTGTCACGAAGGTTGACTATCAATTCATGGGAGTCCTGCTACATGTCATGTGCCCCATGGTGAGTCGACATGTATGCATGGTAACCCAACATGCACAGGAGCAGTCCCCACACATTCCAAACACCTAACAACCCCAAAATGCCTTGCTGCAATCCTCACCCAAAATGACTTTTCCACATGTCCGTGCATGGAACGCAGATTCAGCACACGTTGCAATACTCATGAGGAATAGCAGGAGGCCAACGATGACACGACCAGACAACATGCGCAAGAACCTGTGGATGACAGACACACAAGCAGTCAGCTAAAATATTGTTATCCGCATACATGGTCATTTACTCTACAGGAATAATGTTGTTACCATGCGCTTAGAAAAATTAGGGTCACAGCTAAAATGAGTGGAATGACATCATCATTCGAGTGACACATCAGAACACACATCTTAGTCACTTAGCGTACAGTCAGCTGGACACACACATTGCAACACATGCCACACAAGGCTCCAAGCGTGTGAGCTGACTCCGGATATCCTCCTCCTCCTCCTCACTTGCCTCGTGACCAAGCCCTTCATCCTCCACGGGTGAATGTTCCTGCTCATGCTGCTCCAGGAGGAGTGGCACTGCCTTCTCCACTGCCATGTTGTGCAGCATGCAGCACACGAGGAAGATTTTGCAGACCTTCGCCGGTGCATATGGGAGGGACCTGCCTGTCTTGTGAAGGCAACGGAATCGGCTCTTTAGGAGGCCAAACGTCCTCTCAATCACTACCATTGCATACACGTACGTGTACTACTAGTGCCTACACGTATGTAGGCACTGGTAGTACACGTACGTGTAGGCACTGGTAGCACACATACCCGTACGTGTACTACCAATGCGTAAACGTACGTGTAGGCACTGGTAGTACACGTACGTGTAGGCACTGGCAGTACATGTACCCGCACGTGTACTACCAGTGCGTACACGTACGTGTACTACCAGAGCCTACATGTACGTGTACTACCAGTGCCTACACATACGTGTACGCATTGGTAGTACACGTACGGGTACGTGTGCTACCAGTGCCTACACGTACGTGTACTACCAGTGCCTACATGTACGTGTACTACCATTGCGTACACGTACGTGTAGGCACTGGTAGTACATGTACCCGTATGTGTACTACCAGTGCATACACGTACGTGTAGGCACTGGTAGTAAACGTACGTGTAGGCACTGGTAGTACACGTACGTGTAAGCACTGGTAGTTCACGTCCGTGTACGCACTGGTAGTACACGTACGTGTAGGCACTGGTAGTACACGTACCCGTACGTGTACTACCAGTGCGTACACGTACGTGTACTACCAGTGCCTACACGTACGTGTACGCACTGGTAGTACACGTATGTGTAGGCACTGGTAGTACACGTACCCGTAAGTGTACTACCATTGCGTACACATACGTGTAGGCACTGGTAGTACACGTACGTGTAGGCACTGGTAGTACACGTACCTGTACGTGTACTACCATTGCGTACACGTACGTGTAGGCACTGGTAGTACACGTATGTGTAGGCACTGGTTGTACACGTACATCTAGGCACTGGTGGTCCACGTACGAGTAGGCACTGGTAGGACATGTACCCGTACGTGTACTACCATTGCGTACATGTACGTGTAGGCACTGGTAATACACGTACATGTAGGCACTGGTAGTACACGTACATGTAGGCACTGGTAGTACACGTACCCGTACGTGTACTACCAATGCGTACACGTATGTGTCAAAGGCACTGTGCAACTGGTGCCGTAGGGGTACGTGTGAAACGCACCGTACCTGTGTGTGGATTTGAAAATTACATAGGGGACACATAAGGGACAAGTATTAGGCACTAAATGCATGCTGGTTGTCATGGATACAGAGTTTTCAGTTCAAATTTTTCCATCAGGTGGCCTGGAAAAGTCAGTTGGCCACAAAATACAATGTTGCAAAGTGGTTGTTGACTTGACATGATGCTAAAAATTTGAACGATGTAAATGCTGTCACTGGTGTATGTGGAAAGGGATTGGAGTAAACGTAAGATGCAAATGAATCTGACCAATCACTATGTACTCCTCCAAATGAATGCCCCTCAGCAGGACAGATATAAGTCAGCCAGAACCCATGAGAGGGCACTTGCCTGCACAACTTTCCTGTCGACAACACTCCTGCTGTCTGTGCTTCCTCTGGCACCATGTCATGGTCTGTGGAGAGGGCCCAGCCATTCACCCAGGAGGAGAATGAGGCATTGCTTGATGTCATCCTCCCACAGTACCCCAGCCTGTATGGGAGACCAGGGGAGCAGGTGAGTGCTGACTCCACTAGCTTTGACTGTGCACCTTTTTTGTGACTGTCACTTCTGGCATTGTGTCCAGGTGTGACAGACATGCAATGTTGTTTAGAGTGGGTCCCAGGGGGGGGAATGGCTTATGTCTCCCATGCAGAGCAGGATGTAGTTCATGTGTGCACTCCTCACTTGCATTGTGCTTACTGTGACATTCACTGCATAATGCATGACACATTCAGTTGTGGCATTTTTTGGCTATAGTCCTGAGGTGATTCAGTGGTCCCCCCGGTGTGACAGGTGACTGTACCCACAGATGTGTGTGAGTTGAGTGGAGCTGTTGTGAGAGTGTCCAAGTGATGTGTACACCCCCTGGACATTGATGTGTGTGAATGTTCCTTGTCATGAGGGTGAGTGTCTATGTGAAGTGTTGCACCACAGCTGCATGGAGGAGACAACAGCTCTACCCATCTGATGTGAGAAGTAAGCCATGCTGTGTGTCTGACTTGCTGAGGTAGACCCACACCTGTGACACTCCACAGGCAAGTGGCACATGTGCAGAGTGAGGTTTGTATCTGCTGTTGCCAATGGCATGTGATTGATCTGTGCCTGTGTGTGTCTGTGTACTCTGCTGAGGTTGCGTCAGTGGCCTGGGGCATGTAACTGCTTGGAGGTGCTGTCCATCAGCCTGGTGTTGATTGTGATGCACAGTGTGTGCCATGTTCATGGAGTGTGTCGCACCCCTCATGCCACCTGTGTACTTTATATGCCATGTAGTGCATTGGGGCTTCCACAGAGGCCAAAGTCCATATGACTAAGATGCTATTCCTTGGCAGCATCCTATGCCCTGTTCAACATATCAAAGATGTTCAAATGTGTGTCTCTCTGACATGGAGCAGGTGTAGTGATGTTGTCTCACTTTGTCATCATCACAGGTAACTGCCTACGCGAAGGGGGAGATCTGGAAGCAGGCCATCAGGGCCGTGAGATCGGTGGAGGGTCGCAGTCAGCGCCTAGCCCAAGTAAGAAAACGGTAGCAGGACATCCGGTGCTGGACCCGGAGGATCGCCCGGGTCCTGCTGAAGGACTCACTTCCATGCCCCCACTGCAGGCGCCGACGCCTGACCCACCAGATGAAGCGTGTCCTGGCGGTGGTCTTCCCTGACATGGATAGGCGGTTACAGGAGATACAGCAGCAAGGAGGGGGTAGGTACATGTGTGTTTGTTGTGTGTCACCAGCTTTTGGAAGTGCTCAGTTGCCTGGATACACTGCCAGGGTTTATATGTGCAGTGCATATCCTTTTCCCCCAAGTCAACCGGTGCTGTTCTTCCTCCCTTCCCCTCCTTGACATGTGTTCCCTGGTCTATGTGTAATCACTATTGCACATGGTCATCTAGGCTGCCAGTTAATCCAAGTGCACATTGCTTTCTGCATCATGTGTGGGGGTGGTCTGTGACATGTGTTGGTACCTTGCCTGTGCCCTGTCCTGTTCAGTCATTTGGGGGTCCATATTTGTTGGCACTGATGCTGAGTCTCAACATAGGAGTGTGAGGTTTCAAATGAACAGACTTGCAGCATGCATGGCCGATTTTGTGGCCTCAGACAGGATGTGCATGAGTGGGAGATATGCATAGTGCCGGGACGGTTGCTCATGTTACAGTCAGATCATTCCAGGACCATGGAGCAGTGTGCCCATTACAGTCCCCTGAGACACCCTTGCCTCGGAATCATGTGTGTCATCCAACACTGTGCCCATTCTCTGTGTGTTCAGCATAGGTTGGCCTCTGTGGCATTGTTCCCTGGCCTCATTTGTATTTATCTAAAGTGTGCTACATGTGTCCACTGTACAGGGTGACCCCATTTGGCGTGTGCATCCTCACACTGGGCAGTGCCTGTTTGTCTATGTACAACTATCTGTTGATGGTTGTTTGTCACAAATATATGTTGGCAGCCTCACGAGGTGATGTGGAGTACATTTAGGAATTCTTGATGCACATTTTAGTAAACCCAGATTAAGAGGTGTAACTTCTTGATCTGTCTCAATCACATTGTCTCAGATATGGGGGGTTTGTGCGGGCAAGGCCTACATGTCCAAACCTTATGTCTCTTTGCCAGGTCCGACCTGTGTGTGATAATTGTCTAGACAGACACTCAACATGCAGTGACCCAGTCATGTTGTGCAGGGTTTAATGTTTGTGCTTTGCAGCATGTGTCAAAAGTTTAAATACATGATTCCTGCTCATCCATTTTTGGCACCAGTGTGTGGTCCAGATGCTACGTAGTTTGGTCTTTGTGTGCTGACATCCGTGTGGACATTCTTGGTTGCAAGGAGGGTGTCTCCTCAGTGCAGGTGCTCCTTATTCCGACACAATTGCAGGCCCATTAGCTTATGCATTGTCCTGTGTTTGGACATGTGTGCCACTCCACATGACAGGCAGTGGGTCAGATGTGTTGCCAACTGTGTCATCATGGTACGGATGGCCATGTGACAGGTGGCATGATTCAAGTTGTTAGTCAAAAAGTCTTGTACCTTGGCACTCACTACACTTGTCAACATGTCTTAATTTTTTCAATGCTTGACTTTGATGTTTTGTTGTGAAGGACAATAATGTGCCTGCATGACAGATGTCTCCCAAGGAAGTGCACAAGAAACCACCTTTACACTTTCAGGGGACACGCTGGCACATTTTAAACAAAGGCACAGTCCGAATAACACTTTTTTTCAGATTATACATATACATGTTCCCACAGTGTGGTGGCATTTGGGTAAGTCCTTGGTTGTTGCTGATACCAACTTACGAGTGTCAAGTCATCCAGACCGCCGTGGTGCCATGTATATGTACTTACTGAAACCCCATTTCTTTCTAACAGTGGCTTAATTGAATAAGGCTGGCAGCTCATACAATGACTGTGTAAATGTAGTTTTGTGTGCACCTCCTTGTGTGACTTCTTTTATACAAGCACATGTGTGTTCTGTTCACAAAGTGGCACATTCACACATGTAGATTGTGTAAAGTGTTGTGATTCCCAAGGGATCACAATGTATTTCGTTTGGGTTTCCAAAGTACTCACAGGTCTCTGAGTGTGGAGACACCTTCAGCATTGCGGTCTGTTATTTAGCCTTGGGTGCACCAATACTGTTTCGTTCACAGTAAACAAGAGGTGGCATGCCTTCATAGTATTGCTGTGCTCAACTGTTCCCAGACACTAGCTTCCCAGTATAATTCGATATCAAGTTATTTGCTGTTGTGTCCTATTTTTCCTTGTTTCCAAGTGGCGTGGTGGGTCAACCAACTGGGGAGTGCAGGGTTTACATATGTGCGGAGTAATCTAGATGTTCCTCATGATGCATTTCCTGATATGCACTGTGACCTATTTTGTTTGGACTCATGTGTTAGATGTATACAGGTGACTGATTATTTTCTGTATCTTCGCCTTGCCCACAGCATCATTGGAGGACACCGAGGGAGACACCTGCACGGACCTGGAGGAGGGATCCAGCACCGGTACCACCACTGCTGGCGAGTCTGCGGGAGCAAGTGGCACAGAGGGGAGTCAGGTGGAGGACCTGTCTGGTGGCGACACCGACTACGACACTGACGGGTCCGAGGCTGAACTCCTCGAGGGGGCGGAGGCTGCTACAAAACCTGGCAGCAGCACAACATCTGTCACCGCCTCCTCCATTCCCATCACCGCCCTCCCAGTTGCTCCGGTCCCTTGTGTCCGTGCAGGGCACCACCATGTCTTCTTTGTGCCAGGCACCGCACCCCCTGCCCCTGTCACCCCTGCTGCCCTCACTGCAGAGTCTGTGGACATTCAGCGGCAGTTGCAGGTTGGCCAGACATCGATGCTGAATGTCCTCCATGGCCACACCAGACTGCTGACACAGATGGTGTCGTTCATGGAGGGCATGTCAGCAGCGATGTCTGACCAATGGATGTTGCTGAGGACCATGGACTCTTCACTAACGGCAGCTGTGAGTCTCCTGCAGCGCTTCGTCCCCCCCTACCCCTGCCCCATCCACACTTCCCACTCCCATGCCTGTCCCATGCACATCCAGACATTCCCAAGCACGCACCCCACCAGACACATGCAGCACGCAAACACGTAAGGGAAAGCACACACCTCCTGGCATGCACACTAAGGGGGATAAAGGCACACCCACTGGGTCTGGGGCACATAGGCATACACGCAGCCACAGTCTGAGTCCGCATGCCTCACTACCCAGTCCCTCCAAAGGCACTCCCCTTGGTTCCCCTGCCACACAGTCAGACAAGGAGAGCTACTTGGCTGTGCTGGGCCTCAGCCCCACTGGCTCACCAGCTCGCAAACGGGCAAGGCACTCCCCGGGTAGGGGAGTTGAGTCCCCGCCTGTCCACCCTCTCCCCCAGTAGCGCTGCACCCCATCCCTCTGACCCCCCCTCCTTTGTGCCTGTTGTTGCTTCCGGTGTAGGGGATACTCTGGACGCCCTAGCAGAAGTGTGCAGTGCCGAGCTCACCTCCACCTTTGGCACTGCCACACTCCCTGTGGTAGAGGCATCCATCCCTGCACCCACCACACCTACCCTTACACCTCCTGTCCCTGCGGTACCTGGTCCTTCCCAACATGATGCCCCCCCCCGTCGATGAACCTGAGGGTTCTAATGTGCAGGCAAGCTAGGGGAGACACGTGCCCATGTGTCCCCCCAAGGACTTCTATTCTGGACTGGCCATTGGCCTTTGTATATAGTGTTGTTGAAAAAAATATTATCTTATGCTGATTAAAGCATTTTCTTTTGACTTTGAACACTATTGCATTTCAGGTATTGATGTTTGTGCTGATGCTCCAGGAGTTGGGGTTGTGGTAATGTGTTATGTTTCGGGCAAAGGTTTGTGTCTGATGGTCATGAGGTGGCCCATGGGATCTGCGTGCCATCACAAGGTCTCTGCAAAGGATCTTTGGTTGTGTGTGTTATTTGTTTTTTGAGACATTGTACCAAGGATTGTCCCTTCCTCCGTGGCACCTGACATCTTCCCTGCAGAGAGTTGCACAATTGTTGTGCTGACCTGTGTATACATTCCCTTTGTTGGTGACGGATCCCTTCAACTATGGCCATGCCTGCTCAGCAATGTCTCCGGCTGCATCGTCTGTGCCATCCTTGCTAGTCACTGTACTTGTGTATTGAGTATGTTGCCATGCCTTCATGGAGAAATTCTCCCTTTTCCGCACTAGGCATGTGTGTAATCCCAGCCTAGCACGCATATGGTAATTGTTCTGCAGGGTATTTGGGCACCTGACTCACAATTGTGGGCATTGTATCTGTGGGAACTCCACCCTATTCCTTCATTGAGAGACAACATCTTGGTGGCTGTCCCAGCACCTGTACATTCCTATCAGTCCTGGGATGTGCGTGACAGTGTGTGTTCCCTTTGGCTCTCTTAGTTTAGTAGGCATTGACATGACTATACAGTCTTGTGCCATGATCTCTGTGTGTGTATTGTGCTGCATCCGCCAGGGGTGGGTATGCATGTGTCATTTGTCCTCACACCCACATGTGGTGTGTCATGCAGTGGGGGAAAGACATCCATCCTCATGGGAGTGGGACACTGCTGTCAGTGATGTGTTGTTATGGCACTATCAACATAGTCGAAAATTAGGGATGCGTACATACACCCATGGAGTTGTGGTCATCTGCTAATGATGTACACACCCCCATGTCTCTGTCCACTGCTGGGAGTGATAAGCACCCACCCCCATGTCTCTGTCCACTGCTGGGAGTGATAGGCACCCACCCCTCACATGTCTCTGTCCACTGCTGGGAGTGATAGGCACCCACCCCTCACATGTCTCTGTCCACTGCTGGTATTCCTCTGCACCCACCCCTCACATGTCTCTGTCCACTGCTGGTATTCCTCTGCAACCACCCCTCACATGTCTCAGTCCACTGCTGGGAGTGATAGGCACCCACCCCTCACATGTATCTGTCCACTGCTGGGAGTGATAGGCACCCACCCCTCACATGTCTCTGTCCACTGCTGGTATTCCTCTGCACCCACCCCTCACATGTCTCTGTCCACTGCTGGTATTCCCCTGCAACCACCCCTCACATGTACCAGTCCACTGCTGGGAGTCCTCTGCACCCACCCATCACATGTCTCTGTCCACTGCTGGGAGTGATAGGCACCCACCCCCATGTTTCTGTCCACTGCTGGGAGTGATAGGCACCCACCCCTCACATGTCTCTGTCCACTGCTGGTATTCCTCTGCACCCACCCCTCACATGTTTCTGTCCACTGCTGGTATTCCTCTGCAACCACCCCTCACATGTCTCAGTCCACTGCTGGGAGTGATAGGCACCCACCCCTCACATGTCTCTGTCCACTGCTGGTAGTCCTCTGCACCCACCCCCATGTCTCTGTCTACTGCTGGGAGTCCTCTGCACCCACCCCTCACATGTCTCTGTCCACTGCTGGGAGTGATAGGCACCCACCCCTCACATGTCTCTGTCCACTGCTGGGAGTGATAGGCACCCAGACCCATGTCTCTGTCCACTGCTGGGAGTCCTCTGCACCCACCCCCATGTCTCTGTCCACTGCTGGTGTTCCTCTGCACCCACCCCTCACATGTCTCTGTCCACTGCTGGGAGTGATAGGCACCCACCCCTCACATGTCTCTGTCCACTGCTGGGAGTGATAGGCACCCACACCTCACATGTCTTTGTCCACTGCTGGGAAACCTAGGCAGCCACCCACCTGCAGCCTTGGTGCAGTACACTGCTGTCCTGGGCATACACACACCCCAATATACTGGTTATATGCTGCACCAGGCCCTAAGCCAACATTTGTGGCGTGTGTACGCCTTGTATCACAGATGTACTGGTGCCCTAGGGGTACGGTGATGCGGTCCGTACCCCCGCATTCATAGGTTGGGTACGGTCCGTACCACGCGTACCCCTACATCACCACAACAATGGTGTTACAGACCGTACCCACGCTCTGAGGGCGTGGGTACGGTCCGTCCCACCATTGTAGTGGTGATGTAGGGGTACGCGTGGTACGGACCGTACCCATGCTCTGAGAGCGTGGGTACGGTCCGTTCCACCATTGTAGTGGTGATGTAGGGGTACACGTGATACGGACCATATCCACGCCCTCAGAGCATGGGTACGGTCCGTCCCACCATTGTAGTGGTGATGTAGGAGTACGCGTGGTATGGACCGTACCCACGCCCTCAGAGCGTGGGTACGGTGCGTCCCACCATTGTAGTGGTGATGTAGGGGTACGCGTGGTACGGACCGTACCCACTCTCTGAGGGCATGGGTACTGTCCTTACCACCATTGTTGTGGTGATGTAGGGGTACGCGTGGTACGGGCCGTACCCACGCTCTGAGGGCGTGGGTATGGTCCGTACCACGCGTACCCCTACATCACCACTACAATGGTGGGACGGACCGTACCCACGCTCTGAGGGCGTGGGTACGGTCCGTACCACGCGTACCCCTACATCACCACTACAATGGTGGAACAGACCGTACCCACGCCGTGCGGAGTGACGTAGGCACGAATCGTACTTGCTGGTCCGTAAAACGCTGCCTGACTCCGTCCGGACGTCACGTACGCGATGTCCCGGATCGGAATTGTGGGTATTTTTTCGCCGCACGTAGTTTTTTACGATTTGTACGGAAATGGTATTTCGGTACGAAACGTACTTGCTGCTTTGTAAAGAGGATTTCCCGGGTACGAGTCGTACGGAGAATACGCTCCGTACGACCATTCGTACCCAGGTTTTACAGGATCGGAATCAGCACCCAAGTGTAGTTTTTTTTTAATTACTTCAACGTACGCTCTACACAATCAGGTCAAAAGCCACAAATTCGAGCCATTGCATTCCCAGGAGTATAGGAAATGCAAAAAGAACTGATTGATCTAAAGCCACCATATATAACATATATATTTTACTCATATGAGCTCAGCTTTCTCCCAAAGTTTCACCAAAAATTAAAAACCTGGTTGTTCGAATGAACAGAGCACCACTGAAAATGTAATGTGTTTTTCCCTGTTGCATAATATCAGCACATACTTATTTAGAGAGTGGCATGTCTTTCAAGAGCTAAAAAGGGCGTTTAGGTACAGCAAAGTGTCCGGTGTCATTTGAGTATGTGGAGATTTACTTTTTAATGTATCGGTGTATTGAGAATTAGGAGGTTGTTTTAGGCCTGGAATCCATGTTGCAGCTTGCAATGTGTTGAAATTATTGTATGGGTATTACAACTGAAACTAGCAGATGTTATAAAGTTGTGCGCGTTATTTATGTTTATTTTAGCTCTGATGTACAAGCTTTTTACAAGAAAAGTAAGTGTGAGAATTTTCCTTTTATTACGCGGCGACAATTTTTGCAATTAGATAAGAGACCCAAAACGCATTTAGGTGCGTGTTTGATTTGGCTTTTAGTTTTTCTACAAGGAAAATAATTGTGCAGTGTCATTTATTTTGTGTCGTCAGCCACAGTGTTACTTTGCTTTTCAGTGTATTTCAAACTTGTCATGTTTTCACTTGTAACAAAATAGGCAAGTAGCAGTTATATGCACAACGTTTGAGTGATACATATATTGAATATTTGTACTAATTCTGCTAAATTGACTTCTGGAATTGCATTTATTAATAAACAATATTAATATGAGTTACTTGTTCTGTGTCGTCTAATTGAGTCATGCAAACCCTAGTCCCACATCTGTGACTTTCAATCTGAACTTCTACATTAAGATTCATATTACCCTCTTGTCAAATTTTATTTCTGTTTTATTGTAATTGTATTTATTAGCACTTACCTCCTAACAAGGTGCTGAGGAGGTTTACAGCAACTAACACACTAATCCGGAATCAAGCATCAGTGGCTAATAGATACTGGTTATTGGTTACTGAGATTAGTCATGTGCTCTCAAGTATAAAACATTCCTTGCATTTACTCCGGTTTCTTTGTGGTACACTACATTAATACGAATTAAGTGTGATCACAGTAGGGTCTATGTGCGTTCATCCAACTGGCTTGCACAGCGTATAGATAGGCTAACGAAGATTAGGTATTTTTAACATAGATCAGGTATTGTTAGCTTGCAGTGATAGCATTTTAATGAAGGAGAGGTTGAAAACATGGATAACATCAAGAATATGATCTTCTCAAACAGTCCACAGAGATACTTGTAGTTTTGGAATTCATCTCCCTTTAGAACAGGTAGATGAGGAAAAATATCTAGGAATTACTTTTCCTTGGCACCTGAAATGGGATAATCATCTCATGAAGGTGAGAACAGAGGTGTGTAGGTTTATCCATTGACCCACTTATGAAGGCCACAGATGGGAAGTTGACCCCCTAGGCTCTTTACGGGGCTTCGCGGCTCTAGTCTAGGCCAGCGGGTTGATTGGGATTCCCCAGAGAATCTTTGCTTAAGATCCTTCTTGGTGCTCTCTAACAATTCAATGCTTCAGGCAGTGAAGTTAGAGCTCAATCTTGATTTGTGGTCTGCGATTGCCAGATCACGTGCCTTGTGTTTTGTGCATGGCCTTAGAAATGACAATTACAAAGATAAACTGTTGTCTATGATGTTCCAGGATATAATGTTGCGTGCAAGCAAATCTCCTCAAAGGGCTATAAAAACAGTGAGGGAAATTGGCATGGGATTTGATCCAATGGATGTAGGTGATAAGATGATGGCGAATCAGCTGAAGAGAGTCCTCCAGGAGAGATTTCAGCTCTTCTCAATAGCCAGTGATAAATAGTACCTCACTACAAAAAACTCTGTTATTCATTTCCTACAATACCTGGAAATTCCCGGTAAAGTGATCAAGGAATGTCATTGTACAGTTCCGGATCTGGATTGACCCTGGCTGGAGGATTTGTGGTTTTAAAAGGAGGGTGTTGAATAACAATGGTAATTGTTTTTTGTAATTTGCAAGTGAAATATTCTGTAATTCATCTATTGTGAGACTGTCCCCTCTTTTTGGATGAAAGGAAAATGGTCTTGTGCCCTTATTTTGTGGGGTCTGAATTAAGATCACTGTATGATGCACTGGTCACTTTGTTGGCAATTGAGCAATTAAATTGGGTTATAGCCATTGCCACGCGCATATTCCTTATTCAATCAAATAAGAAAGTTTTAAATTGCATGGATGCCAACTGAATCATTGCCAATCCATTTGAGCGTTTTAATTATATCAGGAATTGAGCTATATTAATAATGAAGCTGCAATCAGGGTTAAATGGTCTTACAAATGTGAAATGAGGGGTTTGAATAATATTATGAATTGTGTTATTTAATAATAACATTGCAAATAGTATTGAATGGTTTTAAGGGTTGTAACATAATGAATTTGCATTATTTTATTTTAATAACATTTCTCATTGTACTGTTTTTATTGTGTGGATTTCTATAGGATATATGTCTTAGAAATAAATGTATGTATTTACCACTCAAAAGAAAGAGAGGTTGCGATCTACGATATGAGATGTGAGTCATTTGGATTAAATACAGTAGTAGAGATTGTGGCAGACAGACCTTCACCTAAGAGACTAATTTTATTTGTTGCAGTTTTATGTAGCGCAACGTTGACCCAAAGGTATTTGAGCATTTTACATTAGTATGTTATAGTAGTGCATTACTCAAGGCCAATTTTACTTTTTCCTCGGCACAAGGAAACTGTGTGACATGCCCTATGTGATTTGCCCTGAATCACAAGTTGTAGACCTGATGCCGAGACTCAAACCAGGTTCCCCAGTTCCGAGGTCATCAGCTTTGCCCATAATGCCATAGGAAGTGGCAAAACAAAGTCAATGTTTCATGCAAGGCTTTTTAGAATACATATGGAGGAGACCTTATTTGAGGAAAGTAAGTTATGTTCTCCACTAACTGAAGAAGTAGGACATGGCTGTAGCATTAATTCCATGTGACATAGAAAAAGCATTTGATACATTAAGTTGGAGATATGTGACCACTGTATTACAGAAAATGGGTTTTGAACCACAATTTGGAAGTTGGATTAGGCTGTTATAAACCGAACCTGTAGCCAGGGCAAAATCTGGTGGGATAATCTTAGAACAGTTGACTATAGGAAGAGGAAGCTGTCAGAGGTGTCTTCATTGGGGAGGGAGAGTTTAGAAATAAGGCTCAGAGAACTGCTGCGCCACTGGGGCAGTCCAACTGGAGAGGTGATACATACAATATCATTGTATGTGGACAACACTTTGGTGTACCTTCACCAGCCAGAAAGATTAGTGCCAGTGTTGATTTACAAAAGTATTATATTTTGGGCAATATAGGGAATGCTGGTTAATAAGTTAAAAGCTGTGATATTCCCTCAGGGGGCCCTTGAGGGGGTGCCTCACAAAATTCGCCTACAGATAGAGTTGAAATGAGAGATTGAAAATTCTGTAATCTAGGTATACAAATATTACATACTGTAGGACAGCAAAATAGTAATAATATGGGCAGAATAATTCAGGTTCTTCAGGCCTCGGTACAATTCTCAAATATGCTTCCATTGTCTATAATGGGTAGTATAGCGGTTGATAAAATGGTGTTCCTGCCATGATGTCTGTAGACACTGCAAAATACTCTCTGATGTTCCACAATCTCATTGGTATGGATGGGAAAAAGCAGCAGAGAGCTACTGGAGATGATAAAAAGAGCCAAACCGAAGGTGGTTTGAGCCTGGCAGATTTATAATTATATTATATGGCAGAGCAACTGCAACACGCCACAAGAGGCTGTGAAGAAGCAGATGACTGGGAAAAGAGATTGCTTCAAGGAACACTGGGGTCCTAAGAGGACTCCACATGTTGTCTAACTGACAAATAGGACGTGGGAGTCTGTGGTTAAGAATGTATTGAAGTGTCTCCCCTTTGATAGAAAATTGAAAATGTGGTGGTTGCAGCCATTTAAAAACATAACCCAACACATGAAAATGGTTGGCTGGAGTTTCTAACATTTACAGACACACTGATTGCATTTGAAGTGAGAGAGGGATCTTTTCTGTAGTATGGGAAACTAGCTAGGACTGTCTGAGATGTCTGGCAAGAGTTTTCAAAAGCCCACAAGAGCCATATTGGTAGGGCTACTGGAACAGGGGCACTGTCAGGAAATAATTCACATTTCTATAAAGGCTCACAATTAAATCGACTGGAGAAGCCATTGGTGGCCAGGCAGCACTTGGGTGCAGGCTAGGATGAACACCTGACAGATGCTGAATGGGGGTTTAGTTTGCTCAGGTGCTAGAGGTGACTAGCAATGCACTGTTTAAATGAATACCTTGTAATTATGTGCATTTAACTCCTATAAAATGGAATAAGATATATCCTGACATGACCCAGACATGCCCACAGTATAGAGAACAAGAAGCTGCATTCTTGCATATGACTTGGACGTGCCCTGAGATATTGGACTAATGAGAACATATAATAAATAAGTTGAGAATAATTGCAAACTTAGGCCTTCAAATTACGTGAAACAATGCATTCTGGGGATCATACGTTGTGGTGATCATACCCATACCTACTCTAACGAAAATACCAGCAAACGTTTTAAACTTGGTGCTGGTGAGGAGACATATAGTGATCAAATTATTGCTTCATAGTACATAAGACATAGTGCAATGAAAAACGAAATGATTGGTCACAGGCTGAGGTAATTTGAATGCGTGAGGTTGGAACTGATGAGAAAACAGTTAAAGCTTTGGCTGTATGGCCTGAAATGATTCACTCTGGGAGGAGGAAAAAAGAGCTGTGGGCCACATGTATATAATTTTAATTTTGTGAGTTCCTAATAGCGAAGTTTTGTAATTTTCCATTAGAAACTAACAAACACCCATGTGCTAATGTGTCCTTGACACATTTAGCGATTCCTTACGGGAGTCGCAATTGAACCACCTCATCAATAATATTCATGAGGTAGGTTGCAATTTGCGACCCATTGAAAATCGCCAAAAACACAGGGATCGTGGTCTGCTGGGGATAGCAAACCACCATATCTGTTTGCTTTTAAATAAAGCAACTTTTACTTTATTTTTAAATGCAGACTGTGTTCCTTAAAGGAAAACGGGATGCGTTTCAAGAAGAGAAATTAAATGGTTCAGTTTCCATTTTTAAGAGTTGGCAGTGGTCTTTGGAACTGCTGCCTGCTCTTAAAAAATGTTTTCACAACAATTCAGGAAGGGGAAGTGGTCCCCTGGTAACCCCTTCCTGTTTGTGACTGGATTCCAATCTACTTGAAATACGTGTTAAAATGCTAATGTTTTGTGACCTAATTTCGGTCACAAAACACTCATACATAGCACTTCGAGTCGCTATTAGGAAGGGAGCTCTTAACACGCCCCTGGGTAATAGAGACTTGTTAACCCATTTTGGGATTGGGTAATAGGTTACCAAATCACAAAATAGGGTTCTGTATATACAAAAAGGCTTTTTTTGTGGTCACAAATGGCCCAATTCTGCTAATCAAGCTGTTTGCAAGAATAAAAAAGCTACATACATGTGCCCTCAGTGTACGTAATTCCCTAAAGATGAATGTATAACCCTTCATAGGAATAGACTATGTAAATAACTTGACGCGTACGACAAAATGCTTGCAGTAACACTATGACAATGTATGAGATTGATTAAGAACTGAACTGCACAAGTGCTGCTCAAAAATAAAAAAATAAAATAAGGGGAGAAAAAGGGAGAAAGGTGGGGTAGAATATGCATAAAGTAGCTGTATGTATTTACCAGAGATTGAGCGCTGGGAATT
Organism: Triturus cristatus; assembly: GCF_964204655.1. Taxonomy (NCBI): domain Eukaryota; kingdom Metazoa; phylum Chordata; class Amphibia; order Caudata; family Salamandridae; genus Triturus; species Triturus cristatus. The sequence continues at coordinate 1,493,717,922 of NC_140589.1, forward strand.
ACTTCTTGAAAAGGTTAAATGTTCAATCAATACAATATATAAGAGAAGAACTATGAACAACCACTGTTTTTTTATGTTAAACATAAATATTTTTTTCAAAAGGTTAAAGAAAAGTATCCTTTTTATCAGAGTTATTGTTGCCAATCTCATAATCTCATTGCCTGGGGTACAGAATCTCAGATACTCTGTAGAACTCGAACAGTTTTACGTTACTGACGTCTGAGGTGACATATTCAGTGCTTCATTTATAAAAGAATAAGCACTGGGGCCTGCTATCTGCACTATTGAATGCTATCTGCACTATTGATTGGTGCACAGTGTAGATTTCACCATATCAGTCCTTAATCGACCAACAGACACCCCCTGCACATGTATCTTACTTTTACAGGTTTGTGCTTTATTCCTTGGTAACATTTTTTCAGTCTTTTTCTTCTTCCTTCTTTCCCCTTTGTGTGTTTTTCACTTTCTTCTTCTGTGTCAAAGTGTGATGAGGGAAAAGAAGTGTCAGTCGTCAAAACTGACAGGCATATCGACAAACAGCTAGCACCGCCGGTGCATCACCTTTTTGATGCACTAGCAGTTTAGGCTGCAGGCCCATATCTTCAAGGCCGCGCAAAGCCACTTTGAGTGGCTTTACATGACCTTGTAGATATGGAGAAAGGCAACGCTGTTCAAGTCGCTGCGTTGCCGTACTCTGTGTCTAAGAGGCATTCCATGGGCATTGCAATGGGTGTTCCTACGCAACACCCAAGGGTTTTGACACATTTCCAGATTTACAAGGATTTGTATACCTGGGAATGCGTCAACACCCGACGCCTCCCCAGGGGTGGTGTAACGAGGAGAAATGTCTTCATTTCTCCTCATTTTTTCCTCTTTCCATGACACATAGAAGGAGGAAAACAACCTATATTGATTGTTTTTGTGCAGGAAGATGTCCCTTCCTGCACAGAACAATCATTCCTACAATACCCCTTACACCATGGTGCAAGGGTGCCTGCGTTTGTGCTAGGCAGCCAATCGTGTGCCAGTGCAGAGGAAAGCACAAGGGATGCATAATATTGCTGTAAATACGATGCATCCCTGCACTTTCTTTATGGCACAGCAAGCTGGCTTGAGGCAATGCATTGCATCAGTTTATTGTAAATATGGTGGTCTGTGTTCAACCAAGGTGAGCTAATTATGGACCATGTCATCCAGCTTGCTCTCATTTTGCAGTGTGCACCCAAATAAATGGAACAACACTGTCAAAAAAATTCATTGAACTACACCTCCGATGAGCCACTGGGCCTGGTAATGACACAATTTCTGCACACTGCAAGAGGGGCTCTGCACCAGCCCGGCACATAATCACTCAGCGATACTGAGTTTAAAAGCTGCGCTCCCGGTTCACACAACTGCGAAAGCCGGGAGATGCGGGCACAAGTAGGTGGAATTGAGGATCAGGACTTTTGAAGAAGTAAGTTGGGACCGGGGGATTTTCTTCCAGATAGAGTGAGGCCGCCTTGCAATAATGATAGCACTTGTCAAACACAAAACTAAACTATCTCTTTCTCCCACGCAACTATACATTATCAATGACGCAGAGTGTGACTAAAAGGCTACCCCTACTACCTACTATCGCTCCCCTTGAGATACATGCAATTCACCACAATTGGGTAAGATACATGTGAGAGGGGAAACTACACTTATAAAGGTGGAAATTTAGCAGGAAGGTGATGTGCAAGTATGTGAATCGATGGTGTGATCATATGATGATATATGTTTTAAACGTGGATTTCTGAACGGATTGATGTTCATGGACTGTTAATAGTAGTGCATACCGCAAAATGCGAGCAAGCTGGACGACATGGTTCATAATTAGCTCACCTTGGTTGAACACAGACCACCACGAATGCTTGGAATGAGAGCACATGACAGCACCCAGTAGATTGATATTACATGGGTGAAACATACGATATGTGATGTATAAAATGCCTTGGTGTCCTCTCATTTTCTCTTGCAGGCGGATATAAGACATAAGAAAAACTGGAAGGAAGATAAGTATACCTTCAATACCAATGTTGTGGATGCAGCTTTCTGCACCCTCGAAATAAAAATTAAGTAAACCCTATTTGTATAACCAGGGAGGGAATTTTTATTTGCCCTGAAGAAAGCCCAGGACCCAAGAGGCCATTCTTAAGGGCTGAAACATGTTGGCAAGATACTAGGCAAAGACACTTGGTGTAGGAGAGTAGGGTCTGCTATCCTATGGTCACCCCAAATTTTTGCTTTTTGCTTCACTGGTTTTTGACATATTGAGGCTGTGGGCCTGCTAATCAGACCCCCAGCCTGCTGTTCTCTCTACTAAATTAACACTATGCACTCTAGGTGCATAACCAATTGGAACTAGATCACCCTGTGAGCCCCTTGTACCAGTGTACACTAGGTACCCAGGGCATTGGTGTATCTAAGGCCTACCAGGGGCTGAAGCATGTATTATGCCACCCCAGGCTTGGCCTAACAAATTTGACACAACTGGCTGATCACTCAGCTGGGGTAAGTTGGTGTAACCACCACTTACTTAGGTGTAGTATACCTATACCTAACCTTAAATGGGACACATGTTAACCTATAAGTCACTCCTATGGCAGGCCTTGACAATCCTGAAGGCAGAGTGCTTGGTTCCATGTGAGATGGTGCTCTGGCATGAGCTGAGCCTGTCTGCAGTGGTCGGAACCACTTCCTTCTACTGTTTCCAGATATCGTCATACCATATACTCTTAAGTGCATTATGAACCTCGCGGTTAAATGCTATCTTTGGTTTGGCTTTATCAAAACATGTCGAGTAAGGTGTCATACGAATTGGAATACTAACCCCTCGCCAATTCTGGCGACGGGGTTAGCATTCCACCCTTCTAGAGGGACACGACATGTACAGTACCTGAAACCCGGGTAAAATCAGACATAGCCTCAGCTCCACAAAATGGATGCTGCCACCACAGACACAAGTCTGCCCTCCTGCTGCTGGGAGTCCTTCCAGCTTGGGAGGTGTGGACAAAGGGTTTCCTGCCAGGGGAGGTGCGTGCACCACCCCAGACAGGATTTTGTGTATTGGTCAGGTAGGGCTTGAAAGAAACCAGACATGCCTGAGGCTCACAAGGAGCCTCGGTGCATATGCCAGTTCAAACCGGTCCTGGGGCACACCAGCCCTGGACCTGGGGTGAGCTGGACAAAGGATTGGGGGTGTAACCACCCCCCTTCCTGGTCCCACCCTTAGGGAGGGACCTAGCAGGTAGTCCGGCCCCTAGAATCCGCTTAAAGGTAGGAGCTGTGTCCTAAGACTTCAGACATCCTGGAATCAACTTAACTACAAGAAGAAGACGGGAACTTCGACGCTCTGCCGCACAGAGGACTGAAGCCAATCTCCCCTGTGGTCAGGGAGTGACCACCTTGCTAACGCAAGCACCATCCAGCGATTCAACGTCTGCTTTGCCGCCGCCTCCCACCGGAGCCTGAGCCCAGAGACTGACAAGACCTGGACCTCCAGACCTCTCACCGCCCGATCCACAGTCCCTGAAAAGAAGGAACCCGTGGAGGCACCGAGACACGTGGAGCCAGCCATCTTGAAACAACCACGACCAGCTGCAAGTGCGACAATCGAGGCTCCCTTCAAGTTGTGCTTTGGGATCTGAGAAGCCCAACACCCGAGCAGCATCTGCACCAAAGGTGAGCCCTCCAGCACCTCCACAATCTGCGTGGGGCCCCTCTGCATTTTGCCACTCAACGCGCCTAACCGGTTGCTGGCCCGTTGGCTAGTGGCCATCTTGGCGACGAACTTCAAGAACTACACTGCTGGTCTGGTTCCTCCAGACTGGCCCTTGCTCCCCTCCAAAGGAGCAGCCCCTCTAACCTTGCTGGTCAAAACCATCAGCTTATTTCGTTCTCCACAACAATTGCTTTTGCCAAGGCTTGTTTGCTTCGACCAAGTCGCCGACACCGCCGACAGTGAGAACCTGCGTGGGACAGCTCGTGAACCGACTCCTGGACGTCGTCGACCTTCAGGGACCACGTGGCTGCAGAGACAAGCTACACCTTTCCTCCTGTTTGCACCCGACATCGCCTGGTACCCACCTGGTGCCACGCTGGTCACTGGCTAGTGACTGTGAACACTGTCCCCTCTGCTTACAGGTCTTCTACAACTCCAATCCACCCTTGGATCCACCGCATCTCTTCTGGACCGACCGCCTGCAGCATCTTTGTCTACAGGCTCCATTGAACAGATAGAAGAAACCCGACGCACTTCGAGACCTATGCACCCGCTTCCTGTGGGTGAGGTAAAGCTGGCACTCCGGTGCCCAAGTGTAGAGTATCATCTCTAGTGTCTGTGTTTCCAATCTTGAGTTCATAGTCCATCCGGAAGATCCTTTTTGCAGTAACTTTGTAACTTTTACGCACCCATTGAAAACCTATGGGAGCCCGCGTGTGACTATTTGCTCTGCACACGCAACCCGTGGACCTCCTGGTCACTAACTAAAGTTAGCTCCTTGTAGGCCCAGCGATTCTAGAGGCCCTAGGCCTTTTCCCTTTTCTGTTCGTGGTACTTATACCACTATTTTAGTATATGGTTCGAGTGGCCACCAGGGCCTATCCATATAAAGTGCAACTTCTGTGTATTCTAACGTATTCTTGTTTAACGATTTGTGCTCCTGTGCTCATAAAGAGTCTAGGGGATACTTTGAGAAATAAATACATATATATTTTCAATATATATCTGTGTGGTGTCCTTTCATTGGTATAAAGGGGGGTTACATGTGGTAAAACAGCCTGCTTAACACGATTCACGAGTTTAGCCTCAAAGACTGCTTAGCCTACGCTACCACTAGGGCAGCTGGTCCGAAAAGGTTGACTTACAACCACACCATAAGGGTTGCTTGGCATGGTACAAGGTGGTCACTTTAACTAGTGAACATCATATACCAGGCCAACTTCTCACATTGGTGAGCAGCGGTTGGATTTGAGCTTGCTGTGTTTTACCTCTGTAATCTCTTTGTTACCAATTGAAAGATCATACAGGTACCTTTAGGTAGATATAAAACAAGAATAGATATACTTAAGTTCTACTGAACTTGGTTGTTGTAGAGCAAAGGGAGTAGCACACCCTGACTACAACTACTAGATAGGTTTAGTAGGAAAACCCAAGTTTAGGTAGATTGCAACACATCCACCCACACTTAAGAGCAATGGCTGGGGCAGAGGGGTCCAATGTACCCATCTCTGTTGAGAGTGACCCCCAGAGGGCACCATCCATCTTTGCTACCCTAAATCAAAATGAGCTCAGGCAGTTGGCAAATATCAGGGGACTTAAACAGCCCAAGAATCCTACTTCTGCTGAACTCAGAGAGCTTTTACAGGCTGATGAAGATCATAAAGCTCTCAGGAAAGCCTCCCAGTTAGGCCCCTTAGGGACTGGAACAGGAGGCCCCCGTTCTGAAAATGCTACTGAGGTACCCCTTTCCAATAGTCACCCCTTAGATGAGATTCATACTACAGAGGATGAAAGTGAGAAGGGTACTGATACAGAAGGTAGTGAGGATGAAGGGAGAAATAGCCCAGTGCCAAGTGTTATACGTGGCCCAGCTAACTTAAGGCTACTGGGGACTGACAATGGGATCACCCCATTGGATCTCCCTAGTGGACTTAACCAGGGGCTTGGGAGGCAAAGGAATCACTCAGGTGAATCTAATGCTTCTCATGCCTCTAGAGGCTCTCAAGGTCACTCCAGGAGAAGGATGACCACCCCTCAGAGGAGGGAACATGAGGCCAGAATGCAGGAAGCTCAGCTGAGAATCAGGAAACAGGAGCTAGAAGTAGCTCTGATGGAAGAGAAACTGAGTAAGGCTAGGCGACCTAAAGAGAGTGGGTCTATACCCACTGGTGGCAGCATTGTCCCTAAGGACAAAGATAGGGTCTTTGATAATAGGAACCTGTCTAAGGTTGTGCCCCCCTACAAAAGTGGGGATGACATCCACAAATGGATGACTGCTCTTGAGAGAGCCTGCAAAGTGCAGCAGGTTCCTGAAGACCAGTGGGCAGCAATCCTCTGGCTCTCCTTTGAAGGAAGAGGCAGAGACAGACTCCTCACTGTTAGGGAGGAGGATGTCAGAAACTACAGAGTCCTGAAGAGTGTCCTAGTTGATGGGTTAGGCTTAACCACTGAACAGTACAGGTTAATGTTCAGAGACACCCAGAAGACACAGACTCTGGACTGGTCTGAATACATTGAATGTGCCACTAAGGCTTTGGAGGGTTGGTTGCTGGGAAGTAAGGTATCTGATTATACAGGATTGTACAATTTGATGATGAGAGAACAGATTTTAAATAACTGTCAAAACGAGCAACTGCATCAACACTTGGTTGACTCTGATCTGACCTCTCCCCAAGAATTGGGAAAGAAGGCAGACAAATGGGTCAGAACCAGGGTTAAGCAAAAGAACCAGAACCAGGGCCAAGGGGGTGATCAGAAGAAAACAGACCAAAAGGGTGGAGATCAGAAATATAAAGACCAGAAGTCTTCAACAGGGCCCCAAACTAGTACTAAAGAGGGTGGGTCCCAGCCTAAAGGGAAGAAGAAAGAAGGTCAAAAGAAACCCTGGTGCAATTCTTGCAAGAATACAACTCACTGGACTAGTGATTGTAAAGAGGGTGGAGCCCCCAACACTGTTGCCCCTAAGGCACCTGCTCCCAGTACTACTGTTAGCAGTGTTGGTCCCCAGACAAAGGGTGTAGTGGGAATCACTATGGGAACTGAAGGAGATTCTGACTTAGACAGAACCCTGACACAGGCAGTCCTGATCTGTGATGGGGACATAGATTTGTCCCTGACTGTGAGCCCCAGTAACCTGGGCAAGTACAGACAGACTCCTTTAATTAATGAAAAAGTGGCTCAAGCCTACAGGGACACATGTGCCAGTGTCACTATGGTGACACCAGGCTTTGTGGACCCTGGACAGTACATACCAGGTGAGAATTACCTGGTGACCAATGCCAGCAATGCCACTACTTCACATAGTGTGGCAGTTGTTAACTTCTCATGGGGAGGGGTAACTGGCCTCAAAAGGGTTGTGGTTAATGCAGACCTCCCAGTAGAATGTTTGTTGGGCAATGACCTGGAGAGTTCTCTATGGTCTGAAGTGGAGTACAGGACACATGCAGAGATGTTAGGTATATCACCACATGTCCTTGCTGTGACCAGGTCACAGGCCAAAAAGTGCCTTACTGAACCTCAGGTCTTGGATCCTGGAACAATGGACCAAGCACCTACCAAGAAGAAGAACAGGAGGGTCAAGGCTGTGCCTTCCCCCCTGCCTCAGAGTGATGATCAACCTTCCCAGGAAGCTGATCTAGAGAACCCCGAAGGAACTGTCCCTGAAGAGCTTGAACCTGATCAGGTTGAGTTTCTGGGGACAGGGGGACCTTCAAGGGCTGACTTGAGGCAGGCTCAGTTATCCTGTCCCTCTCTTGAACCCCTCAGACAGCTGGCTGCTGCTGAGGCTGCTGGGAATGCTCAAGGTACCCATAAAGTGTATTGGGATGAAGGGCTCCTTTATTCAGAGGCTAGAGACCCCAAGCCTGGTGCAACCAGGAGGTTGGTTATACCTCTGCAATTTAGGGGCTTCCTTCTTACCTTGGCCCACGATATTCCTTTAGCAGGACACTTAGGCCAGAACAAGACTTGGGACAGGCTTGTCCCTCACTTTCACTGGCCTCACATGAATGAAGATACCAAGGAGTTTTGTCGCTCCTGTGTGACCTGCCAAGCCAGTGGCAAATCAGGTGGCACAACAAAGGCCCCCCTAATACCACTACCTGTGGTGGGGGTCCCCTTTGAAAGAGTGGGAATAGATATAGTGGGTCCCATGGATCCTCCCACTGCATCTGGGCACAGATTTATACTGGTGGTAGTGGATCATGCCATCAGGTATCCAGAGGCAATTCCCCTTAGGACCACTACAGCACCTGTTGTGGCCAGGGCCCTGCTGGGAGTATTCTCCAGAGTGGGGTTTCCTAAGGCGGTGGTTTCTGACAGAGGTACCAACTTCATGTCAGGATACTTGACAGCTATGTGGAAGGAATGTGGTGTCAACTACAAGTTCACCACCCCTTATCACCCACAATGCAATGGGCTTGTTGAGAGATTCAACAAGACCCTAAAGGGTATGATCAAAGGATTACCTGAAAAGCTCAGGCGAAGATGGGACATCCTTCTACCCTGCCTTCTGTTTGCTTACAGAGAGGTCCCACAAATGGGGGTTGGCTACAGCCCCTTTGAATTGTTGTTTGGGCACCCTGTAAGAGGCCCACTGTGTTTGGTGAAGGAAGGATGGGAGTTACCTCTCAAAAAGCCTAAGCAAGACATAGTGGACTATGTACTTGGTCTCCGCTCCAGGATGGCTGAGTATAGGGAGAAGGCATCCAAAAACCTTGAGGCAAGCCAGGCCTTACAGAAAGCTTGGCATGACCAAAAGGCTGTCTTGGTTGAGTTTCAGCCAGGACAGAAGGTATGGGTGTTGGAGCCAGTGGCCCCAGCAGCACTCCAAGACAAATGGTCTGGACCCCATACAATCCTGGAAAAGAAGGGAGAGGTCATCTACTTGGTGGACCTAGGAACTCCCAGGAGTCCCCACAGGGTACTCCGTGTTAACAGGTTAAAAGCATATGTTGACAGGGCAGACATGGGCTTGCTCATGGCTACAGATGAGGGGAAGGAGGAAGAGAGTGACCCTCTCCCAGACCTGTTGTCTCAGAACCCTGAGGATGGCTCAGTTGAAGCAGTGACCCTTGGAGGCAACCTCACTGATCATCAACAGACTGAATGTAGACAAGTTCTACAATCATTTCAACACATGTTTTCCTTGATACCTAGGCAAACTGACTGGTGTACCCATGTGGTGGACACTGGTGACAGTCTGCCTGTAAAGAACAAGCTTTACAGACAACCTGACCACGTCAGGGACTGTATAAAGGCTGAGGTACACAAAATGCTGGAATTGGGTGTCATTGAACCCTCAGAGAGCCCCTGGGCTAGCCCAGTGGTTCTGGTCCCCAAACCTCACACCAAAGATGGCAAGAGAGAGATGAGGTTCTGTGTGGATTACAGAGGACTCAATGCTGTCACTAGGACAGATACACATCCTATTCCAAGGGCAGATGAGCTCATAGATAAACTGGCTTCTGCTAAGTTTTTGAGCACATTTGACTTGACAGCTGGCTATTGGCAAATCAGATTAGCTGAGGAGTCTAAGGCCAAAACAGCATTCTCAACCCCAGGTGGGCACTACCAATTTGTGGTGATGCCCTTTGGTCTGAAGAATGCACCTGCCACCTTCCAAAGGTTGGTGAATCAAGTCCTTACTGGGTTGGATGACTTTTGTGCAGCATATCTTGATGACATTGCTGTCTTTAGCTCCACCTGGGAGGATCACCTGATCCACCTGAAGAAGGCTCTTGAGGCTCTGCAAAGGGCAGGCCTCACTATCAAGGCCACTAAGTGCCAGATAGGGCAGAGTAAGGTTGTGTATTTGGGCCACCTTGTAGGTGGAGGCCAAGTTCAACCACTGGAGAGTAAGATACAATCCATCAAGGACTGGTCTCCTCCAACCACCCAGACTCAAGTTCGAGCTTTCTTGGGCTTGACTGGGTACTACAGGAAGTTTGTTAAGAACTATGGGTCCATTGTGACTCCTCTTAATGATCTGACATCCAAGAAGATGCCCAAAAAGGTTCAGTGGACAGTAAGCTGTCAAAAGGCATTTGATGACCTGAAGGAGGCCATGTGCTCTGCACCTATCCTGAAAAGTCCTGACTACTCCAAAGAGTTTATTGTCCAAATAGATGCTTCTGAGTTGGGTGTGGGAGCTGTGCTGTCACAACTTAATGTAGATGGTCAAGACCAACCCATTGCTTTTATTTTAGCAGAAGGTTGACCCCCAGAGAGAAGAATTGGTCAGCTATTGAGAGGGAGGCCTTTGCTGTGGTGTGGGCCCTGAAGAAGCTGAGGCCATACTTGTTTGGCACTCACTTCAAGATTCAGACCGACCATAAGCCCCTCTTGTGGCTAAATCAGATGAAGGGTGAAAACCCCAAACTGCTTAGGTGGTCCATTTCCCTACAGGGGATGGACTTTACAGTGGAGCACCGGCCAGGTACTGACCATGGGAATGCAGATGGTCTCTCCAGGTACTTCCACTTAGGACATGAAGACGAGACTGGTCAAGGCTAGTTTAATGTCCCTGCGTTTGGGGGGGGGGGTTGTGTAGGAGAGTAGGGTCTGCTATCCTATGGTCACCCCAAATTTTTGCTTTTTGCTTCACTGGTTTTTGACATATTGAGGCTGTGGGCCTGCTAATCAGACCCCCAGCCTGCTGTTCTCTCTACTAAATTAACACTATGCACTCTAGGTGCATAACCAATTGGAACTAGATCACCCTGTGAGCCCCTTGTACCAGTGTACACTAGGTACCCAGGGCATTGGTGTATCTAAGGCCTACCAGGGGCTGAAGCATGTATTATGCCACCCCAGGCTTGGCCTAACAAATTTGACACAACTGGCTGATCACTCAGCTGGGGTAAGTTGGTGTAACCACCTCTTACTTAGGTGTAGTATACCTATACCTAACCTTAAATGGGACACATGTTAACCTATAAGTCACTCCTATGGCAGGCCTTGACAATCCTGAAGGCAGAGTGCTTGGTTCCATGTGAGATGGTTGTCTGGCATGAGCTGAGCCTGTCTGCAGTGGTCGGAACCACTTCCTTCTACTGTTTCCAGATATCGTCATACCATATACTCTTAAGTGCATTATGAACCTCGCGGTTAAATGCTATCTTTGGTTTGGCTTTATCAAAACATGTCGAGTAAGGTGTCATACGAATTGGAATACTAACCCCTCGCCAATTCTGGCGACGGGGTTAGCATTCCACCCTTCTAGAGGGATACGACATGTACAGTACCTGAAACCCGGGTAAAATCAGACATAGCCTCAGCTCCACAAAATGGATGCTGCCACCACAGACAAAAGTCTGCCCTCCTGCTGCTGGGAGTCCTTCCAGCTTGGGAGGTGTGGACAAAGGGTTTCCTGCCAGGGGAGGTGCGTGCACCACCCCAGACAGGATTTTGTGTATTGGTCAGGTAGGGCTTGAAAGAAACCAGACATGCCTGAGGCTCACAAGGAGCCTCGGTGCATATGCCAGTTCAAACCGGTCCTGGGGCACACCAGCCCCCCTTCCTGGTCCCACCCTTAGGGAGGGACCTAGCAGGTAGTCCGGCCCCTAGAATCCGCTTAAAGGTAGGAGCTGTGTCCTAAGACTTCAGACATCCTGGAATCAACTTAACTACAAGAAGAAGACGGGAACTTCGACGCTCTGCCGCACAGAGGACTGAAGCCAATCTCCCCTGTGGTCAGGGAGTGACCACCTTGCTAACGCAAGCACCATCCAGCGAATCAACGTCTGCTTTGCCGCCGCCTCCCGCCGGAGCCCAAGCCCGAGCCCAGAGACTGACAAGACCTGGACCTCCAGACCTCTCACTGCCCGATCCACAGTCCCTGAAAAGAAGGAACCCGTGGAGGCACCGAGACACGTGGAGCCAGCCATCTTGAAACGACCACGACCAGCTGCAAGCGCGACAACCGAGGCTCCCTCCAAGTTGTGCTTTGGGATCTGAGAAGCCCAACACCCGAGCAGCATCTGCACCAAAGGTGAGCCCTCCAGCATCTCCACGATCTGCGTGGGGCCCCTCTGCATTTTGCCACTCGACGCGCCTAACCGGTTGCTGGCCCGTTGGCTAGTGGCCATCTTGGCGACGAACTTCAAGAACTACACTGCTGGTCTGGTTGCTCCAGACTGGCCCTTGCTCCCCTCCAAAGGAGCAGTCCCTCTGACCTTGCTGGTCAGAACCATCAGCTTATTTTGTTCTCCACAACAATTGCTTTTGCCAAGGCTTGTTTGCTTCGACCAAGTCGCCGACACCGCCGACAGTGAGAACCTGCTTGGGACAGCTCGTGAACCGACTCCTGGACGTCGTCGACCTTCAGGGACCACGTGGCTGCAGAGACAAGCTACACCTTTCCTCCTGTTTGCACCTGACATCGCCTGGTACCCACCTGGTGCCACGCTGGTCACTGGCTAGTGACTGTGAACACTGTCCCCTCTGCTTACAGGTCTTCTACAACTCCAATCCACCCTTGGATCCACCGCATCTCTTCTGGACCGACCGCCTGCAGCATCTTTGTCTACAGGCTCCATTGAACAGATAGAAGAAACCCGACGCACTTCGAGACCTATGCACCCGCTTCCTGTGGGTGAGGTAAAGCTGGCACTCCGGTGCCCAAGTGTAGAGTATCATCTCTAGTGTCTGTGTTTCCAATCTTGAGTTCATAGTCCATCCGGAAGATCCTTTTTGCAGTAACTTTGTAACTTTTATGCACCTATTGAAAACCTATGGGAGCCCGCGTGTGACTATTTGCTCTGCACACGCAACCCGTGGACCTCCTGGTCACTAACTAAAGTTAGCTCCTTAGGCCCAGCGATTCTAGAGGCCCTAGGCCTTTTCCCTTTTCTGTTCGTGGTACTTATACCACTATTTTAGTATATGGTTCGAGTGGCCACCAGGGCCTATCCATATAAAGTGCAACTTCTGTGTATTCTAACGTATTCTTGTTTAACGATTTGTGCTCCTGTGCTCATAAAGAGTCTAGGGGATACTTTGAGAAATAAATACATATATATTTTCAATATATATCTGTGTGGTGTCCTTTCATTGGTATAAAGGGGGGTTACATGTGGTAAAACAGCCTGCTTAACACGTTTCACGAGTTTAGCCTCAAAGACTGCTTAGCCTACGCTACCACTAGGGCAGCTGGTCCGAAAAGGTTGACTTACAACCACACCATAAGGGTTGCTTGGCATGGTACAAGGTGGTCACTTTAACTAGTGAACATCATATACCAGGCCAACTTCTCATACTTGGGTCATAGGACCATCACTTCCTGAAGACCCCTTGTATATATAATTTTAATATCCCCTACGCCTCCACTAATAAAGGGATACCTGGAGATGGAGGATTATTTTTACTTTTAGACCCCCTGGCCTATCTCTCCAAAGTGCTCCCTGGAATAAGGTGAGGCTCACCCTGACCTTTAGGAGTCAGGGTGGACCCAATGATGAAGCATGAGGGTTACTAAGCAAAAAAGGAATTGCTTCCTTTCCCGCGCTGAGCGGGTGATGCCACAAGAGTTTATCGCTGAGCCCTGAATACAATGGGTGGGATACCTTCAGTAGTTATTGATTTGATTCGGGAGGACGTATCCACACCCGACATACCTCTGTACCCTTCTAGCCTAGGTGGAGGGCTCTCCACCCTGGTCTAAGTACAATATTGTAAATATGCCCATGGGTGCCCCTCCCCCCCCCCCCCCCCCACTACAACCACAGGCTCAAATTAAGTACTGGATTTATTTAATATTGTCCCCTTGAACAAAAGATAGAAAATAATGAAAAATTAAAAACAAGAATTCTACATTAAGGCCAGATTTACTAACATTTGGCACAACACAACACAACGCATCCAGAAAGCTTGCTGTGCTGCGTGAAATGGAGAGAGCAGGAATGAGCCATATTTACTACGACACCCTTGTGCCCTTTTCCTCTTCCTAAGTGTATTTCTCCTTGTTACACCTCTGTTTATATGGCGTAACATTTTGAATCATTTCCACGTTTACTATTCTTAGTAAATATAGGAATGCATCAAAATCATGGGCAGTTGCGTGTCAATGCCCACACTCCACCCATTGAACGCATGCCCAAGGCAGAGTAACACAAGGCAGTGACTTGTACTGCCTTGTGTTCAGGGCAGGACTGGAAATGCAAACCAGCCCTGGCAATTAAGTCGGACCGGCCCCGGAAGGGGTGGGGTTGCAGGTGGGAAACACTGCTGCTCCGCTTTTGTTCAAAGGGGCAAAAATTGCAACACTGCTGCAGAATTGGCCCCCAGTAACTAAAACGGCCCCCACCAGTTCAAAACCAGCCCCCACCAGTACAGGCCGGTGGAGGGAGTACCGCGGGGGAGGGGCAGGGTGGGGGGTAGTAAACTCCGGCTCACGGCCGACCGGAGTAATGTAAACAAATAAATAAATAAACAAAATTTTGTTGCGCGCGCTGAAACGGCAAATGCGTTTCAGCGTGCGCAATGACATTTTTTTAACCCCTTCCATGCTGCGCAAATTCCGCCGCTGTGCTGACGGTTTCCTGCGCGGGCGTGGTCATGACGGAACGGTTCCGTCATGAGCACAGCTCAACCGTGGCTCATGACGGAACCGTTCCGTCATGAGCACCGAAGGGGTTAAAAATGTATTTGTTTACATTACTCCAGTCGGCCGTGAGCCGGAGTTTCCTACCCCCCACCCTTCCCCTCCCCCACCCCACCCCAACCAACCGCCCCACGACACTCCCTCCACGGGCCGCTACTGACCCCCACCCTTCTGGAAATTGCCTGGTGCCCGCTAAGGCCAGTCTGGCCGTGCATGGTTTGCTCTAGATATACTCAGCCACGCAGGGTCACACAAGGAGGCTTAGTGTTGCCTGACTTTATGTCTTGGTTGCCTTGTATGCCACAAGGGCAACAGAAGCCCATAGTAAACCTGGGCCTCGATGTCTTGCATTCTGTGTATGTGTGTTACTCTTATTTTCCGTCAATAGTATTTCATGTCATAAACATGTTGAGAATCAAGGGGCATATTATCAAGAAGCGGCGTTAAAATTATCGCTGCTTGAGCGGCAGAAAACTACCGCTAAAGCGGCGATAATGGGCTTGATAATATGCCCTTGAGAATTCCCATAGAAGCCCATGTTCTGGTGTCAACATGGGATTCAATGGGAATTCTCTGCGGCATATTATCAAGCCCATTATCGCCGCTTTAGCGGCAGTTTTCGCCGCTAAAGCGGCGATAATTTTAACGCGGTACTTGATAATATGCCCCCAAGATCCCATTTTACGGGGATGACATTTCACAGATTTTACAGGATGCCCTCGATTTAGTAGGGAGACAGTTTCGTTTATATTAAACATATTCTCAGTTTATCTCAGTACTCCATCCGACTTTGAATGGATTGGCATACACGTGTTATTGCCCTATATTCCAAGTATCATGGGTTTTGGCTCTACGTGTTTTCCAATTAAATGACATCGTGTCTTCCTTCTCCATCTAAAGATACTAATGTGAAATATTATTGCCGTAACTGCAAGGAAACCGCTTCTTCAAAGTTGCAGGAAAGTCTGACCGCTCGTGTTATTCCAGTAAAACGCCCCTGTCTTCAAAGCTGACGGTGGCGCGAAAGTGTCCGCCCCAGACTCAAAGAGATACTAATGGGCTAGTCACCGACTGCTTCACCGACCCTGACTGAACAGGATTTAACCTCAGAGGAGAGTGAGACCAAGCGAGGGGAAGTCCCTTCAGAGTTCACTGAGATCGCAAGTGGTCACGAAGCCCTTGCTCAATTTATTACGCTCTCCCAATGTGTAATGTCTGGCGTTTCTGAGATGCGTGCTCGCCTTGACCTCGAAACCCACGTGTTTGGAGAGAATTCTGGCAACAGCTGAAAGTTATAAAATCTAAAGTGTTTATTTTACAGCTGAGGATGAGGGCGGCGGTACGGTTTAGTTTTTATTTCTACATTATTTGAAGCGCTAACATGACTCTAATGGGTATCAGATCGCTTTACATGACGAGAGGTAGTGTATGAATTGGACTGATAGAATAGATACATGAGTGATTGACAAACATGAAAAACAAAGGGGGATATTATCAAGAAGTGGTAATAATTATCGCTAACCGCCGTTAGCGTGACTTGTTTTATCGCCGTGTACCGCGGGAAATTATCGCCGTGTTAGCGGCGTTTTAACAACACGCCGCTAACAGGCGATTGTTTCTCTTACCGGCTGAAATATCTGGCAATAAAATTAGCGGGACGGCGATAAAAATCCTCGTGCTCACGTTAAAAAAGTGGTGATACGCCCATTAGCGATAAAAAAACACACGTTAGGCAGCCCAACATGAGTGATTTTTCCCTCTAACTTAAAAAAATAGCCTAACAGTCCACCTCCCATAGAAAAGATGCACCCAAAGAAAGTTTAATGCAGATTGGAGCAGCCAGGGCCAAGTGCAGCACACGTCAACAACCCCCTCAAGCCACCCAACATCCAGGATGACCAGAATGAGAGCCTGGATGCCCCGCTGGACCTGCGTTTTGAGCCTGGATGCCTCCCTGGAACTGCGTCTGGAGCCTGGATGCCTCCCTGGACCTGCGCCTGGAGCCTGGATGCCCCGCTGGACCTGCGTCAGGAGCCTGGATGCCTCGCTGGACCTGCGTCTTGAGCCTGGATACCTCCCTGGACCTGCACCTGGAGCCTGGATGCCCCGCTGGACTTGCGTCTGGAACCTGGATGCCTCGCTGGACCTGCGTCGTGAGCCTGGATGCCTCCCTGGACCTGCGTCTGGAGCCTGGATGCCTCGCTGGACCTGCGTCTTGAGCCTGGATGCCTCCCTGGACCTGCGTCTGGAGCCTTAATGCCCCGCTGGACCTGCGTCTTGAGCCTGGATGCCTTGCTGGACCTGTGTCTGGAGCCTGGAGTGGGATGTGGAGGAGCTGTGGAGTCGATGAGCCGTGGCGGGAGACATTGATGCACGACTATCGCCAGTACCTGGTGGTGAAGTCTGGCAGGATGCATGGAGCCACGTAGCTGACCTGTGGGAGAAGACCGCCTTGCGACCCTTGGAGCAGTTAATGGTAGATGCGCTCCTGCGCACCAACGTAGTGAGGTCCGCATCGCATACTACAATCCACCACTACACCGGGGTGCACGGAGGAGATTACCAATGGTGTGTGCCGTCTCCCTACATCACAGGCCGGATGATGTTGGGCTGGCCGTACGCTGTGGAGGCTGAGGCCCCTGTGCTACAGTGAACTTGTGTGGCCTGAGCGCTGCGCCTTCACGGCTAGGGGGACCCTGCTGCATCAACTGCATCAGGAGCGTACTAGGCGGCGACTACTGTACCCAGACGAGTGAAATCACACCTGGCTGAGGCTCCTGCTGGCCGAGTCACAGATTTGGAGAGAGTGCAGTAGATTGCGCCACGGTGTCAATGTCCAGATAGGTAAGGAGAAGGTGGGACGAGTAGCGCATGAGGGCCGGGGGGTGAGTCACTCATGCCTAACACACATAGTTGACACCCCCCAGTGGTGGCTCTTATGCTATGGCGGAAGAGCGTTGCCCCACCGCCTCAAGCAGTGCAGAAGAGGAACAATCATCACATGATGATAACTCCATCAATGAATCAATCAGGTGAATTGTAAGCGCGCTACTCACCCGTGAGGGTATCAAGGTGCTTGGGGGGGCGCAGAAATGTTAGCCGAAGAGCCAGGTCTTGAGGGTCTTCCTGAAGGTGTTCAAGGAGGGGGCGTGTCTGATGTCTGCCAGGAGCTCGTTCCAGGTCTTGGATGCAATGTGGGAGAAGGATCTGCCACCTGCTCTGGTTCTGTGGATGCGCGGGGTTTCGGCCAGTGCGAGTATGATAGATAGGATGTCTCTTTTGGGTACGTGGAAGTTGATTCTGTTGTTGAGGTATTTGGGTCCATTGTTATGTAGGCCTTATGCGGCGTGAGTGAGGATTTTGAAGGTGACTCTTTTCTCCACAGGGAGCCAGTGGAGTCTACGTAGGTGTTGGCTGATGTGTTCATGCTGGGGGAGGCCGAGGATGAGTCTGGCGGCGGTGTTCTGTAATGTCTGGAGTTTGCGGAGTAGGGACTTGTAAATGCTGGCGTAGTATGCATTTCATTAGTCCAGTCTGCTGGTGATGAGTGCATGGGTGACTGTCTTCCTTGACTCTGGGGGCTCCATTTGAAGGTCTTGCGGAAGATGCAGAGGATGTTGAAGCATCTGGAGGTGACGGTGTAGACTTGTGGGTTCATGGTGAGGGATGAGTCGAGTACGATGCTGAGGTTTTTGGCGTGGTCTGAGGGGGTAGGTGGGCTTCCGAGGGCAGTGGACACCAGTTGTTGTCCCATGCTGAAGGGGTGGTTCCAAGGACGAGGAAAACTGTCTTCTCGGCGTTGAGCTACAGGCAGCTGTTGGTCATCCAGACTTCAACATCATGTATTCCTTTCTGGAAGTTGAGTCTGGGGGTGGTGGGTTCTTTGGTGAGGGAGAGGATGAGCTGGGTGTCATCAGCTTCGGATACGAAGTTGAGGCCCTGTTGTCAGACGATGGTGGCGAAGGGGGCCATGTAGATGTTGGAGAGGATTGGGCTCAGAGATGACCCCTGTGGGACTCCGCAGGTGATTTACGTGGGATCGGAGAGGAAGGGTGGCAGTCTGATCCTGTTGTCTGGCGACTAGTGTGCGGTGGGAGACGGTGTAGAAGGCTGCTGAAAGGTTGAGTAGGATGAGGGCTGCAGAGTGGCCTTGGTCCAGGAGGGTGCGGATGTCATTTGTGGCGGCGAGTAGAGCGATCTCGGTGCAGTGGTAGATGTGAGGAGGGCAGGGGTCGGTGGGGGGCCCGAGTGGATGCCTTTCATGGTCGAAGCAGTGTATTCGGTTCTGACCGGCGTCCAGGTAGAGATGGTGGGTTGGCTGGTGTGTCGGAGGGCTGGGGGCCGGCTGTGGCGTCTGGTGGATGGTCGGTGAAGTTGTTGTAGAGTTTTTTGATCTTGAGGTGGAAGTAGGTTCCACGCTTATCGCAGAGGTCTTGGGAGCGGGTGATGTCTGTGGCTTTGCTGTGTGGGTTGGTGAATTCATGAATGACCTTGAAGCGTTGCTTGTAGTTGGCTGAGTTGTTGAGGATTTGGTTGTGGTAGTCCGTCATGGCATCCTTGCAGGTGGTGTAGATTTCGGGTGTCTTGGTGTTTCTCCAGTTCTTCTCCAGGCATCTGCAGGTGCGTCTTGCTTCTTGGAGATCGGTGGTGAACCAGGCAGCTTTCCTGGGGCGCTGTTTGTCGGACTTGCGTAGCGGGGCAAGCTTGTATGCGCAGTTGGAGATCCATGTGTGGAGTTCTCTGGCTGCGACGCTGGTGTCAGATGTGTTGGAGGCCGGGGTGATGGTTAAGGTCTGGCGGCAGTGTGGGCAGGAGAACTGGCTGTGGGTAGTGTTTGGCAAGGCCTGTTGTCAGTCTCAAGTTTTCCATGGTTGAGTGCGTGGAGGGTGGCTGAGCTGTAGCAGTGGTCAGCTCGAGATCCATGGTTCCTGGTGCTGGTCGCGGTCAGGTCATGGACTGACGCAGACGGGCTTGGCTTAGGCGCGCCTTCTGCGTGCCAGCAGCACACGTCCGCTGCGCAACCGCACAGCGTCCGCCATTTAAGAGGGGAAGGAACGATCAGCTGGGAGGCAGCAATGGACGAGGACAGGGGTGCGGTGCCACAGGGGCAGCAGTGGCAGGAAGCAGGAAGTGCGGGCTCCGAGAAGCCAAAAAAACAGATCACAAATTAAAAACAAGGGAGAACTAACTGATGTAATCATACTATGCATCCTAAGGGAGTGGGAGGGTGTTTAGGACGGCTCCAAACACAGAGCAGGGCATGGGCAGATTGGCATGCCCACTCAAGTGCACAATGACTGTTTGGTCAGCCCACTCACGCCGTCCAAAGCAGTCATGCGCACTACCCTGTTCGCAATGCAGGCTGCATTACAGCCTGCATGGAGAACATGGTCACCCCTCCGGCCCCTGGCTGCATGACTTGTCCCGTTGCCGATTACCAATCCCACCGCTGCATCGCAGCATTGTGATTGACTCAGGGGAGCGAGCCTGGCTGCCTACTTCCTTTCCCTGGAAGCAGACGCAGACGGGCTGGAGCTACAAAGACACGGGACACAGCTTCAAGGTAAGACTTCCCTCAATACATTTTTAACAACACGCTCACACACAAATCTCCGCGTCTACGCACCATCCAGTGTTATTTCCGGCGTTTACCACCTCACAGCTGTCCAGCATACCCGGCACTTCTCAATGGTGGCAGCTGTGCGCCCATGCACAGCGGGCGTATCACTCATGTGCCAAAGGCACATACGTAGTTGTGATGCATGTCATTACCTCACATTCCATTCCAATGCATACTAATACTAGGCACATTGCAACAGTAGAGTGGGTGTTGCATAGCGGAGACATAAAGATCACTGTTGCCACTTCAGAGAGTGCAACCCAACACTAACCTTTGCACCACAAACCCAACCGTGAACCCTGGAAATCCTTTTTTGAGCCCCCAATTCACACGTAAAAATCACATTTGAGACAAATGCACACCCCATTTTTCATATTTTACCCCAACAAACACCCCATTTTTCATATTTTACCCCCAAAAACACCCCATTTTTCATATTTTACCCAACAAACACCCCATTTTCATATTTTACCCCAAAACACCCCATTTTTTATATTTAACCCCAACAAACACCCCATTTTTCATATTTTACCCCAAAAAACACCTGATTTTTCATATTTTACCCCAGAAAACATACAATATTTTATATTTTAAACCAACAAACACCCAATTTTTCATATTTTACCCCAAAAAACACCCCATTTTTCCTATTTTACCCCAAGAAAAACGTACATTTTCAAATTTTACCCCAAAACCCTTACACACATGAGAAACTTTAAATTACCCCATTACTGACCTCACAATGCGTTGTGATCAAATGCGATGTTAAGGCACCCGCGTTGTCTGAGTTGCGTTGTTAACGATGTACTGCCTGCATTTTATTGGTCTTCTGCCGTGCCAAAGGCAACCCATAGGCTACGCCGTTTGCGTCCGTCTGCACCTGGACCTTGCTCAGCACCAAGGAGCATTCCTCTTGGACACTCCACCACTACGACGCCAGCGCCCTCCTCGTCATCAACCCTGGACGCCACCTCACCTGCCAGGACCAACCTCTGCTCCATGCCGGACATCGACTTTGCCATCACTGATGGCTGCAGTATCACCCGCAAGGAATACCCTGACCGTCAAGGAGGAGGCATTGCTGTCACTACAGAGACACATTCCGACTGACAATGCAATCTAATGTGCCAAGGGTGACCATGGACCACTTCAACTCCCAGATCCGGACCAGTCCTAGAAGATCCTCTGCGACACCCTCATGTCGAGGCCCCCTGGGTCATGGCCCCCCATTCCCAAATACCATTGTAGACCTCATTGCACCCCAGGGTCTCCCATCCACCGACGACATCCAACTCGGTGAACTCAAGTTCCACCTGGACAACCCCAGTGACCAGAGCACCACCCCTTCCTGGGGAGGGTCACCGAGATAAGACGCAAGCAGCAAGTAACCTCAACAGGCCACATAGCAGCACACACGGTCGAGTAATGTCACCTCCGCCAGCAGGTACTTCAACTACAGCCACAACACCGGACTCTCCTGGACTGACCATCATTGGTAACATCACGTTTTCACCTTGCCCACTGGACGCCTCCACCATCATCGCACCCCCTCGCAGCTGGATCAAGGCCAGCAAAGGACATCTCGTCAACTCCCTCCGCACCAACCCTCCACCAATGCTCCCAAAAGATGACACCGCAGCACGCAACTACCACCGATGGATCTCCAACAGCGCCGACATTCGGGCATCCCTCATGAACAGCACTGCATCAGTACCTACCACCTGCCTGACTGCAGGCATGAGGGTGAGGCAGTGCCACAGGGATAGGCTTGCCCCATGCATTGCTAGAGTTGTGTCATGGTTATGACACGACTGCAGCAATGCGTGACTTTAGCGCAGGCAGATAAGTCAGGATTCCTGACGTATCTTTCATTACTTGCATCATGGAGCGCTGTCCAATGATTACAGCGCATCCATGCTGTCGCAAGAAGGGCGTAGTGAGACGAGTTGCAACGCTGTCTTGTCGCAGAGCAGCAATACTTTTCATGACTGTGATCTTATTGATTGTGTGCATTCCCACACTGTAGTTTTGTTGCAGGGCAGCGCTGCAACATTGCTTGCAGCGCTGGCCAGCGACAAAACCTGTAGAGATATGGGCCCAAGTTTTATCCCCATTTTTAAGAGCAGCTATTTTCTGGTCTTAAGTAACTGGCTCTAACTGCAGTTAGAGCCAGTATTTTGGCTCTTCAATATTTCAAGGAACCCCTTGATAATATGGAGCGGTGGTGTTTGCATGCCTTTTTGCACGGGAACGCCTATAAATATCGCTAACATGTTTGAGATAAAAAAGTGGGCCGCTATCGCCCAAAAAACTCGCGCTAAGGCCCGTTAGCTGCAGATTGCTAATAGGACGATAAAATTATCGCCGCTTAGCGGCGATAGGACCTTGATAATATGCCCCAAAGTTTGAGCGCAAAACTCATTTTAACAATGACAGTATCTGTTGAGTCCAGCATGTCTCTTTATGTGATAGGGCGGAAATATTTGAAACTTGGGGGCATATTATCAAGGACAGCGTTAAAATTATCGCTGGTTTAGCGGCAGAAAGCTGCCGCTTAAACGGCGATAATGGGCTTGATAATATGCCCTGGAGAATTCCAATAGAAGCCCATGTTCACACCAGAACATGGACTTCTATTGGAATTCTCAAGGACATATTATCAGGCCCATTATCACCGCTTTAGCAGCAGTTTTCTGCCGCTAAACCGGCGATAATTTTTAACGCCATCCTTGATAATATGCCCCTTGGATCTTCTGACGCACTAGATCCTACTTTGAAAACATGATGACTGTTTGTTTAGAAGTGTAACAGTTGGGGGGCGTGGCTTAGCGCCCGACAGTGATGGCGGCGCTTCTCTGAGGCTCCCGGTCTGGCGATGGGGGAATGCGCCTGCAGAACTCCCAGCACTTTGTTTTCTGGCAGAGCCGTTTTCTGAAGTGATGCTTCCGCGGACGGGAACCACTTTGCGGCTTCATTTAGAGGCATTTCTGTGTCTCTTTGAAAGTAACGCGGCCGCAGTCCCTTATGAGGTAGCGCCCGCCATTTTGTAATCGGAGTTTGCCGCGGGAGACATTTAATGAGAGCATCATAATCAGCGCTGGCCCCAATTCTCAGCTTCAAGTTTTTTTTGTTTTTTTTAACTCCCCGGATATGAAGGCTACCTTTGTTTATATTTTCTCTCACAAGGGTGTTCCTGCTATTTTTCCCTGAGCTCCCTACATACTCTGAGGGGCTGCATTACCAACCACTATTTTGAGAGATGACTACATACACAAGTGCGAACCATTGTTATTCTGGCTAATTCTTGAGGCACAAGTCCTATGCGCTCAACCTACTGTTTTACTTTCCGCATGATATCTCTATCCAGCAGCTCTTCTCTGCTATTGTTGGCGCACTGTTGAAGAACTGGCAATTTAGTCAATATATGTTATTTTTACTAGCTTCTCCATCCTCCTCCAGATGGGAGTAGGTTCGCTTGCTGCCTACCTATAAGGTCTTTCTGCTGCACAAATCAGTCCTCTATTATATAGGCGAAAGCCCGGTGACGATGCAGCAGTCCAGCTTACCTTACCTCCTTATAGAGTTTGTGGTGGTGTGGTCATTGGCGCCTCTCCTTTTTTCCTTTTACACTACGTATTATTTTATGATGCACACATAAGCTCTGTGCTGGCTTACCTGTATTACTTTGTGCGACTATGGCGAAACCTCTCTTCAACTGAAGGTTGTTCTCTTGCTTTTTGGTTTCGTCTCCGCTCACCTTATTATGCCTCTTCATGCTACCCAATTGCATATTCTGTAGTGTGATCTAAGTGAATTCCTCTTACATGGGACAAACAAAAGGTAATGGTTCTGCCATCTCAAAACCTAAGCACATTTTCATTAAAAATTCTAAAGTCTTCTCAGCACTTTCAGATTTGGATAGTCTGGGGCTCCTTGCATCAGACCAGTGCGACGCAGATATGGATTCTGTGTAACCTCCTATAGGGAAATCGATCACGAAAAGATTAAAAAAAAGACCCCCCATCTCCACCAAAATCAAACTCTCCAGTATCAATGGAACTCTTACTGCAGGAGATCAGGGCCCTCCGACCTTTCAGGGAGGAAACAAATTCCAAGCTGCAATCTTTATCTGATAGCTGGTCACAACTCGATGCTAGACTCTCAACTGTGGAACAGAATGTTTCATCTTTTCAGGATACCACAAATTGTGTTACTTCTGTAAAGTCTCAAGTGTCAATTCTTCAGAAGCAGCTTGAGGATCTTGAAAATCGAAATAGGAGAAATAATTTACGTATCTACAATTTGGCGGAGAGGGTTGAAGGTACAGATCCGATTGCCTTCTTTCAGTCATTACTGCCTAAGATTCTTCATTTGCCAGATGACACCAGGCTGAACATCCAACGTGCTCACAGGCTGGGCCGTGCTAACGCCAGCGCAATGTCCATGCAGAGGCCGAGAGGAGTTATCCTATATTTCCTGGAGTATACAGATTTGTTGAAAGTCCTAGCTGCTGCCAAAGCCTGCCAAAAGATCACTTGGTCCGGTGCCAAGTTATTTTTTGCACAGGATTATTCCAGAGCTACTGTGTCCAGACGTAAATCCTTTCTGGATATGAGACCAACTCTTCGGTCCATGGGCGCCAGATATGGCCTTTTCCATCCCTGCTTGTTTAAAGTAACTTACAATAACAATACTATTTCATATGAAGATCCAATGCGTTTGCGAAGTTTCATTAATGCGCATAGCACAGATTCCGTGGATTCTTCTGGTCCGTCTTCCTCATAAGGAACTTAATTTATTTCAGATGCTGCTTGGATTGTCATTTCTCTTGTTTCTTTACTATATTTATACTAATATGGGTCTTTTGCACTCTAGTCAACTCCTAGTTATTACCTTGTAACTGTGCAAGTTTCAGTTTGCGTTTCGCATATATGTTAGAATCAATCTTAATTTTTCATTTCTTCCCGTTTCTAGTGCCAGATTTATGTTTTGGCGTGTTCCCCTCATGGTCCGGTCCGGTCCTCGTTGGGTGTTTTGTCCACTCCTTGTGGTTCCACCTTTCCTCACTCTTTCCTTCCCTCATTGTAAGTATGTCTTTTGTTTTGTCTTTCGTTTTTAATTTTGTTCTGCATAGGTTCTCTTTTTTTTGCTTCTGGTGTCCTCTACAATTCCTTCTATTTTTCTCTCACTTTTATCTCTATACTCTATCATTTTTTATTTCATCATTCAGCATTTTCTCTTTTTTACCCTTGCTTCACTTTCTCATCACTTTTATGCTTTACTTTTTATCTAATCTATCTCTTTTTCCTTGGTCTATTTTTTACGTACCTTGCATTTTTCTTGCATTTACCTTTCTGCTCTTTCTCCAATTCTTTTTACTCTCTTTTAATATTCCACAATATTGTTATACTGAATCAGATGGTTTTCTTACAGTTTTGCTGTATTTTATTTCTGATTATTTATGTCATTGAAGATCATTTCATGGAATGTTAGGGGTCTAAATTTGCCTATCAAAAGACAAAGAGTCCTTACTCATTTAGCCAAACAAAATGCTGACTTGGTGTTTTTACAAGAGACTAAACTTACAGCTACTGAATCACTAAAATTAAATAGAGGGTGGGTGGAGAATATTTTTTCATCCTTGGGAGATGGGAAGCGCAATGGTGTTATGTTACTTTGCCGCAAGTCACTTCCACTTTCACTCCTGTCCAAAGAGTTGGACACTGATGGTAGATGGTTATCTGTTAAACTGTTATTAAAGGGTGTTCCAGTTTCTCTTCTTAATGTTTATGCTCCTACAAGTGGTGAATCCTCTTTTTGGTCTACATTAGCTGAACAGATTGCAAACTCAATGGAAGATAATTTTATATTAGCAGGTGATTGCAACCAGGTATTTGACCCTTTTATAGACAGGAACTCTAGAGTCCCTTTTGTCCCAACAACCCACATAAATCCTTCATTCATACCATAAATCAACACAAACTTTTGGATGCTTGGCGATTGTGTAATCCGACTACCAAGGAATACACCTTTTACTCTCCCACTCACCACACTCAGTCCAGGATTGATTGTATTTTTGTTTCTCACCACATATCACAAACGCTAACAATTGGAGATATTGGTCCCATTTTAATTTCAGATCATGCTCCTGTTTCAGTTGGCATTGATATTTTACCCAAATCCTCGCTCCCTAAAAGATGGAGATTTAATAATTCTCTTCTTTTGAACCCTGAATTTACTACTTCCTTTACTAATTTCTCTAACAAATATTTCGAGCTAAATCACACGGAACAGATCCCATTTTCAACCATATGGGATGCTTACAAAGCCTCAGTGAGAGACTTCATTATTGGTTTTGTGGCTAAACAACGTAGATCCAGCCGTGTACAGACTAAGAATCTTCTCCACGACATCAAACAGCTAGAACACTCCTATTATACCTCACACTCAAAAAATTGCCTTACAGCTCTCATAAATGCTAAGATGCAATTTAACAAAAAATCGACAGATGACGCTTTACTATATTTGTTAAACTCTAGTGCTAAGTTTTACGGCGGTAAGAATAAGGCCAGCAAGATATTAGCTAATTACTTAAAGACTAGGCAGAACAAATTAAATATAGAATCAATTTTTGACAATGATTTGAACCTAAAATTTAAAGACGCTGAAATTTTAAGTGAATTTTCTCTCTTTTACAAATCTTTATATTCATCCGAAACACATCCCACTGAACAGTCCTTATCACATTTCTTTTCTCACATACCAAAACCTCACCTCTCTTCTCAAGACCTGTCCTCCTTAGAGTCGGATATTACACAGCAGGAATTATTGTCTGCATTACAACATCTCAAAAAGGATAAAGCACCTGGTTCAGATGGCTTCACAGTGGAATTTTACTCACACTTTTCCAAACTCCTTGTACTTAAGTTGTATTCTTTAACAGACTTTTTCACCTCTTCCAACAATTCTTCAGGATCCTTTTCAGAAGCACATATTTGTCTTATTCCTAAGGATGGTAAGGATCCTAAGCTTTGTAAAAACTATAGACCCATTTCACTGGTTAATATTGATTACAAAATCTTTTCAAAAGCATTAGCTATTAGATTAGATTCCTACTTACCAAATTTATTAGGGAAGGAACAGTCTGGCTTTGTTAAGGGCTGTTTTATTACGGATAACACTCGACTTCTTTTCAATATCCTGTCCAAGGTTTCACGCTTGCAGCACTCCCTGGCTGCAATCGCTTTAGATGCGGAGAAAGCGTTTGACAGGGTAGAGTGGACGTACCTGTTTTATACTCTTAAATGGTTTGGTTTTGGTCCTAATTTCATTTCTTTGGTTTCTCTCCTTTATTCCAACCCCCGGGCTGCAGTTTACGCCAATGGTCTGGTCTCCTCCTTTTTTGATTTAGGTAGAGGAGTCCGTCAAGGATGTCCATTATCTCCCTTTTTGTTTAATTTGGCCTTAGAACCTTTTCTCTCCAAACTTCGCCAGAATTCACATATACATGGTTTCAGAATGACTGACTCTCATATCAAACTTGCAGCTTATGTTGATGACATTTTGCTTTTTATATCTGATCCTAATGAAGCAGTTGCCGCATTTCTCGCTGAAGCCCAAGCGTACTCCCTTATTTCTGGCTATAAGGTAAATAACGACAAATGCGAAATTTTACCTTTAACTAAATACACTTTTAAACCTGACTACATCGCCTCCAATTTTACATGGAGCCCAAATCATATTAAATATCTGGGCCTTCATATCACTTCCAGCTTTTCCGACACAGTTAAATTATGTTTGAATAAATGTATTCAAAAGCTCACAGACCTCACTACTAAATGGCATCCTCTTTATTTATATTGGTGGGGACGTTTAGACACGATTAAAATGATGTTGACACCCATAGTTCTATACACTATATCTAATATACCACTCCCGATTCCTGTTAAAGTATTTCATAAAATCAATTCAATCCTCTCCTCCTTCTTGTGGAATAATAAAAAACCTAGAATGTATTTGCAAAGGCTAATGCGCTCTAAAGATGAAGGTGGAGTCAATTTTCCAGACTTCCGATCATATTAGAAAGCGTTTCTTTTAAGCCAGGCATCCTTTTGGTTGCTTGAGCCTACAGATGATCGCCCTCTGTGGACTCAAGTTGAAAATCTCTTCTTATCTCCTTTCTCCTTCTGAGAATATCTCTCCTTTTCAAATAAACCGCAGTCCCTTTCCACCCCTATAATAAAGTTGACTTCTAAACTTTTCTGGCCACCATCTCCTCCTCAACGACATACTATTGACTCCTTTCTTAATTCTACTATTTGGCATAATAAGACCCTGCTCATCCGTAATAAAACTTTTTATTGGAAAACTTGGAGGCAGAGAGGATTGATTTGGGTCCACCAGTTATTTTCTCAATCAGTTTTCTTACCCTTCTCTACACTTAGCCAAACTTTTAACTTGCCCACTTCATTTATTACTAAATACAGTCTTTTAAAAGACACCGTAATGAACATCTACACTCAATTATCCATTGTTCCTGTTCTGTCAAGTAACGTTGATTACTTCTCACAACTTTCTATCATATTAAAACAATCACCCAAAGCTTCCATTATTTATAACTTTCTACGGAGTACGGCAATTCCCAGACAGAAATCCACAATTGAGGTAGAGTGGGAACAGGACTTTCAGACTTCTTGGCCAATCCCTCTTTGGAGGAACTTATGGACTAAACTACGCAAATCCTCTAGTGCAGCAAATATAACACAAACACCGATTTTTGCTTATAATAGACTTTTATTATCACCACATGTTTTAAGCAAAAGTTATTCAACTGTTTCTGAGATATGTTGGACATGTTTATCTCCAAAGGCTGATTTGTTTCATATGTTGTTCTCTTGTGATTTTGTTTGTAATTTCTGGAAACAAGTTTGGGCTCAAATCAACTTAATTTTTGATACTAAGTTTCCTTTTCCCTTTACTAATGTTTTCTTAGGAAGTCTCTCACCTGTATGGGAAAACATGACGTTTAATGTTAAAATGATTGATTTGTTATTAGCTGTTGCTTTTCAGCAAATCACCATAAACTGGAAAGACTTTACAAAAATTTCATATAGAGCTTGGTGGTATAATGTTTGCCACAACCACAGGTTAGATACTGCTTTTGTTTATCCTCTAACAATGGCAACGAAACTTTTGGACTTATGGTCACCTGTTACATAGTTTCTTGATGTTAGTGCTCAAAAGTTTTCTCAGCCAAAACCATTACAGCAAGAAGTGCCCAAACCTCCCTGATCCCCTAAATGTTCCTACTTTTTTCTATATTTCACTAGTTCTCATTTTTCAGCTGTTACTTGTATATTTTACATTGACATTTATGAGTCTGATTCGTGTTTTTATAAATATGTTTAGGCTGGATATTTTACCATGAGGTTTTTAGGATGTACTTTGTATTGACACCTTTGTATGACTTAATAAAGATTTCTTGAACTAAAAAAAGAAGTGTAACAGTTCACCACTCTCTATGATGGGCTGAGACAGAAATAGGGCCAGGCACCAATATAAAGGTGGTGCTCTTTACCGAATCAGACAGCTTAAAATTGTAGCCTAGATTTGCAAAACAGGGCAATTTGTGGACTTGTAAAGACATGCTATTTATGTGTTTTGCAAGGTACAGAAGACTGTATGCATTTGTGTGTGCTGCAGGCAATATTAATGCTAACATCAGGGAACTAAACGGTAAAAAGTGGCCCACCAGACCATATAACAGGTCCACAAACAGCCACAAGCCAGCCCTCACGTTCACCTGTCGGATCAGCCCTTCTGAGTCTTCCGGCTTATGATAGATTTTAAGGTGACGCTTGTAATGTATACCCTCCTTGGTGGCAGTGTCTCCTCTTCTTGCTTCCAGACCTCTAAGCATTCCTTGAATTAAGTTTACTAGGCTTGGTTTCACTCATTTTTGGAAAAGGTTTGGAAAGGTTCAGGGGTTACATGGTTCTATCTCTTTTTCTCCTGTTAAATTCTGAAAGGCTCCATAAAAAGTACATTTAAATATACTAATAGCGGTACCTTTAATGTATTTGCTGTTGTATTGTATATACCATAGAACATTGTTGCTGGTCTTTTAAAGTATATTTTAATCTGCTGGGAAAAAACTTACATTTTATATTACTATAAGCAAGGGTTAAAAAAAGCTGCCCTAACAATTAAGAAAAGAACACACAAAGTAAGAGAAAATTAAAGCCAATATCTTATACTTAACAAGAAAAAGACACTGATGTAAAGAGACAGTTCAACGGAACAAAATGAGACACATCCTGACATTTTTACAATATCTATGTGTCAGTGAGGACACATTTCCAAAGATATTTTAAAAAGTGTTACTCTGACGAACGACCAACCCATTATTCCTGGCTACGGTTACAACACAGGTGAAAATGAGAACTCATTTACACTGTTGTGAAATAGAGAGGCGCATTGCTTAAAATAATTCGAAGGAGTAACAGGTCAAAGAGATGTATATAATTTCAATGATTCATAAATGAAAATCAGTTTCCTGGAATCTTCTCTTCCTCAAGTTAACTGGGTTTTCGAATATATTTCAAGCCGTCACTGAACTTTTTGCGCAAGTAAATTCAGAGTCATGTTAAGGGTCATTAAGTTAAAATGACTATACATAAATTCGAAAAACCAGTTAAATAGCAGTAGAACATATTTCAGGAAATACATATACATTTATGAATCATAGACATGGGGCACATCTCTTTGACATGTTACACAACAAACTATTTTAAGCAATTTGTCTCTGTGTTTCACAACAGTGATACTTTTCAAAAGCTGTTCTGGAATTCATCTGAGTGGGACTATGAAGCCATGGATAATGGGGTACGTCAGTGCAGCGCTTCTTTTAATTGATTTGTATCCCTTAAGCTGACGTTCAGAAAACAAAAGAGCCTTCTGGAATGCCTATTGGTAGTAAATGTTAGCCATGCAAGACAGCCTAAAGAGAACGTCATTTTTTTATACACTGGATGTCCCATTTGAGATTGCTCCTCATAGGTCCGCCACTCCCTGTCAATTTGATTCTCTATACTCCCTTTCTCACTCATCTTCTTATTTCTCATGATCTGTCACATTTGCCTCCCACTCTCACTGTCCCTCTATATCTGACTCTTCCCCTTATGCTTTCTTCTATAATCTGCATCTGCTCTCTTCAGTTTCCTTCTATGAATTCCTTTCTCTATTCTACTCTCCCTCGTTCTTCACCTTACAACCTATCTTTTCTCTTGCTGTGTTTTCCCAAACTGTTTTCTATTCCCTTTATCAGTCTTTCTCCTGTTGGAGTATTTATGCTTGTATAAAACTGTGCATTATGAACAAGGTGCAAATTGTGGATTTACAATTGATTTTACATGCGCACATTTATTTGATATCATTGTTGATTAAACAAATCTAATATGACATGCTAAAGTGCCCTTTAAATGGCTTATGCTAAGAAGGTCTTAGTTAAGCATCAATGCCTTTTGTATAAAATGGATGTCTCTTCCTGTTTATTGATTGTGTATTATTTCTGCAGCACACAGTCAAGCAGAGCGATGTTTGCTAATTTCATTGACATTGTTCTCGCTATACTAAAAGAAATTTCCAAGGGGGCGTGGCTTGGCGCCCGCGGATGATGGCGGCGTTCGCCTGAGGCTCCGAGGCAGCACCGAGAGACCAGCCGGTTCCTGCTCTCAAATTACAGAAGAACACAGCTGAGGATGCGTCGGCATTTGCCCTGACTTCGCTGGTATGGATGAAGACCTCTACTCATGTCTGCGACGCTATACATATCGCCTGTAAGTTCTGACAGGCTCTCTTCCATGATAACGGCCGCCATTTTAGCCTTCCTGAGTGACGCGCGTTGCATTGACGATGTCGCGCTGTTATTTTAATTGCTGGGGCAGCACTTTCACTTCTTAACTTCACCGATGCTGTGGCACTGACGTTTGCATGCTTGACACCTAGCATGTGCTTCATCTTAATTTTCGAGTGAGTCGCCTCCTTGCAGACCCCTGACGGAGCTAATAATTATAACATTCCTGATCTCGCCTGCTGTGACCGCGCTACATTTACAACATAGTGGTGCATCCTACATAACTGGCCACTTTGCAATGACTATGACCTGCGCTCATTTTCACCACACATTCTCTCCCTCCAGTCTTTGTTGTGGATACTAGGAGCGAGCGGGGAGCTACACTCTGGTGTCTTTCACCAACTTAAGGTGGTAGCCTCGTCGCATTTTTCAGCTAAGAAGCACTCTTATAAGGTTTTATTTGGGTGTTCCAGAACCCATCAGGAGGCTGCACAGAAGTTTGACTGGGATTGCTGTTCAGAAGGAGATTCTGTGGTATTACGCATGGACCCTATGTACAAGTAACCATATAGTGTCTTTTGTCGTTAGTAGTCAACTCCACTAGCTGTTTGGTCCTTGTATACTATCATTCCGAGACAGTGCGGACCAGAATTCTTTCCTTTCCATAAGGCCCTGGTGACAACATCATTTGAGTTGCTTGGAGTTGGTTGTGCTCCCTCACTTTGTGCTTAGTCACCCTTATCCGCCTGCTGTGCCCCGTCTGGTGCTCTCCACACTCTGTTCTTTTGCATTTGGCTGGGCTACTATTCTTACGGATTGTTGCATGGGCAGACTCAAGTCAATGTCGCATTTGCCTCGCTCGACCAAACTTCGTATTGTGAAGAACTCCAAGGTTTTTTCTGCCTTCTCGCAATTGGAGGACTCCCTTACCTCATCTGTCTCGGACACTCCAATGGATCCTTCCAGATCTGCGCAGGACACTTCTAAATCCAATACGAAACGGCTCAAGTCAAATTCTCTCTCACCTCCAAAGCATCCAGGGCCAGTTTCCATGGAATTATTGCTGGAAGAAATAAGATCCCTGCGTCCTTTTATGGAAGAGACTAACCTCAAGCTTCAGGTCCTTACAGACAATTGGTCACAAATGGAAACTAGGGTTACTTAAATCGAGAATTCTGTTCAGTCGTTTCAAGAGACATCCTCTGCTGTCTCAGCCTTGAAATCTCAAGTCTCGGACCTACAGCAACATGTGGAGCAGTTGGAAAACAGGAATAGGCGCAATAATCTCCGCATTTATGGCCTAGTTGAAGGATCAGAGGGGTCTGACCCAATTGCTTTCTTCAAATCGTTCCTCCCCAAAATCCTGCACTTACCACAAGACAAACTCCTTAACATCCAGCGTGCCCATCGATTGGGTCGGCCGCCCTCCTCTGCTTCCTCCTCACAAAAACCCAGAGGGGTCATCCTTTATTTTCTGGAATACACAGATCTCCTGATGGTTTTGACAGTGGCCAAGTCCCTTCCACATCTTACTTGGTCTGGTTCGTCCCTGTTCTTCGCCCAGGACTATGCCAAGGCTACTGCCAATCGCCGCAAGGCTTTCCTAGGATTCCGAAATGATCTACGGGCGATGGGAGCGCGTTATGGCCTCTACCATCCTTGTCTCTTTAAAGTAACTTATAACAACCGTACCACTACTTACGAGGATCCAGTGCGTTTGCAAAGCTTCATCAACGCGCACAGATCATCTGCTATGGACGCATCTGGTCCATCCTCCTCTGCTCCTGGTTGACTACAGACCCTCTGATTTTGTTGATCTCTTTATTGTGATTACATCTAAGTTTTCCTAGTCTCCGGATGTTCACTATGCTAGTCCTCAATATGTATGCTTAGTGGTTTGCCTGTCGCTTTAGTTGTTTCTTATGGTCTCATTGTATTTCCCTAATTTACCTTATTCCTTCCTTCTCCATTTGTTCTACAGGTAATTTTGTTTTCGTGTTCTGATGATGTCTCCCGGTCCTTGCCTCGTTGTTCCTGGATGTGTCGCCTCACCCAATTGGCTCCTTCCCTCCTCCACCCTATCTCGCACCCTTCCTTTGTAGGTATGTTCCTTTTCTACTTCCTCATTTGTCTCCCCTGTTCATCCGCTGCTCCTTCCTCCCACTCCTTTCCTCCTCCCTTCTCACCTCTAGTTGGATTTCTTGGCCTTTGTAAGAGTTACATTTCCTGTTTTCCTCGATGCATTTGTTTCTCATCCTCTTCTTCTTTTTCAATTCTCTGTCTCACTCTGGATACATTTGTTTTTTATTCTCATCTTCTTACTATTGCTCTCGTTTTTACTTATCTATTCCTCTTCTTTTATTTTAATATTTCTCCACTGAACCTCTTCTTATCTTATCTTCACTCCTTCTCAGGACTCTTTCCTTCTCTAATTTTGTTCTCCATACTGTTTTTGGCTAAGTTATTGTTATGCCATTGAATTTATTGTCATGGAATGTGAAGGGTATCAATTCTCCGATTAAGCGTCAACGGATTTTGTCACACTTAGCTAAACTAAATGTTGATATTGCATTTCTTCAGGAAACGCACTTAACTGATGTCGAATCTGTTAAACTCAAACGTGGTTGGGTGGGCGAACTTTTTTACTCTCAGGGTGATGGCAAACGAAATGGAGTAGCAATTTTGTGCCGCAAGTCTCTTCCCTTTCAGGTCCTTACCCATGAATCGGATGCTTCTGGTAGATGGGTTTATGCCAAGTTATTGCTAAGAGGTGTTCCAATTTCTTTGCTCAACGTCTATGGCCCGACCACGGGTGAACCTTCTTTTTGGGCTGTTTTTTCTCCACTCTTAACCAAATTCATGGATCACAATTTTGTTCTGGCGGGGGATTTTAATCAACCACTAGATCCCTTCGTTGACAGGTCGTCCAAGGCTCCATACATTCCCAACAGACCTCATAAGTTATTCAGTCATGCCTTATCGCAGCATAAGTTAATAGATTCCTGGCGCCTGTGCAATCCAAATATACGGGAGTACACTTTTTACTCTCCCTGTCATCACTCCCAATCTCGACTCGATTATATTTTTATCTCCCACAATCTGGCCCAATCACTCCTACACTCTGAGATTGGCCCTATTTTACTTTCTGACCACGCTCCCGTTCTTACAAGTGTTGATGTACTCCCTAAACCTACTGGCCCTAGAAGATGGCGGTTTAATAATTCACTCCTTGCTGATCCCAAGTTTACGAGCACTTTCTCCTCATTTTTTGATGAATTTTTTCAGATCAACGACAATGCCACTCTCCCTGCTCACATTATTTGGGACGCTTTTAAAGCAGCTGCGCGTGACTTTATTATTAGTTACGTTGCAGACAAACGCAAAAATGCACGAAGGTTCACCAAAAATCTCCTTTCTGATATTAAGAAATTGGAACACGCCTATTTCACCTCTCACTCTGCTGATAGTTTGACTGCCCTTGTTGCTGCAAAAATGAAATTTAATGAGAAATCTACGGAGGACGCCTCTCTGTACTTGCTGAAATCTACTGCTAAGTTTTATGGGGGTAGGAATAAAGCAGGAAAGCTTTTAGCTAATTATTTGAAAATTAAGCATAATAAGTTGAATATTGAATCTGTGTATGACTCTGAAGGTGCCCTGAAACATACAGACGTTGATATTCTTGCCGAATTTTCAAGTTTCTATGAAAATTTGTACACATCTGAAACTCAATCTTCCCCCACCTCTCTTGCACACTACTTTTCCAATATTCACACACCATCATATTTCCCCCCCGATCTTTCCTCTCTAGAGTCTGACGTCACACAAAAGGAATTACTCACTGCATTACACCGCCTCAAACCCAACAAAGCTCCCGGCCCTGATGGTTTCACCGTCGAATTTTACATTCACTTTTCTAAATTATTGATTCCCCGACTCCACTCCCTTCTTCATACTTTTAATGTTCAAGGTGCCTCTTCGGGTACGTTCTCTGACGCCCATATCTGTCTGATACCTAAACCTGGGAAAGATGTCAAACACTGCAAAAATTATAGACCCATATCTTTAGTCAATATTGACTATAAACTCTTCGCTAAAGCCTTGGCGATCAGACTAGATCATCTCCTCCCCGACCTTCTTGGTGAAGAACAATCCGGGTTTGTCAAGGGTCGGTATATCACGGATAATACTAGACTTCTATTTAACGTCCTGTCGAAATCCTCCCGTTGTCAACACCCGCTCGCAGCAATCGCCCTTGACGCTGAAAAGGCGTTCGATCGGGTTGAATGGCGCTATCTTTTCCATACTCTTACTTGGTTTGGTTTTGGCCCTAGATTTATCTCTCTAGTTTCTTTGCTCTATTCACACCCTAGAGCTGCAATTTCTGCAAATGGTCAACTTTCCTCTTATTTCGATTTAGGCCGCGGTGTTCGCCAGGGATGCCCTCTGTCTCCCTTTCTCTTTAATCTCGCTCTAGAGCCTTTTCTCTCCAAGCTGCGTCCAAATCCCGCCATTCACGGCTTCCAGATTGCAGATTCCCATATCAAACTTGCTGCCTATGCAGACGATATTTTACTTTTTCTTTCCAACCCTGCAGAATCTATTCCTGCCTTTCTGAATGAAGTTCGTAACTACTCCTCTATCTCTGGATATAAACTTCATCATGACAAATGCGAGATCCTTCCCCTGACCAAGTTCACTTTCAAACAAGACTTTCATGACTCCCAGTTCACTTGGTGTCCCTCCCATATTAAATATTTGGGTTTATATATTACCTCCTCCATTCCAGCCACTGTTTCTTTATGCATGACCAAATGTGCGCAAAAGATTGCGGATCTCACTACAGGATGGCACCCTCTATACCTCTCCTGGTGGGGTCGTCTTGACACCATTAAAATGATGATTTCCCCTATTGTTCTCTATACACTCTCCAATATTCCTGTACCTATTCCCGCGAAATTCTTTACAAAAATTAACTCAATCCTATCTTCATTTTTGTGGAACTCCAAAAAACCTAGAATGTCTCTTGCCAGGCTTATACGTCCTGCCTCTGAGGGCGGTGTTAATTTTCCTGATTTCCCTGCGTACCAGAAGGCTTTTTTATTACGTCAAGCCTCCCTTTGGCTTCAAGACTCCACTTCCCCCTGTCCTCTATGGGTTAAAGTTGAACGTGCTCTTCTATCTCCGTTTTCCTTTGCTGAATATCTGGCTTTTTCTCGTAAACCCTCTCTGCTTCCTACTTCTATCCACAAACATACTCTCAAGCTTTTGTTATCTGCTGCCCCTGGTCCACCTCTAACCGTCGCTGATTTCCTTTCTTCCACTATTTGGCATAACAAATATCTCTTAATTGGTCTTAAGCCCTTTTATTGGAAATCTTGGAGAACCAGAGGATTGATTTGGATCTCGCAACTCTTTTCTGGTTCTACTTTCCTTTCTTTTCCTGATCTCCGTTCTTCCTTCGGTTTACCTTTTTCTTTTTTCCCCAAATATCTTCTACTTAAAGATGCGGTTTTGGCGGTCTATGCACGTCTCTCGGTTTCTTCTCCTTCCCCTGCCTTGTGCACCCCTATCTCACGCCTTCACTCTCTCCTGCACACCGCACCTGCAGCGTCTTTCCTTTATAAATACCTTCACACTCACGACCTGCCTAGACCCAAATCCAAGGTTGAATCTCAATGGGAAGCCGACCTTGAAATAGTTTGGCCGGTATCCTTGTGGGACAAAATTTGGATAAAGTTACGTAAAACCTCCAGAGCCGCCTCCTTGACACAATCCTTATTTTTTATTTATAACAGACTTCTTCACACACCCGCTACGCTTCACAAACGATTCCCCAATACCTCACACAACTGTTGGTCATGTGATTCTCCTAATGCTACCCTGCTCCACATGCTCTTCCGTTGCAAACATGTGCATGCTTTCTGGCTACAGGTGTGGGCTCAAATTAATGTTATTTTCCATACCTGCATTCCTTTTTCTCTCACTCATCTTTTTTTGGGCAGTTTGTCTCCCAGTTTTGATGATGTAGATATATATGTTCGCATTATTGATTTATTATTAGCCACTGCCTTCCAACAGATTACTGTTAACTGGAAAAATACGTCTAATATTTCCTTCAAAGCGTGGTGGTTTAATGTTTGTTATAATCATAGACTTGACAATGCCTTTGTTTTCCCTATTCAAGTAGCAGCTAAGCGTGCGGAGCTCTGGCTCCCCATTACGTTATACTTAGATAACTGTGTTGCTCGTTCCTCTCGTCCATCACCTGACCAACAAGAAGTTTCCAAACCCCCATGATACCCTCCCTAAGTCCATAGTTCTCTATATACATTGCTTGTTTCTTATTTCTTTTGTACTCAGATGTTTAGGTTAAGATTTAGGTTATGATTAATGTAATTTTTACTTTGTTCTCTTTCAATTGCTCATGATTACTGTTTGGATTGTATATTCCCTCTTGCATATTGTACTCAGTACTCCCACTCCCTCCCCTCCCTTCCCCTTCTCCCCTCTCCCCCCCCTTCATTTCCAGCGGACACTTGCTGTACTGTATTCGCTTTTTTTTTATTACCTAATAAAATTCTTTCAAACTTAAAAAAAAAGAAATTTCCAACAACTCCGTTATTTTGCAGTATTACCTAAGGATTCTTTCGCTAGCTCAATGTATTGCATTTCTTCACAATAGTTCACTGTAGTTTCTTAACTAGTCTGTCCTACCATCTCTGAGCACCGAGGGATTGTATCAGCATCCATGTATTCTTGCACACATTAAACAGGCAGGTCAAGAAAGTGTGGAGTTCATGGATGCCTTATTTGCAAAACTAAAGAGGTAAATGCAACAATGTAACTAATTTCCATCAGACTTCACCTTGTCAAAGGAGGTTGGTACAAATCTTCCTGTCACAGACAACTGAGAAAATCTTTTACCTCTTATGGGCACTTTGTTAATGTCGAAAATTGACCATTATGCAGCAACCCAAGCAAAGAAGATTCAACTGGGGAAATCTACAAAATAAGAAAGAACATTGAGATTACAAGGACACAGGAACACATGACATGCATTTCAAGAAGAAGAGAGAAGAAATTGATAGATATGTGATCAATGCTCCCCCTTAGAATGTGTGTGCCCAACAATTGACTTAAGATATCATAGATGTGTGAGGGACAAATATTTTTTAATGGTTTGCAATGCTTCATCCAGAGATGGACAAGGAACAGGAATGGACCAACTTTCCAAGAAACATTCTCAGGTAGTGTATGCTGAATTAAGTACCACATGCAGCTTTCATTGCTCTTCAAAAATATCATCATCCAATAGGTCGTTATAAGGTATTTTCTCATCATGGTGATCTCAAAGGAAAGGGAACAACAGAAGAAGAGGAGGATGTCCCCACCAGTCTCACTGAGGCTGTGCATTAATCCAGCAGATATGATGAATGACAGTTTTATATCTACATTTTGTGTTCATTATTGAAAACGCAAGAGTAACAGACAAAGTGAAAATGGAATGGTCAGACATGGATATCATGGATTAATTCAGGCGACTAAAAGCTGTGAGCAGTGCAGTATTAAGACTCTAGATGTTAGAGCCAGGAACAGCCCCAGATCCTGACTAACCAATAAGAATGAACAATGATTCTGAATGGCAGCTGTGTACCATGACTGTCTGGATGTTGACTGGCTGCCTTGCCAGTCTTGATGTTGCGACTGACAGCCAGTTGATGGACCGGGTTAATGTGTAAAACTGGGCAGGTACAGGTTGTGCCTCTGATGGTCCACACGTTGCTCCCTTGCCATAGCTGCTAGCCACTGCTCCTGCGCTTTCTCCATGTTCTGCAGTGACCTGGACATGCGGTGCAGCTGCCTACTGAGTGTTCTTATTTGCTTTGTCTGCAGGCGCTGTGCGGAGATGATCGACCTCTCCAGGCCACCATACCCAGGATGTGCATTCAACATGTCCAGCGCAGTCTCTGGACAGCCTACTGACGTTTGGCCTCTTTGCCTTCACTGTGTCCTGGTCATGGTGTTTGTCGTGTCTCTGCCTTGTGACTGTTCCTCATTGCTGTCCTGAAGCTCTGGGAGTGGTGAGATGGTGGCATTACTGCTAGTTGGGGTTGGTGTGATGGGCTGAGGGGATGGTGGTGTTCTGACCTCAAAGACCTCCTTAGGCAGTAGTCCCTTTGGCTACCATGGGTCCTGACATGTCCTGACAAGTCTGGGCTGTGATCTGTGGAAATGCATGTATTTAGTTATTGTAAATAAATGTTTAATGTTTAGCCACAATATTCTTGTGACCCTGCTGTATGTGTTTGTGACATGTTTGTGTCATACAGATATGTTGGGTGTGGTCATCAGCTCTCAGTACAGCAGGGCAAAGATGTGTACTACAACTTGATGCATTGCCTGGGTGGGCCAGGTACCTCAATGGAGTAAATCATGTTGTGATGTATATTATGCGGATTTGCTAACATCATGGTATGTATGGTGCATAAAGGGAACATGACTTATCGTGGCTAGTGCTTGCTGGATTGGATATCACACTCCAGGGTCCCCTCTATGTCTATGGGAGTCTGAGGGGGTGTTGTGAGGATCCTCTTCCAGTACCACATCCCTCTGCCATTCTCCTTTATATGGAACTTCATGTTTACCACCTCTTGCGGATCTCCACAATGGTCCTCTGTGTGACTCTTGGGGAGTTAAACTTCTCCCGGATGCTGTTCCAGATCTGCGCCTTTTGGGCCTCAGGTACTGTAAAGGAGACCTTCCCAAAAAGTTGATCCACATGGGAGCAGTGGCGGACAGCATATGTAAGAGCAGTGGGGCAGTGGGGAGGGGCAGGTGGGGCGAGGTGGAGGTCAGGTAAGCCGACATACGACGGGAGAAGTAAAATTAAAAAATAAAATAAAACCACTAACCTTGCACTTGCCGCATTGATGAGTCAGCGATGTGGCGAGCGCAAGGTTAGTGTTTTTTTTTTTACATTTATTTAATTTTACTTCTCCCGTCGTATGTCGTCGAATTACCGACCTCCACCCCGCCCTGCCCCTGCCCCACCCGCCTACTTGTCTTTCCTGTGCCGGCTGCTACTGCGTGGGAGACACATTTCTCAGTCAGGACCTCAAGCTCCTTCTCTGAGAATTTCAACTTTCTATTCCTGTTCCCCTCTTCACCATCCGTGGTATTGTTTGGAGAGGGTGAGATGAACTTGCAGCAGTGATGCTGGGGCACTTCTTTCTTCCAGTAGTTTTTTAGGGTCTTGGCCTGTGGTCCCTCCCTACAATAATAGTCCACCTGGACTGTGATATCATCATTCTGCTTCCAGAAGGCTCTGTTTCCTAATTTACGATTCGATATTAGGAATTCGCAATTTTGAGATTTCCTAATTTGCACTTTCTTAATAGCGAATGCGAATACATAAGAATCGCTATTAGGAAATCGCAGGTTACATACATTCCATTTTGTAATTCCCAAATAGCGATTTCTACGGATTTGCTATTTGTTAATCGCAATTTCGTAATTTCATTCATATGGGCCATAGTCTTTTAAACGAAGGACCCGATTTGCAAAGACCCTCTGCAGTAGCCGCAGAGGATCCGTATGTGTGGTGAAATCTCCACTCAGTTTCTCATTACTGAGATTCCACCACGAGTATGGAGACTCTGCCACAAATGTGGAGGCTCTTCCTGATTTAGGCCCTAAATGTCAGATTTCAAAGGAGTTGGAAAATTCAATTGAAAAAAGCACAGGGGGTGGTGATTTCATACTTTAGAAGATAGAGTTCTCCAAGTGCATTAGTATTTTATTGCTACTTCTTGGGCGGTCACTCATAATTCACTATCTGATAGCTTTGATGAAGGCTAAACGAAAATTCAGTCCCTGAAGCTGAAACATCATAGGTTTTTTGTGCTATTTTAATATGGTGCAAACTTGGCCCAGAGGCATTAGAGTGCTTTACATGAGCACTAGATTGTATTACACCAGGTCAGGTTTTTTTAGGCGTGTGAACATTAAGTGATTCACCCAGAATCATAGGATGTTGAGCCAACGCAGGGACTCAAAGCTGGTTCCCCAGTTCCAAAGTTGGCAACTCTGACTGTTAATCCTCAAAGGGTTATAAAAAAGGTAAATTGTTTTTAAACATTTGATTACCCATATGGCAGCCCTCTCCGAGAAAAGGAAGGTTATAGTGGGTCAATTTAGAATTAAACTATTTTGAGTTTAGGCATGTTCAGATCTCTGCAACAGGAACATTAACATACTCAGCTATCTGACTGAGATTGGAACCAGAGTTCTGCAAACTAAATGAAATCTGTAGCAAGCATATTACCCATATAAATTGTATTTTCAACAGGCCAGTTCCTATGATAGAGCCGTAGGGGGGAACAATGGCAATAAAATGTATGGTCCACCTCGCACGTACCTCACCAGCTCTAACAGATAAAAAAAAGCAACTTGCATAAGAAAGGCCAGTACGAATTGGCCAGTGCCAGGCACTCATCAGGCATTTAGAAAATCATGTAAGGACTGGCTTTAAAGCACCGTGAGTAGGGGCCAGATGTAGGACGCATTTTACCGGTTGCAAGCAGTCCATCGGGCTGTTTGCGACCAGTAAAATGCATTTTAAAATGTTCCAACCCTATTTTGTGAGTCGGTAACCTATTACCAACTTGCAAAATAGGGTTTGTGAGTTGATATTAGGATGTGGCGTGCCAAGGGCGTCCCTTCCTAACAGTGAGTTGCGCTGGTATGTAGGAATTTTTTGCGAAGGTGAATGTGGTCGGAAAACATTTGCAGTTTACCACCAATTTCAGTTTGATGGTAAGCCATAGGAAGAGGTCACTAAGGGACCCTTTTACTTTTGTGCATTCTATTATATAATACACTTATATAGCGCATGGCTACCCATAGGCGTCTCAGCACTGTCAGTGTGGCAAAACTGAAAAGAAGAGGCTTAGAGTGATCTGGTCTCGAAGAGCCAAGTCTTTTGAGATTTTCTAAATGGAAGTTCCATTTCGGCTGATCTGAGAGCAAGCTGTAGGCCATTCTATTGTTTAGCCACGTTATAAATGCAAAGAGCGCCCTTCAGCTCTTACCAATCTAAATCTAGGAACTATGGTTAGATGGGCCATAGAAGAACGCAGGGTTCTCCTGGGGAAGTAGGGTGCTACTAAAGAATGGAAGATCATAGGCCATTTTCCAAGGAGTGCCCTGCGGGCGATGCAAAGTGATTTAAATGGTGCCAAGATTTTTTCAGGGATGGCAGTGGTCCCACAGCCCACTGCCACCTCTGAAAAAAAGAAAAGAAAACTTTGAATTTGTATTTTTGATAAGCATCCCGTTTTACTTTTAGGAGAATGGGCTGCATTTTAAGAAACAAAATGCTTTATTTAAAAGCAGTCATGGTGGTCTGCTCACCCCAGTAGGCCACCATCCCTGTGAGTGGCAGCCTTTCCCAATGGGTTGAAAATTGAGACCAGCCTCATGAATATTAATGAGGCAGGACCCTTGCGACCCATTTGGGGATGGCAAACAGTGTCTCAGATACTGCTGTTTATTGGGTTTGCGACTCGCAAATTGGGAGTCACTAAAAATCACAATTTG
The DNA here is from genome assembly GCF_964204655.1 of Triturus cristatus. Taxonomy (NCBI): domain Eukaryota; kingdom Metazoa; phylum Chordata; class Amphibia; order Caudata; family Salamandridae; genus Triturus; species Triturus cristatus. Next base: position 1,493,761,342 of record NC_140589.1, read on the forward strand.
CGAGTCCCAAACCCTGATGATCGTACATCTGCCTCTAGGTGCGATGCACAACAATGCAATCTTATTGTGCATGTCATACCTAGGCCCAGATTTACAAAAGTTTTACTCCAGGTTTGTGTTACTTTTTTAATGCAGACCCAACCATGAATCCTTTTTGGTATTTACAAACCAACGCTAATTGATAAAGTATGTAGGAAAAAGAAACGTAACCCAGCTCAAAGTGCTGCTTTGAATTGCTCTGCATCAAGAGTGTGTCCCATGGTGGTACATTAGACTTCCCATTCAACCACCTATGTTTTTTTACCCAAAACCCTATCTACTAACAACAGTTGACTTGGTTTGCACCAAAAAAGAATGCCATTTAAAAGCAGGCGTTCAAAAGGAGGAATGCATTTATTTCTCTTAATTTTTCCCACGTTGCATGTGTGCTGCACTGTACAGCACACATCCAAAGTGAGAAAAGTTTTAAAGTTAGATTTAGAACACTCTTTTGTACAAGAAGGATACACTTCCACATGCAAAACCTGTCCCAGACTGTTGAAGACACCTTTGCACTACAGTACAAAGGTGTGTGTGTGGTGCCCGCAGCCTGAGTGTGCTCTTGTGCAAGGGTGAGAGCAGCATAGTGCTATATCTTTGTAGATATGGTGCTTACCTTCTCTCTCTCTATCACACAATGCAGTGCAGCAACTTTGGGTGCTGTGCTGCGTTGTGTGACAGGTTTGTTAATCTGGGCCCTAAGGTGAAAAGAGAGGGAGAGGAGTTCATATTCCACCTATTCAGTTCTGGGCCTCTCAGCTGTGACTTCTAAGCACAGCAGCCCTTTACAGAAGTGATAACAAAAGGTATTGTAATTCTACTAGAAACTGTTGAGCTAAGAAATGGTGTCACTGCTGAGCAGTTCTGGTACTGCCCCATTAAAACCAGAGAATCCTGATTAGATGGGACTTCACAATTAATATTGTAGCAGGCCAACTTGAGAGTCCTGGTTAAGTCTGTTTAAACTTTATAGCAGCCATGCCAATAATAGTATTCCCTTCTGGGACAAGTTAAGAAACAATAACACAGTTGTAAGAAATTGCGCTAATGGTTGAGAGGGATGGAAGCCCCACTCAAGCAACAACCAACCAACCAACAACAATCTTGTCAGGGTGAGCCACAAATTAGCCTGTGCTTAACTCTCTGGTTGCTTGGCTCAACAGCAGGCAGGCTTAACTTAGAGGCAATGTGTAAAGTATGCAGTACACAAACAGTAATACAGTGAAAGCCCAACACAAGAAGAATTCCAAACCAATTAAATACAACATAGAGTACATTTTGAATAATACAATGATATCACAACAATTCAAACCTAATCAGTATATCAGGAGATGTGAATGTTTAAAGTTATCAGGATAAATAGTGCCAAAAGGCTCAAAGCACCCACTGTGGGAATCTCGTCGCTCTGGACTGGACAGTGTCACAAGTTGTGGTTGACCACGATGAAAGGCAGACCGGTCACAGGACTGAGTTTGACTCACTGGAAGTTGTACGTTATGTTTTTGAAGCGAGGTCTGTACAGCTTATCTTTGCGAGGCTTCATTTAACATGCTTTCCTTTCCGGTGAAGCTTCCAGGTGTGCAGTTGTGCAGTGAGACTTTGCGGGGCTTCATATCACTCTGTATTGGTTCTGGTGAATCTTTCAGTTTGGAGCTACGTGGCTTTGCAGACCTTCTTATCTCTTCATGTCAGATCAGATGGAACCTTTAGGTAGGCACAGATGCATGATCTCTGAGGTCAGACACGAGTCCAAGATCTAAGGCGTTCTTCTTTGGGCTCAGGACTCACTCCAGCAGAAGCTAGCAGCAGGCAGGTTTGGTTGGTGCTGGTCAGCTGGGCAGTTGCAGAGAGACCTCTGGAAGCTTGTTGTGTCACCTTAGCTCACTCAGGAGTCTGGCCAACCAACCCCTGGAGTCAAACTAGGTAGCCTGGATCAAGTCAAGCAGGACTAATCTTTCTTCTTCAAGTAGTAAGGCAGTCCTTGCAGCAGAAATCTTTCATAGGTTCAGGAGTGTTCTGATGAGTGGTTCTTAGGTCTTCTTCATATACCTGATGCCAGCCTTTTTGTGGGGGATTCCCCAGGCCTACCACCAAGACTGGTTCTGGTCAATTCTTCCCCTACCCCTGGTCCAGGCTCCAAACTGTCTGGGGTGACAAAAAGAAGAGCAGGCCCAGTGTCAGGTTCCTTTGTGTGTGCAGTAGGCAAAGCCCTTTGAAGTGTAGGTGGAGCTGGGTACAGTCCTTACCCAGCCATCTGGCCACACCTCACCCCCCTTTGTCTCCCTATCTAGAAGTAATCCACAAAACCCAACAGAAGATACCTTCACAGTAATGTGACATAGGAGATTAGCACTGCTGGCTTAGACAAGAAAATTACAACTTTCTAAAAGTGTTATTTTCAGAATTGTAACTTCAAATCCCACTTCAACATTAAAGAGGATTTTAAATTAAAAATAGTTGTAGTGCGAACAACATATCTATATCTGCTCTCTAAAGTTAGCGCTCATTAGATCTGATATGGTAACCCAGTGATAGGCCTTACAACAGTGAAAAACATGTTGTGCACTGCCAGGAAATGTAAAGTACACGTCTTACTTTTCAAATACAATAAACCCTGTTCTATGAGCCTTACAGATGACGTGTAAGAATTATACTCATAAATATTAAAAAGGAAAGTTTAGGTCTGGCAAAAGGTTTAATTTTCCAGACCAAAATAGCACTTTAAAACTGCACACAGACTGCAGTGGAAGGGCAGAGACATGTTTTAAAAAGGCTACTTCAGTGGGTGGCACAATGAGTTATGCTGCCCACTAGTATCATTTAATTTACAAGTCCTGGGTACATGCAGTTCCATTTACTAAGAAATTATAAATAAAGTAAATATACCAATCAGGTATATGTCAATTGGACCATATTTTAGGGACAGAGGACAAGCTCTTTACCACTAGTTAACAAGGTAACAGTGCACAGAGTCCTAATGCCAACGCAAACAAGATCAGCAAAAGAAGGTACGGGAAGGCAAACATCTGGGGTGACCCTTCACATTTCCAAATCCCCCTCTACAGAATCATCTTGTTTCTCCAAACTGAACATCAAATAGGGTTTATACGTGCCCTTGTTATGGCCTGACTGGATTACTGTAACAATAGTTGGTGTGGCCACTGTATCAAACTAATTGTTTAAGCTGCAAAATGTGAAAATAATCAGGAAGCTAGACAGTGTCTTTGCCTAAGTGAGCAAGATCACACTAAAATCATGCATGAATGCTCTCCATTGGTTTGCCGCTGAATGTAGGATCAAGTCTAAAGCACTTTTGTTTTATGTGCAAGGCCCTGGATGTCCTCAAAGACAGTCCCTCTGCTATCAACCAGCCAGAAAATATCACTTCTTTGGAACTTGTCAGGTCATACACCACTGTTGAAAATGAAATGAAAATGAATTTTATAAAGTGCTCACATGCCCTAGGGCATCTTGGTGCTGGTAGCACAGCAGACAATGTTAAAGCCCATAAAAGCAGAAACAATAGATTAAAAAGCCAGGTCTTAAGGTTTCTCCTATAGATTGACAGGGAAGAGTTGGTCTTTAAGTTGAGGGATAGGGCATTCCATCATTTGTTTGTGCCATATATGAAGCTTCTACACCCTCCCAGTGCAATCTTCTGACCTTAGACACTGTAAGGTTACCTGCTGCGGATGATTGAAGCATTAAAGTAGTAGTATATCTGGTTAGTTTATCTTTAAAATAGATGGAGCCATCTCCGTGAATGGCCTTATAGGCGATGCACAGTGCCTTGAAGTCTATCCTCTTATTGACTGGCAGCCAGTGAATTTCCACTAGATCCTTGGCCACTGAGCTGTGTCTAGGTATCCCTAGTAAAAGACAATCTGCCGAATTCTGTAAGATTTGCAATTTGCTGAGGTGTCATTTCTGTATATTAATGTATAAACCATTGAATAATACATTTCGGATAAAGTGAGGGCAGTTAGCTCAAGTTTCTTCAACTACTAGGGCATAAAAGGTAGAACCTTTCTTAAAAATGTTAACGTAAAAAAGGCGTTAGAGGTAATGGCATTCATCTGTTTGTCAAACAACAGATTGCTGTTAAAAATTACCCCCAGATTGTTTACCTTAGTCACCAGGATTGGGTTAGAGCCTAGCTCCTCCGGTCACCAGTCTGGAGTCCAAAACAAAGTGATATTTCCCAGCAGAAATACCTCAGTTTTATCTGAGTTCAGCTTCAAACAATTGTATGACATCCAGTTATTGACCTGTTGCATAACATTTCTGAAGGTGGCCGCTGACTCTTAGTGGTTGCCAGCAACAGAGACAATAAATTATGTGTCATCAGCATAGTAAACAACTGAAATACCCGTATTTCTTATCAATGTGGCCAACGGAGCCTCGTAAAGATTAAACAGGGATGGGCTCAATGATGATCCTTGTGCAACCCTTCACAAGAGAGGATAGGAGTCTGAACAATAGCTCCCCAATGATACTGCCTGCACTCTGTCTGCGAGAAAGGAGGCTAATAGTGATAGAGCTGGGCCACAGATCCCCAAAGATTCAACACGGTCAGTCAAAATCTCATGATGTTCTGTGTCCAATGCCGCTGACAGACCGATAAGGATAAGCACTGCCGAGTTCCACCCATCCAATGAGGCCCTTAGCTCCTCTGTGGCAGTGATTAGTGGCAGTTCCGTACTGTGTTGGGAACGAAAGCCATACTGTGAGCAATCCAAGCGATCTTTTGATTCCAGTTCTTTATTCATTGCTTTTTCTGCAATTTTGGCTATACAAGGAAGCCTGGAGATGGGGCAATAGCTACCAGCATCAGAAGGATCTTTATTTTGAAAAGCAAGCACAATCTCGTCACAGAGCGACTGACTACTTTCCACTATTCCACTGTTTAAGAGACAAAAGCATGGTGGAAGATCCCTGGAGATCCTAGGTACCTTGAACATTTATTTATGTATTTACTGTTTATTGAGGGTGTCCTGGCGCTGAGCAAAACATGTGTACTGCATACCAATCAAAGATTTCTAAATAGAAGTAAAAAGAAACGTTTTCAAACCTTTCCGAAATTTCAACAGATCAGATTCGAGATGAAGATGAGTAGACAACAGAGCCAAAGAAAAGCATTACTCCCCAGGCGAACTCTGGGAACTTTAGGTATATTAAGCATATTCTCCAATGTAGAGTGAAGCAGCCTAGAGGGACAATATCCTTGAAACATATCTGACATAAGAACTGTGAATTGCTGGACAAAGAGCTTCATTGAGCTATGCAGAGGGTTTTAAGCTGACATCTCATCTTGTTGAGCATCCAATGAAGTTTTCTAATTAGGGGAAAGACACTATTAAATGTTATTTTCCCAAACATCAAACATGGCTGCCTCATTTTGTATGAGTTGCACTCTCCACATTAGATTTCAGGTAGTCCAAAATGTAGGGCATTCCAATAATCTAATCTGCTGAATTCCAGGTTTTGCACCAGCAACTGCCTAGATTTACAAGGGGTGAACTGAGTAACCTTTTTAAGATGCCTCAAAAGTAAAAAACAAAACAAGTAGACTTAAATGTATTGATATATAACTCAAAGAAAAGTGTGCTATCAAATAGCACTCCTAAATTTTGAGCCGATGAGGTGGTTACTGGGCATCCCGCTAGGGAATTTGGCCACCACATATGGGACCGGATGGAAAAAGTCCTGAAATTCAGGACTTCCATTTTATCCGAATTTTGGCAGTGAGTTGTTCATCCAGTTAGCCAGCTTAATCATACAGCTCCTGAATTGTTCCTGAAGTGATAACAAATCGCCTTCCATCCATATAATGATTTGGGTGTCATCTGCTCACCCATAAAATATAAATCCATAAGATAAAATAGGATCTGCAAGAGGAGCCACATAAATATTGAAAATCATAGGACTGAGGGCAAACCCGTGCAAACATAACATTCTAGATCCTTAAAATCGAAATGGAAGGAATCCAACGGCACAGCCTGTCGTCTATTTTCAATAAAATAGCATATAAGACCATGTCATAAGCAGCCGACAGGTCAAGTAGTATTAGTGTAGCCAAGTTAGCCGTGTCCAACATAATCCGTATATCATTGGTGATGGCCGTTAGCTCAGTTTCCATGTTAAAACTGGCATAGAAACCCAGTCGTGGCAGGCATGACTGGCAGGTGGGTGGGGAGGGCGGGAGGTGGGAGTCGCACGGGTTCGCAGGGGGAAGCGGGATGGGCTTGATTAAAATTTTAAAAAACGTACCTTCCTCGGTCCCGCACCGCCGCAGCTCCTGGGTCTTACATTTTCCTGCTGCTCTCCTGAACAGGAAGCAGCCACAGGCAGCCTCCCTCCCCTCCCCTAACCCAATCACAATGCTGCAATGGCAGCATTGTGATTGGCGGGGACGGCGCCCAGCTAGGTGCATACGGGGAGGCCAGTATTTCTATGTAGGCTGCATGCAGCCTACATAGAGAAAAGTCAGAGCGCGCATGACTGGTTTGGCCGGCCCCAGAAGGCCGATCAAACAGTCAGGGCTCACAGCATTGGGCAAGCCACTCCTTCCCGACCCGTCCACCTGCCCGCCCCCAACCAGGCATACCCTTCTGCTTTCTTGCAGTGCGAGAAGCAGAAACATAAAACGATATTTAAAATACCATTTTATGTTTCTGCTTCTCGCACTGCGAGAAAGCAGTGGGGCGACGATCCTCAGCCCTAATGGAGGGGCCGCCCCTGTAGAAACCAGATTGATAGTCATTATACACACCACTTTCTTCACACTCTGAGGTAAGCTGCTTGTTGGTCCACCTTTCCAATATTTTTGTAAAGAATGGGAGATAAGAAATAGGACGATCATTTGAAAAAAACCTTAGAATCTAATGTGTCCTTGTCAGTGACTTTTTGCAAAACACCAGAACAATTCCTTTTCCAAATAATTATTGCACATCCTAGTCATCCATGGAGAAAGAAAAGACACCATGTCTTTTCTGACCCTAATCGGGCAGTGGTCAAGAGGAGGACCTGAGACTTAATCTGAACAATCATAGATGTAACTTCCTCCTCCGAAACAGGACAAAACTCATACCATCTCGTTTGTCCTGCGGCAACCAATCCTGGGCCTTCCCTTTCAGTCACAAACGGTGTGAATGTTGACAGGATAGAGAGAATAGTGGCCTGAAAAAAGCGAACCAAATTCGAGCAGAACCTGTGAGAGGGGTATATTTTAGGTCGATGAAGAGTACTTTTAGTTAGAGAGGTGAAAACTGAGAACAGATTTCTAGTAGGATTGCTCACAGATATTATTTCATTATGATAACAATTCTCCCAACAGGTTTTCAACCTTATTGTGCACATTTTAAATTCTGCATTTTAAGCCTCCCTTCCGGCTTCAGAATAATATATCCTGCCTCCATAGCCTCCCAGCTCTATTGCACTTCCTTTTCCTCTGTTCTAATTTCAAGGTGTACCGGTCGGCCGCAGTGTTTCGCGAAATGAGGTTCTGCTTTTAGGAGGCATCAGTGTGTCTAAAGTTCCCCCATCCAGGAGTTAAATTGGTCCATAGAAAAATCTGCACTAGCTTCTAGCTGAATATAAGGCCTAGATTTCTCTACTGATTCTGAACTCGCTCTTGTCAAACAGTGATGGGTGAGCCTCGCTCTTCTCTCTGTTTGAAAGGTTAGTGGCCTAGAAGACGTGTAGTGTTATACAAACGTCCTACAGACATAAAATAAAACACACCTCCGTTCATTTTTGGTTGCCCATAAATAACGCAAGTGTACAGTAAATGTTCATTTAAATACACGTTGCCTCATAGCATGTTTGTAGGCATTCAATAGACGTTCTGACATACTGACTGCAGCATATGGGGATAAAGTGATGTGTCCAAGATCAAACTTTGTAGTTATATGGGAAAGTCAGAATAGCAACCCAGGGAGACGCCGTAATCGCTTCACTACATTAACATTCCCTTTCCACCCTTAATTATGCAAAGTCCCGAATACAAGGCATCTTGATGCCCATTCATAAACGCCTTCCATTATTAAAAAACTGCAGTCTAGTGGATTACCTCATATCATTGACACTATCAGGCACTTCTACATCTATCTCTTTTATTTGTTTTCTTTCCCTACAAACATGGTCATCTGAACTGAGCCTTTTAAGAGCCATAAATGTGACTTTGAAAACTCTGAAAAACATGAATGTTTGTCTGCCATTCTGAAAAATTGGCCATGTTAATTCTTGGTAAGTAAAGCAGTCCACATCTGCGAAATGAAGGTGCGCCACACCAAATAAACTTATATCTCCCCTTCTCCCGTGGTTGGATCCATGTGTACAGATCAGATAAAATGTTTTTCATGCGAGCTGTATTTATTCCCAGGTCCAACACTTCATTTAAAATAACTCTTTTCACCTGAAATCTAATTAAAAATATATGAGCACTCGGTACTTATATAATAAATATGCACACCATTATTTCTGCCAAGCCCTTATATCACCAGAAAGTCTGCCAGCTGTCTGGTTCAGGGTCACTTAGGGTGCCAGACATGCACATGGGCTGGCTCGGCCCTCATGGGCCCTCCTTTGGCTACGGCCCAGGCTGGGGACAAAGGGACCTATTCCTGAGCTGTATTTTGTGATACGTTTAGTTTTCCCTGAATTTATCATACGGAGATCTATACCCAACTTCAGTGTCTTGTTATCGTAAAATATAGAGGAAAATACAAAAGTGTATTTAGCTCGAGAAAAATTTATAAAAATATTTTCATGACAAATATTATTCTAAATGTAATTTAATAATTTATATTGCATGTAGAACGAAATAATAAATGCAACAACACTATTAACTTCATTTATATGTAAATTGTTAATTCATTTAAATATATTAAATCAAATAAAACTATTGTAGTACTACTAAACTTACTACAAAATGCATTTTGTGAATTTTCCCCAGTGTTCTTAATGTTCCTTTTCCTTATCAGGAGAAATTAAGAGTAATGCTAGAGGATTTATGCTCTAAGGAGATCATTGAGTCGATTGAATCTTCATCATAGTTTTTTTTTGTGCTCATATTGTTAAAATGTTCTGACGACCTATGTTTGTAGATTGATTTACAGAGTGTCAATGAGGAGATCTTGATCAATTTACAGCTGTTGTCCAATCTCCATGAAATGGTAGTGACGCTTGCGGGGCCTTTGTGTTTTCAATGGTGCATCTCGCAAGTGCCTATCATCAGGTTGAGTTGCAATAGGAATCCAGGCATTTGACTTCCTTTGTCACACCTGAAGGAATGTTCTAGTTTTTAAGAATGCCCTTCATTATTCCAGTGCCTTCTGAAGGAGACATCCAAAGGAGTTAATGATGTGGTGGCTTTCCAAAATGATATTTTGGTATTTGGAAAAGAGTTTGAAGAACATGCAAAAAATTGCAAGTTATTTTGAGTTTACTTAGATGAAAATGTTGACCTTGAGGCTCTGCAAAGGTAAGTTCAGGTGTGAGAAGGTAGATTATCTCTTTCAAATTTCAAAGGAGGGTATCAAACCCAAATAAAATCACCTTCAGCCACTTATGAAAGCTGCTACGCCTGTGGCTAGGGATCTATTAGGAGGTCTGGTAAAAAAAGAGGGAGTAAAATTTCTCTGGGATTCAGAGCAACAGTGATCATTTTTGGAACTGAAAATTGAGATGGTACAAAGCCTTTGATGGCAGGGCTTGCTCATTTGATACTTACTCTATGGAGCATCAATGTACCATTGAATATGTACCAGGGAGGGACTAGGTCCATGTAGATTGCATATCGTGTTTCCCGTTGGACAGAGGTGAAAAAATGGATTAGGATGGGGTATGTGATGTTGCATTCACAATGGAAGATGTGAATGTGTGAGTTAGGATTAAGAATTCAGAGCCTGTAATTTCAAGGAGACATGGAAGGGAAGAATCAGCTCAATGTGACATCAAATTAAAGATAGTTTGTGAATAGCTAGTTGTGGTTTAGAACATAATTTAAAAAGAGATCCAGCTGCATTTTCAAGAACGAGAAGTTGATTATGTTTGTTGATGTCTTGGTGAGGAGTGATAAAATAATTCCATGATGTAACTTAAGGAATAGAGTTTTCAATTTAGCTAATTAGGGGTATATGGGTATGTCTGATACTAAAAGGATTCTTAGTAAATTTCTTTTATGTGGGGGTAGGTGTCAGCTAGATGGTGGATAAACTGGTGAGAGAGTATAAACCATGTGCTAGTAGTGACAAAACCACCAAGTCTTGTATGGTGGCTTTAACACCAGTAGGAAATACCGCTGAGCCACAGAGAAATCTTCGAATTTACATTTTTTTAGGACCATTTTGTGTTATCCCGAGAAAGGAGGCTTTTGCTGTAGTCCTTGTTGAATATTTTCCTAAATGGCTAGAAATGAGGATGATGTTAAGAGTTAGTAGTGGTGTGATTGTGGATTTTTTGAGGGAACTTTTTGTAGAGAAGGATAACCAGAGGAACTAGTGTTGGATAACAGTCCACTGTTTGTAAATCAGGAGTTGAGTGATCTCCTTTCTAGTGGTGAGATTACACTTATGAGAGTGGCAAATTAGCATCCTGAGTCCAATAGACAAGTTCAGCACTTTAACAGGTTGATTAGCTAATTTATTAAGCTAGCATTCAAGAGTGGATTACCCTGAAGAAAGGGGCTGTAAGCTCCTTTGTTAAGGTATAGGAATTCCTCCGACTTTTTTATAGGTCTATCACCTTTTGAGATGTTGAGGAGGAGAAAAACAGGTTCTCCCTTGATTCTGTGGTGGCTTAAGGAGAAATATAGCAAGGAAGGGAAGGTTGATTTTGCCAAAGTCCAAGACTGAGTGGAGAAGTATGAAATATGACAGAATATGTGGGTAAGTGGAGTGGGACTTCTGCCTGTAAATGTCTTGTGGTCAGTGATGGGGTCAGAATTAAGTTTCCATCTGTGTCTAGTAAAGAGTTACCCAGATGGTCTGATCCTGTTAAGACAGTTGATGTTTTCAGCAAGAAGGAGCGAGTGGAAGGAGTGATGATATAGAATTTGCAGAGGATTTCATTGTTTAGGGGGAAGATTTGAATGATGATGGAGTCTGTATGAGTGAGTATAATTTCTAGATGGAATGGTTGGTCAATCTTCTGATGTGTGTTCTGGTTACGTAACAAATGATCATGTTGATGTTTGTGAACAGATCTGTGGAGGTGTCTGTGAGAGCTAGTGTTAGACTGGGTGGGTGTGCATCTGAACGGTTGTTGGATAAAATGTGTGCTCCTAAAAGGTTTTGCAAGTGAGGTATGCACATTTCTCAATTTATGGTTTTTGTGATATGTAAAATTATTCTGTTTTATTTTTTTGAAGAATGGGTTGAGTGATGGGACTCATTAACTTTTTCATGTGGGTCGAATGTTGGGTTCTCATGGAACATATATTTTTTTATAGATTTATTGTTTCGACTGTATTATCTTTTTAGCCTTATCTTATAGTAATGTTGTGCTTTTGCTTCGTTTCTGGTGTGATTTTAAATGGTGGCATGTTTTATGTGCTGCATCATAGTATGTTCTAGCTTTCTTCAGGACTTCTGCTTGAGGAATATTGAAATATGCAGGTTGATAGAGGTGTGATGGTTGGTGGCAGAGTTTGGAAAGCACTTGGCAAGATGCTCCTGTGATATAAAATAGATGTCTCAGCTTACCTTTTCCTGTAAACTCTCAATGTTTCAACATAAATGTTATGTGAGGTTATTATGCGCAGACAAGTTGTTTTAATAACAAGTTGCAAGCACCCTTCATAATTCCTTTTCATTGATTATTTTTCAATAGGGATGGCTGCTTCTGTCGTCATCGCTCCATCTGCACCAAAAACCCCAGATCTCTCTTCATCCATTGAGGGAATTGTGACCAATGGCTGGATGTCAGTGCATAATAATGAGGATACATTTGAGGATCATTTGAGTAAAAGAGAAGGAGGAAAGGCATCAGGTGATAGAGGGAAGGAGAGAGCAAAATAGGAGGAACGCCATAACATGCATTGCTATAGTAATGTGTACAGAGACAGTGTAGAAAGAAGATGTAAAAAGTAAAATGAGAGAACTTGTAGAATGGGAAGTAAGGAAAAAACAAACAAAAGGTAAATGGCAAGAAAAGAGGAGGTAGAGGAGGGAGGGTATGGCAGAAAGAGAAACAGAAGGAGCATAATGTAGGGGAGAAGAGTAAGGAAGATAGGGAATGACAAATGTGCAAGAAAAGACATTAGGAAGGTAAAAAAAGGATAAAGAGGAAAGGAGTTTGAAAAATTAAAATAGTACAGAGGAGCAGTGAAAAGTATAGAAACAGTAGAATCGGTGACGTAATACTAGCAAAATGATAATGGGTGAAGAAAAATTAAGGAGCAAGGATAGGCAGTATAGATGCAGAAGATGGGGGAAGGAGAGGAAGATACATGAAATAAGTTTTAAGGAAACCAAAAGGATGGCAAATATATGCCAGTTTGGGGCAAGTAGGATGAGACAAAAGAGGAGTCATTGGGAAACGTGTAAGGAAGATTACAAAGAGGAGGAGATGAAGTAGAGGAAGAAAATGGTATGAGATAGGGAAAGGGTGACATTATGAATGAAATACAAGGAAAAATAAGGAAAATGGAGGAAGAATTGATGGGTATGATTAATGGGGAACGTAGGTGGCTAGGTGTGTGGAGAAGATGGATAAAGTGTTTAATATCTGTCAGTCTGTTGTTAACAGTCTTCCCCTTGCCTGTCTACTTCTCTTTCTATTGGCTTCATCCGTGTATGTGCTGGTCACAACCCTACTCTATTCTATGTCCTCTCTCTCAGCAAATTGTTTTTTTTCCTTTTAATAACTTCATCTCCCTTGCTCGCTCAGTCTGCCTCAAGCCTTTCCATCCTCCCTTCTTGCTTTGTTTCTCAACTAACCCCCTTCTCTCTGCCTGTCCCTTCTTCTCCTATCTCTAACTTTGTCTGCCCCTTTTTATCCTTGATGTGTACTCCACATTTCACAACCTCAGTCCCTGCTCTTCTTTTTCTCTCATTCTCTCCCTTCCCTTCACCTATTTTCCACCCTCTTTTTTCAGCATGAACAATCTCTACTTCTCCCTCCCCCATTAACTCTGCTCCTCCTATAGTTGCACCCTCTCTCTTCCATAGCTATTGCATATCAGTGGCGTTGAACATAAATCCATGAGGGATGGATCCATGCCAGATTTGTAGGACCTGACTATGTAAGGGATTTTCTATCGAGATAATATGTAAGTAATCTTTTTTATATGGAATTCCTGAATGGCTGGCATTGATCCTGCCTTCTTGGACTAGCACTGGACTCCTTGTAGCGTATTCATGTATTTATCTTCTTTCAATGGGAAATCAGTGCAGTGAGATAGAGACTTGGTCTGGAGCAATCAGTCACTAGAGTCGAGACCTGAATAAGGTCCCTAGTGCACAATCAGAGCTGAGGGTCTAAATAGGCAGATACAGCTGTAAGAGTTTGTAGACCACCCACACTCAAAGAACAGGCAATTGAACTAAAACTAAAGTATGGATTCAAAAGTGAGGGAAAAGAAGGGGCTGATCGGTGGAGAGTAAGATTTATGGTTATGTCATGTTACGTGTATTTGGTGAGGGTGCTTTCACCCACATGGGAATTCAAGCACTGAGCAGGTGTGTGTGCCTAGCCTTGCTGGTGGTTGGAAGGGTTTTTGAAAAGCCAGCCCTTCAGCTTCTTGCAGAACTGAAGAAGAGATTAGTTGGCTCTGTTCCATGCTTAAGGAGCAATAAACGAGAAAACCCAGCCTCTCGACCTGTTTCTGTGTAAATGTGGGATGTGTGCCTTGGAGTCTGGTGTAGGTGTCTGGATGGTTGATAGAAGAAGATGTGACTGTTCAGGTAGGCTGGACCTATTTTGTGGAGTGCTTTGAATGTGCAAGTCAGACGTTTTAACTGAGCGTGTTTGTGTATCGGAAGTCAGTAAAGCTACCATATGTGTGGTGTGATGTGTGTTCTGTGTGGGAGGTTGAGGATTAGTCTAACTACAGAGTTCTGGTCTGTTTGTGCTCCTCTTGTGAGTTGCTTGGTGATTATGGTGTAGAGGGTGGTCTTGTAGCCCAGCGTACTAATGTTGAGGGCATGAGTGATGTTTTTTCTATTGTTGCTTGGGAGTCATTTGAACATCTTCCTCAGTATCTGCAGGGTGTTGTGACAGTGTGGACTTGTGCGGTTAAGTCTCATTTGCTGTCAATTAAAATCCTGAGATTCCTGGAGTGGGTGCTGGGGGTGGGTCCAAGGTCAGCTGCCATGAGTTGGAGACTCATGGAATAGTGTTTTCTTTTTAAGAGCACTACTTCTGTCTTGCAATGTTGAGCTTTACACAGTTGGACTCCATCCTGCTGGTGACTTCTACCATCAAAGCGATGAATTTATTACCCATGTTGGGGTCTTGTCCGAGAGAGAGAGTATGTGATGGGTGAATATATGTGAAAGTCAGATGCACACACTTTAATTATAATAAGTCCTAGCCAGCTTAGCCATGGGGATTGAAGGATGCTGTGTGCCGATACACTAAAAGGGAGGTAGTTAGAGTCGGCCCAGTAAGCCATACAGAGATATGCGAGAGGCAGAGATGCTGCTGAATAAGTAAAAGGACACCAAAAAGCAAAAATGGGATTTGGTGACATAAGCAATAGCCATGTACCATATTTATTTTATTGAGTTATTTATTTCTAAAAGGCAGGGTGTTAGACCTGGCCCTTTCTGTAGGGTTATCCCCAAACCTTTTGCCTTCCTCTGCCTATTTTTCTGACCTTCTTTATGTTGGCTTTAGGACTCTGAGCACTTTACCACTGCAAATCAGTGCTAAAGTGCTTGTGCTCTCTCATCTAAACATGATATGATTGGTTTACATCTGTTTCGCCAATTTAATTTACTTATAAGACCCTTTAACAGTGGTATACCACATACCCAGGGCTTGTAAATTAAATGCTACTAGTGGGCCTGCAGCACTGCTTGTGCCACCCACAGAAATAGCCTTTCAAACCTGTCTCATGCCTGCCACCACAGGGCCTGCAAGGACTGTTCACTGCCACTTTGACTTGGTATTTAAAACTACTTGCCAAGTCTTAAACTCGCCCTTCTATTACATGTAGGCCCCCCTAAGGTAGCCCCACCCTATCGGCAGGGTGCTGTGTAAGTAAAAAGTAGCACAACAACAAAGCCCATGGGTCTATATAGGTCTACCTTACAATGTGCAGAGGATGCCAGTTCGCAAAACTAAATCGGGGATCCTTACAAAAAGGACCAAGTCCCATCACCCACCGAAGTGGCATGCTTCATCATCTGGGACCTCCCATTAACCCCACCTGGTGCGGTTAAAGAGCTACTACTCCTTAAATTACTTTAAAAAGGAGGAGCTCAAGGATGTTTTAGCTAATAAACTAGGAGGGAATCACTCCCAAATTGGGAGGAAGCTGCCTGTAGTGTAGTGAAATGAGGTGCAGTGTGTGAAAATGTGATGTTAAAATTGATTAGCACAGGAAAACTATTTTATTAAATATCCAGTGATATCAATAGTAAAAGACGCAGAAATAGTAGAGTAAATCGTGTACACCAAACGATAAGGAACACGTACTCTATGTGTAGGTCTACATGTTTCAGCCAACTAGCGTCTCAAAAAGATGACCGTGGCTTTCTTCAGGACCATAATGATACACTACTGCAAAGTGATAAAGTGTGCATAAGAACATTAGAGGAACGATACAACCAACATTGGTACCTGCTTATAAATGGCACCGTCGTGAAGTATTCAGTTCACCCGTCAAGAGATCGGGGAACGTCCCACACTCCTGGTCACAACTCAGGGCGTAGGCAACGCTCTGTCCGTCGCTACCTCAGGCCTCCTTCCTGGATGTGCAGTAGTGTATCATTATGGTCCTGAAGAAAGCCACGGTCATCTTTTTGAGACGCTAGTTGGCTGAAACATGTAGACCTACACATAGAGTACGTGTTCCTTATCGTTTGGTGTACACGATTTACTCTACTATTTCTGCGTCTTTTACTATTGATATCACTGGATATTTAATAAAATAGTTTTCCTGTGCTAATCAATTTTAACATCACATTTTCACACACTGCACCTCATTTCACTACACTACAGGCAGCTTCCTCCCAATTTGGGAGTGATTCCCTCCTAGTTTATTAGCTAAAACATCCTTGAGGTCCTCCTTTTTAAAGTAATTTAAGGAGTAGTAGCTCTTTAACCGCACCAGGTGTGGTTAATGGGAGGTCCCAGATGATGAAGCATGCCACTTCGGTGGGTGATGGGACTTGGTCCTTTTTGTAAGGATCCCCGATTTAGTTTTGCGAACTGGCATCCTCTGCACATTGTAAGGTAGACCTATATAGACCCATGGGCTTTGTTGTTGTGCTAGTCTTGGAATTTGGGGATTTGCCCGTGCTGGTCTTTAAACTCCCTTAGACCCTCTACTCATTTTTGTTTATTGGTAAGTAAAAAGTAGGACATATTTCCTTATGTGTGGCATGTCCTGGTAGTGAAAAACAGCCGATTTCATTTTTCACTGCTGTGAGGCCTAGTCCTCTCACAGGCTAGTATTGGGAATTCCTTTATATACTTTTAAGTGGTAATTCCAGATCAGAAAGGAGTGGCATTGCCATGTTTGGTATATTTAGAATAGTGGTGATAAATCATACTTACTGGTGTAGTTGGATTTTACATTACTATTTCAGAAATGCCACTGTTAGAAAATGGGAGTTTTTCTGTGCTCATGACATTTTGGGGCTTATTTACAAGCCCCTTGCACCGCCGGTACGTCACCTTTTCTCATATTAAACGTGACGGACAGGCTGCGCAAGGGGCTTGCAAATAATCCCCTTTGTGCTTTGCAGCCTGACTGCACTACACATCTGGGCTGGGCTACAACTACAGTTTGTACATACTTTCTAGACAGCCACAACACAGGAATGCCTGGGTGTGACAGGGGATACATCTGCATTCATCTGCATACTGATAGTCTTCCTGGGCTGGGAGAGGGAGAGGTGGTTCACACTTACATTTGAATAAGTGTTGTCCTGACCTCACATAAAAGGTTGATATACTCCCTACTGATTGTCTGGAGCCTGGCTGGGTTGAAAGGGATTTCTGCACACTTCTAAGGGTTCCTTTGAAGTCACCCCTTCATCAAAGGCATTTTTAAATATAAGTACTGGTGCACTGATCCAATGTTTTAGACACTACATTGGACTTTCAGCCAGCAGCTGTGGGCTCTACATCTGCACATTGCCTGCTGTACTGCCAGGAGAAACCACCATTCTTGCTAACTGATTTGCTGTGTTGGTTTACTGCCCGCTGACTGTTGGGCTGCAGGAAGGACTGACACTTTATAACTGGCTTTTATGCTCCTGGCCTGCTGCCTGCTGTCTACTTTGGAGCCCCACAAGTGCCCTCCGGGGGCTTGATGTCTTGCCCCCTCCCTGTTCTTTTGGAATGTCAAGGACTGAAAAGATTTCAGTAGGCAACCTAAAACCGGCTGTGGGACTCCGTTTCCCTGACTATAAATGGCTGTGCCCAATCGCAAATTAGATTGCTTTTTCTCCAACTTGTGCTGTGTAGTACTGGAGTTCAAGTGTTCACCTTTTTTCCCTGGCCCCCGCGTGTAGCTGGGACTGCTGCAGCACTGATCAGAGTGCTAGTGTTGCCGTCTGGACCCAGTGCCCAGAGTAACCATGAACGCCTCAACGGCGAGGTAAGCCCCGCCAGCGTGCCCCCCATTACAGTGACAACAGGAGTGCATCTGAGGCGGCGCCACAACAGTGTGGAGATGTGAGGAGACAGATTGCCTGGTGCTGACCTCCACAACTCTGAGGTGTGGGACCGAATCATGGGGAGCTCGCCATTACAGTGCCCTTACTCCATTTTTTTGGAGTCAACGGGCAACAGATCACCAGCGCTGTGCAGCACGCCTGGAATCACTGCACCTGCGGGCCGTAGGAAGAAGCTGCATTTGCCCTTCTACCCCCTTGTGATTCAGGCCACTGTCCATGATCTGCGAGGGACGCAGCACCCCCTCTGGGACTCAACCCAGAGATCAGGAGCCTCAACGGACAGCATTGGCACCACTGAGACCAATGGGACCTCTACCGCATACATGTGCTCACGGGAAGCCTGCTTGAGGTGATTTTCACAGCCTTCCATAACCAGGAAGTACGGGCTGCCCTTTTGCTTGCAATGTTGGAGAATACACTTTTCTTTGTTACCCCAGAAAGCTGAGGTTCAGAACCTCGGCGGGACCGTAAACTTCTGTATAGAAGCGCAAAGGTGCTTCCAATGTACACTGATTTGCATACTTGCTTTTAAAACGCATATATCTCGACAAGCATTAATTGGATTCCTGTTGTTTTGATCAGGATAACAAGTACTATCTGTGTATAGACATATCTCGAAGGATATATACTGCATTCTAATAGTTGTGCTCCTAATGTGTGCATATAAATTATAGAAGCCTATTTTTCATATACCTCTGTGTGGAATCTCTTTTGTGGTGTTTTCATTGTGTTACTAGGTGAGTGTGTTGCACAAATGCTTTACACATTGCATCTGATGATAAGCATGCCTGCTCTGTGCCAAGCTACTAGAGGATGAGCACAGCTTATCTTTGGTGTGTAACTGACTTGCCCTGACTCGAGTGGTGGGGTCTACTTGGCTTAAGTGCATAACGTAGTTAGCCAGAAACCCAATTTCTAACACAGGAACACTGTCTACTTCTGGACAAATGTATTCCATGAAGGAGGAAGGACGAGGAAGAGCAATTGGCCACTTGAGCAGAAGCTACACAAATGTAAAAAGGCCCAGATTGCAAACACTCATTAGGCCAAATGAAGCCATGATTCAGGGGTTCAGGCCCCAAGCCCATCTCAGGCTCTCAAAGGCTCCCAGAGGTGGACAAGCACAAGCCAGGCGAGTCCAAATCGTATTGTAGCGCAAACCCCAGCTCTACGTGCACCCTACATATGCAAGGGTGAGACAAAGGGGCAGATTTAAGAGTTGCGACGCATCTGCCCACCCGTGTGCCACCATTGATGCGCCGCATTTACAATGCGGCGCACCGTGGCACTCGGATGGGCAGATGCGTGATGCATCTCCTGTCGGAAAGGCGGCGCATTGCTGGAGTTGCGTCGCAAGCGCGACGCAGCTCCAGCAAGGCTCGGGGGTGCCCTATCCCTTACATGCTACGTCAATCCTTACGCCTGCTTCAAGCAGGTGCAGGGTTTTGACGCAGCATGGCCTTAAAAGTGACTGAGTGAAATCTTGTAGATTTCACTCAGCCACTTTTAGGAGGTGTTCCTGCGCCGGAACGCCCCCCCCCCCCCCGCTCCAGAACGCCTACATGTTGCGCAGGGCTTTACAACGTGACGCATCTGCCAGATGCGTCACGTTGTAAATACCCCGCAGCATGGCACAGGATTTGCGCCGCCGCTGCGTCACAAAAGTGACACAACGGCGGCGTAAATGAGGCGCAAGGGGCTCATAAATCTGCTCCAAAGTGTTTGGTAGGTTGCTGCCTTGACAGTGTATAAGTGAATCAGCCTGCAATGAGTTACCCTGCTGTCTACACCTCTCCATGCATGCCCAGTACTTGGATCCCAGAGACCATCCTGCTTTCTAGTTTACATAACGAGGCTTTCTCCAGACCTCCTAGAATTTCCTCCCAGAATAAGTTCCACTTTCATTTTTATCAGTAAATGACATATCAGGGTAAAAAAAGAGACTATGTGGTGGAAGGAGGCTTATCCTGCTTCCATTATTTTGGCTAAGACAGCAGCCAGGCACCTATTTGCCAGCTATAAATGTATTGAAACTCTGACATGACATTGTAAAAATGATGCACAATTTCTCTAAGATTATTGTGATTTCTGAAAACATGGGCGTTAAGATATCCATATTCCGCAGTGAGTGCAGAGGTACAAGGCAATGGAACGAGGAAATGGTACACCCAATTAGATAAATTACTTTTTGCTTCAACTAACCTTAAGTTAATAGGCATAATTAGCCCACAGTTCTTACACTGAAGCCCTTTGTATATAAGCTTTCTGTGATAGCCAAAACACACTGCACAATGCCTTTGTAGGTTTTTCCCAGAATATGTCTGCTCTGTGAACCAAAGCACCCAACTAAAAAGTACATCCCATCCTGAGGGTAAGCCACAATAACGCGGGGAAGATAAGACGCCACCAAAATATTGTAATATTTCATTGGTTCCCCTTCATGACCACTGGATTTTTAGTTCATTTATTGTAGAAATCCCCCTCCAGAATTCACCATTTGCCATTGTTTTTCAAACTTTCCTTGGGGGTAGAATTCGTCCCTAGCTCCATACAAAATAAAAGGACTAGATTGTCTTGCTCACTTGCATGATCCTTTCTGAGCCAGGGATTTATGTCCAACAACAGTAAGGGTTCACAGCTTGAAGGCAGGACAGTGAGCAAGAGGTATCCTTGGTGCAGTGGTTGCTGCTAGTGGTGGAAATAAGCCTCTTTAGTGATTGAAGTGGGCGTGAGGCCATTGAAAAATATTTGGTAACAAGTACTTTTTTATTTTGAAAATCAAGCAGTGACTATGAGTCAAATATTATTTGAAGTCCCAGTGACAGACAACATCATAGGTACAAGGTGGTGCACATGCCCTTATTTTCCTGCTACAGATTCTCGGATGTCATTCCTTCGCACTGTTTTGGCAATGAAGTCAATGTCAGTTACTTGAGTCGCTCATATATCTGTTTAAATTATTTTATGCTGTGAATAGATCTTTGCGAAATTCTGATCGTTTTTCCTTTCAAAATAAATATAATTTTCGCAGAAAATACATGTATTGCCTGAAAGATGTGTAGGTCGTCATCTCCCTGAAAATTGTTCCTGAAAATTGTACTCAAGGTCTGCCCTCGAGTCCAAAAGTCCCAAGAAATACCTAGTCAGAGTTAAGCTTGTTTCTCTTCCCTTTGTAAACATGACAATCAAATGAAAATGAGCTTGCTGCCACTCATATACAGTGTCAAGAATTGCTTTCACTCCTGTCTAAAGTGAAAAAAATATATGGGGGCATATTTACAAGGGCATTATCGCCGCTTTAGCGCACCTTTTGCCACTAAAGCGGCGATAATTTCATCGCCCTATTAAGGCGGCGCTAACACGCATTAGCGCATGTTAGCTGCCGTTTTTGTAACGCCACGCATATTAGCGATGTACATCGCTAATGAGATGCAAAGTAGGCGTACCTTCCTGTAACACCATGACAAAAGGTCGCGAACAAGGCATCACGTTATTTACAACGCAGCCCCGGAACCACGAAGCGATGATGAAAGCCGCGCTAACCAGGGTTTTCGCCGGATCCTTACGCCTGGTCAGAACTTGACTTAGGCATGTTTTGAATGGGAGGTGGATTGTTTGGTTACATCGACACTCCCTTGTTATCAAGCTTTTCATTAGCATGCGAAATCATTGCTTGATTTCACATGCTAATGATGAATATCGCCGTCTATCGCAGGTTTGTACATCGCCTGTGAGCAAGGCGTTGTAAATACGCTACTAACACGGCGATGTAAACCAGCGATAGGCGGCGATATTCAAAATCGCGCTAAGCGTGATTTGCGATGCTTAACACGAAGCGTTGATAATATCCCCCATAGTTTTTTAAAAAGAACCCTCACCCACTCACCTAGTTAGTGGCATGCTTCATCATTGGGTTCCCACCCAAGACAACTTGCGTATCTTGGGTGTGTTGCAACGCCTGAATTACAGAGGAACGGCATTTCTTTGTGAGCGAGTTAAAACTGCCTCAAGGTGATCCATCCCTTAAGGATGTTTTAATCGTGGATACCTTGGTTTGGGTTAAAAATGATGATGGTAGATGTGATGTAGGATTAAAAATGTCTCCCACATCCAAGGTCAACATGTTTCAGCCAAATATATGGGCTTCCTGGGTCACAATGGCTTTCTTCAGGACCAGGTTGCTTGAAAATACTTTGCCAGTGGTCACATGCACGCTAAAGCACGCAATATTGGTGCTCATGGTTCGTAACTTACAATTTTCACCAACTTTCTTAATACTTTATAAATCTTTTATCTTTGGCAACGTGGATCGTCCATGGGGGCAAAGCCTGTAGTCACACATTCGTCATGGCATCTAACCCATTCCAGTCCCTCCCCAGGTACTGAGATGGACGAGATGCCTTGACAGATACTAAGATGGGCGAGACTGGCCACCATCACTAAAACATTCTTAAGGAATGGATCACCTTGAGGCAGTTTTAATTCACTCACAACTCACAAATTTTACAAAACAAATCACAGGCATCGCAGCACACCTGGGTTGCACTAGACATCTTGGGTGGGGACCCATTGGTGAAGCATGCTACTAACCAGGTTAGTGTGTGAGGGTTCTTTTAAAAAACATATTGTTTTGTTTCTCTTGAGACAACAGTGAAAGGCATCCTTGACGCTATATATGAGTGGTAGCAAGCTTGTTTCATTTGATTGAAATGTATTTTCCTGACTGTTTCTAAAGTAGCACAGGTAAAGTTGATCGGCAATTGATGCTGCAATGCCACAGGTCAAGTTTCACAGTACCCCCAAGACATTTTCTGCAAGATCAAGTCTCCCACATGCACAAATTATACAAAATGAATCACACTTGGCAGAAAATAAAAATGTTGCCAAATTCCCAAACCCTAATAAAGAGGATTTACTTGAAATGATGCTTGCATAGTAAGTTTTAGGTCTAGCCGAGCGGCAGTGAGCATGCGCTAATCGCTCTGCGAGACTACTGTAGTAGAGTATGGGAGAGAAGCCGCGCCAACTCTCCTCCTATATTTTTCATTAGCTTGTTTCATTGTCTTTCATAAATGCTGCCTTCTGATTCTTTAGTAGGCTTGATAGTCTCTCCTCAGTACGGCCTTGTCTTCATTTGTACCCTCCCACGGCAACTGGCCCTTTTACTTCAGTTGTTACATGGTACCTGTTATTTAGTCTGTAAGCACTATTTACTTTGTTGAGTTTCTCTTACTGCAGGCTGGACATGCGCTGCTTCAGCTGAAACCGCTTGTGTTTTTTTAAGCAGCACGGCACCCCCGTAACACAGGCGTCTGCTTTTAATCACTTTAACCGGGCATTATCTCTTGTGTGCTTCAACCCCCCAAGTAAAATGGATTTAGAAATGATTAGCAAATTAAGTTGTGTGAATTCCAGGTAGCACATATTCCTGTGCTAACGGGCTGAAGCTGACAACAGCACATCTGTGTTACATGTCATCTGTACTAAAGCCACCTGACGGGTTGTTTTCAAAAGCCTGTTTTATTAACAACGCCACCATCACTAATACCACCACCACCAATATCACCACAACCAATACCAACACCACCAATACACCCACCTCCACCAATACCACCACCACCGCCAATACCACCACCAATACCACCACCAATACCACCACCACCGCCAATACCACAACCAATACCACCAATACTACCACCACCAACACCACCACCACCAATACCACCAACAATACCACCACCACCAATACCACTACAAATACCACCACCAACAATACCACCACCACCAATACCACTACCAATACCACCACCACTTCCAATACCAATACCACCAAAACCACCACCACCAATACCACTACCAATACCACCACCACCTCCAATACCAATACCACCACCAATACCAATATCACCACCAATAACACCACTAATACCACCACCACCAATACCACTAACATCATCACCTCCAATACCACCACCAATATCACCACCACCAATACCACCACCAACAAAACCACCACCAATACCACCACCACCAATACCACCACAACTAATACCAATACAACCAATACCACCAACTCAGCACCTCTCGCTCACTAATAATAGCAGGGGTGCTGTAAGAAGCCAGAGCTGCAGCCAAGATGATCCCTCCCTCCCTCCCTCCCTCCATGCCTGCCATAAAGCACAGCCCGCCCTGCACCAGGAGGTGAAGCTAGGCCCCTACTACAGCTGGAGTGTTTTATATTAAGCCAAAAATTGCAATGACATTACACAATGCTACACTGCACACTCAAATCATGGAGAGGGCAGGAAATACCCCCCCCCTCTTCCTCCTGAACGCAACAGCGTAATCACAGAGCAAAAGGTATTGGAGCGCTTTGTTAGTGTTTATAGCTCAGATCATATGTAACTCTCACTTCACACTTTGTGTCTTTGTAATTTAAAACACTTACACATCGTCTTCACTGCACTATTTATCACTACTTTGAAGATGTGGCATGTAGGGGTGGGCGGAATTTGCGAAATTCACTTTCGCAAACTATCGCGAAAATGATAAAAATCTCCGCAAACACGCGGAAATATCGCGAAGATGCAAAAGTTTTTTTCCCGACCGTTCGCGGTATTTTCTGCGTGGTCCCGGCTCGCCAACTTACCCATGCGGTTGCTCACGGGCACGGCCATCTTGTTTTCACTTGTCTCGCGGTGCATGATCGCGAGAAGAAAGACATGATCGCGCGATGAATGACGTTACTGCGGGCACGAACTGTCGCAAATGGCTACCAACAATCCAACATCTGGTGGAGAACGCGACCGGATCGGGAAAACTTGTCGGCGAACAGGTAAGGCGATCGCGCGCTCGCGAGAATGTATTTTTTTACAGCGCGAGCAAGCAAAAAATTTCCGATAAGATGCGGATTGCGGAAATTTTGACATTTTCGCGCTCTCCGCGGAACGCGAAAATGTCAAATTATCGCAATTTCCGCGAGCGGAACGGAATTTTAGCCCAGGCCTAGTGGCAGGCCGGCCTCTTCCTCTGATATTTACAATCTAACAAGCGGTTGAGAAGGCCCTTTATTGCAATGCAATAGGTCTCGCATTTGCGAGTTTAAGCTATTAGTATTGTAAATGACAATGCCTTTTATTTATGTTTTAAAACCCATAACATAAATAAAAGGCATTGTCATTTACAATGACAATAGCTCAAACTTGCGTGAATGCGAGACCTATTGCATTGCAAATACTTGTTCCACCTGGGTTTAGCTCTAAATCCAGTGGCGTAACACAGGACCCCGCAGCCTCAGCGGTGCGGGGGCCCCCAAGCTGCAGGGGGCCTCCTCAGCACAGTACACAGGCCTGCGAGCTCCGGATTAAATACAGAGCGGGGGCCCCTCCATGTACCTTGCAGGGGGGCCCGCTCAACTTTCGTTACGCCACTATCTGAATCATTGCTCTGTTGCACAATGAGTGCGATGGTAATAGAAAAAGTAGAGGGCTCAGCAATGTAGTGCACAGTTTCTCCAATTCTCATACATATTCTCAGACCTCATTTTGTAAGGCTGTATTTGCAGGGCTGCAAGATCTACTTCATTGAAGCACTCGTATAAGCGTTTGTATTATGAAATCCGAGAATGTTTTCCCTGTTTCATATTATGTAGAGAGAAATTATCCACAAATCAATAAAGGCTTTAACGGCACCGGCGTCTGAATATACTATCTAGTCAGAAAAAAGTGAGATCCAGTGTAAGGTCACCAAACAGAGAAAAACAGTATATAAAGTGCAAGCCGAAAATGAATTTCAAAATGCACCTACATTTGATTATATAATGGCTTTCCCTCTTCAGCAAGAGATTATGGAGCTGAAGCAGTCACTATCAGAATCAATTGCAGCTGATTGAGAGGGATCGGGATAAAGCAGAAATCGCCTTGTATTGGACGTTTTCTGCCCAAGTGAGCCCACCACCCAGCATTATGTGGCCATGATCATGCCGAACCAGAGAGCCACCATTTAAGCATTTAAACTTCAGACACAAGATCCATGTCATAACTTGCTGTGAAAAGACTGTGGCATGTTCTCACTTTTCAGTGTCTCAAATTGTACAGGGTGATATCATCTGCTTTAGAGAATCGCCGTTTGCATAGAATTATCCAGATTCTTCAGTTTTTCAGGCGGGACACTAGCAGTGCTTAATTTGAGCCGGTGGTTGCTGGTGGGGGCGGCACCACCACAGCCACGGTCTGTGCAGGTAAGAGCGGAGGGGCCGCGTAAGGGGGATTTTCGAGGAACAATGCTGAGGGAAAATTAAATAAATAAATAATTTTCCCTCTGCATCGTCCCTCGAAATCCCCTAAGGGTGGATTTCGAGGGACGATGCAGAGGGAAAATTAAATAAATATTTCATTTTCCCCAGGCGTTAGTCCCTCAAAATCCCCCCTTACCCGGCCTCACCGCACCACCGCTGTGACCTGCATGGACCGCGGCTCCACCAGAACTTATTTTTGGGGACCTGCACTTAATTTTCTGCATCAGACATTTATAGAGGAAAAATGTTAAAAAGTGGAAAGACAGAAGAAGAGAAAGACGGAAAAAGTGTCACTAAGGAGAAAGTAGAAACCTGCAGGAGTGACCTAAAGAGGAAGGTGTGTCTGTTAGTGGATTAAAGAGACAAGGACTTACAGCTTTTGTATTTCGTGCGCGCACATTTTATTACACAGGCCGCATTTTTCAAAGCAGAGCTTCGTGCACCGACCCTCTTTCATTTACAAATTAAGCACTGTACCCTAACCCTAGATATAATGACATCCCTCTGTCCCAATCAAAACCCTATCTTTGAAAGTCAAATCATCTACTTGCATGGTTGTCGTATGTCTTTTATTCTGGTTCTTTGACTGATAAGCAAGGATTCTGTTTTGTTTAATTGACACTAAGCCAGTTAGTGTGAATCCAGGCCTGAATGTCCTGGAAGATATCCTTCACCTCCCTTGGGCACTGAACTGAACTGAGATGTTTGCATTATTTTTGCTCAGATACAGTAATCATGTTTCTGAACTTCAGAATAATTGGAATATTCAGACAAGTTTTTCATTCCAGGCTGAAAGATGCAAACGTTTCTTAGTATTCTTCGTTCAAGCTTACCCTTGTTTATAGGATATTGGAAGATGTGGGAAACTTCTTGATGTTTCCAACAATCCTTAAAGCAAAGATTCTAGACCTGGCAAACTTGCCAACTAGATCTGACTGATAATTGGATGTGTTTGTAGGTTTTAATAAAGAACAGTGATACAAGTGGTACACCCCGGTGAGTGAGGATCAGCAGTCGCCTTAGGCAGTGAATCTGTCTCAAGGTTGGCACAGGCAAATAGATGCTCGTGCACCATCCATCAGACAGATTGCCAGTCTCAGAGTCAAACACGCATAACTGCCACCTTATTAGTGACACAGTGCAGTGTCACCCATACGGGAAGCTCCAGGTGCTTCAGGCTGAAACCCTGATGTGCCGGGCCTATCAGCCAATCAGCCTGTCACCTCACATTTTCTCATCCCATCATATGGTGCCGTGAGGGTAAGAAGCCTCATTGATCCCACTCCATCCAGTGCTGAGATGGGTGAGGGTGAAGTGAATAAGCAAGAGAAATCTGAAGCCTGCCAATACATGAGTATGCACTGCACAGGACCCAGCTTTCAGTTTCCCACTTCAGATTCTGATTCAGGAGAGAGCTCAGAATCTGCCCCGAGTTTACATGCACCAGTGGCTGAGGAGCTGAGGTGGTCCAGTACAGGCAACTGTTGGTAGATAAAAAACTGCTCTCCAATATTGTGTGCATGTGTGAGAGTGAGGGACTGTGTGTGTGTATGTGAGGGAATGAGTGAAAACGGGTCAGTGTTAAAGTGAACATGAGTGAGCGATAGTGAGTGACAATGGAAGTGAGCATGAGTGGGCATATGAGTAAGACATGTGAGTGTGTGAATGAGAGCACATGAGTGAAGCAGTATAAATATGACAGTATCTGAAAAATGAGATGGTATTTGTGGCAGTTTGAGTGAGACAGTGAGTGAACATCTGAGTGAGACAGTGAAAGATTATAAGAGTACACAGCATGTGAATGTGGGTATGTGCGTGTCAATATGTGTGAGAGTGATTAACAGGGACAGTAAATGACAATGAGTGAGAGTGAGTGAATGAGTGAGAATGATTAAGTCAAAGTGAATGAGAATAAGTGGTACTGAGTGAGAATGAGGGATAATGCAAGGGAGTATGAGTGAGAATGAAGAGGAGAATTTGAGAGAGTGTAAATGAGAGTGAAAGTCAGTGACTGAATGTAAGTAAGCACGAGTTAGTGAGAGTGCATTTATCAGTATGTGTTTTGCTTGTGAGACTGCCACTGGCTTAGGCATACTTGGGGTAAGTCTTGGCGTATGCTTTGCTCATGTCAAAATGCTGGCACTGGCAAAACTCCTGCTTCCAAACCCTATGCATGCTGTGAAAGATTTTCGAATGGTTGCCTCAGAACACCAATCGGACCATCATGCAATGCACTCATCACCGGTAGGCTGAACGACGACAACACCTTCTATGCCGGAATCTTCTAACAACTTCTACACAGACTCCAGACAATCCAGAACACCACTGCCAGACTCATACTGGACCTCTCACGCCACACCCATATCACATTGCACCTCAGAAAGCTTCACTGGTTCCCCATTCACAAGTACAGCCAATTCAAACTTCTCATGCACACTACAAAGTCCTAGACACCACTAGGGGTGGGAGTAATGTTCTGTCCCGCCAGCGGAATTGGAAGAATTTTGGTCACTCTGTGTTACTCTTTAATGCGGAATTCTGGCCAAAATTCTGCCAATTGCTGCGTAACTGAGTTTTTCACCCACGAGGCTGTGGAAGTTGGCAGAGATCACTGTTAGCTTGAGCTGAAGCCATTTTGTTTTTGGCATTTTAGTTAGCCATGTGCTCGCCATGTGCTTTCTCCCTCTTCGCTATTGCCTGCCCTTGTACAGTTAACTCCTTCAGCACTGAGTCAGAGCCTTGCACATGCTCAGAAAGACCTGTAGCTGAATGTACCTGTCCTAGTGTGTAACTGTAATGCTGTTTCAACTGATATCAGCAACTTCATCACCCCTCCCACTTTGTTGACTAAGTATTTTCTGTTACTCCATATATGTGAATAGCTATTCTTGTGTATACTTGTACCACCTCCTTTTGAGCTCTCATGCTTTCTCAGCTACAAAGTGGGTATAAAAGGCCAATGGTTTCTGTACTCCTTATACTACCTCATACATGGCCTGAGGGTTCTGTATAGATGTAGTTCCACTCATGAGGTTTTAATAAACTATTGTTTTGATATTACAGCTTCTGTGCCAATCTCCATTTGTTGGTCCAAGGACTAGTGCGCAAAGAAGGGTGAACCCCTGCACCGGTAGGCCTTGGTAAGACCCACCCCTACAAATTGGTGCCCAACGTAGGGCTCATCGGCAACTCGGATGCCCGAAGGAGTGGTCTCGACGAAGGTTTGGAATCTCGCTAAGGATGTACACTGCATGAGGAGACCCTCGTCTTAGCAGACCGAAGTGCTTTTCCAATTTTCCCGATTTGACCCTTCAGGTGGTGCTGGTCCTCGACTGAGATCCCTTCTGTCATTTGTCATGCAGAGACCATTTGGTCGATTCAGAGCTTGGCAGTTGGAGGTCTTTTGTTTGGAAAGGTCGCTTGATGTGACACTTCTTGTTTGTTTGACCAAAATCTTGGATTTGTTTGGGTATATATAAATTGCAATTTATATAGGCAGGTAATGAGGAGATTTTTCTCTAATTTTTGAATTCTTGAACCGTACAAATTCTGTTAAGTACTACTTTGTTATAATATTATATATGCTATAATATTTTTGGCATGCCTGTTTCAAGTACACTTCGTAGGATGTGTTGCTTTCTTGGAAGTACCAATATGGATCTAGAACAAAATCAGCCGGCTCCCCCTGAGGGGACACCAAATAGGTATATGTACATTAAAAACGGTATTTCTTCCATAATGTATAGCACACTGTGGAATAAATACACCAAAAAAGATCCTGACCTTCGATGGCCAATAAATGGGTCATTTGATCTTAGAAAGATTCAGTATGTGGAACAATGTATGTTTAAGCGCAAAAGTAGACAAGATATGTTTGTCTGTGTTCGAATGTGGGAGAAAGAAGCGCGTGAAAGAGTGAGCAAAGAGCAAGCTTTAGCAGAAAAAGAATAGCGAAAAAATATCTACGCAAAAGCGCTGGAGATGAAAAATAAAGAAATGAAGGAAATAAAAGAGAGAGAGGATAGGGAGCGTCGTTTAGAGGTAAATGGCCAATACTCTGTCCGACGCCCCCTTTATCCTCTGTTAAATAAACCTGAGGACGATTCAATTCTATTAAATCGCTCTCCGCCTCCATATACTTTTCCTTCTGGCCCCGAGGTTGATTCTGATAATGACAAATCTTTCTCAGATCAGGGAAAGACAGAATCAGATGCTAAACGACAGACTCACTCCTTTCTGACCGCTGACCGTGCGGCCACTCTTAGATTTACTGCCCAAAAAGCAGCTTGTGGTGACACTTCCGCTCCAGATCTTATAGCAAATGTTCAGCAATGGCCGGAGTCAGAGCAGTTATATTTTGCAGAGTCGTTTACTGGAGAAGTAATTGAAAGGTTCAGGAAATATTCCAAAGAATTAGAGGCTGTTGATATAAAAAATTATCATAAACGATTGAGTGACAGTCTTTTTCTCCCTTCCCAGGTGGCTGATTTAATTAGATGTGTGCTTAAACTACGAACTGATGTATTCCATTTGCGAGAGGAGAAAAAGTCAGCTGCTACAGCTGAACAAACAGTTCAGACCCCGTGTCACTGGATGGAGATCCAGGGACAGATAAGGATATTGTAGTTCATGGGAAACCAATGCGTGAAGTTGCACCTTTGTATGTCCCTCCTAGGGGTGCAGGAACAGATGATGATAAAGATTCAACTGATTTGAAGGGATATTTTGTTTACAATTGGGTCTATACCCCTTGGGGTAGAGCGGATGCCATGACTCTTAAAGCTGCTTTGCCTGACCCGGAAAAATCCGGCTGCTTTTTTTGAAGAAGTTGAAGGAGCTATTAGTTCTTGCACTATCAATTTGCCTGATATTGACATGTTTTTTGGGCTTATTTTACCTCCTGATATGTGGAGATCTATTCGTAAAGTAGATGATCATGCAGCTTTTGGAGATATTTGGAAGGAAATAGAGAGGAAAGATACAGAAAGGGAACCTGCACAGAAACCACAACAAGAAATATTAGACCTCCCAAAGGCTATAATAACTAAGTTGAAAACTCTCATACCTCCTAAAAAGATAGATTGGACTATGCTAGTGTCTTGTAAGCACAAACCAGATGAATCAGTTTCTGATTTCTTTGCACGTTTTGAGGAGACATTCCATGACTTTAGTGGCCAGTCATTGACAGATGACACGGGCAGGCATCTGTTCGTCGACAAATTTGTCGCAAACATGTTGCCAGGAATAGCTAGTCGCCTAAAGGCCAGTGAGAGTTCATGGACTACGTCTTCCCCAGTCTCTCTTTTGACTATGGCTCAGTATTATGAACGTCAGGAATTGGAAGCTAAGGGCAACGAGGGTTAAAAGGCTAAGGATTTAAAAACAAAGGTTATGTTAGCTCAGGTTTATGGTGCATCTTACAGAGGTAGTGGTAGAGGCGGACGTGCGATGTACCGCCCTAGTGCGCCCCCTTTTCCTCTAGCTACTTTGTCTTTTGATCAGTGTGCCTATTGCAAGGAGATTGGACATTGGCGTTTTGAGTGTCCACTTTTGCAAGGTCAGCAGTATCAGCGTGGTAGAGGACAAATGAGAAGCCGCCCAGGGAACTCAGGAAATAGGGGAGGTATGGATAATCGCACTAGGTTTGAGGCAGTAGAGCATACTCAGAATTCTTCTAACACTTTTGACAGACGCAACCAATATCAAATGTCCGATTATTCGACCGCTGATGTGAAGGATTGTGCTTATGCATAGGAATGCCTAGGATGGGGTAAGGAATCAGTTGAAGTCCCAGTAGATCAGAAGGGTCCCTATGTTAACACACATGTTTTGGGTTCTCCTGATTGATTTATGGTTGACACAGGAGCTGCCCATAGCGCCCTGTCTAAATAATTGGTTCCTAGGGCTCCCCTGTCTGGCTTAACAATCACATCGATAGGATTCGATGGGACCCCTTCCCTTAGCCTATGAGTTAATGCAGATCTCTATTACAGAGGTGCGTGCCTTCGTGCACTCAATGTTCAAAGTAAGACGTGTAAATACTCTTCAATCCGTTTATTTAGAAAATTCTTGCTTTATTCAATAGTTCCATTTGCAATTATTTGGGTAATTCATATCCAAGTGATCATCTGTTATTACATCATAACATTTCATTATTCATGGCTGGCCATTTGACGCTGCCCAATGCATTTCGGGCAAGAAGCCCTTCATCAGGGGCTCCGTAACTGTAATATTGAGAAAATGTCAGGTTCAGTACAGGGCTAACATATCTTGGTTGGTAATTTTGTAATCAAAATACATTTCTACATTCAAACGCTTCTTCGTAATGTGCATAATCAGATTTAAGAATGTGATTTGAAAACCTCGTGATGTCATCATGTGTATTAAAGATCATGAACGCTTTCAATAACTTTCCTGTCTATTATAATCAAATAGTCAAAATAGCACGTAAATATACAAAAGTGGGTCTTATAAATTTTGTGGAAAGCTTGAGATACTCGATATGTGTATTAAACTTCGTGAACGCTGTGAATTATCGTAATGTCTTTTGTCAAAGATTCACCCGTGAACCAAAAAAAGTAACTCATGTGAGTTTGTAAAAGGCCTGAAATGCCCGACATGTGTTAAAAGTTAGCACAAAGCCACCGATAGTCCGAAAACATCGCGTGTACACTTACATGCTATTTTGACTATTTGATTATATTAGACAGCACTGTAATTGAAAGCGTTCATGATCTTTAATAAACATGATGACATCACGGATTTTCAAATCACATTCTTAAATCTGATTATGCACATTACGTAGAAGCGTTTGAATGTAGAAATGTATTTTGATTACAAAATGACCAACCAAGATATGTTAGTCCTGTACTGAACCTGAAATTTTCTCAATATTACAGTTACGGACCCCTGAGGAAGGGCTTCTCGCCCGAAATGCATTGGGCAGCGTCAAATGGCCAGCCATGAATAATGAAATGTTATGATGTAATAACAGATGATCACTTGGATATGAATTACCCAAATAATTGCAAATGTAACTATTGAATAAAGCAAGAATTTTCTAAATAAACGGATTTAAGAGAATTTACACGTCTTACTTTGAACATTGAGTGCACGAAGGCACGCACCTCTGTAACAGAGATCTGCATTAACTCATCGTCTAGATTTTATCCTCACTCACAGGAGGATTAACCTGACTGCACCACTCACCTAATCTACACTCAACTACTTGAGTATTATATCACGGAGTGCGCCACACTGAACTCATTCTAAAGCATTCCTCCATCTGGGCACATCAGTAAACGCACCCACCGCCATGAATTTTGTCGATATTGCTAAGATAACCGAATCAAGAGCTGAAACATTTGCATTTACCGATGAGGAAACTCAAAGGATTTACTCTCTGATAGAGGAAACGGAAGGCTCCAGCACAGGCACGGGATCAATAGAGTCTAACATTAAACAACTTTTATACATTTCCAAGAAAGCTATCAACCAACGACTGCATGCATCGACCCTCATAAAATATCATAAGTTACAAAGAAGCCCTAGAGATCTCAGAATTTCTCTCAAATCTACATTATGCAAAAACAACACCAAGTTTACAGAGAAATGGCAAGCGATTCTCAATAAATGTTCCCTGGACCTTATTTTACTTATCATTGAAGAGCTATCCAAACTCCTAGATGAACTTAACAAGGAGGTTGTTCAACTCACACAAGAACTCACTGAATCTATGCCAAAAGAAAATTGGAACAAAACACTGGTAGACCTCAATGAAAAGTTGGAAATATATACTAAGGAGATTAATGACTAAAAAATAAGGAAATTCAAAAGGGACACATATGATTATAAACTTGGAGAAGTTTACAATTAGGCGGAGGTATACGCCCAGAGGAGATCACAGAGAGGAGATACAGGAATATTTACCGACACTGATGCATCATCATCTGATGATTCCCAGCATAGAATCCTGCCAAACCAAAGACAAACTTATGAAAGACCTGAAAAAGAAGGTCCGACTACATCCACAAATACAAACTCCAGCCAGCCTTTTTTAGGAGAAGGCTAAAGACCACCCGACGAAGCAAGAAGAGGCACCTCTGCAAACCAACCTGTGGCGCAGGGAACACGGAGTCAGAGACCTTAGTAATCAACATTTCAAAACATCGATTCTCGGACCTTCAATTAAAAACTTTACAAAAAGGATTCTCTTTTGTACCGACATATCATTTTAACATTCTTGAAGCTGAAATTAGCTTATACAAGTTCATGCGAACACTCAGACTCAAACATTTCTTCAGTAATGTGATTGAACCGAACCAGCGTCCACAAGAAAACACATTATTAGGCTTAACGAATAAAAGTACATTCATGGCACCAGTAAGCCATAAAGTCATCGATGCATTTGAAATGGTTGTACAAAAGGAACTAAGAAGGATATTCAAACAGACCCAGTCCAAAAGATCGAACATCTCTTATAAAGAAAATCAAGTATTAAGACAAATAGTGATGATTCCGGAAGTTACCATCCGACAAGCTGACAAGGGGGGAGCCATGGTGATCATGGACACCGAATTGTACATGAAGAACGTTAATGAACATGTACAAGGTACCAGGACATACATGCATATAACTTTCGATCCAACAAGAGAATTCATTAAGGTTCTTACTACCATCATTAACAACGCCATAAACACCGGTACCATCACCAATGATGACAAAAAGTATCTTATCAAAACCGACCCGTCTATACCATACATTTACATGATACAAAAAAAATTCCTAAACATGTTACATTACCCCCGTTCAGACCAATCGTGTCTACAACCAACTCGATACATGAACCCATAGGCAAATACCTGGACAAGCACCTTCAACCTCTAGTACAAGGGATAAGCACCTACATCAAGGACACAACATATTTTTTGAAAATTGTGGAGTCCATAAAAACCCAAGTTACATCCAATACCATCCTCTGTACCATAGATGTTAAGGCACTATATACCTCGATACCTCATGATAAAGGAATCCAAGCAGTTGAGTCTTTTCTTATCTCCAGTGACAAAAGTGAAGCCCAAAAAGTTTTCATCATGGAGTCGATCCACTTTACCTTGTACCACAGTTATTTCAGATGGTGTGACAATTTTTACATGCAATGCTCTGGAACTTCAATTGGCAATTGCGCAGCTCCAACATATGACAATTTGTTCATGTATCGTTTTGAACTGGATAACATCTTAAACCAAGACACATGGACATCTAATCTCATCCTATATAAAAGATATATAGATGACATTTTTATTCTTTGGCGAGGTACTGAGTATGAACTAACAGCAGCAATAAACGTATTGAATTTAGTAGATGAACGCAGTGAGTTCACCTCCACCATCAGTACACAGCAGATCAATTTTTTGGACACTTGTATTATTAACAAGGAAGGACAACTTATAACCACAGTTTACACTAAACTAACCGACAGGAACAATTTACTTCATTTTCAGAGTTTTCATCAACCATCGCTCAAAAAACATCTACCATACTCTCAATTACTCCGACTTAAAAGAATATCTTCAGATGGAGATCTTTACAAAACAAGCATGGTTAAATATATGAAAAAATTCAAAAGCCGGGGTTACCCAGAAGAAGTTTTACAATCAGCAATCGACAAAGCAGATACCAAATCACGCACAGAACTGTTAAACGAAACACAATTGAAAGCAAATGAGAACCGAAATGTATTTGTTTCCAAATTCTCAACTAGGAGTTATCAAATCAAAAAAACCATCCTGAAGTTTTGGCTCCATGCTAAGCAGCGAACCCGATTTCAAGGGTATATTTAACACACAACCAAGATTTGCCTATATGAGATCAAGAAATATCAAACAAATACTCAACAAACGATTGCACAACAAAGAAACGGAATACAAAGGCACCTTGGCTTGCTTAAACTGTGGCAACTGCAATTCCATAACCAAAGGTACCAAAATTAAGCATCCAGCTCGAGGTACTTTAATTAAAATCAGAGTCACAGCAAACTGCAACAGCCAGAACGTTATTTACATGTTGAAATGCCCATGTGGTCTTGTCTACGTGGGCAAAACAGAACAAACAATTCACATCCGATTGAACGAACATAAAAGCAACATCCGAGCAAGGAATCCAAAATCCCCGATTGCAAATCATTTTAATGCTGTACAGCACAATATCAGTCAACTTCGATTTCTAATCCTGAAACAAGTTCCCATCATGCAGGGACGCAACAACACACAATATTTATTACAAAGAGAAATACACTGGATCAATCTTATGGATTCGGTAAACCCGAAGGGACTCAATGAACGCTGTGATTATAACTGTTTTCTTTAAATAATGAAATCAACATATGTAATGTCTTTATGATATTATTGTATTACATGTGACATATACCAGAACTGTTTTATGGTCTACAGATATACATTTTCACACAAGCAATGCAAAACACACTTTGTAATGTCAGGAAGACCGCATTCACCGGACATCTTTTACACGCTCCTTTCACGCCTTTTTTATGTCGTTTAGCCATGCATTTTTATGTTGGTCAGCCACGCATTTGTACACAATGAATACATATCGGTGACATGTGTACAATCGCTCGTGAACTCTTTCAGCCCTTGAGCCTCTTATATTTCAGCCATTGAGCTCCTGTTCTTCTTCATGGAGACCTTTGTTAAATTGTGATTTACAAGATATCATTCTTGACATTTTTGACATTTTTGTTTTTTTATTAAATCACACAAGATAGTCTGTTTTTCACTTTTATTAGCATTATGCGCTAGGACACTCATTTATTATTTATCATTATACTACTTTGGTTTCCGGGTTCGAGCCATATACTCATGATGTTTACTGTCATGTTTTAAATTTTTTATTTTTTGGACAGTTACGGATATACATTTGACAGTCTGTTTTCCGTGATCGCCATACACATTGGTTAGTCTGCTTTCTACTACTACCAACGGACTCGCGGCACACGATCCCCTTCCGGGACAAACAAACGTTAGCTAGGTTAAATGGCCGTGTTACACCACGCAAGGTTCAACTCCGCATTTACCACAGACAAGAGACTCTAACTACCTTAGAGGTAAGCAAATTGGTTTATTCGAGCGATAGTGGCGTTACGCTCACCATTTTTTGAATCTTTTTGTATTTTATTCGTTTTCATTTTCATTACAGAAGGGCTACAGGCTCGACGAATATGCTAAAACAACAAGTGTAAGTGTACACGCAATGTTTTCACACTATCGGTGACTTTGTGCTACCTTTTAACACATGTCGGGCATTTCAGGCCTTTTACAAACTCACATGAGTTACTTTTGTTGGTTCATGGGTGATTCTTTGTTACAAGACATTACGATAATTCACAGCGTTCACGAAGTTTAATACAGAGATCGGGTATCTCAAGATTTCCACAAAATTTATAAGACCCACTTTTGTATATTTACGTGCTATTTTGACTATTTGATTATATTAGACAGCACGGTAATTACACATGATGACATCACAAGGTTTTCGAATCACATTCTTAAATCTGATTATGCACATTACGAAGAAGCGTTTGAATGTAAAAATGTGTTTTGATTACAAAATTACCAACCAAGATATGTTAGCCCTGTACTGAACCTGACATTTTCTCAATATTACAGTTACGGAGCCCCTGCAGAAGGGCTTCTCGCCCGAAATGCATTGGGCAGCGTCAAATGGCCAGCCATGAATAATGAAATGTTATCATGTAATAACAGATGATCACTTGGATATGAATTACCCAAATAATTGCAAATGGAACTATTGAATAAAGCAAGAATTTTCTAAATAAACGGATTGAAGAGTATTTACACGTCTTACTTTGAACATTGAGTGCACGAAGGCACGCACCTCTGTAATAGAGATCTGCATTAACTCATCGGCTAGATTTTATCCTCACTCGCAGGAGGATTAACCTGACTGCACCACTCACCTAATCTACACTCAACTACTTGAGTATTATACCATGGAGTGCGCCATACTGAACTCATTCTAAAGCACCCCTTCCCTTAGTCCACTGTCACAACCACTTGCATTTCATGTTGATAAATTCACTGCAGCGTGTCCTTTTTTGCTTTCCCCTAACACATCAGACAATATTGTGGGTCTTGATATGCTCAAACATTTTTGTGCTACGATACGTTGTTCCCCAGAAGGCGTGTGTGTTATTTTGAATGATAACTATCCCATGGTTGAGAGGTTTTGTCTTACTAAAGAAGATATTGCATTGGCATCCCTACCTATTACTCTATGGGCTACGTCAGATACTGATGTGGGTCAAATGGTTATCCCACCAGTCCATATTCAAGTGAAGGAGGACGCTTCATTGCCTCGACTGCCTCAATATAAAATTTCTTTAGAAGGTGAAGAGGCACTAATGCGTATTGTTCAAGATCTGATTGGAGTAGGGGTTGTGGAAGAAGTCCCTTACAATATTTGCAATAGCCCTATCCTTCCCATCTTGAAAAAAGACACTGATACTAAAATATACAGGTTTATCATTGACGTACGAGAAGTTAATAAGATCGTAGTGCCCCAATACCCGTAAGTCTCTGACATGATGACACTCCTTACCATGGTTCCTCCGACTGCAACTACATTCTCTGTGATCGATTTGAAGAACGCTTTCTTTTCCATACCTATTCATCCTGACAGCCGATATTTGTTCGGCTTCACTTTGAAGAATTGATCCTTCAGATTTTGTAGAGCTCCACAAGGGTATACTGAGAGTCCTAGCATTTATAGCCAAGCATTGAAAAGACAGCTTGATTCTTTCCCTGTGCCAAAATACAATATGTTGATGACATTTTGTTGGCTGCAGACACCACTGACCAATGTGAAGAAGGAATATTGTCATTTTATCTCCTTTCTTGCCTCTCACCATCATAAGGTTTCAAGGAAGAAATTGCAATATTGTAGACAGCAGGTTACCTATTTAGGTCACCTCCTGTCTAAGGAGGGACGTGCACTCACACCAGATCTCATCCAAGCTATTTTAGACACGCCTGTGCCGCGTACTCAGAAGGATGTCCGTGCATTGATCGGCCTTACTTCTTTTTGTAGGCAGTGGATCCCTAGCTTTTCACATATTGTTAAACCCTTGTTGGCCCTTTTGACTAAAGACACTTCCATGGACTACTGAATGTCAGAATGCTTTCCAACAGTTGCGTCAAGCTCTATGTTTTGCACCAGTATTAGGCACTCCAGACTACACCAAGGCCTTCACACTCTATGTACACAAGAGGGATGGTTGCGCACTCTCAGTTTTAGTACAGACACATGGTGATAAGCAGCGTCCTTGTGCATATTTTTCAGTTGTCCTGGATCCAGTCGCACGTGCGTTGCCTGGGTGTTTTCGCTCTGTGGCAGCGGCAGCTGTGTCCATACGTCAGAGTGAGGGGATAGTCTTGTCACATAGATTGCTTGGGTTAGTACCCCATGCAGTTGATGTCCTTTTGAACCAGACCAAAACGCAGCATTTAACTAGTGCTCGCTTGACAGGTTATGAATTGACACTCTTGGCCCCTCATATCACCTTGCAAAGATGTTCGACTCTTAATCCGGCTACTCTATTGCCATCCCCAGCTACTGAGTCTCAGTCGCAAGAGCCTCATGACTGCATATTCCTTACTTAGGAACAGACAAAGGGTCGTGTTGACCTGCAAGATATGCCTCTTTCAAATGTTGATGGGGAATTATGGGTTGATGGGTCCTGCTTGAAATTACCAGATGGCACGACATCAGCTGCATATGCAATCACAACGCTTCAGACGGTAGTTGAGACAGCTCGCATTCCACAGAAGTCAGCTCAGGCAGCTGAGCTGATAGCATTGACGAGGGTGTGTGAACTTAGTACTGACTTGTCTGTTAACATCTATACCGATAGCCGCTATGCCTTTGGAGTGGCTCACGATTTTGGGCCGCTCTGGAAGGAAAGAGGCTTCCTTACATCACATGGGACACAAATAGTGCATGGAGAATTAGTACATAATCTCCTTACTGCCTTGACATATCCGAAGAAAATAGCGATTGATAAGTGTAGTGCACACAAGAAAGTGACTAATAAAATAGGACAGGGCAATACCTTTGCGGATCACACAGCCCGTGACACTGCAATGCAGCGAAGCACTACATCTGTGTATGTGGTTAAGTCTCAGGCTGAACGTTGGCATAATGCCAGGCAAGAAGTGCTGGATATGCAGCGATCTGCCTCTGTTGATGTACTAGAGCAATGGTCTAAGGAGGGAACATTGGATGATGAGGGCTGTTGAAGAAATAAAGACATGACTAAATGGAGATTGCCCACAGCCTATTTACATCCTATGATTCACATGGCACATGGGCCGGTACATGTTGGAGCTTCCTCAATAGCGAAGTTGCTTACGCAAGTTTGGGATCATCCAGAAATTGCCGGCACAGCTAAAAAAGATAGTGCAGTCTTGCTTGATTTGTCTCCGGTGTAATCCTGGAAAGGGAACACGAACTCCAACAGGAGGGTTTGCCACACCAACTGCACCTTTTGAGGTTCTGCAAATGGATTACATCCAGCTTGAATGCTGTAATAACTTAAAGTATGTCCTAGTAGTGTTATGTGCCTTCAGTAAGTGGATAGAAGCATACCGTACGAAAGATAATACAGCTCTTACTACAGCAAAGGTACCTTTAAAGGAGTTTTTCCCCAGATTTGGTGTTTGCCGACTTTTGTGGAGTGATAACGGACCCCATTTCATTGGGCAAGTAGTTGAGTATGTCTTGAAAGGATAAGGAACTAAGCAGATGTTTCATGCTGCTTTCTACCCACAATCAGCAGGGCTAGTGGAATGATACAATTCTACTCTCAAACTTAAGTTAGCAAAAATCCAGGCCTTCACATCTCTGAAATTGCCTGATGCACTACCCTTGGCATTATTGTCCATCAGATCGGTGCCACATACACGATCTGGCCGTACACTGTATTGTTGCAGGGATTCTGCTTATGCACAGAACTATGCGCAGGAAACCAGGACCTCAGAGAATTGTGGTGTACCAGAAACTCCCCTCAGAACTAAGAACCCCTATCCGACTAGCTTAGTGTCACATTCGTTATCCGAGATTTAGCTCGGCGGTCTCAATGTATAGACAACCCAGAACAAGCGACTTAGATACTCTCAGGAGTGGTGGGAATCCGTAATACCCGTTGGTAGCTATATATCAGTCCACAACAGAATAACAAAGACACGGTAAAAGTTTAAAGAGTTTATTTTATAAACCTCGCATCCTAAGATGCAGTACTTTGGCTAACACAAGCAGACAAATGGTTAGGATCAGCACCATCAGCATTGTTACAATACCATAGAAAACTAAAGGAGCAATCATAATAATAATGACCGTGGAACTCAACCACCCTCCTTTCTCTAGCAACTAATAAGGTATTATTAGACTAATAGAAGGTCTCTTAGGCTTGCATGGG
Source organism: Triturus cristatus (assembly GCF_964204655.1). NCBI lineage: Eukaryota > Metazoa > Chordata > Amphibia > Caudata > Salamandridae > Triturus > Triturus cristatus. The sequence continues at coordinate 1,493,803,043 of NC_140589.1, forward strand.
GGACCCCATACCTTATAGATCAGCTTAGTGGAATCACATCACAGGATCAGCTAGGCTCTCTCCTGCAACAGCTCTTCGTTTCGAATGTAACAGAAAACATGCTGCTCTGGTGGTTTTTGGAAGGCCAATGAATATCTAGGGGATTCCTAAGCCACGCCCAATACATGATGTACCTTGTGTGCTGATGAGTGCTATCTGTCACAGTTGACTGACAGTTTGCTTTCTATTCATCAGCAGGTTCGAGAAGCTCTTCCTGACAGGTCACGGGGTGATGGCCATGATCTGCGGCCCGGTGACCAGGTGATGATCAAAGTCTTCCAGAGGTCAAATAGCCTGGAACCGAGGTGGCGAGGTCCTGAGCAGGTGCTCTTGGCGACCAGAACTGCAGTCCGAGTGACCAATCGGAAGAATTGGATTCACTCCACGCACTGTAAGAAGGTGCCGTCTGCCCTGGTGGAACCTGCTGCACTTACCGACCTTAGAGACATCCTGGACATAGAGAGAGGCCAAGCCCTATCACCTGAAGAACCTGAGGAAGTCTTCCCAGACCACCGATCCCTGGTGCATCTCGATAGCAGCTGCGGCCCCCGAGAGAAACTACATTGCTGAAAAAGACTGGTTGAGCAACCGTCCTGGGTTAGTGAAAGATTGAGCTGCAAAGGGGGGTGGGATCTATTAATGACACCCGTCTCAAACTCAGTGAAGAAACCAATGGCTGACCAGGACTTTAGAGCTCCATCTGCTTTGTTATTTCAACATCAAGATAAACGTGCCTATGGGAAAGACATAGACTGCTGCAAGAATCTGCAACAAGAAGACTATATGCATTGCTGGGTTTACTGTCACTGTGATCATTATGGCAGTAATAACTTGGGTTGTAGAGGAAGTGACTCCTGCTCGACATACACTGACTGCCACTACTCTAGCACCTATTGAGCACCACTACTTCACCCTCCCTTATCATGAGCAGAAGCATAGACAGTCTTATTTTAACAACACGTTCATCCAGATGTTGTACCACACACATAATGCTACAAACATTACCGACTGTTGGGTGGGTGGAATGATGCCAGCTCATCAGAAAAAGGGAAGAACACCTTTCATTCCTCTGCCATTCTCTCACAATGGCTCCTGTAGAGCCTGGTTTGCTCTGTTGTGGGCCACTCATGCTGCTAATATCACTGATGTTGGTGTAGGAAGACTGAACTACCAGCTAAATAAAGTGTGCTATCCTGATGAGGAAGGAGATCCGCAGGCTAAAGGAACTGTATGGGAAATAGAGGAGTATCACCGGGGAAATTCCTCTACACACTATGTTTTCCCAAATACTCGAACTGCTAAGGGTAATGGACCTTTTGTTATAGCTGTTACTAGGGCTCGAGCAGACTTGTGTGTAAACAGTGTTGGCAAAATTCCCGTGGGAAAAAGCGATTTTAAATATTACTGGAGTAAATAACAGCAGTTTTATGTCATCGCATAATACCTATTTTATATGTGGAAATAAGGGATATTATAATTTACCCATTGGCTGGTCCGGTACTTGTTTTCTGTCCTTTTTGTTACCACCTGTTTTTCTGGCACCTGCATCATATCACAAGGACTATAAACTGTTTAATGACATTTCCAAAAACAGATTTAAGAGGACAACAAATCATTATGAGGTGGATCAGACTGACACTGCACTGCAGCAATATGTTGATTTTAATTTAGGACTGTTCTTCTTTGTTGGTGCTGCCTTGAACAGCAGGAAAATCCGATGCTTGACACATGTAGTAGAGGCTGTAACTAACCAAACAGCTATGGCACTTGGAAAGATCACAGAAGAACTGCAAATTGCGAGGATTGTGGCGCTCCAAAACCGAATGGTCCTCGACATTGTACTGGCTGATCGAGGTGGTGCATGTTGCATCATCGGGAGCAGTTGTTGTGTTTATATCCCTGATCATGCCCCTTCAGTTTTTGATGCAATCTCTAAACTGCATAAAATCCCTGCTGAGATTCACCCCGAAACCGGAACATGGACTTTAACCGGTTGGCTGTGGACATTATTTGTTACCTTGGGCTGGAAATTGTTGACAATATATGTATAATATTTGCAATTCTGCTGGCATGCTGCCTGTGCATACAGTGTGGTCCAATGCTTTGTTCCCTTTGTGCCTCTGCTTGTATACCTACCAAACATAGCGTTGGGAAAGTGAATGCCCAATATGTACTAGACCAAGAAGTTAATGACATGATGCAAATCGACATACAAGATGTTTTTATTGTTCCTTCTAAATCATAGATGTCTTCAGCTAATGCTAAAAGGGTCATCTGTGGAAGTTGACAGAGATCACTGTTAGCATGAGCTGAAGCCATTTTGTTTTTGGCAGCCATTTTAGTTAGCCATGTGCTCGCCATGTGCTTTCTCCCTCTTTACTATTGCCTGCCCGTGTATTTGGCTTGTGTCGTCTGTTACAGTTAACTCCTTCAGCACTGAGTCAGAGCCTTGCACATGCTGAAAGACCTGTAGCTGAATGCACCTGTCCTAGTGTGTAACTGTCAGGCTGTTTCAACTGATGTCAGCAGCTTCATCACCCCTCCCACTTTGTTGACTAAGTATTTTCTGTTACTCCATATATGTGAATAGCTATTCTTGTGTATACTTGTACCGCCTCCTTTTGAGCTCTCATGCTTACTCAGCTACAAAGTGGGTATAAAAGGCCCATGGTTTCTGTACTCCTTGTGCTACCTCATACATGGCCTGAGGGTCCTGTGTAGATGTAATTCCACTCATGAGGTTTTAATAAACTATTGTTTTGATATTACAGCTTCTGTGCCAATCTCCATTTTTTGGTCCAAGGACTAGTGCGCAAAGAAGGGCGAACCCCTGCACCGGTAGGCCTTGGTAAGGCCCACCTATACAAGACAAATGTGGATATGTGAGCTGGCGAGCTCAAATGAGAGTTGGTGTCCCCAGCACGATTTTCTAAGTTGTATGGTCACTGGCATTCATGGGCTGAGAGCTGTTGTTCGAGTAGATTTACTGCCGCTCTAGTACATTTTCAACTCAAGTGGCAGCAAGATCAAGTCGAATGGCCACATGCTCTTGTGCAATGCGTAGTGTTGTTCATGATGATTTTCAATGCTGCTTGTGCTACCAGTGCTAAAGTGCAGTGAGAGTAGCATTAGCTGGATATTTTCTGCCTGTTGGTGGAATTCCACCAAATTTTGCTGAGTTTTCCTGTAACTCTACGGAATTCTGTGGACTGAAACTCTGCGAGTTCCACCCACTCCTACACAACACAGGACAAGAATACCTGAACAGATGCATACACTTTCACCAACCCACCAGACACCTTCGCTCTGCCTCAGTCTCACTCGCACACACTCCCCGCATCCCCAAAAGCAAAACTGGAAGTCACTCATTCTCCTACATTGCATACAAAACATGGAGTGATCTCCCTCAACACATCAGAACTTCCTCCTCACTTCTTGAGTTCGGCAAGAAGTTGAAGTCCTGGCTCTTCATATAAGCCCCTTGGGAACCACATACCTGCCCAAGCTCCTGGATTCCCTCTTGGGTGACTAGTGCGCAATACAAATCAACATAACATAACATAATATAACATAACACTAGAGGTCGTTTTTGTAATAATAGACATCCAGGGTAACATTCTGGTGCTGGCACACTGGATGTAATTCTTGGCTTAAGACCCACTGATGGCATATTGGAGGTAAATTGTCACATATGGGTTACCTATCACAAGATGTCAGTTCTGGCATATTCAAAGAAATTCTTGACGTAATGATAATCTGTGTCTTCATGTTAGCACTGGTACACTTGAGCTAACTCTTGGGATCTGTGATGTACATATGCAAAATGCTGCATTGGCTTATTTATTTATTTATTTAGAAAGTTTTATAGAGCACGAACAAGATCCTTGCGGATATCAGAGCGCTTTACATAACAGCTGGATGTAAGTAGAACAATACAAAATATGCAGGTAAACAATCATATAAAAGCATAGTTGGTGCACATAAAGTAGGAGGATTAAAGCATGGTGCTGTCTATTATAACAGGAAACAAGAGAACTCAGGTCTGAGGAGATAGAGCTCATGTAAATTTAGCCATGAGAAACGCTTTGACTTCTTTTTTGAAAGAGGCGGAGGCGTTCCGTCTGGTTGCGGGGGGCAGAGCGTTCCAAATTCTGGGCGCCATCCCCTAGAAGGATCGATTATAAGTTTTCTTTTTGTTGAACCTTTGGGGTTTCAGTAAAAGGTTTTCAACACTCCTGGAGGACCTTAAACCCCCAGAGATTGTCAGTTTCTGCGCGAGGTAGCTGGGAGAGCTGTGGTGTAAGGCTTTATGGGTCATGCACGCCACATTTAGGTGGATTCTAGCTTCAAAAGGAAGCCAATTCAGGGATTTTAAGTCCGGGGAAATGTGTGCAGTTCTTTTTGAGCCGGTGATGAGTCTAGCTACAGCATTGATCGACGCTCTTAAGGGTGCTGTTGCAGCTTTTGGGAGGCCACACAGGGAGACACTTCCGTAGTCAACACAAGGGATAACTAGCGCTTGTACTGCTAACTTGAGGTCCTCGACTGGCAGGAAGGGTTTCAGTTTCCTTAGGGTACTTATCTGGAAGTTAAATCTCTTAGTAGCGTTACTGATGTGTTTTTGCATCATGAGGTTGTTGTCGAGAGTGATCCCCAAGGATTTTGCTGAGTCCACGATAGTTGGTTGTACGTTGAACGCGGTGAGCTGTTTGATCAAGTCATGCATTAAAGGGATCTTGGCCGGTGGTGCTATGAGAAGGAATTCTGTTTTTAATGCGTTCAGTTTGAGATGGTTTTCTGATAACCAAGACTGGGTGATCATGAGTGTGGAGTTGAGCAAATTAATGTCTTCGATGGAATTGATCTTAAGGTATAGTTGTGTGTCGTCCGCATACTTATGAAATTGCACATTGGATGTTTGCAGGATTTCAGTGAGAGGTTCCATGAACAAGTTGAATAGGGATGGTGAAAGTGCGGACCCTTGCGGCACCCCCAGAGATACAGGAGAGGGATTGGAGAGCGCGTTGTTAACCTTGAATTTTTGTGTACGGTTATGCAGGAAGGATGCAAACCATTCTAGCACTGTGCCAGACATACCCATCCTATGCTCCAGTAGATCTAATTGTTTCTGGTGTTTGACAGTATCAAAGGCTGATGAGAGGTCTAGTAGGATGAGTAAGCACGCACCATTCTGGTCAAGGATTTGTAGCGCGTCATCAAGAATGTGTGTCATGGCCGATTCAGTGCTGTGACCCGCTCTGAAGCCTGATTGGTGTTTATTTAGTAGGCTGAAGTGATCTATGTGATTGGTCAGTTGTTGGAGAACACATTTTTCCAACAGTTTGGCCAAGGTGGGGATATTGGTAATGGGGCGGTAGTTGTTAAGGTCGGTAGGGTCAGCAGTGAGTTTCTTTAGAATAGGTGAGACTTGGCCTACTTTGAGGGAGTCCGGGATACAGCCTTGTTGGAGTGAGCTGTTAATGATTTTGGTCCAGAGTGGAAGAAGCCAAGGGGAGAAGGCTTTGACTGCATTGGCCTGGAAAGTCAGTGAAGTGATTGGCCGGTTTCAGGTTGTTGAGAATCTTACCTAGGGTGTCTTCAGTGTACGTCTCAAAGGAAGACCAGGCTGCCTCGTTTTTAAGGCAGGCCTTGGGGGGGGAATGACCTGTGATGGGTGTAGGTAGGGGGGTGGTTACCGTATGAGGGGCAGTGTGTAGTGCTCTGTCATTAAGGAGATCCTTTATGATATTGTCAGTCTTCCGATTGAAGAAGGTGGAGAATTCTTGACAATTAGGATGTGGGCGAGCTAGGTCTCGAGCCCGTTGGGGAGGTTCCTTTGATTGATTTTTGACCAGCTCGAAGAGTCTTTTTGGCCGGTTCTTAGCTTGGTCTAATTGGTGGCTGAAGAAGTCAGCTTTAGTGCGCTTAATTTTTTTGTAGTATGCATTTCTCTTTTTCCTAAGAAGATTGAGGTGGAGAGCTGATGGGACTTCTCTCCAAATGCGTTCAGCGGACCTGAGGGCTCGTCTGTCCTCATTAAGTAGAGCGTTGAACCAGGGCTTGGAATCTTTAATGGGGGCTCTCTTAAGTTGCAGGGGGGCTGCCGCATTAATTATCGAGGTCATGGCGTTGAGATAGTGATTTGTGAGAACATGGACGTCTGAGGTGTTTACAGGGGGCTGGAGCAGGTTATAACTGGAGGCGGGTAGTGAGTTGGGGTTGATTTTTTTCAAGTCTCTTTTCCAGATCTTAGGTTTTGTGGGTTGCGATGAGTTGAGTTTAAAGGTTTCTTTGATGTGAAAGGCAATAATGTGATGGTCCGACCAGTCGCATGGTTGGATCGAATTCACCTGGATGACGCCAGCTTTGGAGATAATGAGATCGAGGGTTGATCTTTTGTTGTGTGTAGGACTACTACAAGATTGGATGAGGGCTAGATCATCCAGGAAGTTTTTGAAGCTGTTGACCCCTGAGTCATTAATGTCATTCCAATGGAGATTGAAGTCACCTAGGAATATTTGGGAGTTTTGACGCCGTTTGTTAGCGGAGATCAACCCCATGAGGTGTTCGATGAAGAGGAGGTTGTCTCCTGGGGGATGGTAGATGATGTGAAGTGAGCATACCGGTTTGCCCTTGCAGCAGATGTTTAGGCATAAGTATTCGCAGGATGGGGAAAAGGGCGAAATGGCTCTGTTTATGGTGATGCTGCTGCGATGTATACAAGCTATGCCACCCCCTCTCTTGTCCGATCTATCAAGTCTAATGATGTCGTAGTTAGGTGGTACGAGGATGTCGAGGAGCGGAGTGGAAGAGTCTGTTAACCAGGTTTCAGTAAGAAATAGGATGTCAAGCTCCTGTGAGATGATGAGGTCAGCTATGTCGGCAGTATGTCTAGAGGCTGATCGGCAGTTTAGAAGAGTGCATTTCAGATGGGGTGCAGTGAGGGAAGAAGAGGGGTCTTGAGGGACAAGGATTCTTCTAAGGTTATTAGCACAGACTCCTCTGTTGTTGTGTGTGGCGGGTCTGTCAGGGTTGAGGGGGATAGTCGGGATGGTTGTCTGAGAGGGCGGAAGGGAGATGGGGAGGGAAGGTTCGTAAGAGTGCATTCTTGACATGCTGTCACCCATGGCAAAATGCTTGTACTGACTAAGCCTGGGTGGAGAATGCGGAGTGACACTATGCTGAGTTGCACAGAGTTAAAAATAACTCAGTGGAACTCTGCTCCGCTCCACTCTACCCCAGTCCCACTGATTGTTTTTTGAAAATGGTAAAACGTAGGGGGTTGTGAACGGCAACGACGAGGAGGACAGTGGCAATGAGGAGACAGCATGGCAAGGAGGAGGGCGGCCCACAGACCCGAGAGAGCAGGTAAGTGGGTTTTTTTACCTTTATTTGGGACCCAGTGGCACAGGGGCTGAGGGACATACTCCACTCCGCCACGGAGTCGGAGTTTTGCCTCCACTTCGCTTTCCCAACAGAGCACGGAGTTGTTAAAACTCTGCAAACTCCGCTGTCAGAGTGGAGTACGCCGCCCGGGGTTAGCACTGGCACACTGGATATAATTATTGGCTTTTAGGTCATCCACGGTAAAATGCTGACACCAACACATTGGAGGTAATTCTTTGTAAATGGGGCACCTATGGGGAATAGCTGGTTTATTAATGGAAATTCTTGGCACATGGGCCACCCATGAGCACATGCTGACACTGGCATAATGAATGTAATTGTTGTCTTTGGGGAAGGGGGCAGCCATGGCAAATTTGGTGGGGACAGGTAACCATTACAAAATGCAGGCTGTGACTTACTAGAGATTATTTTTGACATATGGGTTACCTGCTGTAAATGGATAGCATCAATGGAAACATTCTGGCACTGTAATATTGTATGAAATTCTTGTTACAAGGAGGCACGCATTTCATATTGGGGGCAGCCATGACAAATGCTAGCCATGGCACAAAGTAGGTAATTATTGACATGATCGAGAGGTAAGTTGGGTCAGTTCCTGAGGAGAGTCAGGTTACATTGGCTTGGCACAAAATAAACATACTCGAATATGTACTAAGTACCCTTTAAGAGCATCTGGCTTTTGAGGAAATGTATGTGATAGTTGTGTATTAAAGTGTCTTATGTGACCCAACTGTTTTTCAAAACTTTTGCACAGAATAACTCATGTAACCTTCCTAGGATAAGTCAGACTTATTCACTGAAATTCTGGACTAGTATTAAACCCTACCACTTTCAAAGACCACCTGCCACCACTAGACCTATGCCCCTCTCTAGAAGGTCCATGTATCAACAGCTGAAGAGTTTGAAGCAGACCAGCTGAGGGTGAATAAATACATTTTGTGTGCTTATGGGTGGGAGACTGTGTGTGTGTGTGAATGAGTGAGAGTGAATGTCTGAGTAAATGTGAGTGAACACGTCAGAGTGAGTGAGCGAGCACGTTAGTGTGACAGTGACTGAACATTGAGTGAAACAGTACTAAAGTATGTGAGTAAGCACAGAGTGTGAGTAGAACTGTGAGTTAGACAACATGAGTATATGAGGCAGACAACATGTGAGTGTGTGAGTGACAGTGTGTGAATGAGACAGCCTCAGGGAGACATGTGAGCTAGGCAGTGTGTGAGGGTCCGAGTGTTCCAGTATGTGAGTGTGACACTGTGTTGGTGAGCATATCTAAATGTTACAGTGTGTGATTGCGGAAGTGTATGTGTAAGACTGTATGAGTGTGTGAGTGAGATAGTGGCTAAAAGAGTGATTAGCATGTGTGTGGAACAGCATGTGGGTGTGAGTATATATTTTTGTGTATTTTTGATTGAGTGAGAGTGTGTGGCAGGGAAAGTGAGTAAGAATGAGTCAGATTGAGTGAAACAATAAGTGGGAATGAGTGAGTCAATGCATATGAGAATAAGTGGAGTGTGTGAGAGGGAGGCTGTGGAACTGACAGTGAGTGAGAGTGCATGTGAATGTGAGTGAGAATAAATGAGTAAGAGTGTGTGTTGGAGTGAGAGCATGTGATGGAGTGAGAATAAATGCGAGTGAGTGAATGTAATTGAGCATGAGTGAGTGAGAGTGTATGTGAGTGTTTCACATTTGTTAGTCTGCCACTGGGTCAGGAATTCTGGAGAAGATTCTTGGCATTTGAGTTGCGCATGGCATAATGCTGGAACATGCTTATTGAAGGTAATTCTTGACATAAGAGCCACCTGGGTCAAAATGCTGGTGCTGGCAGATTAGATGTCATTCTTGGCATAAGGGTCACTCATGGCAAAATCTGGTGCTGGTTTATTGTGGGAAATTCTTGGAATAAGGGATGCCCCTGTCAAAATGCTGGTAGTGAAACATTGAACATGATTCTTGGCATAAGGGTAACCCATGGCAAAATAGTGGTGCTGGCATATTGGAGGTACTTCTTGGCAAATGCTGTGCTGGCTTATTAAAAGCAATAATTGGCAGTTAGGAAATGATTTGCAAAATTCTGGCTCTGGCTATTTGAATGAAAATCTTGGCACTGGGGTGACAACCATGGTGTATGGAGCAGGAGGGGGATAGGTAACCATGAGAAAATTCTGGCCCTGATATTTTAAAGGTACATTTTGACATATGGGCCAGCCATGGAATATGGATGGCATCAGTGGAAAATTTCTTGCACTGGAATATTGTGTGCAATTCTTGGCATAAGGAGTTGCACCTATGAAAAAATGCTGGCACTGGCACAATCATGGTAATTAGTGACATAGCTGGAGTGCATATGTGACACAATTTTTTCAATATTTACTCGGGGAAAGAACTCCACCAATTCCTTCAAAAGTAAAGTTGGCCTCACTCCCTTTCCTCACTTGCTGGAATTCAGAGCAAGTGTTACATCCATCACTTTCAAGGATCACCAGCATCCACTGCTAAATCCTGAAACACAGTCATACTGCCACCTAATTCAAACACAGCTCTTAAATGTTTACCATATTCACTAAAGTGAATGATTTCTGTGTTGCATATTATGTAGAGAGAAATGTACTTTGAATCAATAAAGGACTCTTCTTTCTAGATTAATTGTCAATAGGGAAAAAATGAAATGCTATTGCATTGGCATAAAACGTATCTTGGCAAAAGCCTTGTTGTGTAAGGCAAAAAACTAAAAGAGAAAAAATGTTCAAAATGCAAACCAAGAATTTACTTTAAAATGCACATTCATTGATCATGTACAGGTGTTTTTTCTGCTCAAAGAGAATACTAACAAATGGGTGACGGAGCTGCCATGAAATCAATTCTCATTTTAGGTTTCTAGAACACTAACCATAATTTCTATGACAAAATGAAACCCCTCATTTTATTCATTTCTAGAGGAAATGCTTTAAGTTTTACAGAATTGATGTCATCTGGATTTCTTCAGATGTGAATCAGTTCTGCCATTAATGCAATATTGTAGCAATTTAGTTGTTCATTAGAACACTTTGGTAAGCTGCAGTAAAACACCGGAAGTCAACCGACAGTATGCTGCTGCTGTTGGAAGCATAAGTGTAACTGAAAATATCAGTCTTTGTTCTCACATGGTTGAGGAAGAAAGTGTTAACCCGTTCAAAATGCGCTCTCAATTTAGCTTCTGTAGCTCCTTCCAGAACATCTATGTTAAAATCATGAAAGAAAACTGTTCTCTTTCAGACATGGTTCCTCAAATGCCAGCCAAGCACACCACAAGTGCTAAAAGTAGTATGATACCACCAACAAATGATTTATAATGTGATTTAAATCTTGTATCACTCCTTATATGTGCGACTTTTTGTAATCCTCAAAGCCTAGTATTCACTACAATGCATTTCAATAGGGACCACGTGCCCTAGTCCTATATTGGCTGCCACAACGCATTGTCCATATTGTGGCAAGCGAAACAAGGGTGAGGACATCCCTTTAGACCCCCCACGCCTACATGTGTCTTCACCTTGCTCCCTTATGTTATTTTTAATGGATTTCTGGACGCAGGGACCATGCTCCTGAGCGCTGTAATGGCCTTGCGTGGCTTGGGTAATCTGACTTATGTTTTGTGTCTCCCTTGCGTCCCCTCGCATGGCGCAAGGGTGACACAAAACCCTTGATAAACATGCCCCTCACTATCTTTGAAAGGGTGACATCATTGCAAAGGGCTTACTTTTTTGCAGCCCTTGCTTCACATTAGGCGAGGTGGTGCCATAGTGGTGCACAGAGCCGAAGCATAAAGTCTGGCTGGACGTGGTACATAGAAGGCCTGCGTGTTCTTCCCCAGATCATGAATGGGCAGGCTCTTTGGCCTTTTCAATCTTGCTGCAGTAAAAGATCATCCCTTCAAGCTGTATGTCAGTTTTTACTGTTGTCTAGTAAACAGAATGCTTGGGCTGCCACTTTCACTGTCTTTGCCCTGCTGTATGATGCACGCACCTGATTGTTAATGATGAGTGCCTTTCAGTTCACCAAAGGCAACATTACAGTCAAAGGAGAAGAGTAATACATAGATGCGACTCTGTACTGATGTTAGGAAGACATTCACTTCTGTTGTTTACTTGTCATACCAGTCACCTATCCACTCAATTCAATTCAACAAACTTTATTCGGCTTATTGCTATAAAACCATAAAAGTATACAATGTACATCATAATCACAAGATAGATTATATACAATTTATTTAACATGCACTTAAAAGAACATTCCCCTTGATAGCATCATAAATCCTGCTTATGTTAACCGGGAAAAGAGACTTTGGTAAGCGTTTTAATTACCAATTCTATTCGTATGACTCCAGCCCTTCCCGGTTTCCGAGCAAAGAGTCATTGGAGTCATATTATTAAGTCAATATCTAAGAGATATCAGGTTGTTCTGGATACTCATAAGTTAAAGCCTCGAGGTGTGCCAATTTTTTTCTTTCTTCCTATAGCCATTGTGATATAAATTATAACAGACAGGCAGATCTCACTTTTTCCCAAAGAGCATAAATAATTAAAAGCATCCTGATAAAAATCATATTTACCTCTTTTAAAAAGGGGGGCTAAAAATCGTTTCCTAAGATCTTTATAGAAACTACAAAATAAAATAAAGCGCATTTTGCTCTGTCATGATTTACCATCAGATGGACAGTTTGGAAGGTTTTCAGACCATGCTCTGCTTTTTGGGAAGGCAAACTGTACATGGAGTATGTCTAAAAGCAATCTAGTGAGATCAAATCTTTGTTGGCTGTTTTTAACAATTGTCAGATAGTTAGACTGGCCCTCACACATGTGGTACCTATCCACTGAAAAAGCCTTGTCTGACAACTCTTTAAAGCAGAGGTTTTCATACTGGGGAGTACGCCCCCCACAGGGGGCCCGTGGCCCCATTCCCAGGGGGCTGCAAATGCCTCAGTAAGTACTTGTAAATGAAAATGGCCTGGAAGCCTGGTTTTGTTTCACATTTCCAGGCCTTTTTGATTTACATGAGGGTTGAAGTGCATAAAACAATGAAAGACAGCTGTGATCCAGAGCCCTGTGCTTGAGGGGTTCAAAGGTAGGGCTAAAAACAGCCACATTTTTCTATAGGCCTTTTGTTGTACTTTCACGTACACAGCAAGTTCGTTTACAATAATGCACACACCTTAAGTGTAAAATATACGCACAATAAACTAACTAATGGGAAATGCACTATTTCACAACATGAAACTTGGTTAATGTGATTAGTGCAGATGTCTGTATGTGAAACCAAAGAGTCACGGAATTGAATCCTAGTTGGTGCAGTGAGGAATAGCATATTTATAGTGCTTTTAGGTCCCAGCATGAAACAGAAAGCATTGTGAATATATAAGGCATTATTAATAAATTGTATAGCACATAATATAAGGTAAGCTGTCACACAATTATGTTGTGTATGTGATCAGGGCTGCTGGAATCATGCTGCAGGGGACAGCCAAATTATGTGGCAAGGTTTACTAGATTATGCAGCAAGAACTATGCGGTATAATGCGGCACATTTTTTGCTAGCACTACTTCATTATTTTGACATTTTTCCACATGATACTACTGTCTGGGCAAAGATTCCACCTTATTAGTACTAGTTTAACAACAAAATACAAATAAGCAACTGAAAGATGATAATTTAAACTTTGCAAAGGGCCTTAGACTGCGCACAAATATGTCCCATATTTTTAGTAACTTTTGAACTGTTTGTGCTAGAAACACATTTCTTTGTTAAAATCTGGAGGTTATGCAGTAGGTGGGGGATTCATTGTCAAATGTAGCAAATCTGTAATAATGCAAAAAATGCAGCAGCTTCAGAATCACATTATTCCAGTGTCCCTATATATTATAAAACAAGTGCTTTGAAGGAATACATATTAGTAAAATCTAAGCAGACTGAATCCATTGCAGGCATTTTTTATAAGGCCATTAAGAAAGTCACTTTCCAAAACTTAGCATCCTTACATTACCTCTCAAAAATAATAAATCTTTGTCATCATGATGCTTCAAGTGACTCCATAAATTAAAGCACTTTAGTCCCCCTCCTTTCACTCTCCCATATAGGTATCTCCAGGTCCCCATTAACAATTCAGGAAAGGTTGTTTTTGAGAAAAGTATTGGAACAGTTTTTGTAAAATTAAAAACACATGGGAACCTTAGTCCTCATACACCCTGCCAACTTCGACCTCTGATTACATGCAGATGTTCTTACAGGTGAGTCGAGAGGGTGGAAGGGAGAAGGGAAAAAAGGGTCCTATTCAGAGTCCTGATCATCTGGATCCCCGGGATGTCTGGATTATAGCCCAGGAAAAAGAGAAAAGGATCAAAATCCATGGATAGCATCAAAGAGATGTCCCAGATGAGGGGGGCACTATGTGGGATCACATTTGCTTAATTTATAAATGAGACAGCTTCTCCTCTTCCTGGGAGAGATGCCTGAAGAAAGTGTTGAGAAATGCGGGCTCGTCATTTGTTTTAAAGGCCATCACTACCACTACCATTAATGCAGCAGGTGCATTGGCACCGGTGGAATGGTGTGAGGGGCCAATGCACCCCAATAATGGGTGCATTACTAGAACAAAGGGGCAGCAAGCCAATTTTCTTGTTAGCATTGGGTCCCAGATCACAAGCAATGGGGGGGAGATGTGGGTATGTTCCCCTTTTTTTCAAAACAAAGCGGTGGACAATCTGCATTGGGCCTGAGGCCTAGAAATGATGGCCAGTGGAATGGGAAGAAAGGTAGGTATCATTGGTACTGCAGGTACTGCAGGTGCAGTGGCATCAGGGCCCCTATTCTGACTGCTGCCTATCCTGCATTAGGGCTCAGTGCACCCTTGCTCTGCCAGTGTTGTTTTGGGCATTGGACCAATGACCTAAGAGAGGGGAAAATTGGAGAAGCAGAGAGACCTTAACATTAGGCTTCAGGGAGATGGCAGAAAGGAGGCTGGGAGGAGGACGTTAACAAGGGGCAGGGGAAGCTTACTGCTTGGCAAGTCTGTAGGTCTCAACAGTGAAGCAGGTGAAATGGCACTGGGGCCCAGGAGTGTGAAGGGCCCACGGCATCACAATTATGATCGTCTTACTGTACAATGAGACATGGGGAGAGGATTAGGGATGAGGGCACCCTTGCAGCAAAGAGGTGGACCAAACATGGGAGCTATTTTTTTCTGAAAGGGACAGGCAGTCTATTTCAAGACAGTAGTGATAGGTAGATGTGCTGAGGAAGGGGTGAAAGAGGCAGTGGGGATTTCCTTACTGGGGTGTGGGGGCATTGCCCCCCCTGTTTGTTTTGTTGCCCCTTGGCAGCCCGGCCCCCAATTAAATGTTTAAGCTACAGTGCCAGTGCACTGCTGCTTCTATTTCGGCATGTCCAGCCCGGGCAGAGTTTGCCTTGCTCAGTTTGTACATGAAAGTGAGGGCTGGCGCATGGGATGGGGCTAGGGGGGTGGAGCTTGAATCAAATGACCTGACACAGATTCAGGTGGGCTTGGGGTGAAGTGCGCATATCGGGTTGGATGGGTGCCTTGCTCTGACCAGCCCGACATGCACACTTGAACCCTTTCTGATGCAGCAATGCTAGGAGGCTGGGGGATCACATCCACAGTCCCCAAGTCTCCAAAACAGAGCTGGCAGCCCCTGACCGTGCCACTGCTCACGCTGCTCTTTTGCTGTTTACAGCAAGAGAGCAGCATCTTGATTGGCTCACGCGGAGTCTTGGGGTGGGGCTCGAGTGCTGAGCTGGTGAACTCCCATGCACGCCCTCAAAGTCACCAGTGTCTTGTGACGATGAGGGTTGTGGGAAGGTGCTGTGACGGATGGAGAGTCACTCGAGCAAGGTGTAGTTATCAGTGCAGCTTAACAATGTGCATCATGGGAGGGTAACTGTTGGAAATGGCCCTTTTTGCAGGGTTATCCCTAAACTTTTTGCGTTTTCCTCCTATTTTTTCCTGACCTGTTTGTGTTGGTTTTAGGACTCTGGTCACTTTCCCACTGCCAATCAGTGCTAAAGTGCACATGCTCTCAGTGTAAACTGTGTTATGGATTGGTGTTTCCACAATTGGCCTATTTGATTTATGTGTCAGTCCCTAGTAAAGTGCACTGCGAGTGCCAGGGCCTATAAATCAAATGCTGTTGGTGGGCTGCAGCACTGGATTGTGTCACCCACGCAAACAGCCCGTAAAGTGTAACTCTGGCCTGCCATTGCAGAGCCTGTGTGCAGCCTGGTGCTGCCATGTCGACTTGGCAAGTGCACACACTTGCCAGTCCCTGAACCTTCCCTTTTCTACATGTTTGTCACCCCTAAGGTAGGCCCAAGGTACCCCTGTGGGCAGGGTACATTGTATGTGAAAGGTAGGGCATGCCCTGGTGTGTGTGGCATGTCCTGATAGTGAATTACAGCCTACTTCGTTTTTTACTATTGCAAGGCTACCTGTTCCCCATAGGCCAGAATGGGCAGTTTGATTATCACATCCTATAATCCTAACTGACCCAGGGAACATGGTAAAAATTCGAGTTTAGTATGCCTGAACTCAGAATGATAAAATACATCTTTTAGTGGAGTTGGTTTTAACATTCTGTGTTTGAAAATACCACTTTTAGAAAGTAGGTATTTTCTTACCTAAACCATCCAGCCTGCCTCTGCTAGCTTGTGTATTGTCTGTCTGGTTTGTGAGTGACAGGGGCTGGGCGAGGCTTCAGGAGATAGGATGAGACAGCACAGGGCTGAACAGACTTATCTGCACATAGATGGGGGGAGGAGTCGCACCTGGGCCTGAATAGGGCTGTGCCTGCCTTCCACAATGCTGGCTCCACCTCCTGTGGTGCGTCTGATGACCCTGGCCTACAATGACAAAGGAAGAAGGTGCACACTGGCAGAATGCACCCAGAACTGGTTTGAACTAGGTACAGAACCCTCTGCCTTCAGAGGACAAAGGATTTGCTGGTATAAATATTGGACGATATAAAGCAATGGGGTAGCCCAGTCTAGTGCAGAACTTGGGGATTACTAGTATAAGTGAAACAGTGGTTCTGCCACTCTTAAAAATCTAAGGAACTTTTTAAATTATGTCTCTTCAAATAAATGAGAACAATCAACAAATGAGAAAAAAGGAGGGCCTTTTGTCCAAACCACAAAACGCAACACTCGTATCTTATATCCAACGATATTTGATCTGTTCTAAGAAAAATAGTGTAAATTTGTCACATTACATGTATTTACATACACACAGAATCTTTCTTTTTGACTCACATTTAGGACTACAAAGTGCACATACATTGAAATATTTACATGTCACAAAACGTTCCACAAAATACATAGACATACATTACATAGAAAAATTATATTTACACACAGTGCGAAAAGAAGAATAAGGAAATATCAACCCAGTATGAGATTACTCTAATAATTAATTTAGTATCCTGGGTGACCCTCTACACTTGTCATTGAAGCGTCGACATTTCGACCCCTGAAAGAACGCGATATTTAAACCATCGTGATGGGGTCTTCCTCTGGACTAACTGCAAATATCTGTGTGTTGCCTTTATGGGATTTTTCACCCTGAAAGGAACTGCAATCTCACTCACGTGCCATATGTAATCTTCAAGGATAAGTTAGGTAGACCATTCCTCCGGCGTCAAGCGCACGGGGCTCCATGTGGATCTCTTCCTGAAACTGAGGAAATGGCTCTAGGGGGATTCGTTTCCCCTCCCCAGGCCTTCCTAATTCACTTCAAAGGCTCAAAAATCGCCTTTGGAAACTAAAGAAAGAATAATTCCTTCCTGAATCCGAGCGACAGGCAAGCACCGTCCTCATCCTGCACCGCAGCCTTGGCCTACCAACGCCGGGTCCATCAACTCCAGTTCGTCAGCCGACAACAGCGCTCGAGCAACTACGACGACACTGCTGCACCGTGACGAGCACCGCCTTCATCTCACACTGCGACCCTGGTCTCACCTACGACACCATCTGACTCCGCCATCGAGCCGCTTCTCGCACAGCGGCCTAAGGCCACCGCACGCCGCACCACTGCACTTCGCATCGCAGCACCCGACGCCTGCCGACGTCAGCGCTCCCGATTCCATCAGAGAGGAGATCGACCTGCAACGTGTGGGACAACGAGAGGTCATCGACTACCTGCATTTCTGAAAGGTACTGTTTGCGGGTCTTCCCGACACTGTAGCTCGCCGCCGCCGTCAGCCAGAACTGTTTGGATTTGTTTGTTCACAACGCCGTGATAGCCCCGGGTAGAGCTATCGACATTAAGGAACTGTTTTTCAAGGATACTTTGATAGCTGAAGATTTTTAAAGTACTCTACTGTGTATTTTTATCGTTTTGGTCTTGTCTTAAGTATATACAAATATTGGATATTTTTCTAAACTGGTGTGGTGTCCTTTTTGTAGTGCTTACTCTGTATTACTGTTGGTTTTGTGCAAATGCTTTACACACTGCATCTAAGATAAGCCTGACTGCTCGTGCCATGCTACCAAGGGAGTGAGCAGGGGTTATTTTAGGAGTGTAACACCCTTATCCTGATTAGGAAGAAGGGTCCCTACTTGGACAAAGGTGCAAGCTCTTGCCAACTAGAGACTCCCATTTCTAACAGTAACCAATAAGGATGCAGTTATAGATTGTTGTGCTGGTGAGCCACCTAATCAGGCCATCACTGTTAAGTGCTTCCATCCAGTTCAACAGGGGCAGACCAGCACAAGATCTTGTCGACCTACTACCATCTATAGCTGTATGATTGGTTCCACCTCACCCCCTCCGAAAGTCTTCCGCCATTACCATTAAAGAGTGGGTCCACGAATCACAAGCACATCAAGAAGCACCAAGTCCTATTCCAACATGCAGCCGGGTGGACAAAGACTGAAATGCCCCCATAGATACCTGGTGAGGGGATCAATGCACAGAGATAGGCCACGGCAGTGACACTAGAAATCTATATGGGACTTAAAAATTGGCTTAGGGTGGGCCCCACTCACATTGAGAAATCTGTCCAGCGCCTCCGACCTCAGCTTTGCCCTCCTGACACTCACCTGGCTCATTGTAGGATCGGGAGCGCTATCAAAAATAAACCCAAAATATCTGAAACAGCACTCAAAGAAGACGCAGACCCCTCCAGAAAATCCCAAATGAACAACCCTGCTTCAATTTTGTGAGGCAGTGGACAGAGAAATAGGTTTTATCTTGATAGAAAGCATGCGCCAGGCAATATAGTTGCCGGTCCCTATCATGGCTACACACAGAGACTACTAAAAACAATTTCATTGTGCGCATGAGAGATACAAATATAGGCTTTCAAAACGAGAGGCGTAAATATTATTTAAAATGTACAAAACATGTTAGTGAGGCCATTTTAGCCATGCGGTGCAACACATCTAATAGCACAGTTATTTCTGAACTGAATGTTGCACTAGAGACACGCTGCATTAAACTCTTTACTGAGACAGCCACTGTACTGGGACACCTGGAGAGCAGAGACATACAGGGCTCATTTATGCAACTCGCTTTACTGTAGACCTCCAGGAAGTGTGGACAGAAGAGGTCTTTCAATGCTTTATAAAACTCTGCCTTGAGATCTTCTGACCCTGGCGTTTTCCCATTAGTCATACTCATAATGGCGTGGCGTCATCGATCTCATCAGTAGTCAAGGATTTTCTTGAAGGCTGGCGGTCGTCATGCTCAAGCCAGGCACAGCCCATGTTGTCTAGGTAGTCAGCTAATATTCATGATCAAATTGTATTTCAGAAGTGCAGATGTGTGAGGTAGTATACTTTGAATCCAAATAAAATGATGGCTGTAGTTAATTTAAGTTCCTCTTCCCAGAGGAAAAGTTGTGAACATTGGGCCCCATTCACAGAACTAACTTAAGAAAAAATCATAAACTTACTACCATTTTGGTATTCACAGAAAGCACTTACTCATTTTGGTATTCACAGAAGGCATTTACTCATTTATGCGTAAGTGCCTTCTATGAATACCAAAATGAGTAAGTGCCTTCTGTGAATACCAAAATGAGTAAGTGCACTTACTCATTTTGGTATTCACAGAAGGCACTTACTCATCAATGAGTAAGTGCCTTCTGTGAATACCAAAATGAGTAAGTGCCTTCTGTGAATACCAAAATGGTAGTAAGTTTAGGATTTTATCTTAAGTTAGTTCTGTGAATCGAGCCCAAAGTAAATTAAAATGGACACCGATTACGTAAACAGGGTTAGGTTCAGATGCCACATTTAAATTTGTTTGTTTTTACTGATATGTCATCATATTGGAGCGCTTTGTTTCATGAAATCAAAAGCCTAATGAAATTGTACAAGATCTCAGAAGCTCAGAAGCTACTGCCACAGTTCTGACAAATGAGGGTTGCACAGCTGGCTACAGGAATGATTGTTTCCACGAACAAGTGAGGTGATCTTTGCATTGCTTGGATGCTGCTTAGGGGCTTAACATTGCATAACATTTTTCTGGCCTCTACATTGAGACTCACGTACACGTAGTGTGCACCAGTATAATGCCCCACCGCATGTTAGCATCATCAAGTTCAAATATTATGTCTCATCCCAGCTCCCTCAATGCATGTCAGAACACATATATAGTAAGGTTGTGTTTAGCTGATTTAAAAGCATGCTGTTTCTGTGGCCAGAAATTGTTAGTTACAGACGTTGGCTTGTCCTGCAATTTTGTTTCTCTTGTACAGTGCATACTTTGAACAGAGTTGCCTCCAGGCGCTTATAATTGGGCACCATTGAGAGCACTGGAGCCAAATACGAAGGAAGTGCAAATTTCTCACACTGCCTGTCAGTGGGTCAAAAAGGTGTTTAGAATACTTGTTATGTTATGTTATAATGGGTTTTATACCGCGCTCAAATACTCAAGAGGGTCCTGGCGCGCACAGTTATCAAAGCCCAGTGGAGTGAAATGTGTGAGTCATCTAGTTGAAAAGGAAGGTTTTAAGTTGTTTTTTAAAAAGTCTAAAATCCTGAATATGCCGTAGTTCCATTGGAAGGGAGTTCCAAGCTATAGCTGCTTTAACAGAGATGGACTGACCTCCCAACCGTGTCCTACGGAATCGGGGGATCATCATCTGTCGTTGGGTAACTGAGCGCAAAGATCTACTGGGGACATAGAAAGCAAACCGCTTCCTAATGTACATTGGCCCCAGACCATGCAAGGCTCTGTGGGCCAAATTGAGAGCTTTAAATTGCACTCTCTGGGACACAGGAAGCCAGTGCAGATCTCGTAGATGCTGTCTTATGCTAGATCTTCCAGAGATGTTAAACAGAAGTCTGTATAGTCTGCAATTTTTTTAGCAGATAACCAGGGATGCCAATGTAAAGTGCATTAGCATAATCAATGCGGGAAAGAATGAGTGCGTGGGCAACCATTTCTTTGGCTGGTCTCGGAAGCATGGGGAAGAACCTTCTTAATGATTTAAGGGTACCAAAGCAGACTCCGTTGAGTTTCTTGATTTGCACCGAGAACCGAAGATCTTCTCCAAACCAGACCCCCAAATTCTTTGCTGCAGTGCCCTCTGAGTTGGGTCGAGGAAAGTCTGGTGGCCACAAAGTTTCTCGGAAGGCCGGCGGGAATAGGCCATACAGAAGGACCTCCTACTTATCCTCATTGCACTTCAGTTGGGCAAGAGCAATCCACTGAAACCAGATGAGAGACAATTCTGAGCAGTGACTGTTGACAGGTCGGAGTCCTTCCAGGTAAATAGGAGCTGGGTGTCATCGGCATAAGCAATTATTTTTGCCCCAGATCCTCTGCCAGAAAAATCAGGGGCGTCAGATAGATATTAAAGAGCGAGCGGCTCACAGTAGAACCCTGAGGGACTCCCGTAGACACTTTCCCTGGCAGCCGAAGAGAAAGGTGTGAACGTTCTTCCAAAAAAGATTTCAACCAATCCCAGGCAGGACCAGCAATGCCAATATTTGAAAGACGAGTAAGAAGTAGTTTATGGGGCACCGTATCGAAGGCGGCAGAGAGGTCAAGCAAAATCAAGGCCGCCCGGCCGCCCTGCCGCCCGTGTCCAGGCATTCCCTAATTGCCTCTGCCATTTCCACCAGTGCAGTCTCGGTGCTATATGACGTCCTAAAACCGGACTGCGCCAGATGAAGAGCACCGGATGCTTCAACGTAAGCCTCAAGCTGACGAAAGACCACCTTTTCGCAAACCTTGGTCAGAGCCGGAAGAAGAGAGATGGAGCGATAATTAGCAAGTTTCATCGGATCCAAAGAAGGTTTTTTTTAAAGTTGCAAAAGCTTTGCCTGCATCCAAATCAAAGGAACCATAGCAGTTTGTAGGGATAAATTAATGATTGTAGTTACTTCTGGATAGACCACCTCGGCGACTCCAGCCAGAACTCTAGCTGGACAGGGATCTGTCGGGGAACCCGATTCGAGAGATTTGAGGATGGCCAATATGTCTGACCCAACTATGGGTGAAAATCGTGTAAATAGAGCGGACACTGAGGTCGGAGTTGTGAGGGACAGAGGGAAGGGGACTCTCGGCACCCGGGAGCCCTTCCCCAAACTATCCTGAATGGTTTGAATCTTTTCAATAAAAAAAGAAGATAGCTCCTCACACCATTGCGATGAGGCGGGTAGAGCCGCTTGTTCGGCGCAGGGTGCCAGAAAACTTCTTACAATGGAGAAAATCTCTTTGCTATTGTTTTTAGCTTTGGCAATCCGTTCCGCATAAAAACTACTCTTCGCTAGCCTAATGGCTGCATAATACTTGCTCTGGGCTTTGCGAAAATCAATTTTGGCCAGTGGACAATACTCCAGATGCCAACGTCGTTCCAATTTTTTACATCCCAGTTTAAGCTCTCTGAGAGCACCAGAGTACCACGGATGGGATGGAATAAGTCTCAACCGCCTATTCGGAAGGAGCTGAGAAGCAGAGCCAACCCCCTGGCTGATCCAAGTGGCAAAGCTATCTACAGCCCATTCCAGATCATGGGATATCAGCGGGTGTGAGAGTGAAGGGGCCTTAGAGAGGGCCAGGATATCAATCTTCCGTAAAGACTTGCTTTGAGCCAAAGCGATGGGGGGGGGAAAAGGGGGGGGGGGGGGACTTCCCTGTAGTCCAGGAAAAACGGACCAGGAAATGATCAGACCAAGTGACCAGAATAGGGTCACTAATAGACAGGGCAAAATTGTAGCATACCAAGTCGATCGTATGCCCTCCTTTGTGAGAGGGAGACTTGATCCACTAGGTCAGTTGCGCCAGATCAAACAGATCCATTAATTCCCTGGAATCCGAATCCCCAGGGCAATCGACATGGATGTTGAAATCACTCAAAAAGGAGAAAATTTGTGAAGCGAAAGGCATGAGGGACAATGACGTCATCCAGGGCTTTCAAAAAAGCTCAGGAGGGGCCAGGGGGACGAAATACCAGAGTGCCACCCAATGTATAATGTGGTGACATAACAATGGTAGAGTCAAGAGCCTCCCCATTCACTAACCCAACTGAAGCCTCACTAGAGAAAACCCAAGTGTCTCTGAACACCACTGCAATCCCACCCCCTCTCTCAGTTTTGCGATCCACTCTTGCAATTTTGTAGCCCGGAGGGATGGCCAGCTCAATCCCCGGGGCGCAAGACTCATTGAGCCAAGATTCAGTTACAAATAACACGTCTAGATGTTCATCAGAAAGAAGTGTGTGAATATCAAGAGCATGCTTGACCATTGAACGGGAATTAATGAGCGCAGCCCGAATCCTGTGAGCCCTCTCAAATCGAGGAGCAGGGGCTGTCTGCTTAGTTTGGAAGCAAAAATGGCAAGTGGGACACTTCCTAGATGTACTATGAAGGACTGCCCACTGATCTCCCCCATTGCACCTTGCAGTATCAAGCGCTAATAATTCCTTACGACTATAGGACCTCCAAGCACCCTGCTCCCCAAGCCTATAACGGGCAGCGTGGCTGGCGCTGGACGCTCCCGGGACGTGGACGGGAGCAGACGGGCTTGCCTTAGGTGCGCCTGTGGCGCGCCAGCGGCACGCTCGTGCCAGCCCCCTCATTTATACAGTGTCTGCACTAACGGGGAATCAGGTGTGGGAGCTGGGAAAGCCTAGACTGCTCACCCTGACTAACCCAAGATGGCAGATAGGCAACGCGGAGCGAGAAGCAGCGTCCAGGACCAATATCAAACCCTCCAAATGAGGTAGAGTTTTTTTTAAAGTAAAAGAGTCACAACAAATTTAAGTATCGATTTTTAAAAAGCGTAGCTTGTGCAAAATAAGCAAATAAATCAGTTCAGTAAGCGTGGGCATCAAAATCAACCAATGACTAATCACACAAAGTTATCTCCCGGCTCACGCCTCAGGAATGGTAACGCTGCGCGCTCGCGCCAGCCCCCTCATTTATACAGTAGCTGCACTAACGGGGAATCAGGTGTGGGAGCTGGGAAAGCCTAGACTGCTCACCCTGACTCACCCAAGATGGCGGATCGGCAACGCGGAGCGAGAAGCAGCGTCCGGGACCGATATCAAGCCCTCCAAATGAGGTAGAGGAGAAGATATGCTCCAACTTGAGAGCCTGGCACTGAAGAATAAAACACGTCTCTTCTGTCTTTTTGCTTTTTCTCTGTTTTTGAGATTCTTGACTTCTAATCTGGCTCTGGATCTGGACTAGGAGTTTGTTTCAGGGTGCACGTTTATGTTTAGTGGAGTAGGGACAGTCGGGCCATGCAGCCCGGTATAGCATTAAAATCATAATGATGGGGAGGTTGAAACCAAGAGACACTGATCCCCTTTACACCTGTTACATCAAATGGATCAGAAAAATAGACAAGGATAAATGTGCAGATTTCACTTCACATCATTTAGATCAGATGGAGAACTGGGAAGCCAACTCACAAAATGATAAAACCATGCAGAGGAAGCATAAAACAGGTCCAACAAAGTTGGAAACTATTTCAAAAAGAGGATAAAAGCAATTCACTCAGAAGTCTCTCCGAGTTTTTCACAGTACGGCCATTTTAGTATTATATATGACAAAAGGAAATGGGTGTGGACCCTATGATGGTCACAGGTAAGCTTAGCCAGACTTATTCCGATGGCTAGAGCCTCGATTTAGGTCAAAAGCCTCACTTTCAAAGTTGCAGGGTATCAACTGATATGTGTATGGGTAAATCGTGTGAGGTGGGTAATTGTCGTGAAAATTACACATGCTACTCATGAATACGTCATACAATCTTTTTTGTCTATTATTGTTTGCATACATTTTTTTTCGGTGCCAATATTCCACTCAAACGTAGATAAAGCTAATTTGCCTGGAGTCACTGGGCTGTTATCACTGGTCCCCTCTCTGTTGCAACCTCTTTTCATGAATTATCACAGGTCTAGCTCTATGTGAAACAGTTGAGTTGCACGCTCGTCAACTTTTGAGGCAAAAAGGCTTTGGTGTGCGAAATTGATTGATGGTTTTGTGTGTGTCATATGATGCTGCTTTGCATTGTGTGCGAGTGTCCTTACAGAACTACAATCTACACTTTAGCCCAGTAAAGCTGGGCTAAACTGAAGATAGAAGTGTGTAGAAGTCATTGTAAAGCCAAAATTAAATTGAGCCTACAGGTACAATAGGGGAGGAAATTGCAGGTTTAATGGACATTGTTGTCAATTCTGATATCAGTTTGTACTGGAGCATAAGAAGGCAGGAGTTGTTATTTTTTATCTGGATGGTAATTAATGTCCATTCTTGATGGACACATGTCTTCTGACGTACGAGTTGCTTCTGGGAGCATTAATCTTTAGGCTCCGACGCACCTAAGCCTGTGGTTTCATCGCTTGAGTCACATTTCCGCCACTCACTGTCACCCACTACTCACACAAACGTTATTAATATATTTGCCCTCTGGCAGTTCACCCAATGAACTCCAGCTACTGAGATCTCAGTAGGAGGATGTCCACATACAGTGCCAGAACTGATGAATGAAATGCACCCGCACACCTTATTCTTTAGAAAGATTCAGCTGCTTGAAGCATATTTTCAATTTGTGAGCTCTAAGGGTGCCTTGTCCATAGCCGAACGCGATACGGGGTTCTCGCCTCCATTAGTTACATAAAGCTGCTTGAGTTGACGGCGGTGAGTGATTGCTGTCGGTCCACAGTTGCAGGAGTCATAGAAACTGCTGACGTCAGCCCAAAACTCATCTCCGTTCAATAGGTTAACGTCAATGTAGATCATCTTCCTGAATTTGATTTCTTCATTATAGCACGTATGCCATTCAGAAAGATACCGCGGCGCTTCCCTGGGAAATCATCTCTGTACCAATAGCTACCGCTGAAATTCAATTTACTGCTGATTGTCTGATGCCAGCACCGGGGATGTTTGCGGTCTAAGATGATGAAATCTCTCGCGACTCTGCTGCAGCCGATACCTCGAGTTTATGCTTTCTTCTTATTAACGCATAAGTTATTCCAAGTGTACCAACCACACTGTGCTTGTTTAGCCTACAACTGTTATGGAACTCTCACGACAGGAAGTACACAGCGATTGCACTTTTTAGTCCGACACTTCCTTTATTGTTTCAGCTTAAAAGGAATACAGTAATTAAAAATACTTGAAACAATATACAATACACACCACGCAGTTATACAATGTAAAAAGAACATACAGTTCTTCACGCACTTGTAATGTTTTTAAGAAGTTGCAACCAAGTTTATTTTTACACTTTAGCTAAGGGCCAGCATTTTGGCAAAAGGAGTCCGTTGCTCTGACCGATGGTTGATCCCAGGAGAGGCTATGGCCTGTCTGCTGCCCAAATATTTAAAATGGCTTACGTTCTCTAGTTAGACGATCTTTAGAGTAATGAATTTGCACAACCGTTTGGCTTTCATTACCATGTATTTCGTTTTTAAGATGAGACGTTAATAACTAAGGGCCTCATTATGATGGCGGTGGGACCGCCACCATCAGCCCGTCGGTGGCGGTCCTACGGCAATCGGACCCAGCATTACCGCCCGTCGCATTACAATGGCGGGCGGATGCTTGGCGGTCAGAGAGACCGACCGCTACGGATCTGATGGGTTCAGGGAGGCCGTCAGGCTGTCAGAGGGTCCGCCATCCCTACAATGGTGGCAGTGCCTGCTAGGCACCGCCGTAGGGATTACGATGTCCCATCATGCCAGCTGTTTTATGGCGGTTTACCCACCATGAAAGGCAGGCGGAAAGAGACATTGGGGGCCCGTAGTTGGCCCCTCTTCCCCCCTGGCCCTCTGACATGGCCCATGGGTGACCCCCTACATATCCCTGCACCATTTGGTAGGCACCATGTGCCTGCCGCCTAGTTCAGGGATATGTACAGAGTGTATTTTTTGTACTGCAGCTCGCAGCACACGCCGCAATAAAAAAAAAAAACACATTGCGACCGCCGTGAAGGCGTTCACGTCGTGAGTTCGGTAGCGGGACCGCCGACAGCTAGTTGGTCAGGCCCTTTGTTCCTTTCTAAACAATGCAGTCGATATCCCCTTAGCAGACAATGGATTAATAGCTATATTAAACAAAATGAGACAGCGTCATCTAGATACAAAAGGATGGAAAAGTTTTCCTTCGCCTAATATGGGGGACTCAAAATTTAGACTACTGTGGAAGCTATCAACAATCTTGATGAGTAAACTGAGCAATGGAGGAGCCAATACTCAGCACTACTCCAGATCAAATCCCAATTTCCTTGGTGGGCTCACCCAACCTCCTCTGTCTGATCTTTCCTCTTTTTATATTTATGCAGACCTTGCAGACGCTAACACCACCCATTCCAGCATCCCCTGCCTTCCTATGCGTAGACAGAGGATAGGACGATCAATTGAGTCAAAAGCTGACTTCAATAAAGATCAAATGGAATGGGACCTTTTTAAGCTGATAGTACTTTGTAGATATCATGAATAATCTAAACATCTGCTTGACGGTCCCTATTTCTTTTCTGAACACAACCTGTGCAGTGCACAGTGTATTATTACAATATATCCACTCCTGTGTTCGTTGTAACAGCACTCTACTATCGATTGTTCTCTCAGTCAAGCAGCAAAATAGGCTTATAGATGTTTTTTTTAAGCCAGGGAACATATATAATCCATCTCCATGAGTCAGGGAAGAAGGCACAATGGTGAACTGCATTTAAGAGCGAGGCAAGCTAAGGGGGCCAAAGGAAGTAGCGAGATCCAAGCACCTACTCCAGTTTTCTATAGGTCATTGGGAACTTTGTCAGGGCCCAGTGCCTAGTTTGTTTTTTGTGCGGCAATTGCTGCTTCCATCTCTACAAAGGGAACAGGAGGAGCAGGACCATCTAATCCCCCTGGTGTCTTGCCGGGCACTAATCAAACCAACTGACCAGCTGGACTATAGTGTGACTGTTATAACTTGATAAATTGTTGCACCCAATCTGTGGATTCCTCACGGGTCTGTAGACAATTTGGTCTACCCGAGTAGACTAAGGTTATTATTTCCTAAAATCATTTACTGTCCTTATAGTGGGTGGCTGTTTTCAGAGGATACCACACTCTCAGTTTATTTTTTGATTTTTTTGTCACTATGAATTTTTTTTACTCTTTTCTAAAGAGAATGCAGACCAATTTCACTCCAGGATGTTGTCTCGCGACCTCAATGCCTTAGCAAACATTAGCATCTGAGATAGACATTCCTCCTCAAACCATTTGAACTCATACTTTTTGAAAGGCTTAAAAAAGTAAACATGATGGATAACAAAAAAGGAGCACAGTTTGTCAATCAATCTCTAAAAAGCCTGGACCTGGTTTAAACTATTTTCATATTTCTATATCATTGCCTTCTCATTATTTGTTGCAAATAAATCTGATGTGGATACCAAAGGTTGCCCATTCTAGTTTAGACCATTGGTGGACTAGTAGTGCTATAATTGGATAGTGGCTTCTTCTGACCCATATACTCAACCTTCATGTCTTATGCAAGAGATCAAGCTTCTATATTGATGTCAACATAGGGGATCATTAGAACCTGGTGGGCTGTGCTCAGTTCCATCAGAGCAGCAGAGTGATGTTATCTGCTGCTCCAACCAATTACTGCCCTGCATATTGCACATGCAGAGATCCCTGCATGCCTGCCGGTGTTCGCATGCCTTCAGGGGAACCTGATCGGTTTGCTGGGCACGGGATACACTGTTGAGTGCAAAGATAATCACTGAGCTTCTTAATACAAAACAACCTTTTGGTTGTTCAACTGCGATGAACAAGAAAAAGAAAGGAAATTGGGTCTTAGGGCCTGATTTAGAGTTTGGCAGAGGATTTGCTGTGTCACAAATGTGACTGATATCCTGTCTGCCTTTTGGAAAGTGAATTATATCCTCTGGCACTTGTATTGAGGTGGACAGCATAACCCTCACATTTGTCATGGAGTACCCATCTGCCAAACTCTAAACCTAAGTCTAGTTAAGGTAAACTGAGAAGTTTCAGAAGAACCAAGAGATGCTGAGCTGCAATTAACAAGATGCTAGTCAAGTAACACTCTTAACGGCACATGAAAGCATGAACAAACATTCAATATCAAGTTTATCTAAGCCCCTCCCATCCATCACCTGAATCACCATTTGGCATTGCATTCAGCCATGCAAGATACCCTTTCCATTTGTCAGGAGCGGCTGGTATGAAGGGGCAAAGTGGGCCTTGCCCCCACCAACAGCAAACAAAAGAAAAATCCACTGAGATGCTTTAATGCAAGGCTCTGTGGTGCTCAGTTTCAGGCAATAAGTAACCTGAAACTCGTTTTTTAAAACTGCAATAGTGGATGCAACTGCACATGTGTCAGGATGGGCGAGAGTTTACTCACGCTGGAGGCACAAGGCAGCATTGTGTCGTCAGGGTGGTGGGAGTGTCATTTTGCGACGCCAATGTATTTGCTTCTAATGGACGTTAAGTCGTGTAGCCCAGGGCAGGGTGACGGAGTCCACACCGAGCCAGAGACAAGAGAGGCAGGCTTGATTAGGTGTATATGTGAGAACCCCTCCCCACCCCATGCTGAATGGTTTTGTTTAAAAAAGGACGCCAATGGACTGGAGGAGAAGCCCACAGTGTATGTGGCAGTTGGAGCATGTGAGAGAAGAGGAAACGGGTGCAGATCATTTTGTTCAAAGCTCAGCCTGGTCTGCCTTGCTGCTGTCACCATCATTGCCTAGAGCAGCAGGCAGTGGCGCTCGAAGCTAACAATGGGTGGTGTAGTGGGTGGGGGAGCACGGGGGTGGGGGAAACAGATTAATAATAATAATAAGGAAAACAAGCATTTGCAATGCATTAGGTCTCGCATTTACGCAAGTTTGAGCTATTGGCATTGTAAATGACAATGCCTTTTATATATGTTTTCGTTTTTTAACCATAAATAAAACGCATTGTCATTTACAATGCGAATAGCCTAAACTCACGTAAATGCGAGACCTATTGCATTGCAAATGTTTGTTATACAGGTTAACACCATCTGGCCAAAGGGTTCTGCTCACTAGTACCAGTTTAACTTCGGAATACAGCTATAAGCTATTGAAAGGGGGCCCACTCAACCATTGCAAATTGGCTTCCAATGCACGGCAACACATGTTGATGTGTTCTTTTTTTACTTGAGCTAGACACAATTTATTTTTCTTAAAATCTGAAGCTTATGCGCATATTATCGAGTATTGTGGCAATTGTGGAAAATCCATAACTATTCGGGAAACGCCACACCCGCATCTTCGCATAATTCCAGTGGCACTGATTATTGTATGTATTGGCAATTTCTAACATGCTCATTCCGTCCAGGAACAACTGCTTCAAATGAATTATATAAAACAGCTAAAAAGTGTTACTACATGTCTTTTCATTTTCCTTTACAATCCACGTGGTCCACAGAGACAACAACGAAACAAGCATTGGCATAGCCAATAGGTCTCACCTTTGGGACCGTAGATGTATTTAGCCATTCAGCACATCATTCTGGTGCTCCAACATCTACTCTTCTTTAATGTGGAAGCTTTGACACTACTGGGTACGTTATAGCATAGAACTGAGAAGTACTTATTTAAAGTGTTATAGGCGTTTGCTGCATTTATATTGGCAGCGAAACGCATTTCCTTTAACAAACAATTGAATATTTGAATTGCCAGACTTGAGATGCTTGTTACGCCTTTAAATACAAAACACTTTATAGTGCAGAGCAAATAGCACTTTTGTTGTTAGAAAAGCCACAAAAAAACAATATTCCCAACACAGAAGCTGAGGGAATCGAGATAAGCTGTGTGTTTGAAAGCTAAAAAACACAACATTCTTAACCGAGGAGCCGAGGCAATAGTAAAAAAATATAGCACCGAAAGTAACAAAAGGGCGAGCAAATGGCGAGCAGAAAAAGACTGAGTGGAAGGGGGTGTGGAAAGACTGTTGAAGCTCTGCTTGGGGTAAAAGTGCAGCAGTGGTTAGGCGCTATACATAGGAATGTTTATATAAAGGAGGAGTACATGTAGGGTCCTCTCGAGCGGGAGAAGCTCCAGTAGATCATGCTGCACTGCACAGGCTCAGGGATGGGGCTGAAGCACTCCTACACCCGCTCGACGGCCCAGCTCTTGGCCACATGCTTGGCCATGCAGTACAGCAGTGGCTTGGGATTTCCTTTCAAAAACAATTAAATATATGAATTGCCAGACTTCAGAAGCTTGTTGCGCATTTAAATCCAAAGCATTGAACAGTTTAAAGCAAATGGCGCTTTGAACAAGGATTTAATTCATTGTGAAGATCTGTGTTTAAAACAGTTAATGTATGGAGCAGTCTTTCATCTTTGCCACTTTATTGCCAAGGGGTAAAAGAAGAAAACAAGCAGCAAGCGGGAGGGGATTGGGGCACTAACAGGCGCTCTTGGAAAGCATCTGAAATTTGAACTAGGTCTTTGCCTGCACTGCGAATGTGACAAGATAAGATGAAGAGACAAGCCCTCGCCCACAGACCCCTCCCAGAAGTGCACATAATCGTAAACAGCCTTGTTAAAGGCACGCGCTGTGGAAGGAATGCAGCTGCCACCCCTGCACGCAGCTGCTTGCTCCCAAGACCAAAACGCCGTGGGAGTAACACATTGGAAAGGAGGTGGGACATTCACCCACCTTTGGCCATTTGCGTGCTTTCATTATTGAAAGACACACGCAAAGGCCAATCCAATGTGTGGGAGGACTCAGACCCACACGGAGAAGTTTGGAGTGCTCACAAGAAGCCTCCCATAGGGCAGCGCATGCGGGCTGCGCTAGGCTCGACCTAAACAGCAACAACAGTTATATGGTTGACACTTCTGAAGTGATGATGGGCGGCTGCCAGCAAGTGACTATTAAATCCGGATTGAAGGCTATAAAAACGAGTGTTTACTGTAAAGGACGTGAACACACGTACATTTGTTTTAGAAACGGACGAGCATCATCCATCTTCTTTTTAGCCAGACTACTGCAAACAATTTAGAGCCATTTTGGTGAACTAGACATATTAAAATTAATTACAGAAGCCCGTATTGATTCATTGAACATGATTTAAAATCTTAGCAAACACTGCACAATCCGCACAGAGATCCCAACAATGGATGCACGCAACTAGACATCTTAATTTAACAACTAAGCAGACATTAAACAGCATTAGTAGCCAGGCACTTAATAGATCAATTCCCACTGTTTATGTAATGTGGAAATAAAAAAGGCTTATTAAAGGACAAGTTTTCCCTGGTTTGGGTTAATTAATTATAAACGGCTTCTAAGTGCTAATTTAGTGGGGAATGCGACACTGAGACGCGGGTACTGCGTGAACTTTGCCTCACTATCATCTAATTATGAACTGCGTGCAGCTGCGCCTTGCCTCCGGATGAGGATAGAATTAAGTTACCGCACCAGACCATCAATTTAATAAGTGTTGGAGCAGGTGATTGGAATAAGGGATGCATTAGTATTCCACCAGTGCACAGCAGCTGACCTTTCAGACCAGGGAGAAAACACATCTGGAAGGATTAGAAAACACTGTGAGAAGCAGACACTGGTAAAGAGGGCAGCATGGGCATTTATATAGCAATTAACAATTCGTATCCCACACCTCACCTCTCATCTGGGAGGACTACACGTCCCATAATCCCAGTGGCACAGTGTTTGCTTCTGTGTACCGGAGGCCCACAGCACGGGAACGGGGAAAAACACATGGCCCCCGTCAAGAGTGCTAGCTAACACCACTTTGAACCCGATCAAACCACCACGGGTAATGACACGACATGCATAGTAACCACAAGACAGTTAAATGCCTCCTTTCTGCCTAAAGCACAGGTGTAAAGGAGTACAATAAATTGATACTCACTGATGGGTGTGGCCTATTCTACCCAGCATCCATTCCGCACACACTAGATATAAAGCTCATGTAAAGCACACATTTATTGCAAATGAAAGTCGCCTGTAGTCCCTCCAGCGTAAATAAAACCACTCACATTTTCGGGAATGCTGCTTTGAGGACAGGAGTCCTGTATTGTATTGCCGTCCGCTTCTATGAGGGCTTCTGACATTTGACAGCCCCATCAGCCGTGCGGCAACTGGTGAAAGGCCCACCTACATGCTCTGGCAAGGGAATTGAAAGCTGAGTCAAGGTTTTATTAGATATCCAGAATGTACTGGGTGTGCTGCTGATTGCGTGCCTTCACCTCACCTGTTAGTTGTGCCCGTCTGCTTTAATGAGACGAAAATAGTAGTGTGTGGCCGGAGAAAGCAACCTTGCACGGAGGCACTCAAGAAGACTCGATTGGTGTGTGTCGTGGTAATCATCATGCAACTGTCTCAAGTATCTTGCTGAAAAGAGGGGAACGCCTACTGACATCTTTTTTGCTAGTCAATGGTAATTTATGTCGAGCTCCCAGAAGTTTCTACTTGACACAAATAAAAATGAAAAACATACTAACTTTATAAATAGGATATGTCTGATAAGACAACAAAGAGAACATTTTGCGCCCCGTGGCCCCTACCCCGGTGCCAAAAGCATGCCCCTCAGCCTTGAAAATGGGAAGCTCTGGGAGGGAGTTGTTGTATGCTCGGTTGCTTTGCGACTAGGTTTGGCACCACCACCTGACGGCAGTTTCTCCTCTTATGGAGTATTTGAGAGAAAGCGTGAAGCCCACTGAGCAAAAGCTGAGAACCGCTCTGGGCTGGCTTCAGAGGACGGGGTCATGTTTCTCCGGGGCTTGGCATGGTATGTGTGTGGCAAACAAAGTGCAGTGCCTGGTATGTAAGTTGCTGGGAGTGAATCATGTGCCATGTAAAAAAATAAGTAGGGAAAACAAAAAAAGCTAAGTAAAATACCTTTGCCCCAGTGTGCTGGTGATGTCAGCTGCTGGCTTGGAGGACTCAGCGTGCACCATACGTGCAGCGCAAGTCCTTTGGAAACACGCCAGTCTCTAGGAAACGACTCAGCACACAGGTTTCCCAGCAAGAAAGGCATGCTGAAGTGGATGCCTGCTTGTGCCTCGGGGGGACCGCAGAGTGTGTCCTGATAGAGAAGCACTCTCGTCGGTCCCTGCTTGTGCCCCAGGGGGACTGTAGAGTGCATGTGATGCCAAAACAGCATGTGGCCCAATACAAAACTGAAGCATGGCAACGTTGACCAGAGTGCCATGCTAAGTGGCAAGTGCTTGCTCGGTGTCAGTGTAAAAACCAGCAGTGTCTCCAGGCAGATTTGAACAGCAGGGGTCCTTGTACTGCCTGAGGCCACGAGCCAGAAAAAGCAAGCCCCATCCTACTATAAAAAGACCAAATTACATTCGACATCAAAAATTGCTAAAAGCCCAAAACATATAAGCAACGAAGAAGAAGGAATGACAAAAGATGTACCCCAATACAACTGTGTAATTAGGAGGAGGTGGGAGGGAGGAAAACGATATTTAAATGTAATCAGCTATGGTGCCGAAACTACACACAGGCAAACAGAAACAGAGCAGGAAAGCAAGAAAAAAAGTAGTCCCCCAGAAAACAGACAAAGAACTGTAGTGTGGTGAGACAGTACTTAGTCCCTGCTGCATGGGAGGAACGGAAGAGAGAAAGGAGGGACAAAGAGGCTGGACTGACCACTGGCAAGCAATGATTTTTGAAGGACACTGACACAAACAAATCAAAAGCTGGGGGATGGCTTTACCCCAACATAAGAAATTACAATAGTTCTCAAATGCTCGACCTAAACACTTACCTGACGCCACCAGCTGCAGCCCGCATTGTGTCTCTCCTGCTGGCCTCTTCCTGGGTCCCAGCAGCCCCTGGGACAGATTCCCAGCCAATCCCTGTGCTGCAGAGCAGCACGGATATTGGCCTGAGAGGGCATGAAAGATGCTCCACTCAGGCCTGTGAGTCTGGGGGGTTTCTCAAGTCTGCCAATGCAGCTGGGCTAGAGAAAACCTAGATGCACATGTGTATTTTGGTCGCCCTGAGATGGCCGGCCAAACACACATGAGCACTTAGGGAGTGCATATGCACTCCTCCTCCCCCTTCCCATGCCCCACCCCTCCATGCTCAAGTTGGCTCAGAGCCAGCAAATGAAAAATAAAATGATGCTAAAGCATAGTTTTCTTTTCCTTTGCTGTCTCTGCGCCCGGCAGTGACGCGACACTCCTCCGCCAGGAGCCGCAACTGGCAGCAGGATTGCAGATGTATCCATGCTGCCAGATGCCCACCCTTTTGGAGCTGCAGTGTGCCTTTTTTGATTGGAGGTAGACAACAGCCCCAGCCTGCACGTCTCCATTGACCTATCTCATGGGAAAGCGGGACATTAGCATTAGGTAGGTAACAATACCAGCTTACACATCACAGCATTAATGCTGTAAACAGAGTGTTGCCATTTGTAAGTTTTAGATGGAGTTGCCATCCGAAGTGAATCCAACAATGCTACTGCCTTCTTACAGCTATGCAATGACATTGAAAGAGAGGCTTGCATGACAATAAGGGATATGAGATTTCTTCTCAAGCATTTTGCTTACATGACAATGAGGAAAGTCATACACGTCACACTTTTGCAGTTAATAAAAATGCCCACTCTTCTGTTTCGAGTGTGCATATTTTATCTGGATAATTAATTACTCTGTACAGACACTTTAAAGGCAGCAATGGCCCCTAGAAGTCTTCAGACCTGCTTCCCGTCTTAATTGCCCATTGCAATGAAGAGAGGCTGGGCAGATTAATCATAGCTTTTGGGAAGAGGAACACCAACGGTTACTTGTTAGCCTCTCAACACACTAATTAATTTAAACCTTAAAATTTCTAGTCTCCAGACAGAGCATGCTTCTCTTAAGGTTTTCAATGGACTTAATGTGTGATTAAGTATATCTACATTTCTATGGATTCCTGTGTGTGCTTTAAGTCTTTCCATTTTCTTTATGTATGAGTGCAGAGTGAGCGGTGTGCCTACATGATTGCAGAGTGGTGTGCCTGTATGACTGTAGGAGGATACGTGTGCCTGTATGAGTGCAGGGTGGGCACTCTGCCTGTACGACTACAGGGTGAGCGGTGTTTCTGTATGAGTGTAGGGTGAGTGGTGTGCCTGTATTAGTGTAGAGTAAGTGGTGTGTCTGTATTAGAGCAGGGTGAGCAGTGTGCCTCTATGAGTTCAGGGTGAGTGGTGTGCTTGTATGAATGTAGGGTAAGCAGTAGCGGTCTGTGGAGGGAGTGACGGTGGGGCAGTGAGGCGGGGCAGGGGAGGGGCAGGGTGGTGAAATGCAAACACCGGAATATGGATGAACGGAGGTAAGTACACATTTAAATAAATAAAATGAATTCCTTTGCGCGCACTGCATCGCAAAATGCGATGCTGCGTGCGCAACGAAATTCGTTTTACTTATTTAAATGTGTACTTACCTCCGTTCACCCATATTCCGGTGTTTACATTTAACCACCCTGCCCCTCCCCTACCCGGCCTCACTGCCCCACCGTCACTCCCTCCACGGACCGCTACTGAGGGTAAGCGGTGTGCCCATATGACGGCAGGTTGAGCCATTCGCCTGTATGAGTGCAGGGTGAGCACTCTGTCTATATGACTGCAGGAAGAGCGGTGTGTTTGTTTGAGTGTGGGACGAGTTGTGTGCCTGTATGAATGCAGGGTGAGTGCTGTGCCTGTATGAGTGCAGGGCGACTGCTGTGCATGTATTGGTGCAGGGTGAGTGGTGTGCCTGTATGAGAGCAGGGTGAGCCATGTGCCTCTATGAGTGCAAAGTGAATGGTGTGCCTATATGAGTGCAGGGTAGGCCGTGTGTCCATATGAGTGCAGGGTGAGTTATGATTGTTCACTTGGTGACTGATGTGCCTGTATGAGTGCAGAGTGAGTGGTGTTCCTGTATGAGTGCAGGGTGAGCACTGTGCCTTTATAAGTGCAGGGTGAGTGGTGTGATTGTATGAATGCATGGTGAGCGGTGTTCCTCTATGAGTGCAGGGTGAGTGGTGTGTCTGTATAAATGTAGAGAGAGCGGTGTTCCTCTATGAGTGCAGGGTGAGTGGTTTGTATGTATGAGTGCAGGGTGAGCAGTGTGCCCTTATGAGTGCAGGGTGACTGGTATGTCTGTATGAGTGCAGGACGAGTAATGAGAGTCCACTGTGTTGGTGAGGAGGCTGTATGAGTGCAAGGTGAAGGGTTTGCTTCTGTGGGTGCTGGGTTATCAATATGCATGCGCAAAACAATATGTGTCTGTTACTGCAGGGTGTGCGGGGTGATGTGTCTATGAGTGTAGGGTGAGTTATGAGTGCAGGGAGTGCGACAAGTTTTTAATTGCAAGTTCATTTGTATTTTTTAATAAATGGCAGCAAATTTTCTTGAAAGATATACTAGAAATACCTAATTTGCACCCAGTATTTCTCACATTTTCTTTACAAGGAGATAACCCCCCGCACCCCAAACAATGTTTGATTCAAGCTTGCTCACACTTGATATTCAACCCACAGCTTTTTGCCACATCACTTTTAAAATTCACCAGCCGCCACTACCATTTGTGATATCCATCTACCTACAAGTCTATTTTCATATGCAAGCGATATACTTAAGTACTGATGACATTTGAATATTCACAGTCAAGCATGGAAATGAAAGTTAGACATGGAAGGCATCTTGGTCTTTAAGGAAATGGAGGCATCCATTGGAGACTTAGCTGTCATTGCTCATTGCAAAGTCAAAGGTTAACCATAAGGATGAATTAGTTTCTTTTCTTTGTTACCTCTCACCACTCAGGCACCAGGCCAAAGATGGCTACATACTGCTTGATTATCTGTCTATGCCTTACACACTGTTCTATTTAAGTTTGTTTAAATTAGAAGGTCACCAAATATAAAAATAAAACTATGTTTTGTCTTTTCTATTTTATTACAACAGATTGTTTAATACAGAAAGTAAAGATTATCTTCAAACACAGGAAGGTTTTCTTGAAAATGATTACTCGCCATACCTGTGATGTCTGAAAAGTTATCCTCATTAACTGATTAGTCTTGTGGAGCCTTATCATTTTTGGAGATTATAAATGTGTTCATTTTAATCATAGTAAGTCTCTCCATGTTTCGAGGAGAGAGGCTGGTCCTGCTATCTATGATACTTCCACCAGCTGCACTGAACACCCATTGTAAGGATAAACTCTCTACACAACATGTTAGTTACTATATTGCCAGCCTCCTGAGTTATTCCCTCTATTCCCATTTCCTATGCCAATAAGTCAATGGCTCTTGATTCAAGTAGACTTCTCTTTGGTCATACAAGTAGTCTTGTTGTATATTCTCTATTGTTATAGTCATTGGCATTTGCGGTTTCTGAGTTTCTTGTGTCTGTGTGCTTGATTAAAGTCCTGGAACATTCATCATAAAGCAACACACTGCAGAGGCTGTACGTGAAAGTGATGCTGTTGGTGATTTAATTGCAGGTCTTTCTTGGGATGGTGATTTTTGTGTTACGGATGATGGGTGCTGCTGCTGCAGTTGTGACATACCTTTGGACTCAGAGACACCACTGTGCTCTCCAGAGGTTGTAGACAACACTTCTGCTCTTCTATGCCCTCAAAGTTGCAATCTTACATCTTCCAGTTCACTCGCTTTTCTGACAATCCAATTATTTTTAAATGGAGACATCCAGTGATGAAAAGGTATGAATCTGGGTACCTTTTTTGTACCGTGGCATCTATTATAGAACCACAGATGCACTCTTCAAGGGACACAGTCTGTTTTTGCAGCCTTTGAATTGTATTCACTTGAAGAATTAAGATGTTGACCAAAGCAGCTGCTTCTTCATTGACATTGGAATATATTTCTTCCATATTTTGTGCAACTAATCATGCAGCACATGCAACAATTGAACAGCTTGACTTATGGTACAATTCTCCTTGCCGACTTCACATGTGAAAATCTCAAAAGGTAGTAGCATTTGAATCAGGCACTCTATTGGCACCCATTTGTCAACTGCCTGTCAAGGCTTAGGCAGTTGCATCCCCTCTCTTTTGTAGCATAGAATCATTGATAGAGCTCTGCTGCTCAAGCAGGTTGTGCGCATGTCAAAGGTGGAGATCTGAACGTTTGGGACCTCCTGTATGAGGGCTTTCACAAAGTTGCTATTTGCATGCTGAACGATCCTCAACTGCTTCTGGGATTTGAAGGAATGGTTGAAAGGAGAGTAAATCCAGTGGCAGGTGACCTGTTTGTACTGACTTCTGTTGCACTGAGCTAAAAATAGAACCCTCAATCAGCCATGGCATTGACAATATTTCTGACATTGTCAGTGGCGACAAATCCAAAGCTGGGGCCTCTGAGTTGAAGCCATTCATAGACTTTTGTATTCATGTTTTTTATTCTTCATGTATGCTAGCAGCTGTGTGTGCTTTCTCTTTGGAGAATAGTGTAAGTGTTATATGCCAATGAATGCCTTGAATAGCCTTAGGAATGGTGAAGAATGTGGCTAGCCTTTGCTTAATCCATTTGAACGTCTTCCAGTGTGCAGTAATGGGCAGGTAGTCTGTAGCTTGATGATTGGTCCACATGCCTGTTGTAAGCTGGATGCATTGAACTAATAAATTCCGGCACTTGATGGTGCAGCACTGTCAAAGCACCAGTTGAAAAATAGGTCAGAGTTGGAATATTCCATTTTGGACAGAGGGTCTCCACAAATTCCATAAATCCCTTTCCTTTCAACAAGGAAAAAGGGAGGAGGTCAATCGCTAACATATTAGCAAGCATCCTATTGTATAACTGGACCGGCTCATAGATCTGGTACAGTGACTCCTTGCATAATGAAGACTTGATAGTGAGCTGTTGTGAATTTTAATGACAATCCAACCTCAAGAGACCTACAGGGAGCAGGTACCCTACTCTACACTGTAGTCCTCTTTTCCTTGTACCACGCAGAGATTGCTGCAGGTGAATACTATATGCTAAGAGCCACCGGGCTACTTTGCATGATGACATCATCTTCCTTATCACAACATCACAACCTCCTTGTATTGTTTCAACTTCTTCAATCTCAGCAGCCACTGCCATTTTCAGATGCTTTTCCCACATAACAGCATGTTGGTTTTTTAGGAGGGCCATTTGTTCCCCAGTAACATAGTGTCCACCTGGCTTCTCGTGATACACTAATTTGAGGTATATTTTAAAAACTAAGATATGGTCCTTAAGTAGCACTAGAATAAAGACGATCCAAACTGGGAAGAAATGCTTCCTTTTAGTGCTAAATTTAGAAGAACTTATTGTGGTAGAGTTATCCAGTTGTGTTTGCCTTTCAGCTACTTTGGTAAAGATGATGATTGGTTCTGGTTTTTGGGTTCTTGAAAAGATGGAAGTAGGTGATGTTGGTGGTACAACTTGACTAAGAGGAGATCGAATAAAAATGAGCTGCACTGCCTCTGTGCTGATCTTGACATGACAAAATATTAGGTCATCTTCCTCACTTCCAACTAGGCTTTTTGCAATCTTCCTTCTCTCTTGTCTGCCACTGCAGGGTTGCGGGGTACACTTCATGTTACCCACATCTGTAGCACGGCTTGGAGGGGATGGAAGAATGCTCTTTCTTTTTCCCAGAGGACATAGTGAGGATCATGTGGCCAGTTGAAGAGCAGTCCAACATCCTGCTATTCAGCTTCTCGCTGTTAAGTGCAGCATACTATTGTTGCTGTTGAGTTCCTTGGAAGATTCAATTTTCTGATGGGGCAATTCCATTTCTAATGCTCTCAGTCATGACTACATTCATTGAAGTTCTCAGAGACATCTGATTTGGTTTTGGTCGTGCTGGTATCCTTATTGATCCTGGGTTGATCCTCTCTGCATCTTCATGCTCAGAAGACAGTGCAGCAGGTGCACTGTGTTGCGCACATTGTCGACAAAAGGCTAAGGGCTTGATTCAAGCAGTAGTAATAGAGTTTTTTTTTAGTTTTTTTAAGTTTTATTGAATATTGACACACATCAATACATTTACAATTCAATAGCGGATATTCAGTGGCATGACTCAACAATAATCCAGGTATGTATACACATGGCATTATATCATACATTTGGGCAACATCTCTAGCAACCCGCCCATGCCCCTTGGGTGTAGTGCAGTGTGGCAGGCCCTGCCTCACCCCTCTGCATCGGTTAGTCGCTATCGCCCGATATCTGCTCTGGTGGCGAAGGTTCGCAGATGTCACCTCAATAGTGATTCCACTTGCCCCAAATTTGTGTCCATTTCTTAGGGCATCCTCTGTGGATGTATACAGATTTCTCTGTCGCCATTGTGTGGTCCATGTCTCGACACCATTGCTGTGCCATCGGGGGCTGCTCTGAACCCCAGCGCTGTGCTATGTTGCGTTTGGCTAATGTCATTCCTAATGTCACCCAGTCTTGGTCTGCATGATTCAGGTCCGTGGGCTCCCAGATGTTAAGCAGGCAGCATTTTGGAGTGACCGAGATGACTACGTTGGTGACCTGAGACATGGTGCATACAACCGAGGTCCAGTAAGAGGCGAGCCACGGACAGTCCCAAAGTGTGTGCCAAAAAG
This sequence comes from Triturus cristatus, assembly GCF_964204655.1. Classification (NCBI taxonomy): domain Eukaryota; kingdom Metazoa; phylum Chordata; class Amphibia; order Caudata; family Salamandridae; genus Triturus; species Triturus cristatus. The sequence continues at coordinate 1,493,844,512 of NC_140589.1, forward strand.
TACCCTCCGCACCGCATTGTCGGAGGCAGAGTGGAGTGTACGCCTTACCTATCTTGTGCAGCAGGGTCCTTGTGTAATCAATGCGGTATAGGATTTTTAATTGGATTAATCTAAGGGTGGAGGGTATTGCCACCTCCCTAGGGGACATCAGGGCCGTCTGCCAGTCCTCCTCATCTAGGTCGCCGACCTCCGCCTCCCATTTCCTTTTCAGGGCTACTGTTGGGTCTTGTTGGTTGTTTATTATTTTCTGATAAGTCAGTGAGATGGCTTTTGTTTGGAGGTGGTCTGTGAGTAACCTGTCCTCTAATGGGGAGGATTCAGGTAGTTGTGTGTCCGGTGTAAGGCATGTCTTATTTGGGTATATCTATAATGTTCGGTTTGTGCCAGTTTATATGTGTCCTGCAGTTGAGCGAACGGTACGACCCCCCCACCCCCCCTTCTGCCACAGGTCTCCCACCCTGGAGATACCGATTAGGTCCCATTGCTGGAATCCCTTTGTGTTTCTCAGCCTCCCAAGTTTTCGAGTGTCCCACAGCGGTGTTGCCTGTGTGAGAGTCCCCTCCTGACCCATCGCCCTCTGTGACTCATGCCAGATTTGTAGTGTTTGGGCCGTGGGGCCCGTGTAGTCTAGTTTCTTGGTGTTTTTTTATAAGGCTCCCATTATCCCTTCAACGTCTAGGAGGTGGCGATCCATACGGAATCGTGTTGCGGTGTGTGTAGCCACTTGTTTATTGCAGTGAGTTGCGATTTCCAGTAATAAGTCTGTATGTGTGGGAGAGCAATTCCTCCATCGTACCATCCCTTAACTAGTTTTGTCATGGCGATTTGAGCTGTTCCGCCATCCCAGAGGAGTTTGGTTACTTCGGCATTTATCAAAATAAAAAAGGAAGGGGAGATGTGGAAGGGGGTATTTTGTAAGACGTACAGAAATCTGGGCAGTGTCATAATTTTGAAGAGTGCAGCTCTGCCCAGTAACGTAAGAGGGAGAGAGCGCCAGTGCTTCACATCGCGGCGGAAGCGGGCCAGCGGTTTCATGAGGTTTTCTTCTATGAAGTGTGACACCTGGGGGGTAATATAGATGCCGAGGTATATGAAACCCCTTTCCGCTATCTGAATGTCACAGTTCCGCTGTAGTTTTGGGGAGGGCCATGGAGGATAAAAAGCAATGATTTCAACCAGTTAATGGTATAGCTTGAGGCTCTGACATAGGCCGCACAGATGTCGAGGAGACAATTTAGCGACCGGGCGGGAGACGTCATATAGAGTAAGATGTCGTCCGCATATAGTGATATGCGGTCCTCCCATCCCATCGCCCACTTGAGTCCCCTGATGACAGGGTCTTGGTGGAGCCACGCCACGAGCGGTTCGAGAGCCATCGCGAACAAGAGAGGGGAGAGTGGGCATCCCTGTCCCGTGCCTTGGTTCAGAGGGAAGTTCTTTGAAGTGCAACCATTGGCCACGACATGCGCCATGGGTTTGGTGTAGAGAAGACGTACCCAGGCACAGAACTTGGGGCCAAATCCCATGTGCTGGAGCACTGCAAAAAGGAAGGGGCATTCCACCATGTTGAACGCCATACGGGCGTCCAATGAGAGGATGACTGCATCCTCCGCAATTGTTGGACTGCGAGCTATGACTCCCTGGAGCCTACGAAGATTCAGGGACATGTAACGGTGGGGCATGAAGCCCGACTGATCAGGATGGATTAATGTAGTGAGGTATGGCTGGAAGCGCAGCGCCATCGCCTTGGCCAGAATTTTTGCCTCAGCATTCATAAGGGAGATTGGTCTGTAGGAAGCACATTCTTGTGGCGGTTTTCCTGCCTTGTGAATCACGACTATGGTCGCTAGACGCTGGTTCTCTGGGAGCTCACCCTGTTCTAGACTGGCCTTATACATATTGAGTAGATGGGGCGTAAGATGTGTTACCATTTCTTTATAAAGTTCTACCGGTATGCCATTTGGGCCTCATGCTTTCCCAGGTTGGAGTGTCACTATGGCAGAGGCTAGTTCGTCCTCAGTTAGCTCGACTTCAAGCGCCGAGACAGCATCATCTGGTAAGGAGGTCATGCGAATATCTTTTAGGAACGCTAGGTTATCTTCTAGTGTGTTAGTGGCTGTCGGCGTGTATACCTCCTTATAATAAGAGGCGAGTGAGTCCACTATTTGCTGCGGGTCCCCAGTCGTCTCTCCGTTCTCCCGACGGAGCTGATCGATCCACCTACTGGCTCGATCCTTTTTGGCTAGCAAGGCCAGGAGCTTGCCTGCCTTATCACCTGCTTCATAAATAGTGTGTCATGTAGCCGTGAGTTTTGCCTTTGCCACCTCCCACGCAAAAGCTTTGTATTCTTGCTGTGAGAGACTCAGCGCATGTGAGGAATCGACAGTCAAGTCTAGTGCATGATTTGCCTCTGCGTCTGCCACCTCCCGCTCAAGATCTTCCATTTGCTGTCTATGTGATTTCTTGTGCTCGGCTATCAATGAAATCGCCTGTCCACGCAGTACTGTTTTATAGGCTTCCCAGAGTGTTACTGGGGAGGACACGGATTGCGCATTTTCGGTGAAATAGTGTTTCGTGGTTGCACGGAGTCTCTTGCTTATCGTGTGGTTTTGGAGATATCCTGGGTGTATGGGGAACACTCTCCGTCGTATAATATTAGGAGAGGAGAGCACCATGTATAGTGGCGAGTAGTCTGATATTCCGCGGGGTAGGTGTTGGATCTCCGCTATCCGATCCAGCACAGCAGCCAACGTGAATATGTAATCAATCCTGGAGAGGCTATTGTGTACGCCCGAGTGAAATGTGTATTCCCTGTTGTCTGGGTGGGTAGTTCTTCACGCGTCTATTAAACCAATGGCTTCGATAAATTCCGTCAACTTGACATGAGCGTTATGCAGGTTTCTGGGGGGTTGTTTGTCAGGAGAGACATCCATCACCGCATTGAAATCCCCCCTATGATAGTGTCGCCTGCCGGAAGGGATAGTAAAAATGTACCGAGGGCTGGGAGGGCCATTTGGTGTAATGCTGGCGGTACATACACCGAGACAAGGTTATATGGCCTCCCCTCCCATTGGCATGCTAGTCCTGCAAAGCGCCCTTGGTCGTCCGTTTTGGAGTCAGTGAGTATGGGTGGGAACCATTTATTCAGCAGAATCCCCACCAACCGGGAGCCTGAGGTGAATTCTGAGTGGACCGCCATTGTATACCCCATCTATCTAGGGCCTTGGTGGCACAGTCCGTTAGGTGCGTCTCTTGCACGTTTCATGACAGCACCGTTGGGGGGGGCAGGGCCCTCGGGGCTGCAGGGCGGGCTATCCGAGGCGTTTGTCAGCGGGTTGGTGTGTGCCATATATGTTATACCGGTACTGGGGTTTGGAATTGCGTGAAGTGCCTGCCATAGTCTGTCGATGAGATTGTCATTGTAGAAACGAATTAAAAACAATAACCTGAAAACCAAGAACTGTCCCCCTCTTTCCCCCTCCCTCCTCCCTGCCTCCCTGCCCGGCGGATCCCAAACTACCCGCCTCCCCAACTGAGCAGAGTGCTTTGATCCCATAACAAGTACTTGCGTGGGGGGTGAGAGTCTGTCCGAGAGAATCTGAGGCCCCCTCATATGATGTCGTAGCAACAGCTTATGTGTTCTCCTGAGTCACAATTCTTGCCCACAGATTCATGGTGCTGTCCATATGTGCACCAGGTGTGCGAGTGGCGGGCAGGCGGAAAAGTCAGTGTGCCCTCTGCGGGGGGGGGGGCCACAGACGCCTGCAAGGCACCAGAGATCGTCGAACCGCTGTACCGCGTTGCTTAGTCCCCCTTGTCACTGGATTCCGCAGATCTGGATCTCTGCAATTTCTGGCGTCGGTGCTGTTGCTTGGCTCTGATCTTCGCGGGTTTCACTGCTGGGCGCCATCCGTCCAGCCAGTCTCGGGCCTCCTCCGGCGTTAGGAAAAAGCAAGCCTTCCCCTCCGCCTCCACTCTTAGTTTTGCTGGGAAGAGCATGGAATATTTGAGGTCTCTGGCTCTTAGTTCTTTTTTAACATCCATAAAACCTTGTTGTTGCTTGGTTAAAGCAGCTGTGTAGTCCGGGTACATCGTGATCACTTGGTTGTCCAAACGAATCGGCGGGGTGATCCTGGCCACCTGCAGGATCATGTCTCGGTCGCGGAAATTAAAGATGCGTGCCAGAATCGGTCTGGGGGGGGCCCTGGCTTGGACCTTCCGCCAGGTACTCGATGCGCCCTCTCAACCGAAAAGAAGCTCGAGAGACCACGTGGTTGCAGCTGATTTTTGACCAGGTCTTCAATGAAAATGTCCAGAGCCGGTCCACCGATCTTTTCTGGCACTCCAATAATGCGTACGTTGGTACGCCTTGAGCGGCCTTCCTGATCATCCAGCTTGGCGAGGATTTGTTTCTTGTCTATTTCCAACTGGCGTACCTGGAGCTGCAGTTGTGCTGTGTCAGTGTTCAGCACCTTTATCGTAGACTCCACTTCGGTCAGCCTCCCTGAGAGCTTGGAGGAGTCAGCGCGGATCAGAGAGATATCAGTGGAGATCGTGCCTATAGAGGATTGGACTAGCTGTAGGGCAGCCATGATGTCCGTGAGCGTGACTGAGTCCGCGGCCTGCTGTGTAAGGGTCTCTGTCTGGGCAGGAGTTGCCACTGCTTTTTACTTTGGTCTTTAGTGTAGGCAAATTTGTCCAGCTTTCCAGCTGGTGCCCCTCATGTGCCTCGTCCCGCCATTTTGCCCGCCGTTCGGCTGATCCTCCGGTTCCTGTGGGAGGGGCGGTAGTCACCGCTGCCATCCGCGTTGTTGTGCGCAATGCGCGGCCTTTCGGTTTTCTTGTCCTCCAGCCCTCTGTAATATTAGGCAGTGAAAGAAATGTGAACTGTGTCCTCGCACTACTGGATGTCTTCAAGCCCTTAGTTTGCTAGCGGATTGTCCCGGTCAGCCAGGAGTGCCAGCCCGGTGGCATAGGCGGAGAGAGATGGGAGAGGGTATTATCGGGTGGGCCGGTATGTGTTGTCCCAGAGCGTCTATCCCCGCAGAGTCTGCCGTGTCCCAAGTCCCGCAGGTGACAGAGGCCTTGGATCCCTGATGTGAAGCTGAGGAGTCCCAGCCCCAGCCACTCGCCTCAAATTGCCGTCCCAGGCGCCCCTTACACTTGCCTTATGGTGTTACCGGCAGCCACTCTTGGCCTGTTTAGTGTGACTGGGGCCGGTAGATATGGCCTCTCAGGGTTGTAAGGGTCCTGGCGTCACACGGCCCCGTGGCGGGCCCGCCGCGTCTTGTTCAAGTCATCGCGCCGGCTCGGCGGTGCTGTCTTCTTCTCCGGTCGGCCCCCGCTGAGGTGATCTCACAGGCACCACGCTCCTCTCTGTGTCCTCCGGTGCTTAGATCAGGTCAGAGGTGTCTATTTAGCACTCGCGACCGCCGATAGTGCGTCTGTGCTGCAGGTGCCGTCACCCACGTCAGCTACGCGGGAGGCCGGCGCACTCGAGGTCCCGGCGCCAATGCAGTCAATAGGCCGCCAGGTCTCCTTCGCCGATTTCTGTGGGGCCGCACGTCACAGGAGGCTGCAGGACGCTGCAATCTGTGCCACTGGAGTTCCGATTGATGTGCTCTTCAGGTACGCCGTGTTTGTTCAGGATAAGTGTGCGGATTAGTAACTGAGGTCTTCTCGCCCTCGGAGCTCCTTTAGGCTGCGGCCATCTTGCCTGGCTGCTAGCCACGCCCCGAGTAATAGAGTTTTTATCCACACTGGCTTACTTTTTTGGCAGGAACCTCTTTCTGAGACCCTTCTTCTTTACAACTTGTATTGGTGGTCCGGAGCACAAGCATTTACCAGAGTTGTCTTGAGTTTATGGTGTCAGCTAATTCACAGACTCTTTTCTGTCTCAGTTTTATCTCATGCCCCTGCACCAATTAAAAAATAAGAAGGAAGACAGTGATACTCCCCCATTCCAGTAAAGGCTATACAAGTCATTATTAATATCATCTTAATCATCATAACAATATTAGACCTGCACAAGCAGATGTAAACTATGCTTAAATTCAGCAAAAGCTACCTGGTGTCCCATAGGGCTATTGGAGTCAATGGGAGTCAGTAAACATCGATTTAGTTAATTAAATACAATAACCATGCACTACAGTTTACTACAGTCTGCAACAAGTTGCAGTATTAAAAAAAATAAAAAAGGAACAATAATTACCTGGGCTCCTATGGGCCATAGCAATCAATGCTCCTGGAAAAAGGCTTTAAAAAGTGACAAAATGCTTAATGACTAGTCATACACACTGGCTCCACAATATGGTGGTGGTACGCATAGCAAGCAAAGAAGAAGGCACAGAGAACAAAGTGAAAATGGCCACCTATAACACACACACACACACTGGTACCACAAAACGGTGGTCATCCACATGTCAGGAAGAGAAGGAGGCATGGCGAAAAAATAGAAAATGGCTGTTTTTGGAACACAGGCTCCACACATTAGTTATTGCCCACATGTCAAGCAAATGAGAACATGGCTGCCCTACCTTGGCTGACACCCTGCCCTCCCGCAACAAAGGTTTGCAATAGGAGGAAAAGGGTAAAGATTGCACGGACATTTACCCAAAATGTAGCTGAGCCCATATGTGTTCCTTTACACACAACCAGTAAAGCAGCAACAATAATGTAAATAAATCAACCGAGATAAAAGTATAATAACAGCACAGCAGCATGAAACTGTCAGAAAAGATTCAAATAACCTTTAACAATGGGCCACACAAAAAAGTCCCTAGGCAACAATTACTAATGCGAAATACTTTTAAAAGTTGAAGAAAAATACATCAATCAACCATATTACACATACACAAACTCACACACAAAATGGTGGGCAGGCTCATGGAGATGAAAGTGGCTGAGAAAAAAGGAAAATATCTGTATTCACGGCCCTGAACTGCAAGAACAACCCACACCATAGCCACCAACAGGCACATACATTCAGATAGATTTCGCATGTATTAATGATCATTTGCAAGTCTCGTAAATAATAATAAAACATCTCTAGCACAACAGCTGTGAAAATGCGAGATCTATATTAAAAAAATAAATCAATTACCTATGGCAGACTAGGCCCTAAACATTAAAATGCCACAGCATAAAGATAAATCTGAACAAAATTCACCATGACACAAGGAAAATGAGGAAACATATATACATAACCCCAGTCCTTCGCCATTTTAAAATATCCATTGCCCGTTCATGCTTATCCCATATGGGCCTGCCTGCACCCCCTTCTCCAAACACCACCCCATCCAGCAACAAACAAATGAATAAAGATGCTCATAGTGAATGATCCCTGCCCTCCCTCTCACAACAAACATCCTGCAAATATTTGCACTGAACTTACTTGATCTTCATGGAAAAGTTAAAATTCCAAGGCTGTGTGATGCAGCAGAGGTTGCAGATGAAGAAAGGGGGTGATGTTTTCCTTCCAGAACATAGATCCAAAATTACCAAGGCTTACCAAAGAACGGGGGGGTGGTCTTGAGGATATGAACAAGAAGCTGTTACTGTGTGTATAGCAGCCTCACAAACTCTATGGTCCCGCAAAGCATGGTGAGCAGTCTTACCTGCCTTTTGTACAAAATCCCCAGCATGGGTTCATCTTGACAAGATTCTGTCTAAACTACATCCCACTCATGCTGGGCTTTGCAGCAAATGCCTTCCCTGTAAATCATCTGACCCCATGCCCCTGTGACAGAGTGGCCATTCAGTCAGATCTGCATATTTTATTCTTGTGTCCATTTTATATTCCCCAAAGGGAAAGATCTGCAATACCTCTTTTGCACAGATACAATTTCACCCAGTGTCAGCCAGCATTACTATTTATCCAACAGCTTGATGACCCACCGGTGTGCCACTCATTAGCACGTTCCTTGGGGCACCTCTGTAATATAGGCGACTATATCAGAACTGTGATGTAGGAGTTTGATTTGATAATGTGAGTTTTAATAGTTACCGCAGATTATAAATTGTGGACGTTCTAAGTATCTGTACTTTGTGCATCACTCCAGCATGATTATATGTGATCATGTGTGATCAAAGGCAAAATATATTAAAAGGTTGGGGTGGTATGATCATTTTATTTTGACAATGAGGGCATGATTGACAAATTGTCATTGTATGAATTTTAATAATTGTTTTTAAAATGCATTTGTAAGGCTTTTGGCTTTTAAATATGTGTGTTTTAGTCTGTATGAATGTACTTTTTGTGCCTTGGAAACGATGCGGAGTATAGTTTTGAAAAAGAAGACCTTTTGGCACTTTGCCCAGTAAATGTATTTTTTTTTTAAAAGACACATGTCATGCTAAAACAAATTCCCGACTGGTCCGCAATGGTAAAAAATCAATTTGAAATTAAAGTTCAGTTGATTTTACTGGTGCTGCATTGTTCAACAGTCGTTTACATACAGACTGATTGAGTTATTCCCGTGCTAGGTTTTCTATCCAAACAGCAATCTTTTTAGGAACCGCAGGGTAATGGGAGCATTATGCATTACACAAAATCACACCTGCATAATGCAAATTTTTGTGAGCTTTAAGAAATCCCCTGCGGTAATCTCACCAATGGGGAGGGGGTGTGGCTGATGGCCAGAGCTGCCAACTTTTGGCATCAGCTCAACATCCAGTAATTCTGGACAAATCACTTAATGTCCCTGCGCCTACCAAAGATGAATGTGTCCTTGTTTAATGTAAATGGTGCTCATGTAAAGTGCTCCAATACCTTGGGGTTGAGTATGCGCTATATAAAACGCCTTGCTGCTTTTGTTTCTGCCCGTTTGGAATCGCCTGTTGCCAGCCTACTTCTTGCGGAACCCGCTCCGCGGGTCCCGCTGCGTGAGGAGTGTTGACCGCAGCGCCTTGAAGGGGACACCGAGGGAAGTACTTGCACGGGGCTGCGAGCGAGTGCGTGTGCTCCTTGGGACTGCATTTCCCAGGAGCACCCGCCAGCCCTGATCAGCTACACCTGGGCCGCTCTCCCCGACCCCTCCTACCCTTCCACCGAGCCCTTATCATCTGCTCTCGCTGAGACGGCGAGTGGGACGCCTTGCTGCTTTTGTTTCTGCCCGTTTGGAATCGCCTGTTGCCAGCCTACTTCTTGCGGAACCCGCTCCGCGGGTCCCGCTGCGTGAGGAGTGTTGACCGCAGCGCCTTGAAGGGGACACCGAGGGAAGTACTTGCACGGGGCTGCGAGCGAGTGCGTGAGCTCCTTGGGACTGCATTTCCCAGGAGCACCCGCCAGCCCTGATCAGCTACACCTGGGCCGCTCTCCCCGACCCCTCCTACCCTTCCACCGAGCCCTTATCATCTGCTCTCGCTGAGACGGCGAGTGGGACGCCTTGCTGCTTTTGTTTCTGCCCGTTTGGAATCGCCTGTTGCCAGCCTACTTCTTGCGGAACCCGCTCCGCGGGTCCCGCTGCGTGAGGAGTGTTGACCGCAGCGCCTTGAAGGGGACACCGAGGGAAGTACTTGCACGGGGCTGCGAGTGAGTGCGTGAGCTCCTTGGGACTGCATTTCCCAGGAGCACCCGCCAGCCCTGATCAGCTACACCTGGGCCGCTCTCCCCGACCCCTCCTACCCCTTCCACCTATTGTGTTCAGACTCCTTATTAAGCCACGAGTACTCCCGCAGCGCGGGAGAGTGCGCGGGAGAAGCCCGGGACAAGGGCGGGACCGTCTGTGGCCGTCCGGGGCCGAAGGAGGCTGGGCTGGGCCACCCCCCTTACCAGTGACATATAGTATCACCTCCAGTAAGTGGCTTAGGAAAGTTGGATTTGTTTAGTGTTTAACATGGCAACGTCTACATCAACAAACTCTGTAAATAGCCATCAAATAACTCCTCTTGTAGAGTCTGGTCCACTGGCAATTGGCCCCCTAGATAAATTTTTCTTTAATCGTTCACTGGTAATAGACAAAGAGTTGACCTTGGCAGAGAAGCGCGCAGAGCGTAGGCTGTCAATCGAAATACTTAAGAATTCAACGGATAAGTTTTCAAATCTAGCTTACCCCACCCTGGTAACTCCTCTGTCATCAGTGAACTTGCCAGTTGTAAACGACCATTTTGAGGTCCAGGCCCAAAAACCAAACAAGGATGTTGTGATAGAACTAAATAATCCTTGTGGCGGCAAAATCCTACCAGCACCGCTCACTGATTCTGGCGCCCAGGTTACATTGGCCCAACCCAAAATCGGGTCCAAACGGAAACGACCAGCATCTGTAAGAAAATGTAAAAGGGTGGTCAAACCCCCTCAAAAACTCAGGAAGTTACATAAACTCGTGAACACAGGAGAGGTAGCTACTAACGAAACTCAAAGCACAGAAAGTGTTACACCTACTAATCTTGTCTCCTTGAACAGCCAGGACGGAGATGACAATCCTTGTACCGACTCCACTGTACCATGTAAAGATAAGGAGCAATCACTTGTAACTGTTCTCCCTGAACTGGAAAAATTGTTTAGATCACTACTTACCCCCATTGAGGATAGAATTGCAAAGCTTGTAGATAGGCTAAACCATTTTGAACAGACTACCTTAGACAATTTTTATTCCACAAAATCACTGATTAAAGCGAATAGGGTGGAAGTAAGCACAAACTCTCAGGTCCTAAACAACCCTGTTATTCAGGATAAGGGAAGAAATCCCCGAAATAGCTCTCCTTTACCTCCCAAACTGAGCAAACCTACAGTTAAAGCCATTACAAAATCCTCAGACAGAACAGAGAGAGCAAACGTTGGCCCTGATTTACCTCAGTCGACCATAATACACCCTACACAGCCCACAATCCCCCCGACACAAAATCCACCAATCGCAACGAGTGCTGAGGCTACAGTGCGTCACCAAGCGGGAATAGTACCAACAAACGCAAACGTAACTAATAGTACGCAGAAAGCTCAGAATATTCCGGTGGGAGGGAATAGGGCTAACACAGGTTTGTTGGTAGGTAAAACTTCAGTACCGTCCCAAATAAATAACAAACAACAGGCGCTGAAGCCTGTCCCCCAATATGTCCCCCAAGTTCCCAAATCTATCCCACCGCCCGTGGCAAAACAACCCTACAGAAAACCACCAATTAATCTCACCCCAGACTCCTTTCCCTATGTAGCAGTTCTTATAAACGTCCCACCATTACCCCCAGGACAGAGAGAAACTTTCCAGATGCTCAAAAATAAGATCATGCACTGGCTAAAGGAAAACCGTCCTCTGCCTGGTGACATCGACGGGCTAATCATAGGGGTAAGGAGAATAGATTGGATGGGATATACATCGAAAACCTTGGGTGGGGATTGCATAGTGGTCAATTTCCAAGACCCAAGGGTGGCGGGATGGATAACAAGGCAGGGATGGGGAACAAATAAGGGAGGTATCGGAATTGTAGACCTTACCTTTTTTTACCCCCGACCGACTAGTGTAACGACTAGTTTACTCAATGAACCCCTTATTCCCCCTACTGTATCATGGCCAGTCAATCCCTTACCACCTCCTCCTGTGGGTCATAATCATACCACTTACACATATTACAACCCTCATGTAGGATGGCAGGAGCCGGGATGGGGATATTGACAAACCAGTACTGACAGTTTAGGAGGGAACACTAACGAGCCAGAAGGGCAATGTGATGTTCATGGTAATACAACTGTTACAAACTTATTGGTCAATTACATCGAGACGGGGGGTTTGGTCGAAGAAGGTGGTTTTAGACTGGGAACCCTAAATACAAATGCCAAGATAACATACCCAGCCAATACGATAGTGGATCCGACAGATGACCAAGAAAGGCAGACTAATTCTACTGAAAGCCCTATGTTAGCCCAAGTATTTCCATTGACTAACACCCGAGATGGGCTAGATGCTAGCATTGGTACGCTTTTATCTTGGAATGTCGCTGGGCTGGCAAGTAAATTGGATTCCCAATCCTGGGTGGATTTTATAAGTGGGTATGACATCTGTTGCTTCCAAGAAACCTGGGCTTGTGATCCCCTTTTCTGTCTTGGTTATTTGAACTATTGTATACCAGCGTTAAAAGGGGGAAGAGGGCGGCCCAAGGGAGGCTTAACTGTTTGGGTTAGACAGGACCTGCAGGTCAACATCAAAATGTTGGACCTGGGAAATTGTGATTTGCAATTATTAAGAATCTCCGTAGCAAAGGGTCAACTAATAGATTTGTACAATGTCTACGTGAGAGGTAGCAACGTAACCAATTTACCCACCATTGAGCTGTTGTCTACTGCCATTGAGACCAAGTCCCAGGAAAATGTAACGATAATTGTAGGGGACCTCAACAGGACTTTTGAACCTCTGGACTGTACAAATGACCTCTTGGAGAGCGAAGAGGACAATCTCTGGGGAGTACCACCTCTATGCCTAAAACCTGTAAGGAGATGGACAAAAGAGATCTTATCACTGAATGGAATTTGTATGGAACATGGCTTAAGAGCACTGAACGGGAGGACACCTGGGGACAAGGAGGGCAGCTACACTTTTGACAATGGCATCAACAGGAGCCGAATCGATTACATTTTGTGCAGTCTCCAACTGTGGAAAGGGGTTGTTGACATGACAGTTAGGCCCCGGGTTGAAAGTGACCACAACCCCCTCTGTGTGACTCATAGGTGGTGGAATACTGGTGCGGGCAACCCTCTAGTGATATACGATGAAACCCCTGTTATGAGTAATGATGAACGCAGGTTAAAATGGCCCAAGGTACTGGCAAACGAGGCCACTATGACTTACATCAATAATGCTGTTGATTGTGCAATTTCCGCGATGGAAACAGCAGTTCCAGTGGTTCCAGGGGATAGTGGAATCACCGAAATCCACAATAAGTTATTCTCCCTCCTGAGACCATGCTTCTTCATTAAAAAAAGGAAAGGGAAGAAATCTAAAGAAGTGGGAAGGTGGTTTGATAGTCATTGTAGATCAGCACGATTAGCCCTGGGACAAGCCATAAGGAATAGGGACCGCGCCGCTGTGACAAAGAATAGGGAACTGTACAAGATGGCCATCTATCGTGCAAAAAAGAATTGGGATGAAGGCCACTGGGCCGAACTAAAAGAGGCCTCTGATAGTAAAGACTCCAGGGCATTCTGGAAAATCATCAAGTGGGGTAGCGGAGCCGGTCCTGCGAAGCCAGACAACAATGTAGCAGAGGAAGCTTGGGTTGATTACTTCAGACCTCAGTACGCGGAAGTTAACCATCCTGTGGCAGCTGATAGTATAACACCGGTTTATGCAACCGACGATTTGTTCTCCCTTAGAGAAGTGGAAATTGCCATTGGTTCCGCGAAATGTGGGAGGGCGCCAGGTCCAGATGGCATTCCACCTGATATTTTTAAACACGATATGACCAGATGGGCGAGATATATCCTCCTTGTAGCGAACGCCCTAGCCAAGGGGGAAGTGGTCCCAGACCTCTGGAAAGGCGCAACCATTATCCCCATCCACAAGAAGGGAGATCGTTCACTGCCTGCAAACTATAGGCCCATAAGCTTAATAGCCACCTTACAGAAAGTAGTTGGGAGAATGGTAACAAACCAGCTTATGGACTGGGTTGAAGACAACAACGCCCTTTCTCCATACCAAGCGGGATTCAGGCGAGCAACCAGTACCATCGATCAGGTCTTCCGCTTTACCATATTAAGGTGGAAGACCGTTGTACTGGGAAGGGGCTGCCTGTACGTCGCGTTCGTCGACCTGCGGACGGCGTTCGACCTAGTCCCCCGGTTTAAGTTATGGTTGGTTTTGCAAAAGTTGGGGATCCCTGCTGATCTGCTAACATTAATTATGCGACTGCACGAATTCAACTTCGCTAGAGTCCAGTGGGGTGGAAGTGGAGAGACAACAGAGGATTTCCCAGTGGAAAGGGGTGTTCGACAGGGCTGTTCCATGGCCCCTTTACTTTTCTCGTTATTTATTAACGGAATCGTTGAGAGGATGCTGGAGGCTAGTGTTGATGCCCCATCGTTAGCGGACACCAGGGTTCCGATCCTGATGTTCGCTGACGACACTCTTATCTTGTCTAAGACCCCCATGGGGCTGCAACGTGCATTAAACATTTTTGATGCTTTTTGCACTGAGCATGGGCTAGAGGTAAATGTGGGAAAAACAAAACTAATGGCTTTTTCCCCCGGACGCAGGAACTACCCCAAGGTAACCCTAAACAGCAGTAGGTTAGACATTGTCAAAGAATTTACGTACCTGGGTATACAGATCGCAGAGGGCATTGGCTGGACGCATCATGTAGATAAAGTGGTCTTAAAGCACCAGCAGCTTTCTGGTGCTTTAAGGGGGGAACACCGCAAATCCAAAACAAAACCCATAAAACCCGCATTAATAGTGTATGACGCGAAGGTTTTGGGTGCCACATTATATGGCGCGGAGCTATGGGCCTGGGATGGTTTAGCGGCTCTTCAGACTTCAGAGAACAAGTTTATGCGAGGGATTACAAGACTCCCACAGAGTACCCCCTTAACCCCACTGTTTTTGGAGTTAGGTAGACGCACCATTGTAGATAGAGCCCGATTGCGCCCAGTCCTTTACTGGAGACGTCTCTGGACGACTCCAGAAATAAGACAATATGCGGAGGGTTTTCAATGGATTATCAAGGAAGATACCTTCCATAAGATAAAATGGCTAAAACATCTGAAGTCCATGTTAGTAAACTTAGGGTTTTCAAATCTTTGGAATAACCCTGAGGGAGAGATCTTCCCTAGCAAAGAAGCCCTTAAAGAACAATACTGGGATTGGGTTGGCGGTAAGATGCTGAATGACACCAGGGCCGACTCTATGACTGGTCGCTTCCTGGAGATAAAAAATTTTCCTGCCCTGGAAAATTACTGGGACAACATCACGGTACCAATGGACAGGAAACTTGTATTTCAGCTAAGATCAGGATCTATCCCCCTCAAGAAACTGACATCTGGCTGGCACAGACCCACCAATAACTTATGTCCAGCATGCGAAAATGCCGAGGAGAGCATAGGCCATTTTCTTTTCGTATGCCACGCTTATGTGAATCCGAGGAGAAAATGGCTCTCGCCGGTATGCAAAAACTTGGGGACTCGAGACAGCACAGTGGCTCTAAGAATCCTACGTACAACAACTCAGGATTCGATAGTCATAGGGGTAGCTAAATACCTGGGTTGGGCATGGGCAATTAGAAGACGGTCCCTGGGGGGAAGCAGGTAACAAGGTATTCCTCTCAACAATGATTAATGTAATACTATTTGTAAATATGGTTTTTATATGCAAATGTTGTATGAGCTGTACTCTATGTTTAATGAATTTTTAATCCGTAATAATGTATTATTGTATAATTGTGTTGATTTTATGTGCTTTTATGAGAATTGTCTCGAATAAAGCTTATACAAAGCTATATAAAACTGCAAAAAGAACAATCACTCCACCCCCATGCTGTCTCTGTGCCCCTCCCCCAGTGCCAGATATGGCCCTTACTGCACACCCCTCCCATGCTGACTGATAACTTTGCCGGCACACTCATATGCTTTGCCAAAGTTTGTTGATTGCTTGACAAGCATTAGCAAAGCAAATTCAGACATAAACTCCATGTACCAGTGCAAGCAGTTAAACAAAAGCTGTACCAAGTAGCCAATCAGAAGCCTTTTTACATTCACACCAGGAAGTGGTTTTATATATACTCCACAATTCATATCTAGTAGAAGAAGAGTTCATTTTTAGTACCTCTGATCGTCATGCTGACTGCTCTCTGTTTCTGCTATTTATGAACAAACATATTATTTTTTGGGGTCCTTTTTGGGTTATGACTCCATCTGCATTACGAATCATTGGCATTACATTAAGAAAGGCAGCCCCAAGTGTCACACATCTCCCCTTCAACGAATCAAACGTCTACATCTATGCTTGGAACTGGCAGAGAATTGTTCACGTCACTTCCCTTGTGAGTCCTCAGGGTTAATAATGGTGGATGCGGCTCGTGGACACAATCTCTTTTTCTGGGTCCCATAAGGACTGTGCCGATAGTTGTTGAAAAAAAGCATTTTCACATTTCATTTTCTTTAAGGTTTCTGTACAAAAGGTAAGCAGAGTATACTTAAGTATGGATCTTAAGAAGGATTTGTCTATTATAGCACCATCACCAAGGTGTTTATCAGTTCCCTCAAAACATCCGTCAAACGGTGCCACACGCAGGGCTCGAGTCGGGGTACCACGCGGGTGGACGGCGTCCCCCCACTTATTTTACCGGGTTTTTATCGGGTGGACGCCGTCCACCCTGCCCAAAAGATGGAGCCGGTACCCGAGCCTGCGCGCGCGCTCAACACTCACCAAACCTAACCTTCTATTGTCGAGAGAGGGCGAACAGAGCTCTTTAAGTTGTTTCACGTTGATGGAGCCGTTCAGTATGACAGACGGGCGCTCGTGGCCGTATATTAGAAAAGGTCAGTATGTGTTTATGCATTTCAGACGGAGACCGGCAAATTTACTGTGGGCAATAAATACGCACCGAACAAGCGCATCTTTAATTTCCCCGCTCCTTTGAGTGTCAATACGGTGACTAATTCCAACGTAGACATTCTCCTTTTCCCTTTGAACCTGCCCCCATCGCCTTCTAACCTTTGTTAATTAGTGGGGACTCCATCTCGTGACGTCACTTCCGGCTGTGAGGTCACTTCCGGTGACACCACCTAACTTGGAGCGTCCCCCCACTTCTTTTATTAGGACTTGTGCCCTGGCCACATGTCAACATCCTGACAGGGAGTGTCACAGGTGGAAAGGGGGCAGGGGTGGAGAAGTAGTTGAAGGAAGGTCTCAACAAGGGCCAGGCACAGATTATGCAGAAATAAAATATTTTGGAGAAGTTTAGCATATGACGCCTACGATACAACTGTAAATTACATCAATTTCGCTTCAGAATGTCTTGCCAGTATCAATGGTTAGTTTGAAGACAGGGCAGGTTTACTAATTGTTTCACAACACAACACAGCATAGCAACCAAATGTTCTGCGCTTCATTGCACAAGGGTGAAAAGCAGTACACAGCAGTAACTACTGAGATTGTCTGACTGCTGCTGTCTTCCCCTGTGCTGACACTGTAACATCCATTGTCTGTGCAGGTAACAGCGGTGGGGCGGTGTAAAGGGGGATTCCGAGGGACGATGCCAAGGGAAAATTAATTAAATAATTAATTTCCCCTCGGCATCGTTCCTCAGAATCTGCCCTTACACCGCCCCACCGCCCCACTGCTGTTGCACTCTCTGGAGTTGGAATAGTAATTTTTACCCCTACGCTATCCAGCGCTTTCTCTACTGTTTCACTTACTGGAGGGGGAATAGTAATTTGTACCCCTACGCTATCCAGCGCTTTCCCTACTGTTGCACTCTCTGGAGTGGGAATAGTAATTTTTACCCCTACGCTATGCAATGCTTTCCCTACTGTTGCACTCACTGGAGTGGGAATAGTAATTTTTACTCCTAAGCTATCCGGCGCTTTCTCTACTGTTGCACTCTCTGGAGTTGGAATAGTTATTTTTTCCCTTACGCTATCCAACACTTTCCCTACTGTTGCACTCTCTGGAGTTGGAATAGTAATTTTTACCCCTACTCTATCCAACGCTTTCCCTACTGTTGCACTCTTTGGAGTTGGAATAGTAATTTTTACACCAACGCTATCCAACACTTTCCCTACTGTTGCGCTCTCTGGAGTGGGAATAGTAATTTTTACCCTTACGCTATCCAACATTTTCCCTACTGTTGCACTCTCTGGAGTTGGAATAGTAACTTTTACCCCTACGCTATCCAACGCTTTCCCTACTGTTGCACTCTTTGGAGTTGGAATAGTAATTTTTACCCCTACGCTATCCAACGCTTTCCCTACTGTTGCACTCTCTGGAGTTGTAATAGTTATTTTTACCCTTACGCTATCCAACACTTTCCCTACTGTTACACTCCCTGTAGTGGAAATAGTAATTTTTAGTCCTACGCTATCCAACATTTTCCTTACTGTTGTTTTTGTTGGAGTTGGACTAGTAGTTTTATTCTCTCTGATATTTAATATGTTTTGTATTATTTTAGCTAATGTAATATATCATTAATAATAAAAAATATTCAAATTCAATTTATTTATTTTTATTTGCTATATGTAATTATTTAATATTTATTAATGTAATTGTTTTATGTGTATAGATGTATTGGTCATTTTTAAAAACATTTAATAATGTATACGTTACTAAAATAATTATTAAAACTAATTATTAAGTAAGTATATATATTATATATTATATGTCTCTGTTTAATTAATGTTTTATTAAATTATATATATTAATTATTTATTTTAAATATTATAAAATATATTTAATTATGTTTATTTTATTTATAAGTATTATTTGGTTTATTTTACATATATTTTTAAAATAAAAAAACGATATTTTTTACTAACGATATTTTTGACATCGATATTTAATTATCGATATTTTTGTACTTACCATGATGTAGATAGGATGTCGATATTCTTGACATCGATATTTTTGTTCCGATATTTTTGTAGGTCGATATTTTGACCTTCGATATTTAGTCAGTGATCCGGTGCAGAGGTGAGTGAGTTCTGTCTTGTACAGGATTTGTACTAGAAGCTTACCCTTCAAGAATAATTCCTGTGCCTAGACTCATTTCAGAAGGATCCTACACATGGGGTATGTACTATGAACTTCAGAACTCATAGGTTTTTTTGAGTATTGAAAACATTTCCCCTTATTAATACCTGCTTCAGGGATGCATTAGATCTTGACACAAAGCCCAGTCTGGCAATCTTAGTAGATTGGACTTTGCGTCTAAACCTATGGGGGTTTGTGCTGATCCATCCAAGTAACTCCCTAGTAACAACCCCTAGATGCAAAGCAGTAAAGATCACTTCTTGCCCTTTGCAACAACGGTGCAAAGGCTTAGCAAATCTGGGCCTTGGTTTGTGTGCAATAGTTGTTTTCACTTGACTATTCCTGAAACTAGGAGATCACCATTGTTATCTGTCTCAGGGAACCAAGAGGATGTGACCATTGTCTGTTAAAGGGCCAGGTGCTGCTTTAAAAAAAATTGGAGTGGGGGGGGGGGGCAGGCAATAGTCCTCCGGGCTACTGCCTGTACCTGTGGAGGGCATGCTCTTCCACAGGGAGGACATGCTCTTCCACAGGGAGGGCATGCTCTTCCACAGGGAGGCCATGCTCTTCCACAGGGAGGACATGCTCTTCCACAGGGAGGGCATGCTCTTCCACAGGGAGGACATGCTCTTCCACAGGGAGGGCATGCTCTTCCACAGGGACGGCATGCTCTTCCACAGGGAGGGCATGCTCTTCCACAGGGAGGGCATGTTCTTCCACAGGGAGGGAATGCTCTTCCACAGGGAGGACATGCTCTTCTGCTCTTCCACAGGGAGGACATGCTCTTCCACAGGGAGGGCATGCTCTTCCACAGGGAGGGCATGCTCTTCCACAGGGAGGGCATACTCTTCCACAGGGAGGGCATGCTCTTCCACAGGGAGGGCATGCTCTTCCACAGGGAGGACATGCTCTTCCACAGGGAGGGCATGCTTTTCCACAGGGAGGGCATGCTCTTCCACAGGGAGGGCATGCTCTTCCACAGGGAGGACATGCTCTTCCATAAGGAGGGAATCCTATTTTGCAAATCATTTGCAAACCCAACACGGGGTCGGTAACTGATCAATGTTTTACAACCACAATCATAACTTATTAGAACCAGATGGCTCCTTTTTTCACAGACATTCATGTTTCTGATTACGGAAGGATCATAAAAGTATTTTTATGAGTCAGAAAGACTTTTTCGACTCATAGAAGGACTTGTATACATTTTAAATCGGCGATTTTGTGTTTTCCAGGGTTTGTGAGTGGAAAGGGGCTTCTTACATCTTATATCGAGTTTTAAGCAATGTTTAAACATGTTATGGTACCTTCTGTTCCTATAAATAATTGGTAAACAAAGATCCATAAACTGAGTTGATTACCATACTTGGATGGAATAAAAAAACTATTCTTTGCTACCTTTACTTGTACACTGAATTCGCTCAGTGGGTCGCTGCATTTATTCCAGACCCCTGTGTGCAACTCGAAATTTGCAGGTTTGAAACAGGTCCGATCAAGTTGTCCATTCGTCTGAGACGGATAAATGCCAGTGCTTGTGTACCAGTAAGACCTGTAAATTGCATTGCCGCGTATGAGCCAGACGGGGGAGAAAGCAACATCTTAAAAGCAAGTTATTTTCTTTTCATAACGTTCTTTGCTAGTAGAAGTCGACACATGTTTCTGTATTCCACTGGGTCTTTCCTGGATTACGATCCAGGCACTGATAACTGGACCAAGTTGGGGCTCAGAGGAGAGACAGAGAGAGAGAGAGAGAGAGAGAGAGAGAGAGAGAGAGAGAGAGAGAGAGAGAGAGAGAGAGAGAGAGAGAAGGGTCTAATGGCGTAAGCGTAGGGTTGGTACTGGGGAAAAGGGCATTAGGAAAATTATGTGACGAAGCAGCATTGATTTACTTCCTTCTTTACGTCCTCCGAAAGAGAAGGGAAGTGCAACAATCCTTTCCTGCTGTGTGAAGAAATGTGTCAAATGAACAAAGTGCATTATTATTGAGGGCAACTCTGTTTTAATGTAGGCTATCTAACTTAGGGAATGATAATTTTCTCTCTCTCTTTAGCATAATTTTAAAAAGCTGTCGAGAAAGACAGTGAAAGGCCGCAGCCTCGAAAATGATCAGAATCTTTTAATGGCGACAAGATTGGGCCGGAGGCTATTGCCTGCCGATGTATTCCGAGTGCCTCACATAAATCTGGCAGGCGTCAAAAACCCTAAGACACGAGAACAATTTTACAGTGTCATTACCATTATGCTGTCGCCTCTCTCACTGTGTCCTTAACGCAGGGAAGGACAAAACGCATGACCTCCATTTATTTTCTCGTGCTCAAGCCTATTAGATTTGAGAAAACTTTATTTTAAAAAAAGTTGTTTTAAAAAACTCCGTTCTGCTTTCATTTGATGTTTTCATGGGTCCTGATATTCGGACTGTATGAGAATAACTACTATTTAATCTCTGTCTTAAAAAGACGTTCGAAACGGTACACAGTTTGCTAGTAGTATGCACTTTTTGACCAGTTTACTAATCCTATTTTATGTCTTTCAATATAAAATATGCGTTTTAATATGCATCAGTGTTTTAAATAGGCAGGTACTGTCCGGTACTGAGTACCTGTACTTTAATTTGAAAGGGAGAGTGCCGGCACGCAGCAACACTGTGGCCAAATTTTGAAAGAATATATTGAGCCCCTGTAGGAAGGTGGATATCTGACTATGGTTACCCCCAACTTTTTGCCTAGTGTCTAGCTGGTTTTTCGACTTAGTTGGCCTGAGATCCTGCCATTCAGGGTCTCAGGCTGTCTGCTCTCTCTGTAAAATGGACTCCATGTACCCTAGGTACATAACCAATTGGTAAGGATCACCTTATTGGACCCTGTACAGTGTACCCTAGGTACCCAGGGCATAGGTGTACCCTAGGCCTCCCAGGGGCTGCAGCATGTATTATGCCACCCCTGGTCTGGCCTTCCAATCAGACACAACTGGCTGATCACTCAGCTGGGGCAAGGTCGTGTAATCACCCCTTGCTTAGGTGTAGTATTCCTATACCTACCTTATATATAGACACATGTGTACCTATCAGTCACTCCTATGGCAGGCCTTAACAATCCTGGAGGCAGAGTGCTTGGTAACATGTTTGATGGTGCTCTAGCATGAGCTGAGCCTGTCTGCAGCTTTCGGAACCATGTCCTTATAGCTGTTCTATGATATAGCCTACCATATACTCTTAAAGTGCCTTATAATCTTAAACGGTTATGGTAACTATGGTTGGGCTGTATCAAAACATGTCGTGTAAGGTGTCTAACACTTTGGAATAATACCCCCATACCATTTCTGGTGATGAGGATATTATTCCCCCCTTCTAGAGGGAGAGACATGTTAAAATCCTACTTTGCTGTGTAACCTCTGACCAAAGCCTCAGCATCACAAAATGGATGCTGCTGCCACAGACACAAGTCTGACCTCCTGCTGCTGGGAGTGATCCCAGCCAGGGAGGCCTGGACAATAGGTTTCCTGCTTGGGGAGGTGCTAGCACCTCCCCAGACAGCCTTTAGTGTATTGGGGCAGGGTGGGCTGAAAGGAAGGAGACATGCCTGGGGCACACAAGGTGTTCCTTGCATAGTCCAGTTCAAACCGGCGCTGGGGCACTCCAGCCCCAGCTCTGGCGCGAAACTGGACAAAGGGAAGTGGGTGTAACCACCCCCTCCCAGGTCCCACCCATAAGGCGTGACCTAGCAGGTATCCCAGCCCCCCAGATTAGTATAAGAGTGGGAGTTGGGCCTTAAGACATTAGATTATCCTGAACCTGCAAAACTGAACAGAAACTCTGGACCTTCGACATTCGATGAAAGAAGAAGACTGAAGAATCTCCCTTGTAGCCAAGGAGTGGCTACCCTGTGCAAACAGGCACCATCAAGTGACTACCCTTTGCTTTGTGAAACGTTCGACGAGGAACCGACTGCAGAGCCCGACCAGAGCCTTGATTTCCAGACTTCTCCGACCCTCATCCACATCTGCAGCAGAGCTGAGATCCGTGGAGGCGACGAGCGACGTGGGACCGGCTACCTGGCAAAAGTGGCTAGTAACTTACAGCGCAGCTTCTGAGGTACCCTCGAAGTTGTGCACCGGGGATTGAGAAGCCCCAACCCCAAGCACCATCTGCACCGAAGATCAGCCCCCCACACTCCACGAGTCCTGCGTGGGGCCCTTCAGCATTTTCCTGCTTGCCGCGTCTGTCCGGTTGCTTGCCCGCTGGCTAGTGGCCTCTGTGACGACGCTCCCTGAAATCTTCTGCGCTGGTTTGGCTCCTCCAGACTGGCTCCCGCTTCTCTGCAAAGAAGAAGCACCCCAGACCTTCCTGGTCTGCACCAGAAGCAAGTCCCTTGTTCTTCGTGGGTTTCGCTTGCCAAGGCTTGGTGATTCCTAGTCCAACTTCGACGCCGCCGACAGCAAGAGCCTTCGTGGGACAGCTCGCCTCCTGGTCCTGGTCGTCCTCGACGCTTCCTGGTCCTCCTGGCTGCAGCGACAAGCTTCACCTTCACCTGCAACTCTTCACGACATCGCCTGGCTCCTTCCTGGTTCCACGTGGTCACTGGCTAGTGACCTTGACTCTGTCCCTTCTGCTTGCAGGTTTCTTCTCTTCTTGATCCCAGCCTTGGGATCCACCGGACACTCTCCCCTGACTGCCTGTCAGCATCTTTCTTCAGGCATCCATAGGAGTCGACGACGAAAACGACGCATCTTCACCCCTATGCACCCGCAGCCTGTGGGCTAGGTAACTTGGGTACTCCGGTGCTCATCAGGATAGTGACTATCCTAGTGTCTAGTTTTCAAGTCTCAACTTCCTAGCTACTCCGGAAGTGTCCTAAATCTATCTATTTCTAAACTGTAATATTGCTATTGACTTTTACGCATTACGCGTGAGTGTTTCCACTCTGCACACGAATCCCGTGGGCCTCCCACTTCCTAACTAACGCTAGTGTAGTGTAGCCCCAGCGATTCCCTAGGCCTAGGCCTATTCTATTTCCGTGACAGTGGTTCTTATACCACTTACTTAGTATATGGTTTGCGTGGCCCCTAGGGCCTAACTGTATTACTTACCTGTGTGACTTACTGTATGCATTAATAAGACTGTGTTGTACTTACCTCTAATCTCATAAAGAGTGCTAAGGGTTTGCTTAGAATAAATACACTTTATTTTATATATATATCTGTTGTGGTGTCCTTTCATTTGGTATTCAAGGGATTATATATGGTATCACAGCTGGCTTCACATGCCATTCAGAGTTTAGCCTAAGACTGCTCTTGTCCATGCTACCACTAGGATAGCTGGTCTATAAGGTTGACTTTACAACCAATCACCATAAGGGTATTTGGACTGATATAAGGTGTACACTATAACTAGTGACATCATACATCAGGCCAACTTCTCACATTGGTGAGCAGCGGTTGGGATCTGAGCTTGCTGTTGTAATACCATTGTAATCTTGAGATACTAAATTGGAAGATCACACAGATATTGTCTAGGTACATATAACATAGTTTATAATATTTAAGTCCTACTGGACTTAGTAGTTGTAGGTTGAAGGGAGTAACACACCCTGACTACAACTACTAGAGAGGTTTAGTAGAAACAACTAGTGTAGGTAGGTGCACACACCACACCCTCACTAGATCATGCCTCTGGGAGGAGATCAAGTAGATGCTCTCTCAGGAGGGTCAGGTCTGCAGAAGACCCCCTCTAGGTATGATACCTTAACATTCCAGGAGATGAGACAATTGTGTACCTCCAGAGGAATAAAACAGGGTGCAAACCCTACCCTTAGACAGCTAGTGGAGCTTCTGGAGGCCTATGATGCTGAAAGAGCTGCCAGGGATGGTGCCATAGCTGTAGATAGGGGTCTACCCACCACAGATGAGTCAGATGGGACTTCAGAGGAAGAGGTAGACAGCCAGGGCCAAGTAGGAAGACTTAGCCAGGCTAACCTAAGCTTACATGGGAGTTTGCATGGGGTCCCCCCATACAGACCCCCAAGTAGGCTTTCACAGAGAAGCAGGAGGGACAGATCCCCTTCAAGGGAATCCATCCACTCCCATGTTTCTAGCATCTCTAATGCTTCCTCTCACAGGGGAATGACTTCACCTGAGAGAAAGGAGCATAAAGCCAGAATGAGGGAAGCTAATCTGAGGATTCAGAGGGAAGAAATTGCCCTTGCCAAAGAGAAGCTTGCTCTGGCTAGAGAGCAAAAATTGTGTGGGTCAGAACCCACTGGTGGCAGCAACATTCCCAGAGATAGGGATAGGTCTTATGACCATAGAAACCTAAGCAAGATAGTCCCCCCATATCAGAATGGGGATGACATCCACAAATGGATGACTGCTTTGGAGAGGGCCTGCAAAGTACAGCAGGTACCCCAAAGTCAGTGGGCAGCTATCTTGTGGCTCTCCTTTTCTGACAAAGGTAGAGACAAGCTCCTCACAGTCAGTGATGAGGATGCAAACAATTACAAAGTCCTGAAGAGTGCTCTGATAGATGGGTTTGGCTTAACCACTGAGCAATATAGGTTGTTGTTCAGAGACACCCAGAAGACACAGACACAGGACTGGTCTGATTTTGTGGATTGTGCCACTAAGGCTTTGGAAGGTTGGTTAACTGGCAGCAAGGTGCAGGACTATACAGGATTGTACAACTTGATTATGAGGGAGCAGATCCTTAGTAATTGTCAGAACCAGCTTCTCCATCAACACCTGGTAGACTCAGATTTGACCTCTCCCCAAGAATTGGGAAAGAGGGCAGATAAATGGGTCAGGACCAGGATTAGGCCTAAAAATCAGGGTGGTGACCAAAAGAAAGATACCACCAAGCCTCAAGAGAAGGGTGGGGATAAAGCAAAAGAGAAATCTTCCTCAGGGCCCCAAAACTCCACACAGGGTGGTGGGTCCCAAGCTCCCTCCTCTACCACAGTTAAAAAGCCTTACTGCCATGTGTGTAAAACACCTGGGCATTGGAAAACTGACAGCAGTTGCCCACAGGCTCAAAACAAAACTGTTCCTCCAACTACTCCTGTCACACCACCTATTACTGTCAGCAGTAATCCCCCAGGTGGTGGGAGTGCCCCCAAAAATTTGGTTGGGTTTTCTTGGGGAACACAGGGGGATCCTGGCTTAGCCAATTCCCCTGCAGCAGCTACTCTTGTCTGTGATGGTGGCATGGGGTTTGCCAACTTCACTGCCTGTCCCAACACTTTGGGTAGGTACAGACAGGAACCCTACATCAATGGTAGAAAAGCTGAGGCCTACAGAGACACTGGAGCTAGCATCACTATGGTGGCCCATAGGCTAGTTCCCTCTGAGCAGCTTTTGCCTGGTTTCTCATACCAGGTCACTAACATTGATGGCAAACAGAACAGTCATCCCATGGCAGAGGTATGTCTCAACTGGGGAGGTGTCACTGGCCCTAAAAGGGTGGCAGTGTCGCCAACCTTGCCTGTGGACTGCTTACTGGGGAATGACTTAGAACTCTCAGCTTGGGCTGGAGTTGAACAAGACACCCATTCCAAAATGGTAGGCCTTTCCAAAAAGGGTAGTGGGGTTGTGCCAGTCACAACCCCTGTCCAAGTAGCTTTCCTCCCTGAAAAGGTTGGAAGGGCAGTGGTAGCCACAGCCCAGGCACAGACAGACTTCCCTGTAGAAGTTGGCAGAGCTGTGACAGTCACAGCTCAAACACAAACTGAGTGCCTTCCTGAAAAGGTTGGCAAGGCTGTAATGGTCTCAGCCCACACTCAGACTGATATAGGTGTAGTGAAGCCTGAAACTATGGATCACTCCACACAAACAGAGAGTAGTGGGGAGGAAGAAAAGTCTCCCTCTCCCCAGACATTAGGAAAAGGTCAGCCTCCTCAGGGATCTGACCTCACCCCTTGTGAAGGAACTGCCCCAGAGGTAGTCAGGCCTGGCCTGGCAGAGCCTCTGATGTCAGTGGCCCCTTCCAAGGTGGGACCCAGTCTGGTGCAGGTAGCCTGCCTCTCTCTACCCTGCCTCAGTCAGCCCAGGGCTGCAGAGGTCAGGGAGGCCAGTGGACCCCAAGAGGGCCCCTGTCCACAAGAACCCCCCCTTCAAAAGAATGAGGATTGCCTGGTTAGTTGCCCTAGCCAGGTGATGGGGAAAAACATTCCTGAGGGATCCCCTTCACAGGTAGTTAGGGACCTCCCCCAGAGGGATTCTGTTGGGCACAGGCAAACATGGGACCTTAGGGCCCCAAACCTGACCTGTCCCTCCAGTAAGCCCACAAAAGGGACCCAGCCTCCAGCTTTAGGTAGCCAGAGGCTGACCCTGAGAGCACAGTGCAACTCAGTGAAAGAAAGAAAGGCATCCATGGTGGAGGATGATTGGAGGAAGCTGAGGCCTCACTTTGAGGACACTCACTTCAGTACTCCATCTCAACACCAGCCCTTTACTTTGCAAAGACACACCAAAGGTAGAGATTCCCTATGGTGGAGACCCTATGATATCTTTAGGATGAGGGATTGCTTAGTGGACCATGAGACAGGGGGTAACCATGCCAGTGCTGGTTCTTCCTTATATGGCCACTCAGGCAATAGAGGCTTACCTTGTCAAGGCCAGCCTTATCTCCTTTCGTTTGGGGGGGGGGTTGTGTAGGAAGGTGGATATCTGACTATGGTTACCCCCAACTTTTTGCCTAGTGTCTAGCTGGTTTTTCGACTTAGTTGGCCTGAGATCCTGCCATTCAGGGTCTCAGGCTGTCTGCTCTCTCTGTAAAATGGACTCCATGTACCCTAGGTACATAACCAATTGGTAAGGATCACCTTATTGGACCCTGTACAGTGTACCCTAGGTACCCAGGGCATAGGTGTACCCTAGGCCTCCCAGGGGCTGCAGCATGTATTATGCCACCCCTGGTCTGGCCTTCCAATCAGACACAACTGGCTGATCACTCAGCTGGGGCAAGGTCGTGTAATCACCCCTTGCTTAGGTGTAGTATTCCTATACCTACCTTATATATAGACACATGTGTACCTATCAGTCACTCCTATGGCAGGCCTTAACAATCCTGGAGGCAGAGTGCTTGGTAACATGTGAGATGGTGCTCTAGCATGAGCTGAGCCTGTCTGCAGCTTTCGGAACCATGTCCTTATAGCTGTTCTATGATATAGCCTACCATATACTCTTAAAGTGCCTTATAATCTTAAACGGTTATGGTAACTATGGTTGGGCTGTATCAAAACATGTCGTGTAAGGTGTCTAACACTTTGGAATAATACCCCCATACCATTTCTGGTGATGAGGATATTATTCCCCCCTTCTAGAGGGAGAGACATGTTAAAATCCTACTTTGCTGTGTAACCTCTGACCAAAGCCTCAGCATCACAAAATGGATGCTGCTGCCACAGACACAAGTCTGACCTCCTGCTGCTGGGAGTGATCCCAGCCAGGGAGGCCTGGACAATAGGTTTCCTGCTTGGGGAGGTGCTAGCACCTCCCCAGACAGCCTTTAGTGTATTGGGGCAGGGTGGGCTGAAAGGAAGGAGACATGCCTGGGGCACACAAGGTGTTCCTTGCATAGTCCAGTTCAAACCGGCGCTGGGGCACTCCAGCCCCAGCTCTGGCGCGAAACTGGACAAAGGGAAGTGGGTGTAACCACCCCCTCCCAGGTCCCACCCATAAGGCGTGACCTAGCAGGTATCCCAGCCCCCCAGATTAGTATAAGAGTGGGAGTTGGGCCTTAAGACATTAGATTATCCTGAACCTGCAAAACTGAACAGAAACTCTGGACCTTCGACATTCGACGAAAGAAGAAGACTGAAGAATCTCCCTTGTAGCCAAGGAGTGGCTACCCTGTGCAAACAGGCACCATCAAGTGACTACCCTTTGCTTTGTGAAACGTTCGACGAGGAACCGACTGCAGAGCCCGACCAGAGCCTTGATTTCCAGACTTCTCCGACCCTCATCCACATCTGCAGCAGAGCTGAGATCCGTGGAGGCGACGAGCGACGTGGGACCGGCTACCTGGGAAAAGTGGCTAGTAACTTACAGCGCAGCTTCTGAGGTACCCTCGAAGTTGTGCACCGGGGATTGAGAAGCCCCAACCCCAAGCACCATCTGCACCGAAGATCAGCCCCCCACACTCCACGAGTCCTGCGTGGGGCCCTTCAGCATTTTCCTGCTTGCTGCGTCTGTCCGGTTGCTTGCCCTCTGGCTAGTGGCCTCTGTGACGACGCTCCCTGAAATCTTCTGCGCTGGTTTGGCTCCTCCAGACTGGCTCCCGCTTCTCTGCAAAGAAGAAGCACCCCAGACCTTCCTGGTCTGCACCAGAAGCAAGTCCCTTGTTCTTCGTGGGTTTCGCTTGCCAAGGCTTGGTGAGTCCTAGTCCAACTTCGACGCCGCCGACAGCAAGAGCCTTCGTGGGACAGCTCGCCTCCTGGTCCTGGTCGTCCTCGACGCTTCCTGGTCCTCCTGGCTGCAGCGACAAGCTTCACCTTCACCTGCAACTCTTCACGACATCGCCTGGCTCCTTCCTGGTTCCACGTGGTCACTGGCTAGTGACCTTGACTCTGTCCCTTCTGCTTGCAGGTTTCTTCTCTTCTTGATCCCAGCCTTGGGATCCACCGGACACTCTCCCCTGACTGCCTGTCAGCATCTTTCTTCAGGCATCCATAGGAGTCGACGACGAAAACGACGCATCTTCACCCCTATGCACCCGCAGCCTGTGGGCTAGGTAACTTGGGTACTCCGGTGCTCATCAGGATAGTGACTATCCTAGTGTCTAGTTTTCAAGTCTCAACTTCCTAGCTACTCCGGAAGTGTCCTAAATCTATCTATTTCTAAACTGTAATATTGCTATTGACTTTTACGCATTACGCGTGAGTGTTTCCACTCTGCACACGAATCCCGTGGGCCTCCCACTTCCTAACTAACGCTAGTGTAGTGTAGCCCCAGCGATTCCCTAGGCCTAGGCCTATTCTATTTCCGTGACAGTGGTTCTTATACCACTTACTTAGTATATGGTTTGCGTGGCCCCTAGGGCCTAACTGTATTACTTACCTGTGTGACTTACTGTATGCATTAATAAGACTGTGTTGTACTTACCTCTAATCTCATAAAGAGTGCTGAGGGTTTGCTTAGAATAAATACACTTTATTTTATATATATATCTGTTGTGGTGTCCTTTCATTTGGTATTCAAGGGATTATATATGGTATCACAGCTGGCTTCACATGCCATTCAGAGTTTAGCCTAAGACTGCTCTTGTCCATGCTACCACTAGGATAGCTGGTCTATAAGGTTGACTTTACAACCAATCACCATAAGGGTATTTGGACTGATATAAGGTGTACACTATAACTAGTGACATCATACATCAGGCCAACTTCTCACAGCCCCCCCTTACACGTGGGCCATTAGCTCAGGAAGTGCTTCCAGTCCACGGGTTAGGGGGTGCAATCAGGGCTGGATTGGGAACAGCAACCAGCCCTGTACGTTGCTGCCCTACCGGCCCTGGGAGCCGGGGTAGTGGGTGCTAGCAAAATGCAATGCTCCTGCTTTTGTTACAGGGGGCCGTTATTGCAGCACTGCTGCAAAACCGGCCCCCTGTAACAAAACCTGCCCCCACTGGCACAAGACCGGCCCCCACCCCTTCGGCGTACTGTGGAAATGTCCGGTGCCTGCTGCAGCCAGTTCGGCCCTGGGTACAATATTTTCTTTTAACATTTTGCAACCCCGAAGAATTTTGTGCCCGGGTCAACTGCCCCTGTGCCCCCGCCTCCCCTCCCCCCCACACGGCCGCCGAACACCTGCACTTCCAGATCCACACGGACCCCAAGACCACCCTCAGAGGCACCCTCATCTACAGACCCCCGGGACCTCGCACACAATTCAGCGAAGACATCGCCGACTTCATCAGCCCGCACGCCCTCCCCTCCGCTGACTACGTCCTCCTCGGGGACCTCAACTTCCACCTGGAGAACAACAACGACCGCAACACCACCACCCTGCTGGACAACCTTGCCAACCTCGGACTCAAGCAACTGGTGACCACCCCCACCCACTACGCCGGCCACACGCTCGACCCCGTCTTCTCCTCCAGCAAGGACATCACCTTCAGCCACGCCACCGGACTCCACTGGACAGACCACAGCTGCGTCCACTTCAGCTTCAGAAGGACCACGACTCACCACCACCCGCAACTGGTCCCCCGCAGAAGCTGGAACAAGATCACTGCCGACCAGCTCACCACATCCCTGAGCCAGAACCCCCCCACCAGATCAGCGAACCCCAACCAAGCCGCCAACAACCTCACGAAATGGATCAGCAACTGCGCAGATGACCTCGCTCCACTGAAGACCCCCCCCGCCAGACCCGGCACCAAGAAAGCATCTTGGTTTACCGACGAACTCAAGAGCTCCAAGAAGAACTGCCGGGCCCTCGAGAAAGCCTGGCGCAGAGACCCAACTACAGACAACATGACCACCCTCAAGCTCGCCACTCGAAGACATCACCAGCTGATCCACGCCACCAAGAAATCCGCATTCAAGGAACGACTGGACAACAACGCCCGCAACAGCAAGGAACTCTTCAACATCGTCAAAGAGCTCTCGAACCCCAGCGCCGGAAACAACGACATCACGCCCTCGCAAGACCTCTGCAACTCGCTCACCTCGTTCTTCCACAGCAAGATCGCAGACATACACAACAGTTTCAGCACACAGCCAACGCACCCTACGACCGGAACAACGCCCCCACCACCACCCTCCGCGCCTGGACCCCAGTCAACACCGAAGACACCATCCGCACGATGAACTCCATCCACTCAGGATCTCCAACCGACCCCTGCCCTCACCACGTCTTCAACAAGGCCGACTCCGTCATTGCACCCCACCTGCGGGACATCATCAACGCCTCCTTCGACACCGCCACCTTCCCAGAGAGCTGGAAGCACGCCGAACTCAGCGCCCTACTGAAGAAACCATCAGCGGACCCAACCGACCTCAAAAACTACCGCCCCATCTTGCTCCTTCCTTTTTCGGCCAAAGTCATCGAGAAAACCGTCAACAGACAACTGGCCGCCTTCCTTGAGACGAACGGATCCCTCGACCACTCGCAGTCCGGCTTCCGGGCCAACCACAGCACCGAGACCGCCCTTATCGCGGCCACCGACGACATCCGAGCTTTGCTCGACAATGGGGAAACAACGGCCCTCATCCTCCTGGACCTCTCCGCGGCGTTCGACACGGTCTGCCACCGCACCCTAGTGCAGCGCCTCAACAACATCGGTATCCAGGAGAAGGCACTGGAATGGATCATCTCCTTCCTCGCCGGAAGAACACAGAGAGTCCGCCTACCCTCGTTCAGATCCGAGGCCACCGAAGTCATCTGCGGCGTACCACAAGGATCATCACTCAGCCCCACCCTCTTCAACGTCTACATGAGCCCCCTCGCAGCCATCGCACGCCAACACAACCTCAACATCATCTCCTACGCCGACGACACCCAGCTGATCCTCTCCCTCACCAACGACCCCGCCACCGCCAGAACCAACCTACACGAAGGGATGAAAGACGTAGCCGAGTGGATGACGAACAGCCGCCTGAAACTGAACTCAGATAAGACGGAACTCCTCATCCTGGGATCATCACCCTCCGCCTGGGACGACTCCTGGTGGCCCCCTGCCCTTGGCAGCGCACCCAAACCAACAGACCACGCACGCAACCTGGGCTTCGTCCTGGACTCCTCCCTCTCCATGACCAGACAAGTCAACGCCGTCTCCGCATCATGCTTCAACATCCTACGCATGCTACGTAAGATCTTCCGGTGGATCCCCACCGAAACCAGGAAGACGGTCACCCAGGCCCTCGTCACCAGCCGACTGGACTACGGCAACTCCCTCTACGCCGGAACCACAGCCAAACTCCAGAAACGACTCCAGCGCATCCAGAACGCCTCAGCACGCCTCATCCTGGACATTCCCCGACACAGCCACATCTCCGTACACCTGAGAAACCTGCACTGGCTCCCCGTCAGCAAGAGAATCACGTTCCGACTCCTCACCCACGCACACATAACTCTCCACAACCAAGGCACAAGATACCTCAACGACCGCTTGACCTTCTACATTCCCACCCGCCAGCTTCGATCAACCAGCCACGCCCTCGCTGACATCCCCCGCATCCGAAGAGCCACAACAGGAGGAAGATCCTTCTCCTACCTGGCTGCCAAGATGTGGAACTCCCTCCCCATCCACCTCCGCCAGACCCAAGACCACCTCTCCTTCAGGAAGCAACTCAAGACCTGGCTGTTCGAGCAGTAGCGGACCCCCCTCCCCCAAGCGCCTTGAGACCCTCCGGGTGAGTAGCGCGCTATACAAATGCTTGATTGATTGATTGATTGAGTACCTGCACTTCGATATTTCCATTTAAAGCGCTGATCTGCGTCATGATATTTTGTACAAACTCCATTAAAGATGTACCGTTAATGTAGCATAGCTATATTTAACAGAGAGGTAGATGATGTAGTTTGCCCTATCATATCAGCGACACCCAATCCATCCTATAGTTTTCAAAATCAGTTACAAATCCACCATGAAAACTCTTGTGGTTCTGTCACTCTTTTTTGCCAATAACTGGAAGGAAATGTGCCAAAATACTGCTAGAAAATCTGTCACATAACGTGTATTTTGTAAAGCGCACGTGCACCCAAGGGTATCTTGGCACTGAATAGCAGAGGCCTATTGTTACTCAACAGTACTCATTTTATCAACCTCATTAGCATAAAAGACTAAGTGGACCTGCCGGGATGTGAACCTGTGAGCATGAGGTCAAACATAGGCTCCTTTAGTGGTTGCATTAGTCCACTAAGGCAGAAGACCTGAGTAAGACACCACACATCAAGAGAAAAAATACACCCAAACATTGGTTCTCCACCAACTCCAAATTACACATGTGGGTGCTGTGCAAAGGTGGAGGCGGGGCGATACTGACTGTGTACCTTCTCAGTATGCCCCATAAAAAGGGTGAAAGGTACCACAGGTACTGCACTGGCAACTCTCTGCAGGCAGGGGTAGTCACTCGCTGCACCCACCTTCAGGGATATCTCTATCCTTCTTTTGAACGTAGGCAGCTTTGCTGCGTGCCCAGTGAAAGTAAGACTGGTGAATTCAAACAGCCAGCCTGCCATCTAATGTACGCCTCTAGGGCAGGTGTGAGTTTTTTTGGTGGGTTGAAGGCTGCGCATTCATTGTGATAAGGTGCACTGACCCTGTAAGGGGCCCCACAGCGGAAACCAGGGCAGTGCGCTCAATCAGTCACGTGACATGGGCCCAGGTGTCTAAGGCCATCAACTTAGCCCATGGCCCACATTGGCCAGATTAAGCTAATGAAGTAGGGTGGACGGCTAAACGTATAAATTAGATCAAGGGTGGTTGGAATGACAGTGTTGACAGACTGCATCTTTGTTAGAGAAATCTCTTCACTACTTCAATATATTGATTGGAAGATCACCATAGCAATTAGCACCATTGGTAGAAATTACCCCAGCTGAAAAACTTCTTTATGCCACAATGCTGTTACTTACTGCTTGCTGTGCAGGCATCACTTACTTGACAGATGTGTATCATGAAAACTCCAACCTACTGTGAAAATGGGAGATTAATAATATTGCAAAGTAGTATTCCATAATATAAAATTACCTGTTAATAAGTCAGGGTTCTCATTTTGGGCCTGGTTCTCATAAAATGTCAGCAATCCCCTCACACAGGCTTGAGCCTGCTTCATTATGTTTGCGTACTGTAATGTACGTAAGCATATTTTCACATACAGAAATGTCATGGTAAAAGTGCATTTAGGCTTAAAATGTTTTTTGTGCTTTTCTGCACAAATACTTTTGCCTGGGTTTAGAATTAGTCTTCTACAGGCCTCCAAAATTGGGGATATCCTCTCTGAATTTCTAATCTAAAGACCCACTTACTCCTTCCTTCTCTTTTTTTCCACCCCAAACTTTATTGCATTTTTTTTAGATTGAAATCTGTTTATTTGGTAGAAACAAAATACTATAAACGGTGCAATGCCCCTTGTAGGGAGCCACATGTGTATGCAGAATTATATGACAAGACAAGAAAAAAAAAGGAAGAAATCCACATCCCAACACCCCTCCCTCCCCCCATCACCCCCTCCTACCGCCTACCTCGTGCAAGTCCCTCCCACTGCCCCTCAAACCACATGAGAGAAAGAGCAAGGATGTTGAGGGGTGTCTCATCTTGCTGGAGGACGAGTTGGGTGCTACATCAGCGCAGGAAGTCGCAACATGCGCAAGTATCTGGGGCAGGTTAACTTTTGGAATTTGGAGAATAGCAAAGCTATGAAAGGGAGCCACAGATTCCTGAAGGGAAAAGGAAATGCGCTCCTTACCCAACACATACCACAACCTGTGCAGCCACCCTTGAAGTGTAGGAGTCTTATCAGTACCCCAGTGAGACAATATATTCTGCAGGGCTGCACCCAGGGCAATTCCCATCTGTCTGCTCCTGCATGACTTAAGGGGGAATGTAAGCCTATCGGCCAGGCCCAGGATAATATAGGCCGGGAAATGCAATATTTTGTGTTGACATGCTTGTCGATCTCATCGAGAACCTTTTCCCAGTACGACGTGAGTGTTGGGCATTTCCATTACAGGTGGGTCAATGTGCCTTCTGACCCCTTGCCTCTTCAGCACCCTGGGGAGTGTCCGGGGTCGCTTTTGTGAAGTCTGGGGGGAGTAAGATACCAATATGTCACTAACTTGGTGGCGGTTTCTATGCTAGAGATGTTACGCGTTGAATGTCTAGCCCGGTAATAAATGTCCCCCCACTCCTTTGGAGATAGTGTCCTCCCCAACTCTGCCTCCCATCTCTTCTGGTTTAGGGGTTTGACTGGCTGCTCCTGGGGGTGAAATAGGTGGTAAAGCTCCATGATGAGACGTTTACTTGACTGTTTAGAGAGTAACCATTTTTTGTAAGGGGTGAGCAATCTCTCCGCTCCCTGGCGCATCGAGGGTTGCATTACCCAGTGGCAAATCTGCTGGTAGTGATATCGCTCAGTTTCGGGCAGTGTGAAGTCAGAGCGGAAATCATCAAAGGACAAGGGGCTGGTTGGTCTATGTCCCTCTCCGTTCCAGTGTTTAAAAGCTACCAAGTCAAGACCCGGCGTAAAGTCGGGATTATTGGTTATAGTTGTGAGTGGCGATGGGAAAGTGGTGAGGCCGCTTCATGTGGCTGTCGTGCCCCAAGTATTTAGGGTTGCCGGCGTGATTGGTGATCTGTAAAGCCCAGGAGGGCGATGGGTTTTACGAATGAAGGGTATCTTCCACAAGGACTGACTGGCTAGGGCCCATTCCATAAATAGCCCATGTTGAGTTGCCCTCAATAATAATGCCCTCACTGGGGGGTCTATAGCTCATGTCCTTATTCTTCCTGGGTTTTTTGTCTATCCAGACAAAAGAGAGGAACTCTTTTTGGAGTAGTTTCAACATGACAGAGGGGCTCCACAGGCAGTGTTTGGAAGAGGTATAGTATTTTGGCAAGCACACTCATTTTGAGAGACGCCACTCTTTATTGCATTTTTGAGCTATACACATTCGACATCATCCTGTAAACATCAATAGATAATAACAGTTTACAAAATAGGAAGGGCGATGGTGTAGTGTCCTGCGTGGACAAAAGGAACACGGACACTCGTGGTTCTTTGGAGGCTCTATATTTGTCGACCTCGCTATCTCCTGGGTATCGGCTAACTGCCGATCCTGGCCCCCGGCTCCTCCCTTTCCGCCCGCCCTCGTCCTCCCTCGGGCAGGTCCTAGTGCCCCTCATCCCACCCTCGTCGCCAGATGTAGTGTCCTGCGTGGAAAAAAGAAACACGGACACTCGTGGCTCTTTGGAGGCTCTTTATTTGTCGACCTTGCTATCTCCTGGGTATCGGTTAACTGTCGATCCTGGCCCCCGGCTCCTCCCTTTCTGCCCGCCCTCGTCCTCCCTCGGGCAGGTCCTAGTGCCCCTCATGTGGGGGTGCATCATTACAGATGGTCGCAGTAGTTGTCTTTATTTACATTAGAAGGCATATTGGAATATAAGATTATGGTGGATATTTACCATTGGTAACCAAGTAATGCAAACTGTGAATGTATCTGAATTAATTACCCCTCACTCACCCTCCTCTGAACTGGACATTGTCACTGTGGGCAGTAATTATGTCATAATCTGTAGATGTCTCATGGTATTGTTCCGCAACTATAACCGATAGGTGAAAGAGTTTGCCCGATGCCGGCAGCAGTTGCAAGGTGTGTTAGGGATCCCAGCTCGGTCCCAGAGACATTACAGCAGGGCGTTCTCGCGGGGTGGGGCATTGGCACCCTTATGATGGAAATAAAAGAGCTTATCGGAAGGAGGGGTAGGTAGTCTAATTTAAGGTGCCTATGTACAATGGGAATGCTCCACCGGAACGTCACTTTTTTTGACGTTCTGGTGCTGCAATGCCCTGCACCATATTTACAAAGTGGCATTAAGCCACATTGCATAGCTAGCGCCACTTTGTAAATATGGTACAATTAAAAAAAAAAATTATATAGTTTTATATAGCGCTAACTAGACCTGAGACATCAGGTATCAGAGCGCTTTACACGAGCACCAGTTTCGTTACAGATGGACACATTCATTTTTGTTAGGCACAGGGAGATTATTACGGGGAGATTATTGATTGTATCCATGCAGGAAGGGACACCTTCCTGCACATAGACAATCATCCATGTAATGCAGGCATCCTTGCACTATGGCGCAATGGTGTCTGTGATGGCGCTATGCAGCTAGTTTTAGTGCCAGTAGAAGGGAAAACACAGGGGGCGCCACATTCTTGTAAATACTGTTCATCCCTGCGTTTTTAAATGATGCAGCATGGTGCTACAAAATTTTTCGCAGCGCAGCCCTCGGGCCATTTCCTTGTACATATGCCCCTAAGTATCTGCCTTATCTCGGGCCTTGAAGGTTTCCAACAATGCATCCCATTCCAGTGCTATACGTTTCTTCCGGAGGCCCGGTACTCTTCCTGGCGCAGTGCACCACTCTCTGTACTCCTTCCTGCCCCTGACATGATTACGTCACCAACAGTTTCACTGTAGCAAAGTGCCTGCCAAACGTTAGTCAACACCTTTTAACTTGTGAGTTTTAGGGTGCTTGCCTATTTTGGCGGTGTCCCCAACCCGAAGCAACAGCAGACGAAGCAGATTTAATGTGATGGAAAATTCGGCAATATGGCTGAAATTGTCTGTGTGAGAGAACGTAGCTACAGGGGCAAATTAACGTTCTGTGAATCCCGAAAATGTTTTTGTTATGTGAGATAATTGGATGTGGGCATCTAAGTGTGTAAATAACTTTGCGAATGTGGTCCTGGATTTTTATTGGTCATTGCGTGTTACCAACTTTGCATAAAACGTGCACTTTGCTAGCACATTACCAGCTAAATTAATTCTAGCACTAAATCGTGATATCATATGACTGAGCTTGCACTGTCTCAGATTGGTCATTCAAAAATAAATACTTGAAACTTGTTGAAATATTAGGAATTCCCCATGTTTTTTCCAAAAATATTTTTGTATGCATCTTGGAAAGCTTCTGGGCATCACAGCCCTTAAGATCAACTTACGGAATGTTGTATTTGACAGAGGAAATGGCCCGGCTCAGCAAGCAGAATCGTTCCAGGCACCAGAGCGTGGTTTCTATCACGCCAGTCCTTCCTCTGTGTAAATCTGTGAGATCTCAGGGGATAAAAACATCAGCGCAAAACAATGCATATCTGGGGAATTCAAATGTCAAATGATATTCATTCTGTAATGGCAGCTTCGTCAGACTCTCAAATATGGTGTACATTGTTAAAATGATTGACAGTGCATTTCATGAAAAATATTATTCCACACCATCTGTGGGAAACCATGGGAAACACATTCCTATTAAAATGGTTATGTGTTTCTCATGGGAAAGTGTGAGCTGTGTAGGCCTTTTATCATGCTGACCAGATGCCTTCATTTGCTCACTTTCTCATATTAACTTCCACATTATTTCCAGAAAAATATTTACGCTGCAGAATAGCTTGCCACATCATGAAATATGCACTCCGAGGAGATTGCCACTAAAGGAACATTTCCCTCGGCAGACCATTTGCAAGCAGTATATTGCCTATTACTTTGTAATGTTCTGTTCTTGATATTGTTTTGCAGGGACTGGGCAAAGTAAATAGAAGAATAGATTCTGGATCGCACAGATCGACTCTTTGTACATGCTTCTATTTTTGTCCCAGCCTCAGCTACTCGTTTTGGCCCCGGGTGTTTTCCTTAGTTTTTATATATTCTGTAGAGTGGATCGGGCATTGTAAACGTATGTACGCATGTATGTATGTTTGTAGGTAGGCATGTATGTGTGTAGTGTTATTTATATAGTACGAACCTAGGGGCATATCAACAACAACCGACGATAATTATCGCAAAGCGCACTTAGCGCTTGGATAATTATCGCCGGCTAGCGTGAATTTTTATCGCTGAGATAGCGTGTTATTACCAACGCTATCTCAATAGCGATAAAAATCTACACGCTAACAGGCTAAAGTGAGATTATCGCTGGAAACCCAGCGATAATCACACATTACCTTGTTGATAGGGACAGGCAAACTTAGCCATGATATCCTCCTTCCATAGGATATCATGGCTAAGTCTGAAAATTAGCAGACGTAAAAAAGCAGCGTTAACCGCGGTTAGCGCTGCTTTTTTTGTCTCTAACAGGGTTAGCGACATTCTTGATAATAGGAGAAATGTCGCTTAGCGACATTTCTCCTATTATTTTACTCTGGAACGCCCCCTTTGCATCTCATTAGAGATGCAAGGGGAAGCGTAGAGTAAAAGGGTGCTAACATGCAAATTTGCGTGTTAGCACCCTGTTGTTGATAGGGCGCTAGTTTTATCTCTGCTTTTTTGGCTTTTAAAGCCAAAAAAGCAGAGATAAAGCCCTTGTTGATATGCCCCCTAGATGGGAAACAACATAGTGCTGATTAACATACCTTTAATAGAAAAAAAAACTACCAGGGTTAAAAAATACACCCAGATTTAGTATGAAGCTTCACAGGAGAGGTAGAGGATGGACAAGGAACAGAGACTGGACCTCCAGCTGTGCGCAGCTGCAGATCGTCTTGTGCCAAAGGGTTATGGCGAGTGATCTGGGCCACTGACAATGTGTCGGGTATTTGCCCCAGACATCGCGGCGGCAACTGTGGCTCTGCCCTACTCTGCAGCATGTCAGAGGGCTTGGTGGACGCCCCAGCCCTAGAGAGGTACACGCCAAGTTGCCGGAAGTGCAGTCCCTGACAATGTAGTTTCTCTGCTGGCCATTCTGGCATAGTTACAGAGGTGATGAAGTTAGCAAACAGATGCAGCGGCCAGAAGTCTGGCTTTGTCTTGAGGTATGCACAAATAGACAACACTACAGGAACACAAAGAGAACATACATGCATAGAAGCACACAGGCCAACATTACAGACACACGTACACATACAGGAAATATACAGACAAATAGAACAGAGCCACAATGGCAAAACTACATTCAAATACAACATCACACAATGGTCATTTAATTTGTGGTGTGTACTTTACTAATAAATGAATGGTATTCAAGTAAATCAAATTTATACACAATAGTTTGTCTCTCATACGCGTGCCGGTGTCTGAAACTCTGCTCATAGGCCTGCGACGGTGCAATTAAACGTCAAGGCACGAAATACCATAACTAGTACTTTTAAAACCACCTCATACCTGTTTAATCCTCTACTAGACACTTCTTCCCTCTTTATCTCACTCCTGCAAAGTCCTGATTTCTCCTGAGGTGACGGTATTGGCTTATTTCTTTTCCCGCCGTTTTTCTGATCGCTGTAATTTTCTCTCTTGGGCACGGACCGGTAAATGAATAATGAGGAACAATGAGTGCCGGTGTCTCCCACCAGCAACCACCAGCTCAAATTAAGCACTACCATACCCCTGATCACCTGCTCATTCCAGAGGACCTGTAGCATCGCTGTAGGACTCTCACAGGTTAGCAAATCTAAATGCATGTGCAAGGTACTGCAGAACTTTATAACTTTGTGCACAATAGGAAATGAATTACATGTTGCCCACGTGCTTAGAGCACCTAACTGCGCCGGTCACATTTTGTGATGTATATACAATCAATTCAAGTACACACTACCACAAAACTAACAATTCGAATCACCCATGCAAGGGAATTTTCATATGTTGGGCAATGTAAATTTTGTTTTGCTTGGACGTATACAATGGTGTCAGAAGAACGTAGGGTCACTATTTCGGCTTGGTCATTTTTGAACCTTGGGTAGATGGAATCTGGGCTTTGTAGTGGTTAGACATTTGTATTGTGAAAGTGAAAAGTGAGGGGCATATTTATGTAGGCTTTGCGTCACCCTTGTGCATGCAAGGGGGCGCAAGAGCGGCGCAAAACCTAAGGAGGATTTATCAAGCCACTCAAGACCACCTCGTGGCCCTGAGTGGTTTGATAAATCCAGAGTAACGCAACGCAGCACAAAGTGCTATGTTGCATTGCTCTGCACTAGAGAGGTATTCCATTGGTGGAGCGTTGGTGTTCCCAAGGAGCCACACATGGATTTCCGCGCATTCCCAGATTTAACATTAGTGATAGACCTGGGAATGTGTCAAAAGGCTGCGCCTCACCAGGGGATGCGTAACAAGGAGAAATATCTTTATTTCTCGTTGTCACTTCCTCTTTCTATGTGTGCTGCATGTTCTCTATGGCACATAGAAAGAGGAAAATGCCTCACAGGATTGTTTTTGTGCAGGAAGGGAGGCCCTGTGTGCCAGCACTGGAAATGACAGCAATGCACTGTATATTAAGTGCAGCACATTCCTACCCTTTCCCTATCATGCAGAACAGAGCAGACTAGCGACTTTCTGAGATGGGAGACATCTGTTACATCGCGGTCTTCACACCGCGATACGTTTACAACATGGCCATTACAACGCAAGTCGTTACAACAACTTGCGCTGGATGGCGCTATACACTAAGGAATAGTATGATTTACTATTCCAACACCTTTCCTACTGTTACGTAGGCTGGAGTTGGAATAGTAAATCATATTATTCCTAAGTCCAGCCCCCTCCAGCGCAAGTCATTGTAACAACTTGCGTTGTAATGACTGCGTTGCAAACGTATTGCGGTGTGAAGACATCGATGTAACATCATACATTCCTGTGAGATAGCTTATAAAAGATGCTCCTAGCTGCTTACATCCACCAGCAACTTGGGAAGTGCAACACACTTGCAACAAGGTAAATAATGTAATCATAGTTGTTGGCCTCTTTCTATCCAGGTACAGGCCAAGATACCAACACCAGAGAAATAGTGGCCCATGGGTCCAAAATCCTCAATGTTACTGTGCAATTTAATGTAGGACTTGGGCAAGTTGACATTTCAGAACTTTGAAATAAAAACCTACGTTGCCAAGGTTAGTGAAAGAATGCTTTTATTTCAGAATTTTTGATCACCAGTGTCGGATCATGTCATGCCAAATTGTGGTATGTTATGTGCTAGTAGCTGTTAGTAGTTGTACAGCATGAGTACAGCACTTGTGTGACCCCTTAATATGGTGTACAATGGCTGGAAAGTGCATTCTAGCTTGGGCTGTCAGCCTGGCTGACACCAATACACAGCTAATGCATCTAATAAAAGGATAGTTGGTGTGGAAAGGATCTAAAATGTCATGATGGTGTTTTATGCTTTGTGTGTTATGTTGTGTCATGCAGAAATTATAAAATGCAACATTTGCTATTTATAGGACCGTCTCATTTAGTAGCACTTTGTTGAGTGCATCTTGGTCACTGACACATGCACCTAGTTATTCGTTTTCCGAAATGGACCCATATAAAAGGACCAGGTGGAGCAACGTTACCAAACGTGTGTGTGGACAGTTCCAGTGCCATGCCACCCTGTCCTGGTGCCAGAGTCTCCCTGTCACCTTACTATGCTTTCCTGTCCAGAGACTGTCTCCCTGCTAAGGTGTTTGTGACTCCCTGTCTTGGAATCTGTCTTTGTGTCTCACTTCTCTCAGTTTCGGTAATCGTGGTTCCAGGTTATGTGGTTTCCCAATCCCAGTTTTCACTAAGAAGTTCATCACCTCTTGTGTGAACTCCCAGGCACTCTGCCATATTTGCACACTGTCTTCAGCACTTGTTTGAGGGCTGCGGTCTGTAAACCTCTCTCACCCCTCATGGGCACTGCCCTTCACCCACGTGCAGGCAACACTAGTACATTGTGTGTTACCACTTGGAATTCAAGTCTATTTGTCTGCAGTGGCAGCTCGCCCATTGGGGCGCAAGGAAACACACACCTTCACTTTGCATCTTCTTTCCTCCCTCTCAAACTAAGGGTGCTGGCCATGATGGTGTTGCGAGAACACGTAAATAAGTAATCCTTAGTTTATGTGTAATAAATGTAGCCTTATGTGTTGGCACTTTAAGCAGACGGCTAAACTGACCTGAATTATGCATGAGTGACAGCTACAGCTGCTCAGCCCTGCCTCCAACATTCACTATACTCAACTCACATGCCACAATAGCCTTCATTCTGTGCAGCGTGTCAGCTAACAGAGTTGTGTCCATTCAGAAGCTGTGATAGATAAGGAGGGCCCGCCTCCAACGGTATCCTGCCTCTGATTGGGAGGATACTCGTGGACCTGTGTGTGTTTGTTCATGGTGGCGTGTTGGTTGCGGGAGCAAGGTCTTCCTGAAACCTTTACCCAGAGCCATGCACAGTAGGATCGCCAAGCACATGCTGTGTCCCACAGTAAGCAGGTCTATACACATTCGCAGCCTCTCCTTGGCATGCATCCTGAGCTGTCTGCCTCACATTCTTCCACCCCACAACTGCCACTGCCTTAAAATAAACTTTGCTCTGCAACGTTCCCTACCCACACCCTCTTGTTTTTGTCCTGCTCCCTGCCCATTTGACTGCCCTGAACCCATCACTGCCCCTTCTGTTCTTTATCATTTCCATAAAACCCTGCACCTCTTTTTGCCCAGCACTTTCCCCATCCTGCATTTCCCACTGTGCTGTCTTGCGCTATAAATAGTTATCTCATAATTAAAGTGAATTACTCTTCTGTTAAGATGTGAGTCGTGCTAGGGTTTATCACAGCGATCCCAG
This sequence comes from Triturus cristatus, assembly GCF_964204655.1. Classification (NCBI taxonomy): domain Eukaryota; kingdom Metazoa; phylum Chordata; class Amphibia; order Caudata; family Salamandridae; genus Triturus; species Triturus cristatus. The sequence goes on from NC_140589.1 coordinate 1,493,888,411, forward strand.
TAATTTGCTGCCAATTTGGGGGAGGAGCAAATGGGGGTTAAGGCTAAAGACAGGAAGAGAAGATGGCTGGCACAGAGGTAATTGTTGCCACCGACCTCTAAACTACTTTGTTGCTGTAAATGCATGAACTCACACAGTGCTCGTTTCTACTCTCCTGGCCTCCACAATAGAGTGACAATGGTGCTTATTATTCTATGCTATACAATTACAGCCGTTCTGGACTGTACCACATGCATGGGGTTGTGTATACATGAGAATGCCAGTAGGCCAGTGCTTTTATGTTGCCAATAGGTGCCTATAGCAGAAGTGCAGAGTAGAACACTATACCTTATAGCTATAGGTATATAGGCAGCTTTTACGTAAAAAAAAAGAATGAGTGTCCCTATCCTTCGCTTGAAAAGATTTGAGACCTCAAGGCTAGTTTAAATTAAAGATTTTCAAATCGAAGCTTATTTTTAAAAATACACACGATCTTTCCCACCATGCACTGGCTCGAAGGGTATCCCTATCACCTTCACCGAGAGTTAAGTAGCAGGAACACAGTGATGACAGCGTAATGTGTAGTGATCAGTAGTAGTGAACAGGTTCTTTATACCCTCTGTCACTGGAGTGAGGCCTACAGGCTCACTCTCCTTTTTAAAAGTTCAGCAGCTGTGTGCTTAATTCATCCTTGGCCTACATCAGGTAGATGTGGAGTGCTGTGCAGCGCAGGAACAGTGGCTCTGTGCTGGATGTATGTGTGCCTGGAGAGGGTACAGTACAGGAATAGGGAGGGCAGTACTCTGCAGTATATGTGAGGTTAGTGCATGTACTGAGTGTATGTATGCCTGCGGGGAATACATTACATGACAGATGTAGTGCTGTGCAGTCCATGCAGAGTGGGAGCATGTGCTGGGTGTATGTTTGCTTGCATAAAGTACAATACATGAAGGGTGAAGTGTTGTGCAGGGCGCACATGGTAAATGTGTGTGCTGGCAGTGTATGTGCTTAGAAATAGTGCACCCTGGTACAATATGGGAAAGCTATAATACTGAACGGTGTGTGCAGATTAAAGGTGTATGCTGAATGTATGTGTGTCTGTAGTGGCACAATGCATGGAGGCAACAGTACTGGAGAGTATGCATGATGTGGAAGTTCACTTAGGAGCCGATTCCGATTTCGGTCGGAAGGGATCCGACCGACGGTCGGAGCCCTTCCGACCGAATCGGATCGTGTCAGCCGGATTCTTTTCCCGTCTGCCTTCCGGAAATCCCTCAGTACTCCCCCGGCCACGTCTTTGTGACCGAGGGAGTACGATGGCAGTTTTTCACTGCCTTTTCGTGCCGGTTTTTCCGGCATGAAAAGGCAGTCGGACACTGTCTTTGGGGACCCCCAGTAGGGCCCCCATGGGTGCGAGGCTGCCGTAGGGTGGCCTGGGGGCACCGAGGGTGCCCCTCTGTGGATCCCTGCACCCTATGGTAGGCACCTTGGGGTGCCGGCCACAGGGTGCAGGGATGAACTGCACCCCTGCTTTCCACAATGCAAGCATGCATTCCGCTCGGAATGCATGCTTGCATTGTGAAGTATACGAGTGCGACCGAACCCTGTTCGGTCGCATCGTACTAGCAGGGCCGTAACCGACGACAGCAGGTTGGTCGGTTACGGCTCCTGACCGATGTCGGACGGACCTGAGTCCGTCCGACATCGGAATCGGCCCCTCAGTGTAATTGTGCCAAAATAGTACATTACATGGAGGACCCTGGGTTCTGTTTTGGGAAGCCCAGGCCTGCTCGGGAAAGACATGAGGAGTAGAGGAATGACACCAGACAGATTTGTGTATTGCTGTATTCCTGTAAGCTGGGTGGGACACACACTGGAGCAAGGGAGTAGGAGAGTGCCTCTTTACACTTCAAAAGGTTGCGCTTCAAAACAGTGATAGATCACAAGGAAGGGGCCTGGATACATCATAGGAAGAAGATGGGGCTGATAAGGATTTCATAAAGAGTAGTGCTGGGAGACCAGGATCAACCTTTTGATGCGCATATAACTGTGGCCGACATCCAGGTGTGAACTATGGTCACTCCCATGAACTGTGTTGTGGAACAATCTGCTTTGGAGTCTTGTCTGCTGTGACAGACAGCCTTTAAAGAGGAAAGAAGACAACGAAAAACATACAATTCAAAAGCAGCAGAAATCCAACAGAAAACTTCAAAGGCCCAGACCCTAAATCACATTTGGGGACTCACTTACAATGCCATTGGGCCGCCAGTGCGTCACTTTTGATTCACCGGCAGCGCAGTATGCCTGCCGATATTTACATGGCCACATAAAGTCACCCTGCATGACCTTTCATGGCATTTTAAATATGGGTCCCTTTCAGCATTAATTTGCGTGAAAGGGGCATTCCATGGTTGTTGCTGGGGGTCTTCCCACACAACATCCATGGATCCTGACACATTCCCAGATTTCCAAAGTTTTGTAAAGCTGAGAATGCGTCAGAATCCTAAGACTCCCCAGGGGAGACATAGGAGTGGTGCAACGAGGAGAAATACCTTTATTTCTTCTTTTTTTCCCCCTTTTTAGGTGTACTGCATTCTGCAGCATGTCTAGAAAGAGGAAAATGCCATCAATGATTGTTTTGTGCAGGACGGTGTCACTGCACAAAAACAATCATCCCCATAATGCAGGCAACCGTGCAACACCAAACGTGTTACTGTTCATAAACACCTATACAAAGCTTTCATCTTCAATCTATTTTTTGTCTTGTGTCATGATCCATAGGAAGCAGTCCATTCCGCTTCCCAAGCAATCCAAGCCAGAAGTGTATAGTTGGGGTGGGTACATCAGTTTATTGTTTCATTCTCAATGCAAGTTGGAGCTTAGAATTACTTCCTCCTGACTACTTCCACAGGAAAGCTGAATTTACACCTCCAGGAATGGAACTATCCAAGAAGGGTAATTAACAAAGCATGGAGAAGACCTAGGAATAATCATAGGGAGCCGTTATTGAACACATATGAAAAATCAAAAGTAGACAATATAAATATGTGTCACTACTTTTAGCACAACCAAAGAAAAGGGGCGACCCGGTGTCCCTCAGAACCTGGGTATAAAGTTTATCAAGAAAAAGGGGTTCTGTAGGTTGTTCAAAGAGTTATTTCATATATGTACAAAGTATCGCACAATCAAATTATTCGTAAGACATGTATATCGCCCACGCCTCTATATATGTATACAATGATTGTAAATAATCACGTAAAGACCTTGAATGCATATCCACTTTGCATTTATATCTGAATTAATTAATTCAAATATGCTCATTTAGTAAGATTTACAAACAATGACTATAAACAATAGGTGAAAATTGTTACATGTGTGCTCAAGTAGGTGAATAGTTTGTGCAATATATAAAGAGTGGTTCAGGAATTATATACAGCGGATAGAACAAGATTATTTATACAGTGGCCAGCCTAGTAACCATGAGCCCTGGTTGCTAATAATGCTTTTTTTATGTAGGGCCGTGGTTGGTCTGAGCCTAGGTGTAGTGTCGACGTTTCAACCCAAGAGGTGCTCCTTTCGGTAGTCACTACGAGTCTTCATCAGGACTGTGTGTGGGGGTGTGGAATGGGGTGTCTTGTAGCAGCCTATGGATGAGACGTAAATGATTGTCAGGCGTATAAATTGCTTCAAAGGGCGATAAGCGAGAGAAGGGGGGGGGGATGGTATGGAACACTCACCCAGTCTGGACCGAAGTTCTGGCAGTTAGTGTCCCTAAGTGACACTTGTCTGAAAGTTGCGTCAGCAAGCGAATGGCTGCAAATTAAACGAAAAGGTACATGGTAAGGGATTTGACTCTGTGACAAGAAATCGGAAAGTCCTTCTGGGCAAAGGCTGATCTGTCAAATCCTCCTCACGTTGTGATCCTGTGCACTTGTAAGGCATTGTGGGACAGCGTGAGGGGAAAAAGTCATGCAATATAGTGCGGTAAGCTTAAATGTAATTGGAGCGATCATACGTAGGAAAAACCAGTAAGCCCACAGGGACGCTGATGTTAATCGCAATTGAGTGTGGGATGGAAACTAATGAAGACGCGTGCCTGAATTGCGAGTGGCTGTCCCCCTTCCAGTGAGTTCAGTACGGCGCAGAGGCGTACCAAACAAGAAAGCCGCGCGGGGAAGCCCAGTGTGAGTAGAGCACCCATGCGTGGAAACAATCAATAGAGACGCTGACTGAAAGGCAATATAACTGGGAAGGCGAGGTGACTCGGGGAGGCAGACCAGGGGAAAGAGGAGAATATTAATCAAGGCGCGTGCCTAAATGCAAGTCGCTAAACCCTTCTGGAGGGAATCTATCGTGGCGCGGTGGCTCACCTCAAGTGAAGGTCGGCAAGCGGGATGAATCGGTAGTGGCTGAGCAGGCATCAGTCCTGCTGGAGCTCAGGCGGTGAATCCTGATGTGTGGATGCCGCTAGTATACCTTATGTACGGAGGGGCAGCGTGTACGTTGTTCGTTACGCAGAGCGTGACACTGTTGCCAAGCAACCACGGCGATCAATGGGTGCGATCGGTGTGCCTGAACGTTGTTTAAGGGGCTGCGGGGCTGAGCAAATCGTAGTGTTGAATGCGCACACCAATCTGTCAAATGTGAACATAGAAATCATGCGCTACATTTTAGGCCGTCGTTAGAGTGTCATGCAGAATGGTTTTAATAATAAGTACAAGCATATTGACGGTGGTAACTGCATCTAAACATGGGTGGAGAGTTATCACTCTGTGTGGTCATTATGCAAATCATTAAATCCGTGGCAACATACATTACATTAATTTTGCCTAACGCATCAATTAGCAAGCTTGTTTCCTTGAAGCACGGGAGTAATACCAACATATGCTACATTGAGTTAGAATGTGAAGGCGGTTTATAAATGTTGTTTGGCTTCACAAAAATAAAATGCATTAGCGAAAGGTAAACAAGTTCTGTTAAGCAATTGTGTTTATATAATGGAGAAATAACATTCTGTGTGGTCATAATGTAAATAAATTGAATACATGACAACATGCATTACATTAATTTTCAAGGTTGTGTGTTTGAATCACGGGAGTAATACGTACATCTGTTACATTGACTTAGAATGTAAAAACGGTTATCAAAGTTGTGTGTAGGATTCACAAAAATACAAGGCATTAGTGAAAGGCAAACAAGTTCTATTGAGCAATTTTGTATAAAAAATTCCCAGAGTGTATAGAACAATGGCCCAACTGTTTAGGCAAAACAGAGTGGGATCCGCCTACAACTGACCCATCTGTCTAGCTGTTTCCTCATGTTTGTTCAGGCCAGAGGACACGGAGTTCAGAGAGTGGATCCATCTGCACTCTTTCAAATTTAGTGTTGCTGATATTGACCCTCCCCTAGGATGGGGGTAGACTTTCTCAAGAACCCTCCATCGGATACTTTCTGGGGAATGGTTGTGTGTGGTGAAGTGTTCCACTAGGGGCGCTCCCTGTAGTTTGCATATAACCCTGCTCATGTGCTGCAGGATCCGTGCTTTCACTTTCTGTGTGATTTGTCCTACATACGGTATCTTGCATGGGCAAAGGATTAAGTACACAACATTAGTGCTATTGTAGTTCGTGAAACCTGCCAGTTTATGTATTCGGTTGTTGTGTGTGAATGTAGCCCCATCAATGATAAGTGGGCAGGCTTTGTATGAGCCACATTTGTAGTGCCCTGTAATGGGTGTGAGACCCAATTGATGCTGCAAGTCAAGTGGTTTTGGTGGTTGAAGGTAAGCCTTGACCACATTGTCTCTGATATTCCTGCCCCTCTTAAATGCGAACAGGGGATGTCCAGTGGTTTTCAGGTCAGGTGCTACCAGGTTCCAGTATTTCTTTACAATCTTCCTTATGTCATTGCTCTTCGAGTAGAACGTAGTCACACAAACCATGCTTTCAGCACAGCCTTAAATGCGGTGAAAAGGATCATCACGAGAAACTGGAAAGTGATAAACTCGAGTGGACTGGGATTGGTTCGGTCTCTGTTCGCTTTCAAAAACAGTGCGAACATCAAAGATAAAGTGGTACATAAGAGACCACAACCAGGGAATCAAGAGAGAGAACAAAGATTATAGCACCTCCCAGCTTTGATGGATCATAAAGCGTGTGGTGGATGTCAAACATGTCCACTTACTAATACTACCAAAATAGTGGACTTGTGACTCACCACCCAGTGGATCCTTAAGAATCACACCATATATAACTGAGAAAATGCCATCCACGCAATCAGATGCCCATGTAACATTTTATATATAGGAAGGACTAAAAGAAAAGTTAAAGTCAGAATCATGGAGCATATGAGCAACATCAGATGTTGGAAGACAATGACAAAACTCACCACATATTATCTGGAACAGCAATACAAAGTGGAAGACCTGAGGTGGGTAGTCATCGACAAACCCAATTTGACAAGGGTGGGAACAGATGTAATAATGGAACTTCTAAAGAGGGAACAGAGATGGGTGTATGGGACAAACAGTAGCAGCAGAGGGCTTACCAATGACATACTCTGGCACCAATTGAGCAGCGCACAGTAGTATGGTTAGGGACAATCGCATCACCGGACAAGCAGTACGCAAAATGTTGGGATTGTTCGGTCATGAGATGTGGGTAGCTAGGGGGATGACAAACTCGCTTAGCATCAAGACTCAGAAAACTACTATACCCCTTATGGAAAAGCAAAAAAATCTGGTGCATGCGCTACACCTCTGCATACACAAAATCTTTTTTCCCCTTAAATAGAACTACCTCTAGAAAGAAAAATATCCTGAAAAGACAATAATAATGCAAAAAGAAAAAAGCCAAGAAGGAGTTTGCACTGCAATACATTTTAGGTGCTGTGCCACACCTCTTGAAACATATGCTCTATTTCCTTCCTTTAACTACATCTGAATATAGATTTATTCAAACAGGCATCAAAAGATGTAATTCCCAAGATTTGGGAAGATAGACCGTGAACAGAACTATTGAAAATAAAAGAAAAGTGTTCGCTCCAAATTCCAAGATGACAGATAATAGCCACCAAGCCCGTGAACAATAATCACTCTAGCTTTAGAGCAGGCGAGGCAAACAGAGAGTGATGTGGAGGGGCGTGGGTTACAAAGATAAGATGGCGCCTCGCAGGAACAGCCAACGATCAATTGTGAGCAGTCGATGGCAAGGGAAACATTGTTTACAATGCATGCAATACATTGTATGCCATTACAACGCGGTCATTACAACGACCGCGTTGTTACATCGCAAACCATTAAAACACAAGTCATTAGAACGACTTGCTGTAGGGGGCAGAAGGTGTTGGATTTAAAATCCAACACCTTCCCTACTGTTGCACATACTGGAGTTGGAATAGTAAATTATACTATTCCAAAATCCATCGCGCCCCATACAACAAGTCGTTGTAGCGTGGTATGCGAAGTAACAACGCAGTCGTTGTAATGATCACGTTGTAATGGCATGTGATTTATTCGCATGCATTGTAACGAGGCCTATTGATACCATGTACCAGCCCACGATTGGAATAGTTCCCTAAGAGGGCTGGACATGGTGTGTGGCGGTAACTCCCCCGATAGAAGTGATCAGGAAAGGTTGAAAAGCAGAGGCAGATAGGAACAGGGGCGCAAAACTTACAGCTAGGAAGCCACTGAGCATTCCAGGTTGATGGTAAACGATCGTCGAACCAGAAATGCTGTGAAAAATTACCCAGTTTTGCAAATGTGATCAAGTGCTTTGGAGACTTGCACACTTAGGGGTCGATTCCGATCTGAGTCGGAAGGGCACCGAACGCGATCCGGCCGGAAAAACTACGAGCCGTACGCGTGTTTTCTGCCTGACTCGTACAGCTGTACGAGCGAGCAAGTATGATGCGAGCTACGTGAAATTCACCAACCGAGTTTTTTCAAGGTCCGAACCGCTCCCTATGTCTCGGCCGTAAGCAAACCATGGCGTTCAATGGATGGGATTTACGACGGAGCCAGTACGATGCATGCGTCGGACAACCGGTGCAAGCCAGACACTCCGGCTCGCAAAACGTCCGGGAAGTTGCCTTTGGGGGTCTGCGTCGGACCCCTGACACCCGTAGCCCTACGACTCAGACACAGGGGGAGACCCAAGGGTCCCCCAACACAGGCATGTACGGTGCGGATGGCACCGATGCGTACCCACTGTAGGTGGCGCCCTTGCGCGAGACGTACCCATTCAGTCAATGGGAGCCCATGTACGCGTCGTACGACCGGCTCCCATTGACTTCTATGGGAGACCGACGAAACCGAGTCCGGCAGCATACGGCCACATCGTACTCGCTCGGTCGGACTGCAGGACACTGGCTCGGTCGGAAAACACTCTGGATCCGGCTCGGTCGGAGAGCTTTCCGACCCGGATCGGAATCGGCCCCTTAAAGTAATAAGCTATATCTAATACATCTTGAGATGGGACAAAGGGTAGAAGGAGTAAGTGATACCGCTTGTATACGTATAAGTAGGATCTGAAACTACAGATGTTGGCATTCTGTGAGCGATCGAATAATGATGTAGACGCATCAACAGGATTTCCTGAATTTAGGCATCTCAGGGCACAATGGTGTGTGAAAGAGAGAATGAGAGAATAGATATGTTTCTAATAAAAGGATGTATTGGGATCTATTTAATTACCAACGGTCCAATCGCAGATGAGTGAGACAATTGGTATAGGAAAACATGCAATAGCTGTTGTACGCTCTCATACTGTGTGATTATGTTTTATACAGAGTGTGACTAAAGGGAGACGTTTCAATCGCTACCCGGATTTTGGAGAGAACAGATAAAACTCGGTAAAAGGAACATAAGGAATCATAAGCACAAATAGTACTAAACGCACAAAGATGTATGTGCATGCGCCCTTAGAGGTGTTAACTCCGTTTGGGGTGAGGAGTGGCTTGAGAGTACTATATCTTTTGATAGGTGGGAAGAAGACCACAAAAATAGTTTTTATTGAGGGAGCTGCATGTCTGTAAGAAAAATTTGATTATGAGATTCAATTCCCTTGTAGGATATTCCTGAGGAAAATCGCTGGACGAACAAGTAAGGAGAAAGAGTGATTAAAAATCCCCACACTTATACTTGAAGACATAAGGTACTGAACGTAGGGGAGGGCAGAATACACTGATATAAGAGAGATCCTAATCCTGGGGAGGCCTGTAGAACCTCCAGGGCATGCGTAAGGCTGAAACATGGAGATAGAATAACACAAAAGATATATTAGGGGGCACGGATACTAAGGATCCAGGACTTCGCCTGCCCAAAGCCATTTTTAATCTTACCAGGGGAAGTTCGAAATAAAATGAAGTGGACGATTCTCGAGATAGTTTTAGATTTTTTTCTGTGTTGAGAGGATCCTGTATCCAGGTGGGACAGATGGATAGATTCTAGTTCTTCAACTTTTTGATAATAACATAAAACATTTTTTGTCTTTTTCGCTCCATTCTGGACGTTGGTCTGTGTCAGGATGTTGTTGTGTGCCTTATGATGAAGCATGACACTATCTAGGGTGTGAGGGCAGTATTTAAACACAAAGGGATTTCCCACTGCAGAATGCTGAGCAGCTCCCAGTGAGACAATAGGTCACGTTTTACCCCTTCCTTTCCTTGGTGTGTTGCAGTGTTACAGAAGGGAGGATGAAGAGAAGGGTGGTACCTCTCACCCTCCTTTGATGTGTGTGTGTTGATACTTCCACGTCTCACCAAATAAAAAAGAGTTCAACAGTTTCAATTTTTAGAGTGTTATTCACTCCAATGGATTTGCCTATTCTTTGAGCCTCTCAGAATTTCTTTTTCAAGATATCCAGGAATGTTTCATACATCTGACTCTGATTGGCCTGTCCAGTCAAGAATTTGTATTTGTGAGGTCAGTTTTTTTCCCTTTTTGAATCTGTCCGTCCCTTCTTAGCTTATTCCTCATTCTTTATAATCTGGAAGAGGAAATAATCTTATAGAGTGGCAGGCCGTATCATCTCACCAAGAAGTCAACAACTCAGAATTGCAGAAAAGACTGGCGCTTGACAAGTTTAGCTTCTTTTGCTCATGGGTCAACTCCATGCAAAATTCCCTCGTTACCAGACCAGGCCCCAAAGAGTAGGTTTCTGTTTTGCTCTTGTGCAGACTCATGTGTTATATCATTTGAGGACCCACTGATCCACATTAATGGTGGCTTCTACTCAAAGGTATAGACCCCCATATATATTGTAAATATTCTCATACCAGATTGTGTCTAGTCTCACACTATTTGTGCTTAAGTGAGGTGCCGAGGTGTACAGACAGAATATCGAGTTGTTTATTTCGAACAACCATAATATCGAGGTACAAGAATCTCGACTGCAAGAATATCGTGGTACAGAATATCGACAGTAAGGTAAGAAATATCATTTTTTTAATATCGAAGACAGTAATATAATTTGTAAAAATGTAATTGTTAATAATATTGATATTTGTTCTGTATTTTAGTATGTGTGTTAGAAGTATGTGATGTAATTTTTTTGTATCAGTGTAGTGTTTTTTTGTAATGAATTTGTTAACTTTTTAGCAGTAATTACTTTTATGTAAATACATTTTTGCATATTTTAGTTCTGTAGCGGGTTGTGGGTTTATAGGGGAATAGGGTGGGAAGTAATTTAATTATAAAAAAGTAATTATTAATTTTTATTTATTAGTTTTTATAATCAATTTATTATTAATTAATTATTAGTTAGTATTTAATTGATATTAATTGATTAATAGATAATTATATTAATTGTGTTATTTTCTAATGAGTGGGTTGTGGGTTTATAGGGGAATAGGGTGGGAAGTAATTTAGTTATAAAAAAGGAATTATGAATTTTTATTTATTAGTATTTATAATCAATTTATTAATAATTAATGATTAATTGGGTATTAATTTATATCAATTAATTAAAAGATAATTATATTAATTGTGCTATTTTTTTAGGAGCAGGTTGTGGGTTTATTGGGAAATAGGGTGGGAAGTAATTTAATTATAATGACACAATTATTAATATTTATTTATTTGTATTTTTATTAATTAATTATCAAATAATTATTAGTTGGTTATTTAATATAAATAAATAAATAATTGCTACTTATGTTAATTTTAACCCTCTGCTATTAATCACTTTCCTTACTAGGAATAGTAATTTTTACCCCTACGCTATCCAAAACATTCCCTACTGTTGCACTCACTGGAGTAGGAATAGTAATTTTTACCCCTCCGCTATCCAACACTTTCCCTACTGTTGCACTCTCTGGAGCGGGACTAGTAATTTTTAATCTATGCTATCCAACACTTTCCCTACTGTTGCACTCACTGGAGTGGGAATAGTAATTTTTACCCGTACGCTATCCAACACTTTCCCTACTGTTGCACTCACTGGAGTGGGAATAATAATTTTTACCCCTCCGCTATCCAAAACTTTCCCTGCTGTTGCACTCACTGGAGTGGGCATAGTAATTTTTACCCCTTTGCTATCCAACACTTTCCCTACTGTTGCACTCACTGGAGTGGGAATAGTAATTTTTACCCTTCCGCTATCCAACACTTTCTCTACTGTTGCACTCTCTGTAGTGGGAATAGTAATTTTACCCCTACGCTATCCAAAACTTTCCTTACTGTTGCACTCACTGGAGTGGGAATAGTCATTTTTACCCCTCCGCTATCCAACACTTTCCCTACTGTTGCACTCTCTGGAGTGGGAATAGTCATTTTTAATTCTATGCTATCCAACACTTTCCCTACTGTTGCACTCACTGGAGTGGGAATAGTAATTTTTACCTGTACGCTATCCAACACTTTCCCTACTGTTGCACTCACTGGAGTGGGAATAGTGATGTTTACCCCTCCGCTATCTAACACTTTCCCTACTATTGCACTCTCTGGAGTGGGAATAGTAATTTTTACCCCTAGGCTATCCAACACTTTCCCTACTGTTGCATTTTCTGGATTGGGAAAAGTAATTTTATCCCCTCTGCTATCCAATATTTTCTCTACTGTTTTAGTTAATGTAGTGTAAAATGTATTTTAAAAAGATACAAAATATTTTATTATTTCAATTTGTTTTATATATTTAGCATTTTTATTTTTATATTATTGGTGTATATATATATATATATATATGTATTTATACTTTTTAATATGTTTCTAACAATTTATAATTTATTAAAATAATTATTTATAAATATTATTAAGTAAGTATATATATTATATTTTATACATATCTATGTTTAAGTAATTTTTACATCATATGTATTACTTATATAATTTTAAACATTTTCAAATAATTCTAAATATGGCCCCCATTAGGATGGCGGGCGGACTCCAGTCCGTCCGCCACCCTAGCGGTGCGGGGACCGGCGGCCAGTGGTGTGGCCAATTAGGATGTGACCACCACTCCGCCGGTCACATCCCGCATATTCAAAATTGTGGCGGGTGGTGGGTGGCGGGTGCTGCCAATGTAGGCGGGTACCATGGGTACCCCCCAAGTGCAGCCCCACCCCCCGGGTGCCCGCAACAGGCCCCCAAAGTAAACACCGCATGCCTTTCCATGGCGGAGTCTCCGTCATGGAAAGGCATTCCACCGCCATCATCATAATATGGATGACGGTGCCTGCAAGGCACCACCACCATATTATGGGCCTTTTCCACCTGCCAGGCAATCGTGACGATTGCCTACCGGCGGAAAGGCTAACCAGCCATGCTAATGTGGTGGGGAGTAAATGGCCTTTCGGCGGGGTGTTTTGGCGGGCGGATCGCCACCGCCAATCGGGCGGCGGCAATCTGCCCGCCATGCTAATAGACCCCCAAGATTTTTTTAATTATATGTATTATTTACTTTATTTTACATTATTTTTTAAACATTAAAAAAAACGATTTTTTTAACAACGATATTTTTTTCTGATATTTTTGTACTTACCACTATGTAGATAGGACTTCGATATTCTGGACATCGATATATTTGCGTCGATATTTTAATACCTCGATATTGTCACTGTCGATATTCTGTCAGTGATCAGGCTGCTGCATCATGTTTAGAGTACGTCCCCAACACTCACTTACCTTCACCCAAGCCTGGCATAGGTTAATATAAAAACAACACACTTTTCATCCATGTGTTCTGGACAAGTTTTCAGGATCCTGATGCAAACAGAAACGTTTTGAGTTTGTATCAAACATATAAATTCTACAATGCAACACAATACCGTGATGATCCCGTATTGAGAAGTACATTTGTGTCTTTCTATCCAGTCATTTTCTCTGCCACAATTCCACTAGTAACAGGCAGCCATTTGACTGTGAAGAAGCACAATTTGATATTCATGTTGCCCTGTACAGAGCTCCACTACTTTTTGGCGAGGCTCGTGAATGCCACATATATACATTTTGTCTATTTTTTTCTTAGCTATATTTGTGACCATCAGACAAACAGAGGAAATCTTCACAGGATAGTGAATGACTATTAGAGATGTGAGCAATTCATTATGAATGTAGAAATAATATCCCAACTTAAGTGACCATTTTCCATTTACTGATTACCTGAAAGAACTGTGTAATGTGTTCATGTTCTATCTCATATATATTGTCCTTATACACTTTATGGAATAAGGAATACAAGACTTGTAATTATTTGGTATATGTTGTTAACATTCCAGGTGTAGTCACTAATTAAATACAATCATTTTCAGAGTGCTGCCTGAGTCGAGTCATCTTTGGCAACATGAAGATAATAAAAAACGATAGTTTGTTATTTGAAGTGAAGTCTGGTCTCTCCAAAAATTCAGTGGCGGCCGGCATGTTTGTGGGCACAGGGTTCGGGGTGCAAAGAGGGGCCAGGGGGAAGTGGTGCGCAGTAAAAAAAAGAATTATAACAAAAAAACACTTACCTTGCCGCGCCAGGTCACATGTCTCTGCTCCGGCTCTCCTCCTCAGACTGAGGCACAGGAAGCACAGCCAGACTTCCCTGACCAATCACATCGCTTGGTAAGCACCCAGGCTCCCCTGACCAATCACAATGCTGCAATGTAGCGTTGTGATTGGTTTTGAGTGTTCTAGTTCCGACACTCAGCCAGGGAATAAGGGACTGGGCTTGTTCTACACGCAGGCTGTAAGGCAGCCTGCATGGAAAATGGGGAAAGGGCACATGACTGGTTTGGGCGGCCCGAGAGGGCCAACCAACAGTCATTGCACACTTAGGAGTGGGCAAACCACCCCTCCCTGCCCTGCTCCAAGAGCAGAACATCCAGCCCACCTGCCCACCCGTAAAGCAGCAGGAAACATAAATTGATAATAACTCAAGGCTATTATCATTTTATGTTTCCTTTACTTTGCAGTGCACTGCTTAAAAGCAGTGGGGCGATGCTCCTAAACCATAGCGGAGGAGCCGCCCCAGTAAACATTCAAAATCAGGAAAGTATATTGTTTTTGTGTAGCGCTTCCTGCTACATTTCGGCTACTTGTAAGCACTGTGAATAACAGATGTTCTTATTATCCAGTTTATGGTACTCAGTTTATCTACCTTGCAAAGCTGAGTCCGCTTTGACCTATAGATCACTGCATGTGTCAGCTACATTCGATTCACCCAATCATCAACCAGAATTAAGGTATGATCCCTTAGTTTACCAATAACAGTATTAGCTATGTAATAAACAGTTTAGAGAATAGATCCACTGTCAGTGATTAAGGACTTGGAACCCAGTCAGGCCAGGGTGCGCCATTGGAGCCTAACCTGGATTATCATTTAGAAATGACAAGAAAACGTGTTTATGAACATGCGTTCGCACAAACACACACCTAGTATTAATATAATAGAAAGGCAGTAGTTAAAAAAATAAATCTAAAAGTATTAACATAGCATTGTCACTATAAGAAGGTATATTGGAAATCAAACAAAACAAGTGCTTGGGGGTTTAATTTATGGAAAAATGGAAAAAGAGTAAAGTAAAAAAATAACAAAACATGAGGCAAATAGGCTCGAGGTACATTCCATACATCATTACAAAACTGAGTTTTGAAACCCTGGTAGCTAATAATATGCTTTGGCTGAGGTACATAGATTTATTAAGCCACTCCCTTAGGGTATATTACATTTTCTCATGCCACAGCAGCGTGTCCTACATTCCGATCTCATTTACCTTGCTTTGAATTCTCTTGTTATTTCCGATATGGTTTAGAAAGCAGTTTTTTTTCCTTCGTGATGCAAAGTTCAACATTTCTGCACAGGTTTCTACATCAGCAGATCTAAAGAACAAGCAGAAGCTGTTTGCAGAAGAGACAATGAGGAAAACCTTTCACTCCCTCACACTATTTAGAAATCTTCCTCCTCATCATATTAGTGAGGTCTTTGGTCAGTAATGAGACTTGGGGCCAGATGTGCGACTGTTCCAGTTTGCGACTCACAAATTGCATCGTTTTGCTACTCACTATTTGCAACTCGCAAAATGGAATTTATAACAGTGTCTCAGACACTATTTGCGATTCCCAATAGGGTCACAAACTTGCTGCCTCATTAATATTCATGAGTCAGGTTGCAATTTGTGACCCCATTGGGAATGGGCATTCCTCGCAGGGATGGTGGGCTGCTGGGGTCAGCAGACCACCATGCCTGTGACCGTTTTTGAAATAAAGCAACCTTTTTTAAAAATGCTGCCTGTTTCTTTAAAGGAAAACGTGATGCATGTAAAAAAAAATCAAACGTTACTTTTTCATTTTTTAAGAGTAGACAGTGATCTGTGGGACCTGTGCCTGCTGTTAAAAAATATTTGCGCTATCATTTGCAAAGGGGAAGAGATCCGCTGGGGCCCCTTCCCGTTTGCGAGTGGGTTACTACCTACTTGAAGTAGGTGGCAAACTGCGAGTGTTTTGCTACCTCATTTGCAGTCGCAAAACAATCGTATTTCGAAGTGCGACTCGCTATTAGGAAGGGATGCCCTATTTTGCGGGTCGGTAATAGGTTACTGACTCACAACATAGGGTTTGTACTTAGGGCAGACCTATTTTGCGGTCGCAAACAGGCCAATTTCCCATTTGCAAAATCAAAAAAAGGTCATACATCTGGCCCTTAATGTCCACAGTAGCATCCGCAAATCTCTCTAATTGGAGAATTTGGGGAATTTCGCAGAGATGCAGGCGCTTATTTTAGAAAATTACTACCACCCTCTTCCCTAGAATCAGCTGAGAGAATTTGACTGCTGCTGAAATTTGTGCTGTATGATTTTAAACACTTCCCCCAAAAGAAAATATGGCAAGCCTGTTTGTCATCTGTCAACAGCATTCTTCTTTTTTTTAAATCAATGCTGAGAACAGTAAGACTGACTCACCCTGGAAAATGCAGCATTTAAATAACCAAATTAGAAAAGCAACCTTTTACTATGTTGAGGCGTATAAAAGTAGATGAGTTTTTTTCTGTTGACTAGACATAGCAGAAAGAGAGCTTTTTGTCCTTCTACTGTCTTCACAGGGGAGCAGTTCAGCTCAAGCAGCTAGACACACATCATTACAACTCAAAACCTTTAAAGACTCAGGATCGACCTCTGGACTAAATATTTATGCATTGTAACGGAAGACAGCACTGCCAACTAAGGATAGATAGTGCTGGCAAGTGTTTAATAACAACAAATATAATTATTTACTGCCCTGAGAACTCCTTCTGTTAAAGGAAGCGTTTTAAAAATGATCATAATACTGCAATGTTCTGTGAAGCCATGAATATCCATGCAGAACTTTGCATCTAAAGAGAACATTATTCTAAAGAAACATAATCATCTGAATTGTAGGGTGATTAAAACAAGGATTTTGAATCACTGAACGCTACAGAAATTATGTGCCTAGCTAGTAGACAGATACAAACGCAAACCACTTAACCCGAATTCCAGTTTACCACTGATCCCATCTCTGCATATGTTCACAGGCCCTTTTTTGCATCTCCACCTAATCGTTAAGAAACTCACAAGTGTAGTGTCTTGCGAGTTACAAAAGATGGAACCCTTTTGGGTCCAGATGGATTCTGTAGATCTGTGAAGTAAGTGTTAGAGCGGATTGCAATGAGGACTGGTTTAGAATGTTGAATTTGAGGTTATAGATGAATCAGGATGTGTAATACTAATCTCATTGGCGTAATTATTAGCAGGTACCCAGGTTGGGGAGGATGCTACAACTGGCGACGAGGGTGGGATAAGTCACCCAAAGACCAACAGTAATCTCCTAGAGAATTTGCCGTGGTACAAACAAGCTGCTCATGCGTACATGTGTTGCAGTAAAAGTAAGAAACCGAAGTTTAGCGCATGTGGAGTCAAAGCGCAACTCCAGCTGCTGTAAAGAAGTTGAAAATAACAAAAGCATTGCGTAGAAATCTACATATCAGTTGATATGATCCTGTTTGTCAGACCGTATATAAAGGTACAGCGCTGCTACGCGATATACAATCATATGGAATATGGAGTGTTAACGCTGGAGGCAGATGTAACCAGGTTTTCAAAGAGCAGCTATTGATAATCACAATTTGCAAGATAACGTTGCAATTAGAAAGTGGTGAAGTCAAAGAGTGCACAAAGAGATGCCAAACAATAAAACTGTTATGTACTCAGCACAACCTGTGTAAAGTGAGTCAATACGACCTCAGCACCAGGCTTAGCAACCCAGGCAAACCACAGGGGTTGTGCTTACAGCGCTGGTGAGTCGTTTCAAGACAGCTGAAGGGCTGTGAAGGGGGTCGGAAGAGGAACATAGCTGTGGGCGACAAGCAGAACGGTCACAGATATTTTGGAATAGTAAAACATTGCTTTTCCAATGGAGGCAAAGGCAGAGGCAATCTTTCAAAGAGTCATCAAGGATGAGCCAGAGGCCAGCATGTTCCAAGGCCTCACACATGACTCACATGAAGAGTGTTAAGATGAACAGCTGAGGGAGCCAGAGTGAGCTCTACCCCCATTGTTAGCCACTCCCCGAAATGGTTACAATGCTGCAGCTTTCTTGAAACCACCACCACCGTTCGATACTGCCAAAAAGAAAAATGTTGGTGATAGATGGACTGCTTGGTTAGAGGTATTTGATGATTTCATTGATGCACTAGAAGAGACTGATAACAAAGAGATTAACAAGTGTTTCAAAAATCTTGTTGGGGATTGTGATGCAAGAAAATGCAGCAAACTGACAAAGAAGTCACATTTAGTCAGATTAAAGAAGTTCCGAAACTCAAGTTTAATATAATGCCAAATGTTGATTACAAACGATACATCTTCAACCAAGAATGCCAGCAAGTTGGTGAAACCATTAATGAATTTATGGAGAGACTCGACACACTCATCAGACATTGTAAGTCCAATGAATGTAATGCTGAAGACGCTATGCGTCTGAAAGATATTGATGGATGTTTGTCAGATTCATTCAGAAGACAAATGCTGAGAGAAAATCTTAGTTTGGAGCAGGTGCTAATGGATGCCAGAGCTGAAGAGTGTGCTGATAGACAAGCTTCTGACATGGAGGCCAGAGATGCCCAGATTGAATCCATCATGAGTGTGAAAAGTAAGCCAAAGCTAAAGACTGAAGGACACCAAGTGATGTCAATACATAAAATGAATTTGTGTTTTAGATGTGGATTTCCATTCCACAAAAAAATAAATGTCCTGCTCTTGGACAGATATGTAAAGGCTGTGGGAAGGAGAACCATTTTGTGACGGTTTGCAAAAGGAAGGAAAAAGTAAGTGCGTCACAGCGCAAAGACAAAATGGCTGCCAGAACGTTCCAGAAGCAACGTTCGACGTATACCCACAAGGCCAAGTGTCGACATCATTTTTTGAATTTTGTTTATAATCTTTATTTGCATTTCAACAGATTACAGTGATACAGGATATACATCATCAGTGCACATCATGGTGTAGAATACATAGTGACCTCTCACAGTCTGGCATTTATTACAGTTGGAAAGTCAGTGCATCCACTGTTTGACATACCCACATCAATTGGCAATAATTATTACGAACTACTATCAATAAACATACAACAAAAATAATTCACTGAGCGTGTTGTCCTCCCTCCCATGCCCCAGTTCAGTGTCCTCATCTGTATTAGCACATTTCAATGTTGGGAGCTCCATTGAAAACCAGAAGTGCTCCTGGCTTCTAAAGGGCAGTAGATACACTGCCCGGTGCACCCTCGCCCACCGCTGCTGGTCCTCCCACAACCAGCTGAAGAACCGGTGGTCCGACATCCTGGACCGAGAGCAGGACCTGCAGGACATGCTAGGATTTGAGATCGTGGGGCTTGGCGAGTAGCTAATTATTATTATTATTATTATTATTATTGTGTGATCTATGTTATTGCTAATATTTTTTTCCCAAATATCTAGCATGCTACTCACATGCAGGTAAGTTATGTAATGTTTACAAATCTTATATGATGATTGTTATTCTAGGCAGGTGCTCGACGCTACCTAATGGTACTTGTTTGCAACTTGCGCTCACTTTGGGTGATTATGTAAGAACTTAAGTTGAATAATGCAGACTAGAGGGACTCCTTTCCTTTGTCCTGTCACTACTAACATAGTAAGTATTATTAATTTAGCGGCGCACGTCCTCTCACTTCAGTTCTTGGAACCTTTTAGTAGCTTGTACTGTGATTGACAAGTAAACAACCAATTTGGTGAATGCACGCGTTCATCTATGCATTTAAAGATAATATGCAGACTTAGTGAATTGGCCCGTCAAAGGAGGTTGAGAATAATTGGGAATGAGATCAGAACTTAGAAGCAAATTTCATTTGTTGCAATTTAGTCCAAAGTCTTTGGAATAGGAGGGCTAGGTGGGTTTAGTAAATGTGGAATCGAT
This sequence comes from Triturus cristatus, assembly GCF_964204655.1. Lineage (NCBI taxonomy): Eukaryota > Metazoa > Chordata > Amphibia > Caudata > Salamandridae > Triturus > Triturus cristatus. Next base: position 1,493,908,274 of record NC_140589.1, read on the forward strand.
AGGACGGTCTGTGATACTAGTCTATAACTAACCAATATGATTTAGGAAAGCTCAATGTTATTGCAATTGCTGTTCCTGTCCAAAAATTGTTTTGGAACGATTACTTATTTACCACCAATTATTTCTTGTCTCTTTAACCATGTCTTACATGCATCAGCATCCAGGGGCAAGAGGTCATCCGAGGTGGGTGAGGGAGCTGGAGGTGCCTTCCAGCAGGAAGAATGCTCATCGGCTCTGCTGGCCCGAGTAAATCTTCCTGTTGTTAATATTAGGAAATAGTTCCATAACTTTTACTGCTGCTTAATTTGAACTATTTTCTACCTATTTCCTAGTTTTATCTTATTCCCAAATCCTCTATGATCTATATGTTTCAAAAATCTTGTTATCCCTGCATTATCCTATTATTTACTAAGTTATTTTTTATTTCTAGTGTTGTATTTCACCTAAAACTGCCTCTGTCTGTAGCTTCCTTTCTTCCGGTTTTCCAGTCAGCATTCCCTCTCCCCAGATATATTTTGTGGATGGCCTAGTGGTGGAACTGTAAGACTCAGAGAACCCGTTCGTCCTTACTAAGCTACTAGTACTACTACTAATACTACTACTCTGCTGGGCAGAATGCATGCACAAGTAAGGTTTTCTATGCATGTTTGTTGAGATGAGAAGGCTTTCTTTTACTTTCTCATGCTCAATTAGTAAAACGAGAGAGTGGCCATGCTCACGTTGGAAACCCCAAAGTTCTTCTTCTTCTCTAGGCTTAGTATTATTAGCAGCAGATGATGGTGAACTGATTACCTTGTACCATGGCTGGAAGGAAGTATGAGGAGGAGGGGGATGGCACCATATTACATTTGCCAACCAAGAAGACTTTGGTGCCGATCACGATCCGGTAAAAAATTACCCCGTGCGACTCGTATCCGGTCTTTTTACCGTACAAATCGTACAAGTGCCGTACGAACTGGCAATCACGATTCGCATGGTAAAAAGTCCATACGAACCGCATTGGGAATCATTCCCCACACGTCCTCGGGTCGGAAAATGTGTCCGACACGTCCTCGGACGATTTACCGTACAAACGTGAAAAGTCAAGTCCGACCGAGGAATCACGATCCATCCCGTGCGTCCGAGGTTACAACCGTATGGAAAAAACACCGTCCGCACCGAACTCCTATAGCAACCATGGAGACATGTGCCCGCATACGCGCCCAATACTCCCCCCAGCCCCCGTACGTCCGACACGTACCCCCCGTGTATGTACACCCCCACCCGTCTAGGTACACCCCAGTACGTTCGAGTCCTACCCCCACCCCTGTACGTGTCGTACCATCATGTACCCACACCCCAGTACGGTAGAGTCGTACCCCCACCCCTGTACATGTCGTACCATTGTGTACCTACACCTCCGTCTATGTACACCCCAGTACGGTAGAGTCGTACCCCCACCCCTGTACGTGTCGTACCACCGTGTACCCACACCCCAGTACGTTCGAGTCCTACCCCCACCCCTGTACGTGTCGTACCATCGTGTACCCACACCCCAGTACGGTCGAGTCCCACCCCCACCCCTGTACGTGTCGTACCATCGTGTACCCACACCCCAGTACGGTCGAGTCCTACCCCCACCCCTGTACGTGTCGTACCATCGTGTACCTACACCACCGTCTATGTACACCCCAGTACGTTCGAGTCGTACCCCCACCCCTGTACGTGTCATACCATCGTGTACCCACACCCCAGTACGGTCGAGTCGTACCCCCACCCCTGTACGTGTCGTACCATCGTGTACCTACACCACCGTCTATGTACACCCCAGTACGGTCGAGTCCTACCCCCACCCCTGTACGTGTCGTACCACCATGTACCCACACCCCAGTACGTTCGAGTCCTACCCCCACCCCTGTACGTGTCGTACCATCGTGTACCCACACCCCAGTACGGTCGAGTCCTACCCCCACCCCTGTACGTGTCGTACCACCGTCTAAGTACACCCCAGTACGGTCGAGTCGTACCCCCACCCCTGTACGCGTCGTACCATCGTGTACCTACACCACCGTCTATGTACACCCCAGTACGTTCGAGTCGTACCCCCACCCCTGTACGTGTCTTACCATCGTGTACCCACACCCCAGTACGGTCGATTCGTACCCCCACCCCTGTACGCGTCATACCATCGTGTACCTACACCACCGTCTATGTACACCCCAGTACATTCGAGTCGTACCCCCACCCCTGTACGTGTCGTACCATCGTGTACCCACACCCCAGTACGGTCGAGTCGTACCCCCACCCCTGTACGTGTCGTACCATCGTGTACCTACACCACCGTCTATGTACACCCCATTACGTTCGAGTCGTACCCCCACCCCTGTACGTGTCGTACCATCGTGTACCCACACCCCAGTACGGTAGAGTCGTACCCCCACCCCTGTACGTGTCGTACCATCGTGTACCTACACCACCGTCTATGTACACCCCATTACGTTCGAGTCGTACCCCCACCCCTGTACGTGTCGTACCATCGTGTACCCACACCCCAGTACGGTAGAGTCGTACCCCCACCCCTGTACGTGTCGTACCATCGTGTACCTACACCTCCGTCTATGTACACCCCAGTACGTTCGAGTCGTACCCCCACCCCTGTACGTGTCGTACCACCGTGTACCCACACCCCAGTACGGTAGAGTCGTACCCCCACCCCTGTATGTGTCGTACCATCGTGTACCTACACCTCCGTCTATGTACACCCCAGTACGTTCGAGTCGTACCCCCACCCCTGTACGTGTCGTACCACCGTGTACCCACACCCCAGTACGTTCGAGTCGTACCCCCACCCCTGTACGTGTCGTACCACCGTGTACCCACACCCCAGTACGTTCGAGTCCTACCCCCACCCCTGTACGTGTCGTACCATCGTGTACCCACACCCCAGTACGGTCGAGTCCTACCCCCACTCCTGTACGTGTCGTACCACTGTCTAAGTACACCCCAGTACGGTCGAGTCGTACCCCCACCCCTGTACGCGTCGTACCATCGTGTACCTACACCACCGTCTATGTACACCCCAGTACGTTCGAGTCGTACCCCCACCCCTGTACGTGTCGTACCATCGTGTACCCACACCCCAGTACGGTCGAGTCCTATCCCCACCCCTGTACGTGTCGTACCACCTTCTAAGTACACCCCAGTACGGTCGAGTCGTACCCCCACCCCTGTACGCGTCGTACCATCGTGTACCTACACCACCGTCTATGTACACCCCAGTACGTTCGAGTCGTACCCCCACCCCTGTACGTGTCGTACCACCATGTACCCACACCCCAGTACGTTCCGGTCCTACCCCCAACACAACCTCCTAAGTACGGAGCGCACCCCAGGCCCCAACATCACAACCGCATGTACGAGTCGTACCAACCCACACACAAGGACAGCACCGTACAACCAAATGGCCCATGTACACACCGTACACACGCTCAAAACGCACGTACGCAACCAGGCCAAAACTAAACAACACAAGAATACACCATACGAATGGCACAAAGCCACTAAACATGGCCAACAAACACTACAAAAACACCTTCACTGACCTGCAACTGCCAAAGACAAACAGAGGCCCAAAACACCACCACTACTTAAAACACACCCACCCAAACTTCAAACACTGCCACACCCACCCATGGACCAATAAAAAGGGCCCACACACACAAACCATGAGCCTTTGCAACAGACTCACTGCTGCCAGACACCACAGCACCATACTGCAAGCTTCACCACACCTTACACTTGCACACCTTCACACAACCACCTTCACAAACACACCCTCATCACATTCTCACACACACACACCCACAACCATCCACACCCCCCCCAACATCCACACACCCCCCCCACCATCCACACCCACACCCCTCACCATGCCCACTACCAAGAATCCAAAGTTCAGTAACCGAGAGTTGGAGGTCCTTGTTGATCAAATCCTCAGAGTCGAGCCACAGATCTTTGGAACATTGGTCAGAAACACCAGCCTGGCAGCAAAAACAGCCATGTGGCAGACCATCGTCGATGCTGTGAATGCTGTTGCGGACACCAGAAGGACCAGGCAGGAATGCCAGAACAGGTGGTACGATCTGCGGAGGAGAGTCCGAGCCAAGAGGCAGGAGGAACACGACCAGGCCAACGCCACCAGAGGAGGGCCCTCCCGCAGACCCGTACACTACCATCCCTGGGAGGAGAGGGTGATGGCCATACTGCCGGTGGAGGCAGTCGAAGGATTAGAAGGACTCCGAGACCCGGGTGAGTACACAAACAACGCACCTCACATGGGGGGAACGGCATCCACAACCAAAATCACTAACAGGCACGCAACCACCACAAGCCATCGCATGACACAACCACACTCCATGAGCACGCACATGCCACTGCTGCCACCATGCCCCATGCACCCAGCTGGACAATGTCAAGTCACAGGCCACAGAAGACAACAACACATGACACGGTAACCCGGATGGCGGGAGGCTGGGCCCCAAAAATCACATAGTGCGACTCCGAAGCAGACAACAATGCACTCTGCCCATATGGCCCAGGTCACAGCCAGACAAACAGTGTGTCCCAACACAGGAATGACTTGCCAGCAAATGGCGGACGCCTTGCATCAACACATGGGGGTGAAGGCACTGTTTTGCACATGACAGCAGCTAATGAACAGCCAACATTGTGAAAGAGTGGCAGCACACACCACCACAGCAGCAGCGCACAGACACACATCACACCCAATGGGTGCCTGGAGATCAGAAACAAACTCACATCAACAAGCCAAGGGCCACTCAAAGATCTGCTAACAGTGTGTGCCCAGGAAGCTGGGCTGAGGTGACAGAGGGTGACACACGGAGGGAGGGAGAGGGGGACACAGAGGGAGGGAGAGGGGGACACAGAGGGAGGGAGAGGGGGACAGAGAGGGAGGGAGAGGGGGACCGAGAGGGAGGGAGACAGACAGAGGGAGGAGGCTGACACACAGAGGGAGGGAGAGGGGGACAGAGAGGGAGCGAGACACAGGGAGAGCAAATCAGCCGTGTGGCGTGTGCGAATGTCTGCTCGTCAGCAGGTAGACTGCGTGCATGTAGACAAGGGTGGCCAGTGCCAGAATCCCCCCTCTTCACCATGGCAAAACACAGGGCCATGTCACAACCTGTTCACGAGCACAACGACAGCTACCTGGATCATATAAGTGTGTGGATCCACTCCATGTGCACATGTACAGTGCTACACGGAAGGCGCCAATGCATGGCTCGCAACACCTGCCCACTCCACTGCTGACTGCAGTCACACTTGACGCAGCAAGGAAGACTGTGCCACACATAGTTAAAGGGGCCAAAGTGGTGCCCAAGGGACACACCCATGCACAAGTGCACTGTGAGTGGAATGCAAGACAGATCCTAATTCCAAGAGGAAATGTGCCAACTTTGAAACTGATGAAACATGGATGTTGCATGGACCAAAATTAACATTGTCTCTCTCACACACAGGTCAACGTCGTGGTCCACCCCCCAACACAGGGGGGGAAGACTCACAGGACCTGGATCTGCAGGAGCCCGATCCCACCTGCAGCGACCACTCTCACCACTCTGTGGACGACCCCGACCGACCTGGCCCCTCTGGTGTCCAACCACCTGCAGCACCTGAGTCAGGTACAACTGTGCCAACCACCACCCCCACTCCTGCCACATCCCAGGAGACACCCAGGATCCCTGCCCCAACACCACAATGCAGCCAGGCTGGCCAGGAGGGACACGGTGTCCCGGGCACCCAGGAGGAGGCAGGCAACAACGCCAATGCCACCCCTCAGGGGTCCCGGAGACCCGATGTGCCCACAAGGGCAGGCCAGGCGCAAGTGGGCAGGGGTGGTGGGAGTGGAGGACGGCGGAGGCGCGAGCCTGACCAGTTGGCTGGGGAACCAGTATTTGCCCATGTCCGTAACATCCTGGACTCATACCGGCAGGACACCACGGGCATGGCCCAGGTTGTGTCCACCCTCAATGAGATCAAGGGGAGCCTCGATGAGATAAAGACCCAGCAGGCCCAGCAACATGCGGAGCTACATGCCTGTCTACTGGTACACCAACGGAGGATGGAGGACAGACAGGCTGAGCAAGTGACAGCATTCCAGGGGATTCACGCTACACTCCGTCGGATGGCCGACAACATGGCCGACCCTCCCTGTGCCAGAAGGCGGAGAACATCACCACCCACAGGGAGGGATCAGGAGGAGGAGGAGGAAACATCCGACGGAGCATCCCAGACATCGTCACGGCCTACTGCTGAGGTTCCCCGCAGGAGGGCGGGTCGTCCACGGAAAGGACCGTGAGGGTCGGCGCTACATCACCATCTCCCAGGACACCTGGCCTGGCACCTGGCCCACTGGAGCAACAGCATCACAGCATCAAGAGACATTCTCTGCCACATGGCCCTGCTGGTCACTGGCTGACCAATGTTGACAAAGACTGTGGCATGGACTCTGAGGATTTCCAATGGCAAGGACACCAACTCCCCTACTGAACTTTGGATTCCAAACTCCCGGAAAGCCCCTCACTTTGTCCCCCCCCCCCCCCCAATAATAAATAACACTATGAAGAGTAGATGCCTGCTGGTTGCATTATTACCTAACATGTGTCTTGTAAAGTCTAAACATGCCTGAGTCATCTTTTGTCTTCAACCATCCACACCCTGGGGCCTGAGTCTGGCACAGGACACATGGGTCACAGTGTATTAGGCAAGACAGACATGGAGCACCATACACACCCGTGATGGGCCCAACCAGCTGAGGGGGTTGCCGAACAACCGTGCTGACACACACATTGAGTACAGCAACAGTAATGCGCAGAGGTCAGGGATCCAGTCCAGTGTCCTGGGGGGCACCCAGGTATGTGTAGACAGGTGGCAGAACCATGTCCTGCAAGCTTGAGTCCGGTGGATGCAGAGAATGGGGGCCTGGCCAACGTTGGATGCATGGGGATGGCACATGTCACAATACCCACACAGTCATGGACATCATGCCCAATACACAGTCTCAGCCCACACACACAGCTTGCATCTTGCCACTCGACACATTGACACATAGCTACAATCAGGGAATACCATGCCAGACATGCAGGATGCACCGTGGCAACATACCAGCATTGACTGAGAAGAGGCACCTTGGAGGCATAGGGACACCTTTATTAGTCATGTATTCGGGATTGCAGAGGCAACTCGAAGTACACATGAACACATCATGTGGAGTAACATGTGGGTCCAACACTGGCACCCCGCTTCAGCAGCACACATGCGTGTTCGCCATGGAACTGGCACACAAGCGTCGGCTAACAGCTAAATACCCACAGCTGCACACGGAGAGCCTGCCATACACCATAGATCCGCTGATGTCGAAGTCCCACACCATGTCAAGCCAATGCTAACCGTATGTGTCCGAGGGCAGGGTCACACACATTGATGCCATCATCACAATCCCCTATCCCATCACTGATGACTGTCAACCAGGCAGACCATCTATTCAGGAGTACTCAGCTGCATGTCGTGTCCCATGGGGATGCGACATGGCTGCAGAGGAACCAAACATCGACAGGGGCAGTGTGCATACATCGTGAACAACTGCCACACCCAATACACCCCAGATGCATCCCTTACCCCATGGAGACTTCCAAACGTGTCCGTGCCTGTAACGCTGAGTCAGGCCACGAGGTCGTGTCCAGGAGGAATAGCAGTGCCACAACAATGCAACCAGCAGACGGCATGCGCAGGTACCTGGGGAAGAGAGACACACAAGAAGTCAGCCACAAAAAGCACAGCCACTTGCATGTGCATTTACTCGACACATGTATGGATGACAACATGCTAGGTCACAATTATGACTGGGGAAGTACAACCATCACTGGCACCATCACTCCAGTGACACACCCACACACACCTCTGACTCACGTGCCATACATGCAGGTGGAGACACACATCACAACTCATGCCACACGGGGACCAATGCGTGCACACTCAGACACTGGTACTCACCACTAAGCAAAGAAGTCGCGTATCAGCCGAGTCCGGATGTCCTCTTGCGGCTCCACATCCTCCACATCACTAGCCCCATTGCCAAGCCCTTCGTCCTCCACGGGTGGATGGTCCTCGTCATGTTGATCCTGGATGAGTGGCACAGCTCTTTCAACTGCCATGTTGTGCAGCATGCAGCAGACCATGAAGATCTTGCAGACCTTCGCCGGGGCATATGGGAGTGCGCCGCCGGTCTTGTGGAGGCACCTGAATCGGCTCTTCAGCATGCCAAACGTCCTCTCTATCACTCGCCTTGTCCGGCCATGGGCGGTGTTGTAGCGGAGCTGGGCCGACGTGATGGGGTTGCGGAGAGGTGTCAGCAGCCAAGGCATGTTGGGATAGCCAGCGTCCCCTACATGGGAAGCACATGGTCATCGTTAGAAGTGGTGAAGCGGTCGTGCTGGTAGGCTATACAGAATACAGGACAGACAGACTGTACCCACCAACAACACATGCCCGTTCGTTGCGCAGCTGCATCATCATATCAGGCATCCCGCTACGCCTCATGATGTAGGCATCGTGTGCTGATCCTGGAAAACGAGCACAGACATGTGAAATCACCATGTTGGACTGGCACACCACAAGGGCATTGATGGAGTGGTAGTGCTTCCGATTGCGGTACGCCACCTCCCGTGCGTGTGGTGGTACCAAAGCTACATGTGTCCCATCTATGGACCCAATGACATGGGGCATCCCTCCCAGGGCATAGAATCCACGCTTGACCTCAGTCATCTGTTCAGGGGTTGGGAACTTGATGAAGTCATCCAGGTGAATCAACATGGCCTCTAAGAAATCATGCAGCACACCGCTGAACGTGCTCTGGGACATGCCACCAACATGAGCTATGGTATTTTGAAAGGTACCCGTGGCAAGAAAATGTAGGGCAGCCATTACCTTCAGCTGGGGTGTCAGTGCCGTGGGATACCTGTGCTGCGGTTGCAGGTGTGGTGTCAGTCTCGCCGTCAACTCCAGAATCAACGGTTGGGTGAAGCGGTAGAGCCGGATGCTGTCATTCTCCTGCATGGCAGCCAAGTCTGGAATTCTTCGGGCAAGAGGCGGCGCTCTGCAGTAATTTGGAAGTGACAAGGAAGAGTGAGTGCACTACGACAACAACACATGTGTACTGAGCACATGTTAATCTGTCAATACACACATGCTACATAGGGAGTCAGGTATGTGCTACATGGCCAGGACACGTATGGATGCAAGGTGACACTCCTTCCAAGACCCAGCTACACACGGAGATTGAGAACCTCCCCATGCCACGCCATGGGAATAGCTGTGTCCCAGTGCAAGTGAACAGCCAGACGCAACACAGGAGTGACATACGCCCACACATCAGCAGCAGTAGGATGCCGATTGCAGAGACTGGTAGCGGAACACTGGAGCCACAGGTCACATGACATTACACTAGGACAGCCCACACACCTTGCCATGAAGGTGCACATGTCATGACTCACCACACAATCATTGTGAGGATGCAGACATGTCCTTGTCACGCTACTCCGTGTCCCATGCATACATGTGCACCTCACATCCGATACCACATGTGGCATGGTGTGCGGAACAGTGTGCAATGACAATCTACACACAGACACATGTTGGTTGCTGCAACGGCTGCAGCTTTTGAGGGTGCTCCAACATCAACCTGATGGGAAGCCCCCACACATACATGACATAGTCACATTGTGCACCGTGGGTAGTGACAAGTCAGGTGTCATAACCCCTGTACCGGGCATCAGGGGACACTTCCGTGTGTTGGTGTCCGTGCCATGCCAGTGACGCTCACCCCAAGTGCGCAGTACGACATGCACACATGTCAAAGGAGTCAAGGGCATGCCTGGCACACATCGCACCATCACACAGTACATCTGTACACATCTCATCATACATCTGGTGCCTTCTCGACTCAGGAGTAATGTACCACATCACAGGCCGTCACACCTGTGCCCCACACATGTAGTAATGCACAGACGATGCCTCGATGTCAATTAATGGACAAGTATGTCCATCCATGGACAAGTATGTCCGCCCTATCCCTACCTGTGTGCCGCCTGTCACCACTGTGATGTGTGAAAACCGCTGTACTGCTGCCAAGAGGGCCTGTGTACGTTCCCATATCACTATGGGAGTGCTGCCGTATGTGTACCCATCGTGATGGCGAGCGTACAGGCATGTGTACGGCCGGTACCACTACGAGTACGCATACGCGAGGACACCCATAGTGGTACGGGCCGTACACACGCCTGTACGCTCCCTATCACTATGGGTGTCCTCACGTATGCGTACTCGTAGTGATAGGGAGCGTACAGGCGTGTGTACGGCCCGTACCACTATGGGTGTCCTCGCGTATGCGTACTCGTAGTGGTACGGGCGCGTACAGGCGTGTGTACGGCCCGTACCACTACGAGTACGCATACGCGAGGACACCCATAGTGATAGTGAACGTAGTCACGCGTGTACGGGCCGTTGCAATGCATTTGGGGTGCCCTAGGGCCCCGGAACGCACCGTACCTGTGTGTGAAGCTCCAAATTACATAGGGGACACATGAGGGACAAGTATTAAGGCCTACATGCATGCTGGTTGTCATGGAGACCAAGTTCAAAATTCGAATTTCTTCTGGAAGGTGAACAGCAGAAGTCAGTTGGAATTAAAATACTTTGTTGCAATGTGTTTGTGGAGCTGACATCATGCAGGAGAATGAAACCGATAGAGTACACACAGACTGCTAGGTTTGAAGTGATTGGTGGAAACATAGGATGCAAATGTGAGTGACCAATCACTCTGTACTCCTGTGCATGAGACAGGGCAGAAAGGCACATATAAGGCAGCCAGGTCCCATGAGGGAGTACTTGCCTGCACATCTTTGAATTCGTCGACCCAGCTGCTGCTACTGATTCCCTGGAACCATGTCAAGGGCTGTGGAGAGGTCACAGCCATTCACCCTGGAGGAGAACATGGCATTGCTGGATGTGATCCTCCCACAGTACCCCATGCTGTATGGGCGACCAGGGTATCAGGTGAGTGCATAGGCCACTGGCACAGACTGTCCCTATGTTGTGACTGTGACTTCTGGCATTGTGTCCTGGTGTGACACACATGCCATGTACTGTTGGGGGGGTCCCAGGGGGGGGATGCCTGATGTCTCCCAGCAGTGCCCTGAGACAGGAGGGGTGGGTACAGAGTGCTCCCAGCAGTGCCCTGAGACAGGAGGGGTGGGTACAGAGTGCTCCCAGCAGTGCCCTGAGACAGGAGGGGTGGGTACAGAGTGCTCCCAGCAGTGCCCTGAGACAGGAGGGGTGTGTGCCTATCACTAACAGCAGTGCCCTGAGACAGGAGGGGTGGGTGTGGAGTCCTCACAGCAGTGCCCTGAGACAGGAGGGGTGTGTGCCTATCACTAACAGCAGTGCCCTGAGACAGGAGGGGTGTGTGCCTATCACTAACAGCAGTGCCCTGAGACAGGAGGGGTGGGTGTGGAGTCCTCACAGCAGTGCCCTGAGACAGGAGGGGTGTGTGCCTATCACTAACAGCAGTGCCCTGAAACAGGAGGGGTGTGTGCCTATCACTAACAGCAGTGCCCTGAGACAGGAGGGGTGTGTGCCTATCACTAACAGCAGTGCCCTGAGACAGGAGGGGTGGGTGTGATGCACAGTGTGAGCCTTGATCATTGATTGTGACATTGCCATCATTCCACCTGTGTACCCACTATGGCACGTACTGCTTTTTCCCTCACCAGAGGATCATGTCCCTATGACAAAGGTGCAATGCGTTTGCTGCATGACATGCCTTGTTGTAACCAGCTAATTTGTTCTCATATGTCTCTCTGTGACATGTGGCTGGTGTATTGATGTGGTGTCACTTGTTCTTCCTCACAGGTAGGCGCCACTGCCAAGGAGCAGATCTGGCTGACCGCCGTCAGTGCCGTGAGGGGTGTGGATGGTCGGAGGCGGAGCCTGTCCCAGGTGAGGAAACGCTGGCAGGATATCCGGTGCTGGACGTGGAGGATTGCACGGGTCCTGCTGGGGGACTCACCTGAGAGCCACAAGAACCGCGGCCGCCGCCGTCTGAGCCACCTCCACAGGCGTGTGCTGCCGGTGGTCTTTCCAGACTTGGAGAGGCGCTTACAGGCGATGCAGTAGCCGGAAGGGGGTAGGTACATGTGTGTTTGTTGTGTGTCACCGGCATTTGTAAGGGCACAGTAGCATGAACACACTGCCAGGGTTTAAAGGTGCTGTGCAGATCCAGTTTGCCCCAGTATAGCGCTGCGCCCCTGCCACCCTTCCCCTCCTTGCAATGTGTTCCCTGGTCTGTGTGTAGTCACTCCTTCACAAGGTAATGTAGGCTGGCGCTTTGTCCACGAGAACTATGCCTGTAGCATCATGTGTGGGGGTGGTGTGTTACAGGTTTTGGGACCTTGGCTGTGCCCTTTCAAGTTCACTGCATGTGGGTTCCATGTCAGTTGGCACTGATGCTGACTCCAGACATGGGAGTTGGTCTCTCATGTGTCATGCCTTACAGCGCGCATGTCCTATGTAGTGGCCTGTGACATGATGTGCATGAGTGTGCGATACGCATAGTGCAGGGATGGTGGCGTGTGTTGCAGTCATTACCATTCAGGAGTATGGAGTTGCGTGGCCACTACTGTCCCCTGGGGCACCTTTTCCTCAGTGTTGTATGTGTCATGGTGGCGTGTGTTGCAGTCATTACCATTCAGGAGTATGGAGTTGCGTGGCCACTACTGTCCCCTGGGGCACCTTTTCCTCAGTGTTGTATGTGTCATCATAAACGTGGACACTCTCAGTGTCTACAGCGTAGGTTGTGCTCTGTGCCATTGTCCCCTGGCACCATGTATATAGCCTTGCTATTTTGTACAGGTGTCCACTGTGCAGCCTGACCTGAATGTCCTTCTTCATACTCACAGTTGCCAGTGCCTGTGTGTCTTGTTATACTCATCTGAGGATGGGCACTGGTACCTCATTATTTGTACAGGCGCACCTTGGCTGTTTGGCGTCAAATCTTGCATTTTGCCTGCCCCTGTGTTTATCACCCAGACTATGAGATGTTGGTGCCACCTGTGTCTCAACAATTTGCCTCGTGTAGGGGGTGGTTGGGGCGGGCAAAGCCTATATGTCAAATCCTGATTTCTACTTGCTGGGTCTGGGCAGTGTGTGATGTTTGTCTGGACACACACGCAAGGTGCAGTGACCGAGTCATGTTGGGCATGTTTTCAGCATTACCTATGCAGCATGTGTCTCAAGTTCATGGATATGGTCCCTGGTCATCGGTATTTTCGCCAACGCTGTGTGGTGCAGATGCAGTGCTGGATTGTCCCCAGGGCCTGGGTGCTATGTCAGACTCCGTTTCCTGTCTTTAGCTATTGTCTCATGCTCTCCATGGTATTTCAGTGGCATGGTGGCTCAACCAACTGTGTGTTTCATGCCCTACATCGGTACCTTGTTTAGTAGATGTTAGGGATCTTCCTTTTCAGGCTATGCAATGTTACCTATGTAGATTGGACTCATGTGACAGATGTGTACAGGTGTCTGATTAATTTCTGTCTCTCCACCCTGCCCACAGCATCGTCGGGGGACACAGAGGGAGACATGGACACAGACAAGGCGGAGGGACCGAGCACCAGTGCCAGCCGTGACATCGGGGCTGGCACATCGAGTGGGAAAGAGGCGGAGGATAGTGCGGCCGAGGACCTGTCGACTGGCACGTCAGAATACGAAGCTGACAGGTCCGAGGAGAATGTCTCCGAGTGGGCGGTGGCTGCACCAGCAGCTGACAGCGGAACAACACCTCGCACCCCGCCCCCTCAGTTCCCATCAGCCGCCTCCCACTTGCTCGTGTCCCTTCCCAGCGTGCCCGGTCACCGCATGTCTCCTTCATGCCAGGCACCGCACCCCCTGCCCCTGTCTCCACTGCTGCCGCCAATGCTGAGTCGGTGGACATCCAGCGGCAGCTGCAGGTTGGTCAGGCTGCGATCCTTAATGTCCTCCATGCCCACGGCCAAACCCTCACCAACATCGAGGCATACTTGGAGGGCATTCATTCATCGCAGGCTGACCAACGCAACTTGCTGAGGTCCATAGACTCCACACTGACTGCAGCAGTGGGTCTCCTGCAGCGCGACCTCCCCCCACCTACGCCTGCCCCATCCACACTTCCCACTCCCATGCCTGTCCCACGTACACCCAGACGTCGGCATGCACCCACATCAACAGACACAGGCACCACACCAGCAGGGAAGGTCCACCGCACTCCTCCTGACACGCACACACAGGGTGAGGTAGGCACACCCACTGGGTCGGGGGGCAAACGTGTGACACGCAGCCATAGTGGAAGTCCGCATTCCACCCAGTCCACTCCCTCCAAATCCCCTCCCCTCAGCTCTCCTGGCCACATCTCCCCCAAGGACTCCTTCATGGCCACTCTGTCCCTGAGCCCCACAGTGACACCACCACGCAAGCGGTCAAGGAAGTCCTCGGTCAGGGTGGTTGATTCTCCCCCCTGTCTACACCCTCCCCCGGTGGCGCTGCGACCCATCCCTCTGACCCCCCCCCTCCTTGGGGCCTGTGGATCCTTCGGGTGCAGGGGAATCCCTAGAGGACCTTGCAAAGGTGTGTAGTGCCATCCTGGCCTCCGCCTTTGGCCCTTCCCACCCCCTGTGGTGGAGTCCTCCATCCCTGCACACACAACGCCTCCCCTTTGCCCTGATGTCCCTGCGGTGCCTGTTGCTTCCACCCCCCATGATGCCCTCACCCCTGTGGAAGACGATGGCATGTAACTGTGCAGGCAAGGTAGGGGACACGCATCCCACTGTGTCCCCCATCCAGCTGAGACTCATTGACTGCCCTATGGGCTTTGTGAATATTGAACTGCCTGCGATCCACGGACATTGTGCTCATGCTGAATAAAGCTTTATTTCTTTTTTCATTATAACACTACTGCTATGCTGGTATTGGTGTTGGTGGGGCTGCTACATGGTTTTGGGTGGTGTTTATGTGTTGGGTGTGTGGGATATGTAGTAGTGTGCTGCTCATTGGGGGGACCCTGGGATCTGTGTGCCATCACAAGGTGTTAGCTAACTTTCTTTGTTCATGTAAGCAGTTACTGCATGGTGCAATTGTCCCAGGGTGTATTCCTTCCTCTGTGTACCCTGATATCTTCCCTGCAGGGTGTTCCCAATGTTTAGCGCAGAGCTGTGTCTACATGAGCTGTGTGAGTGACGGAGCCCTTCTACTTTGGCCATGCATGCAGGGCCATGTCTCCACCTGCAACATTCGTGGCATCCTTGGTGATCACTGTACTTGTGTGTGGAGTCTGTTGACATGAGTTCATGGGGACATGTTCCCTTGTAGGCAGTATGCATGTGGGTACTTCCAGCCTCACACACATGTGTTACACCCCTCCTGTCTCAGGGCACTGCTGGGAGCACTCTGTACCCACCCCTCCTGTCTCAGGGCACTGCTGGGAGGACTCCACACCCACCCCTCCTGTCTCAGGGCACTGCTGGGAGGACTCTGCACACACACCTCCTATTTCTGGATATGTACGCTTGGAACATACACGGTGGGGGTACGCTCCATGCATTCGAGGTGAGGGTACGAGTCTACTTACACTGGTGTGGTGGGGGTACGGTCCGTACGTCCGCGGGTGAGGGTACGAGTCGTACTTACACTGGTGGGGTGGGGGTAGGCTCCATGCATACGCGGGTGAGGGTACGAGTCGTACTTACACTGGTGGGGTGGGGGTAGGCTCCATGCATACGCGGGTGAGGGTACGAGTCGTACTTACACTGGTGGGGTGGGGGTGCGGTCCGTACGTCCGCGGGTGCGGGTACGAGTCGTACTTACACTGGTGGGGTGGGTGTACGCTCCATGCGTACGCGGGTGGGGGTAGGGTCCGTACATATCCGTCCCCACGCTATGTGATGCTTGTGCGGGCCGTACCCAGGCCTTTGCCACGTGGGTACGATCCGTCCCGCCATTGTTGGGGTGACGTGGGTGTGGGCGTGGTACGTCTCGTACCCACGCTCTTCAGGCGTGGGTACGGGACGTACCGGTCTGGTTGTGTTGCCGGTTCGCGTGGTGACGGACTTCCGTTGTGGCGGTCGCTGGCTTAGCTGGACACGCCCCCACCCCCTCGTAGTGACCAGGGCATGGGTGTCAGGTATGTCCTGGGCATGTGTGGTGTGTGACTTTGGTGGGGGTTTTGTGGCCTGCCCTGGTCCTGCCACCCCACCCCACCCCACTTTCCCCCCTCCCTTAGTTATTCTGACCTTCTGCGGCGTCTGCGTCGTAACCTGTAGAGGAGGTGGACTGCTATGAGTGCCGGGATGACACGTAGGTTCGGGTCCATGTCTGTCCGTCGCGTACGGGTCCTCCTTGTTTGCGTCGTCCTGTGTGTCCGTCGCGTACTGGTCCTCCTTGATCGCGTCGTCCTGTGTGTCCGTCGCGTACTGGTACTCCTTGATCGCGTCGTCCTGTCGCATACTGGTCCTCCTTGTTCGCGTCGTCCTGTCTGTCCGTCGCGTACTGGTGGTCCTTGTTCGCGTCGTCCTGCTTTCCCGGCAGTTTTTGGCAGCCGGAAAATATTCACCGTGCGGGATGACGTCGGTGCGAATCGTGATTCCTGGTTCGTGAATGGCAGGCTGCGAGCGTCCCGACGTCAGGTCGGCGCTTTCCCGGATCGCATTGGTAGGTTTATTTTGTTCGGTCGGGCTTTTTTACGAATCGTACGGAAATGGTGTTCCCGTGCGATTCGTAATTCCTTGTTTGTAAAATTTGACGACTGGGTACGCGTCGGACGGAGATTATGCTCCGTCCGACGGTTCGTACCCGGTTTTTAACGGATCGTGAGCGGCACCTTTATGTCCAATTGTTCGGCCAGTTGGCCACTTTTATTTCTTTTCAAAAACTCAGATACACCAATAGCTCTGGCCACTCAGTTCAGTCCTTTACATGTTGGCTTCTTGAGACTGAGCTTTTCAAAAATTGACACCAACAAAAGCAAAATGCCCAACTGGATATTTTATCATTTTTGATAGGACATAATGTGACTGTAACTATAGTGCTAATGATGTGTGTGGTGTATGTATTTTCAATTTTGCTATGGAGAAAAATAATTAGGGGGAGGTGCATATGGCATCTAAAAAATGTTTAATCTTTTTTCTAGCCTCACTGACCGCCAGGGCCAGTGGGGACGGCGGCGCCACTCAGGGAGCAGATGTGGCAGCTGCAGGGGGTGAGCCAGCAGCCGTGTCGGGCGGTGGTAAGTGATATTACTTGCTTATTGACAGTTTATATACTCGCTGCAAGGGTGTACATTGTACTGTTGAGAGTGAGACTAAGATGTGAACAGTTGAAGACACCCCTCTTTACCTAGCAATAGCGTATGCAGTGGGAGTTGAGTAACTAATGGTGGCCTCTTCTATCTTCAACTCAGCAGAGAAAGTTTCATGAAGAAGAGTCAGACCATGATGGGTTGATGGGAAAGATGGATGGAAGGACAGATGAAATGCAATATGACTGGCAGAGAAGTATAGATTGGTGAAAGGATGCATAGGTGGCTGATAGGATGCATGCATGGGTGGGTGGGTGAAGGATGGGTGAAAGGTAAAAGAAATGATGCATGCCTTTGAGGGTCAAAGCAAGGACGCATGGGTGGTTAAAATGAAAAATGTATGTTAGTGAAAGGTTTGTTGAGAATGATAGCCATGTTTGGATGGATGGTTGGTACTAGTATTCATAGTGAGGACTGGATGAAGAGATGTAAAACCTACATGGTGACTAAGTAACAAAGCCCAGGGTGAAGAATAAAAGTAACGCTTGATGAAAAATGCAGTGAAAAATTGAAAAGCTCTTGGGAAGAAGAGTAAGCAACAAATGTTTTTTTAATCATGGTTTTTGATTTAAAGGTTTGAGCAAGTCTGTATTTCAGACCACTCCCTTGACTCACAGTAGTTTTCAAGCACAACATATATTATGTAGTCATACCCACCCATCATCATAAAACGCCTTCTTCTGAGGCCCACTCCGTGCCCATGGTTTTTCTCCAGTGTCCGCCATGGGTGGCCTATCGGCTCCGTGGTTACAATAGTAGTACTTCATGTGCCATATATCATTCATATATTAATAACTATTCATCTGCCTTGTTGTAGTCAGGGTAAAAGTGAAAGTGAGCATTTGATTTAACAGAGCATGGCCATGATAGGAAAAGAGATAATTGTGTGGTACAGCTGCCCCACCTGCTGACAGGAGCAAAGTATAATGCGTATGCGACACAAGTATGTCTATCTAGGACGAAAGCAAAGCTGGAATGCCTACATTCATTTAGCTAAACGAGAGAAAAGAAGAATACTTGTATACCCCATAGTGCCTAATGTCTGAAACTGTAATCACATCAAAATCGAATGGGCCGAGGAATAGAGGATGCCAGCAAATGTTATGTACTGCTAGTGCTACTGTGTCACTATATTATTTTATGTGTTACTGTTTTGCTAAGAGTATTGGTTACAATTTGCCTTTTTACTTTATTGAAATAGCTACTCCTGCCAAACCACCATCATCGGACAGGCAGGAGAGAGTAACCAGGACCCGGTAAAGGAAGCTGGAGGCTATCAGGGCATAACATCTGCGGATGGTGGTCCTGGAGGAGGAGGATGAGAAGGAGGAGGCTGCTGCAGTTGGAGCATTCAATGCCCTGGGCCCCAGCCAGGCCCCAGTGCCTCCAGTTGTACGGCGCCGTGGTCAAGCGGCTGCCCGCTGCCATTCATCAACCACTGCTCCTCCCCCTATAGACTATATAGAGCCTTTCAGCGCTACATGCTCCTGAGGATGGCGCAAATGAAAGCCAGGATAGAGGAGCAGTTTGACCAGTTGGAGTGGTAGCTCCGAGTCCTAGCCTGACGCTAGGGGGTCCATTAGGATGTAGGGTGGTGGGACCATCGCTGCGCCGGCGGTGCGGAAAAATGCCTTTTTCCGCCCTACACCCTAATGGACCTCGTGGTCTCTCTTGCCCCTTTTTTGATCTTTTGTTTGGTGGGTGGGATTTGATGGGGAGAGAGTGGGAATGTGTGAATTGGGAAATCTTGGGGGTTTTGGCATTTTATTTTCCTTTGTTTGGACAATTTGGACTTTCTTTACTTTGGGCATTGGTTGGAGTTAGGGAAAGGTGTGGGCCTGGTGTTGTGGTCTTTAGTTTATTTGTTAGGAAAATAACATTTTTATGGCTTTACAAATGATTTAATTCTTTTTTTAGCTTACTCTTTTACTCGACACTGTTTCCTTTGCCGTGCAGGCCCGCAGCCAGTTTTCAAATGTGCTGATAGTGTAACACACCAACAGATAGTTAAACAGTACCCTCTTGCAACTATATTAACCCCTAAGGACTCGGAGGTAGTGTGGTTGTGGGAATTTCCCTAGCACATAGATCATTGTATCTCAACAACCCCCCACAGTTCTTCTCTTACCTGTGATTAGGCAAAGAAATGGCTGCATGGTTTCCCAAGGTGCAATGGTGATGGTAGTAGACAGTAGCAGCATGCTTGCAGACTAGTCTTCGAATACTAGTGAAAGCACCTGATCCAGAAGCGAGGTTCCACTCCCTCCTAGCCAAACTCAAACTGTAGGATCAAGAATTTTCTTCGCAGGGAGCTTATTAAATTGAAATAAAAAACTGAGTTAATGACCTTTTATATGCAAGATTTGCACACAAAATTGAGAAAGTCACCAGAGGGAGACTAGAGTATGACTAGTAGTAGTACACAAGAAGAAGACTGTCAAACGACAAAACATGATAAGAAATGCTAAGGTAAAATAAATAATCAGAATGGTAAGCTAGTAAAAGTTACAAACTGAAGTCAACTTGCGCTATGAAGTGGACAAGCGCAACCTTAAGTGCTGAAAGGATGATGATGTTTCCAATTATGAATTATGTTCCTCGGAAAACATATAAATAATAGATACTGTACATGGGTGGGCAATCTAATAAATAATAGTGCCAGTGTGGGCTATACTTAGAGCAGAAGAAAATTCTCGCCCTGCCTTGAGTTGGTGTTGCTATCACCACATCCGCCCCACCACGTTTGTGATCAATTAATGGTGTAAATTTAATTTAGTCACACTTCAATAAATCACACAGCTCGGGGTAAGACTGTTAGGGGTTCGATTAATGGATGCGAAGGAAGATTTGAGGGAAAGGTTTGACAAAGACAAATACTACACAAGGACAACACAATCATCTTGGCAGCCGACCATCATCAATATATAATGGAAGGAAAAGGAAAAGCATGCATGATGATGAGTACTAGTACATGTTAACCAAATCAAATTATCCATCTGCCCCCAGAGAGACCCAAGTTACATTATGTTCTGTAACTGTTGCACCAAGCTTTGAAAGATATCCAATAAAATTTAAATATCTGTAGGAGTCAAGTAGCAAACATAAGCAACACCCAAATTATAACGATGATTAAAGAGAAAAAAAGATACTGCATTGCCAAATTGGAAGTTGAATCTGCATTCCTCTTGGACTGTCTGTAAATCTTGGGTGCCTGGTGGATGTGGTTCGGTTAGGTAAGTGTGAGTATGTACAATTTTTTTCCAGTATGGCGCATGGTAAAAGCCAGGACCTGTAGGTTGAAAAACAAAAATTATATTGAAGAGTCAAGGAGAAAAGCTAAACTACATAAGTAAGAGTGCGGAAGAAGAAGAGAAGACTTAGAGGCAGCATGGCTAAATGTCTGTTTTCAGCAGTTACCTCAACAACAGGCCCCCACCCAACCACCACTTAGCTTTAGATTAAAGGACAAATTGGAACTAGAGAGCACTGAGCAGTGAGCACACAAACACACAACAACATAGCATTTTCACAATCAATTAGAAAATCAACGCACCCCTGTCAGTCACACCACTTCCCACCACCACTACACAGACTTGTGTAGGTCTGGTGCGGTTGTTTACCTTTAGGCTACTTCAAAGTCATCATCATCAAAATCGGTTGGTTTCAGTAAATTTGAAAACATCCATCTTCTTCTGGTGGCAGTTCTCACAGTAATCATGCTCACACCCACGCCCTGAGTCATTCCATCATCTCTGATCCTCCTGAGTCTGACCCAGAGTATGGTGTCCAACTCCGTACCAACAGTGTCCTGACTCCGTTTTGGCTCAAAATGCAACAGATCAGCCTGTAGTAGTACAATTCTGTTACTGAACAACAAGAAGTGAAAGATTTAGTCACTTTTTGTGTAGACCAGATTTGTGTTTGCAAACTTTGCCTTATCTAAGGGATTGGTCTGGTCTGAGTATTTAAGGAGTATAAATAAAAATCAGGAAACAATGATAAACAAAGCAGTGTGGACGGTGTGGAGTTGCGTTAAACCCGGTGAAGGAATCTCGCTATCCTATCTTTCAAAGGGGAAGGAAATAAAATAGCCATCAGGGTAAAATGTAAAATTATCGATCAGCTGCCGGTAGGCCAAGCCAACAACATTTTGGGAATCTCAAATTAATCTTTCACACATTAAGCGTAACAAACAAACACCCAGTCTCACACTGCCTGCCAGCACATGAATCATCTCACCTCTTCTCAGACTATTCTCAACACATTGATGATGGCATATCACAACAAGTTCACACATCACAACAACAGACAACAATCACTCAGTGTGCAAAGCATGTCACCATTTACCTGTTCTTCCGGTGCGCTCACTGTGATCGATTGGTGGTACATTGAAGAATGCAGATCCTCCATTTGTTCATGAAGCAGAGACTTGCCTGTGTAAATCGAATTATGAATGTCACATGTAGGTGAGGCAGTCCCTCTAGGGTAGGAAAGCATAGATAGTCACGGCCCAGGGTTGGAGGCAGGCACACATTTGTTTGTATTTTCCGTTCAATGTCTGGCTTGAGGTAAATGGCTTTGGAGGGCGAGTTGGGAGTCGGATGTCTTCACTGATTGCACACAGTTGCAACTCCAATTCGGTAATACAAATATGTATAAGAGTAAGTTGGTGGGGATGAATTGGTCAACCAGACAGTCAGACACACGCAAATATTAGAGTAAATAATGTTCCCTTGATATATATACTTTTTGGGATTTTGGACATCACAGAAAGAAAGTCAGTAGTCAGGGAAGTAGAGCTTACCCTCAAACTCTTGTGGTTTGCCCAGAAGTAGGTAATCTAACACACTACGTCCATGACCAGAGTCTCCTCATCTTCCTCCTGTGGTAATTCACATATGGTGTAATCCAGTGGTATAAAGTGCTGATTCATTTTGATCATGGTTATTTTCACCACATTTTGGGGTGAGAGACTGGTCCTTCTCACTGTGACAACGGCAACAGCAGCCCTGGAATCAGGCTCAGTGGAGACACCGGCCACAGGGCAAGCCAGATAGTTTATTGCTAGACTGCTGAGCACTGGCCATTGGCGCCTCTTCCCATACCAATACACCAATGGGTTTTGGTCATAGTAGACCTCTGTTGAGTCTTCTATATAGATATAGACCTGGACCGTTCGCTCAATGTACATTGCTGGTGCTCCACTTTGCTTGACCTCTTTTGCCTTTGCCGCTGCGCTGGCCTTAAGCCCTGCCAGTAGAAACCACTTAGTTGCAGATTTGGGGGCTGATGCTCCTGGTGTTGTTGATGGTGTTCTTATTGTTGGTTTTGCCTGCTATGAGCCAACAGCACTGCCCTCAGGCTCTGAACTTGAAGGCTGCACGTGGACCAGTGGGTGTCTAATTCTCTGCTGTTCTTTTTCTAGCTCACTGTCTTGTTCAACTATCCATGTGTTGTATTTTCTAACATCCCGTCTGAAAAAGGAATGAAAGTGCACAGTAATGGTTTGTACCGTGGATCAAGAATTATGGCACAGATGTAATGTTTGGAGGACACAATGTCTCTGCACCCTTGTATTAGCAGACGTGTGAAGGAGTAAGCTCTCCACCGAGTCACACGCATCTTTTTCTTCCTCCACACCTGCGTACATTGCAGACACCTCCTTTTGCTGTCTCTAGTATGTGCAACAATGGGATAGCTTGGCACATGGTACTGTCCTCTTTGCTGACTTCCCGTGTGAACACCTCAAAAGGAAGCAGCATCTCTGTCAGGCATTTGACTATGCCCCATTGGTCCATCTCAATGATCATGCCTTTTACAGTTGCATATCCTCTTTGCATGACATGTTCATTGATAGGTCTGTACTGATCAAACAGGCTTTGCATGTAATAAGTGAAGTTCCAGCGTGTTGGCACCTCCTGTCTGAGTGCTTTAATAGCCATTCTATTATCATGCTTAATGACCCTCAGCTGTTTCCGGGCTTTAAATGAATGGCTGAAATGAGTGCAGGTGGACAGTAAGTTGCTTACCTGGTCTTTTTTGAGAAAGTTCTGTATAATGATGTTAATGCAGTGCGCCAAACACAGGACCCTGAAATAACTACCATCGGTCATGGCCGTAACTATATTACTGCCATTGTCTGTGGCAACAAAACCAATCTTAAGCCCTCTTGGTCACAGCCATTCAAAGACCTTGTTGTTAAAGCAGTGCTTAATTTGTAAAATATGAAGTGCAGGTGCTCAAATGTTTGTCGGAGGCCACACCCCTTTCCCCCGGCTCCACCCACTTCCTTCACTAGCTCCACCCACTTCCTCTATTGGCTCCACCCACACCCTCAACTGGCACGCAAGCCATAAACCGTGAAAATGTCACATATGTCCTCACGCCAGAACGCATGGAAATGTTACACATAAGCACCCATGCCATAAACCATGAAAATGTCACACATAAGCAAGCACCCACGCCATAAACTGTGGAAATGTCACACTTGAACCCTCAGGCCAGAAAGCATGGAAATGTCACACCTAAGTGTCCAGGCCAGAAAGCATGCTATAATCCGTCACACATAAGCATCCAGGACAGGGCTAGGCCAAAAAACGTGGAAATGTCACACATAAACACCCATGATCCAGGCCACACACCATTGAAATGTAACATATAGGCATCCAGCCGGGGTGTCTTGTTAACTTCCAGCCACAGTAAACCAGTGCTTAATTTGTAAAAACATAAGTGCCAGCCGCCAGGACCCTTTTTGGGAGGCCATTGCAGCTTGCACCACGCATTTTCCCTCCCTGGCAGTACTGCTAATAGCAATACCAACACAACTAGTTCACATCACTCACCTAGAAGTGTGACAATTCAGACTATTTCAAGTCACTTAAAGCTATAAAAATGGTGTGAGCAGTAGATATTATTCATATATAATGTATATTAAATTATTAAACATCTGTTGCTGTGCTTAACTCAAAATTAGACAGACAGCGCCACTAGGTGCCAGACTTTCATAGGTACCGGAATACAGGTGTTGAGAATTAAGTACCAGCACCGAGCACCGGAAAACACCAGCTGAAATTAAGTGCTGGGTGCTGCCCTTACTGCACTGCTTAATTTGTGCCAGTTGTTGCAGGTGGTGGTAACAAGCCCTCGTTTTTGAAGACCTGGAATTATTGTTCAACAGCAGACTAACTTTGAGTCAGAGCAGGAGAGAGAGAGAGGTGAAAAAGATTGAATGGCGGAAGAGAAGGGTAGGGAAACAGAGACACAGCTAGGCCCCCTATCCCTATTCCATGGTCAGACCACTTCTTGGTCCCATTCAAGCTACTGCTATCCACCGAACCTCTGGGTAAACCCCATCCCCAACCCCCGGATCGCCCGTGGAAAAAACTGGACAACAGCGCCTGGGCTCAGGCTCTATCCTCCACCTCCCCCCTCCTGGACGAAGACCCGTCCATAGCAGAAACTCAGCTACAGGATTGGATCCATCAATCCTTAGATACCATTCTGCCACTCAAACCAATGCCTAGCAGGAACAAATCGACCAACTCTCCCTGGTACACCCAGGCATTCCGTTCCCTAAAAAAGAGCTGCAAAAAACTAGAACGCGCCTGGAGGAAAAACTGGTCCACAGCCTCCAAAAACGAATACAGAAGCGCTATCAAGCTCTATAAAACCGCAATTAAATCTACCCAGGCCACCTTCTTTGAAGGAAAGATTGCGGCAGCAGCTAACTCAGCGAAGGAAACATACCGCATAGTTCGGCTCCTCACCAAAATCCAGGACCCTCCCCCCCCCCTGACCCTGAAGGCGTGAGATGCAATCAAATGGCCAACTTCTTCTCCGCAAAAATTGATAAAATACTCACCTCACTCCCCGCACCCTCCGCTTCTCTCCATCCTATTGCATCCCCCCTTCAGCCGGAGGCTCCTTGCCTGCGAGCCTTTGATCAGATCTCCACGGAAACTTTTTTAGAAACCCTGAAAGCTGTAAAAAGTGGCTCACCAGCGGACCCTGCTCCCATCAGTAAGATGAAACTGGTCGCCCCCACCATTGCCCAACCCTTCACCAATCTAATAAACGCCTCCTTCAGGAGTGGCGCCGTGCCAGCCAACTGGAAAAAGGCTACGGTCAAAGCCCTCCTAAAGAAACCCCACCTGGACCCTCTAGACCCCTCCAACTTCAGGCCGATTTCACTTCTTCCAGGGATTAGTAAAGTGGCTGAACGAATAGCTAACAAACAGCTATCCTCCTTTTTGGAGTCCAATCACTTACTACGCGACTCCCAGACCGGCTTCAGACCGGGCCAAGGCACCGACACCGCCTTGCTCGCAGTTGTCGAAGAGGCGAGAGCCATCATAGACGCAGGAGGATCAGTGGCAGTGATCCTCCTCGATCTAAGTGCCGCCTTCGACACGGAGGACCACTCCATCTTGGTCCACCGGCTGAGCCAACTGGGAATCACCGACTCAGCCCTCGCATGGATTAAATCCTTCCTCGAGGGAAGATCATTTCAGGTATCAGACGGCTTTTCCACGTCTAAACCCCTGCCTATGCAGTGTGGGGTCCCTCAGGGCTCTTCCCTTAGCCCCACACTTTTTAATGTCTATATGGCCCCCCTCGAAGACATCATCACTCCCTTCGGTGTCAAGTCAGTGATGTACGCTGACGACACCCAGCTGGTGGTGTCCATTAACCACTCTGACTCTACCTTAGGAAACCTCGCCAGTTGCCTAGAAGGGATCTCACAATGGATGTCGGACTCTAGACTCAAGCTCAACGGCGACAAATCCGAAATCCTCCTACTGGGCAATCAACACAAACTACCCGTAAACCTTTCCTGGCCAGCCTGCATGGGCACCTACCCTACTCCCAAAACAGAAGTCAAAAGTCTAGGTATCTGGCTTGACCAGGACCTTAATTTCAAAACCCAGGCCAGGAAAACATCAGGGACCTGCTTCGGCCTAATCCGTATGGCCCGTAAGATCTTCCACCTGATCCCTTTCCATTCCAGGAAGTTACTGATGCAGGGACTGGTCAACTCAAGACTTGATTATGGTAACATCCTATACTTGGGAGCCCCTGCATCAGTCATTCAAAAACTCCAGGTGGCCCAAAACGCCGCAGCTAGAGTCCTCACGGGAACCAAAGCACGGAACTCGGCGAAACCTGCCCTCAAGAGCCTACACTGGCTCCCAGTAAAAGAGCGCATTACGTTCAAAATGCTCTGCATAGCGCACAAAATCCTGCAAGATAAAGGCCCCCCAATACTCAGATTCCTGATGAAACTTCACAAAGCTAGCCGTCACCTAAGATCTGATTCACTTGCACTGGCATCCATCCCGAGAATAAAAAAGGCAAGATCGGGCGGCCGCAGGTTCGCCTATAACGCGCCCAAGCTATGGAACTCCCTCCCACTACCCATGAGGAGTGATCAGAATTTACTATCATTCCGAAAAAAATAAAAAACCTGGCTCTTTCCCTAAACATTTTCCTGCACCGACCCCACTTGGAATAAACTAGGTCCTCTTAGCGCTGGGATGCCCAAGGGTAGCTATGCGCTCTATAAATCCACATCCAAATCCAAATCCAAAGCCGGCTTGAAAAAGAACACACAAGAGAGAAAATCGTGCAGAGTGAAGAAAGAGCCATGATGAGGTGGAATCAAGACCAGACAGCCTCTGTAGTTTGCAACACTGGCATTCAGAAGTTCTCCCAATGGTCTCGAAAGACAAACTTTGGGCCCCTGCATTTCTTTTTTTCACACATTAAGCCCTAACTAGCAACATTGCCTCATCCTCACACTTTCAGGTTCCCATCACCAGCTGAGCATGGGACCAGATTACAAGAGGGTTCAATAGGTCAAGGGCATCGTGCTCAATTTTTAAGGTCATTAATGAGACACTTGTCCTGACATACTACACCCTATCCAGCTCTGCCTGTCCTCTGTGCCGCACTGGCTCTCCCATAGAGCCTTTCCAACTTCCTTGCACATTTCCCCCGCCTTTACGTCGTTGTTCTGCTCTACACTCCTCACATGTGACCTGACCATCGCCATGATGCAACTGTCCACACCTGTCCCCTTGGCACACCTATGTCTCTATCCAGGATGGAGCATAAATTAGCCACAGTCAACAGCAGCCAGAACCACCTTTAGCTCTACTGCACACTGTATTTAAGCGTGGTCCCCAGCAACTCCCCACCCGAGTAGGAGGTGAGGTGTGACCATGTGTGAGGCACCCCGAAGAGCCAATGAGATCATGGTGCCTGCCTGAGCTCCAGTTTGTGCACTCTCTCTGGAATGTAAACATCGTTTTAAAAGAGTATCCGTCTAAGCTATGAACATGACACTGGATAATCACTGAACCGTTAAGTCGTCCGTTTACCTGCGCAAATCCGTTATCTGGGTGAATTCACAAACCGTCAAAGAGGACCCCAGACACCCCTCTCTCTCTTACACAACCTCACTCTTTCTCTTTTTTCTCTCGTTCTCTCTCTCCGCGTTCCTTCCCTTCCCTCTCTCTCCCGGTCACTCTCTCTCTCTCTCTCGCTCTCCACGCCCCTTCCCTCTCTTCTCCATCTCACTCGCCTCGGCATCACTCTTCTACTCTTGCCCTCCCCGCCATGCTCTCCTCCTCGTGGTGACGCATAGCCTTTAAAGGCTAACGCTGTGCCCCCTCTACCCAGAGGCCGGTCCAATAAAATTACCAGGGCTCATTTGTGTTCTCAGTCCGGCCCTGCCAAGAGGGCTCTTCTAACCCTTCGCCACTCACTGCCACATCTGTGTAGCAAAGACTATGGTTGGATAAAACTTAGTGAAGTAAACAAACAGAAACTGCCTGGCACAGCTTTGTGAGGATTTCTGTGGAAGACACCCCTGGCCTGCTATGATCTTGCATTGATCATGTAGGTAGCACACAGTAACTGGTTGACGGAGTCCCCAAAGGTTTCACAATGTTTATTAGTCAGTTTGCTTGGTTTATCAGTAACTCTAATGACCATTGACAGGGGATACATCCAGTGTGCCGGAGACATCTACTGAGCAATCGGTCCGCTCTGTCACTCAAAAGAGAGTCCTGGTAGCCTTTCCTGGTCGTCTAAATAGAAGATCCTCCGTTTCTGTTGTTGAATCGGGCAAGGGGATATGGTGGTGTATTTCTCAACCCTGAAAGTTTCTCATCACTAGTGGCTTGAAAACCCTTAAATCTGGTAGAAAAATGTTGGCACGCTTGCTGAAGGTTTGTGCCCATCTTTATATTAAAGTTGCTTACGGCAGTTGTGTAATCCAACAGTCAGTTTTGAGAGCAGTTTTGGCCAGTTCTGCCCTTTTTGCTAATTCCACTGATACTGGTAGAACCAGTGTCTTTAACACATGGTGTAAGCAGGCCTGTGGGGTGAAGCTGAGAGTTTTCAGGCAAGGGAACCCAAAAGAAGAGCAAAAATCAAGGCAGGTTGAGCTACTTAACTATCTGTTAATTTATGGGTTAGCCCTTCTAGAGAACGATGGACTATGAAAGGACAGGGGGAATTTTTTGTATTTCACAAGTACCCTCTGTCTCCTTTTCTTCATACTCCTCAGTTTGACCAACAAGAGAGGATTCCTTAAATGTTTTGGAGAGAGCCCTACAATTCATGTCTGCTTTGTGGGACCTCTCTAACCCTCCATCTTAGGTATGAATTGTATCACAGCCACCACAGTTAGTCCTTTACTGCTTGATGAGCTGACCGCATGCATGCGCTGACAAAAGGGTGCACATTGTGTGCCTCTCCTGAGCACAGACACCTGCTTTGTGTCACAATTTGTGTGACAAAAAAACTTCCCACGCACATGCATGAGCGTGATCATCATGTTTGCTCAGGGATGCGTCAAAAAACTTCAACTTGTGCTGAATTTGAAGCAGGGGTGCACATTCTCCAGAACCATGTACAGGAGCTTTCATTTCCCAAAATGAGGGGAAAGACACCAGCTTTAAAGTCTGCCACGACATCATTGACGCTGTGCTAGTTAATAGCCCATCAACATTCCTTTTTCAGCAAAAAATGCCCTCATAAATGAAATATCTATTCATATCGCTAAAATATTCTAGGATGCTAACTATTATACTGCTCAGAAAACGATGCTCAGTGTGCCAAACCAACAAGGGTACTATTGTTTACATTTCCGAGATCTGGTAAACGTGCCAGCCCAGCAGGCAATTCTTGATTCCAGTTTCTACATTGCCTCTCTATGTAAAGCTTACACAGCCATAACCATTTCCAGAATACTGCTGTATGTATATCATAGTTGCCAGATGTGCCCGGTACGTAAAGCATTTGTTGCCTTGAGTTTGCACACCCTATTTATGTAGCACGTGTTGCTGTGACAGTTTCCATATTGCCCTGTTTGCAAAGCCAGAGTGCCATAATAGCTGACTCACATGTTGTCGTCATGTGTGTGGTTCATATTACCGTATCAATTTCCACATTGCACAGTGTGTGATGTATACTTGGTTTATAGTTCAGTTATGAATATGTAAATACCTTAAAATATTCATAGGATACGATTCCATAGTTTTTACCATTAACCCAGTCAGTGGTGGCAGAGTTTAGCCATCTCAAAAACAATGAAAGGTTGAGCTGATTTGTAATCTGTGACCTGCCCTTTAATCAGAATGCTCTTTCTGACGCAGGAAGATTAAACCACTAAATTAGATGAGCTATCCAATCATTTCAGGAAAATAAAAAGTGGATTAGAAGAAACAGTGGCACACTTGATGCTGCAACAGGCCTTTCCCAAACGGTCCCAGATTTCTTATAGAAATTATGAACGCTGCTTTAGGATGGAGTTTGGATATATCAAAGCCAAAGGCTACAGAAGCTGCTGTGCGTCTGTTAAACTTAAACATGCGAAGAAAGGGAATCAAATGAATCACACCCACACCCGGGCCCCAAGCCCCCAACCAAAGAGATTCAAGCGAGGGGAGGTCGAGGACACGGACACCCTTTCTTGCCCACGTAAGGGAGGCCTTTTTTCGTGAACAATTAATACCATGGCACTGGCAGAATGTAATTTTGGAAGAGGCCCCGTAATTTCACTGTGCAATAAACTATTTTTCTCATATCAGTTTTACTGTACGTTTTTAATGGCAAGCAGTTTGATGTCTGCACTACAGTGATAAATGTGTGAATGTTGTTTATGAATTCAGTTGCACTAAATAAGGTATTTTTGGCCCACATTTGTTTCCACTGCCAGTGCCATGGCATATACACACACACCGTTTTCCCTTGAAGACAAGAGAATGGAAAGCTCCCCCAAAAGAGAAAGAGAGGTAACTGTGCTAGCGTCCTCAACATTCCCTACACGTTTCATAGTTGCCAATGTGCCCCTTAAGGGGTGTGTTTTTTGTGACGGAGACCTTAATACACACAGGTGCAGCGCAGCAACCAAGATCCGGGATGAGACCAACCACAAAAAAGTGTCTGCAGTCTTAATAATTATGGTCAAAAGTCATTCACAGGCAAGGTCTTGCTTTGATCATAATGGGCTAGAGACATTTTCATTGCCTAATGATGAAGTGACGAAAGAAAAGAATGCTCTTAAATATCTCTTTCCATCTCTAGTCTCTCTGACATGTGGGAAAGATATAAAAAGTCTGTACATCGTTCGCCCCCAGGCCATTTGAGTACTACTGTCTATAAAAGGGGTTCTTTTTAAACTCATTGTGTGTGGTGTGGAAGGGGAGGAACTCTGCAATAGAAACCACCATCTCTGATGTTTTAGTGGCTGTCAGGAAACGGTTGAAAGTGAAACGTTCACAAAATCACTACTACAAACTTGGTTTCTTCCAGCTCTGAAACTGCTTTGTACATACTCCCGAGTCCCGCACGGGGGATCATCTTTGGGGAAAGTGAAACATAATTTCCCGCACACGTCACAAGACAATAGGCAGCCACGAACGCAGGACGCACCACGGACACACGGTATCACAGTAGTGCAAAAATGCCGTTTCTTCAATCTTTCTTACCGTGTTACTCGTGGTAGGCCGTGGGCAGTCCGGCTCAGAGGAATAACTGATTATTTTAGGTGTGGTGCACCGAACGGTTCCGAACTGCAGTGTGACTCCCGGACTGGTTAGCAGTGGGCACTGGCAGGCTGCAGTTGTGCTGGGGCGTGGCGGCGGTGGCGCGCGTGGACATGTGACAAAAAGGTGCCACGCGCTGCGCGTACAGCGGCCCCGCCTCCTACCCCCATCAGAACAGAACCGAGTCCGACCCACAAATCCAGCCCGCCCCTGGTGCCCCAATAAACAAACCAGTGTGACGCGCATGCACGCCGCATGGCCCACTGAGCCCACCCACCCCACTCACTGACTGTAAAATTTAAACAATTAAACCGGCGAAAGTGAAACCATTACCAGGCTGCGGCCTCTCTGCCGCCATGATCGATGGAGGATCACACACACTACTACGCCACCAACACCAAGGCACCAATAATTTAATCTCTTTTTCGCACCGTGCGGTGCGCGGCACGGAAGCAGGCAGCAGCTAAATATAAAATAATTGAAATCAGTAGCACTGTACTAGTAGTAGTGCTGTGTGTGTGAGTTAGTCACTAGTCTGTCGAATGTCGATGAACTCACACACACAGCCGCTGCCGCACTGAACTGCTCCTGTGACCTGCAGGCTCTGCCAGGTGAGGCCGCGGCTGCATGATTGAACACGCACACGCTGATGAGACTGAGTGTACAGTGAGTATTTTAAATTTAATCTAAATGAAAAAAACATCAATGACGCACGGGCCGGGCGAGATGCGTAGACCCAGCCCTGTCAATTAAGTGCCGGTGCTAAGCACCGGCAAGCACCGGCACAAATTAAGCCCTGTGTTAAAGTCTTCCAAAATGTTTGCAGCTTTATGTGATTTCTCCATTGCGAACATCGCTTCTGTGGCATGCTTCCAAGCAGTTTTAAAAATCTCAGCGGTGTCAACACCTGCAGATATTTTAGCCTTCACAAAAGAGATCTAGTGTGCAGTGATGTACATGTAATCAGTTGCTTGGCAAATGGTCCACATCTTGTGTGGATAATGTAGACAGCACTCTGCTGCAAAGGTTGCCCAAGCAATTTATGCACATCGTGATGTAGCACTGGAACAGCAACACTGGCAAAATAGGACATGCTGGGACCCTTCCATTTTGGGCCAGATTTTAGCCAGCTTTGCATTGTACAAACGTGCCTTGGGTGGTTGCGTTCATACTGCCCCTCTGGCCTAAACATGGCAGGAATAGTAGCTTGAATGTTTTTCTATACCAATGCCACTGATGCAGGTGACTTCTTGAGACCAGGCAGCGGTAGACTCAGTGTGAATTTTAGTGGGGCAGTCACTGTCCTCTGTTGCCTTGGTGTCTCGACCTGAGTCTTGTGCCATTGCAATGTTGTTGATGTGTGAAATACTACCGCACTGCTGGGGAGAGGGCTGCTTTGCATAAAGAAGATGTCTTCCTCTTCTTCTCCTTCCACCGTGATCGGATTCAGATTCCCAGCTCAGCTATCTTTCACCCCCTTCTCCAACAACACTTGCAGTTTTTTGGCAGCTAAAGTGTGGATCCCAATGGATTGTATGGTGATTTCTCGAATGGGTCGTTTGTCCCCGGCTACTATAGTTTATACCAGCTTACCCCAACTAACACTTGCTCCGCAGAGTGAACATATTGCAATGTTCGCTTCCTTCTGGCTAACAGAAAAGAAATCCCAAATTGGGGAGCCCAACTTTTTGATGCTGCTGGTGCCACTCTCAATGTCGGATGAACAGCCGGTAGGTGGTCATTTTGATGTTTGACTCTCTGGCTCTGTAGTACCTACTTTTATACTTCTACCGAGGTGGTTGTGGATGTAGGTCGCTGCCAGGACTTTTCAAATATGGCAGCTGGTGATAGTTGGATCTGTGGTGCCACTGCCACATCCCTCCCCAGGAAGTTGGGATGGGGTAAGGTTGGTCTCCACTGGGGCTGGGCTAACATCCATGATGACTGGCTCGTCATCATTGTCCTCTTCTACATCTGCCCCCATAACTCTAAGGCTTTCTGGAACCTTCCTCTTCCCTAGCCTCATCTGAGTTGTCTTGTGGTCGTGTCTCACTCGCAGACTGAGGCGGGATCCAAAGGGCGCCTAGATCATCAGAAGGGAAGCTTGTAGAAGAAGATGATGTGCCACTTACCCTCCTTTTCCTAGCTGGAGATCCATTGTCTTCCGGGGCAGATTGCTCTACTTCCTTAGCATGAAGCTCAATCTCTTGAACTGCTCCTACCTCCGGAGGAACTACTATTGGTGGTTGTGGCTGTTGTTCTTATTGTTGTCCACTTCTCTGAGTTTCAAGCAATGATTGCGTACTATTTTGTGATAGAGATAAATCCATGTCTATATCACTGCTCGTTGGTGTTGCCATGATTAGACTGGCTGTCTCTGTGACAGACATACACTTGAGCCTAGATTGGGTTGTGTCCACTGATTTGTGGGTGCTGCTGCTACCAGCTTGCTCCCCAGAAGGTGGTGTAGCAAGCACAGATTTTTGTTTTCGAAAAAACATCTGGGGTTACATACCAGTGGTGGTGGTAGTAATCTCCTTCTTCTCCTCACTGGCTACTTTCTTGGTAGCAGTTTTGGGCTTGGCATTGGCACCTTTCTTTGGGGCTATCTTGAAGCTGGTAGTTAGCAGTGGCACTTAGCTTCACAAGTTGGAGATGTCTGATGTGTTGGTCACTCACATGTCGCGTCGTGCAGAGGCCAACTTTCTGGCAGTACTGTGAGTGATGTGTTGTTGTCTCTTGTTATTGTCTTCTTCTTGTGCACAAAAAATAAAAGAAGCAAGTAACACATTAGTGATACGTGGCATTGTTGCTGTTCAATTCGTAGCACAAACAAAAAAATATAATTTAGTGTGTGGTCACTGGCAATGCTGTACTGTTACTCCCTTAATTAACAATACAGCTTAAATAATATATCTACTCATTGGTAAAACGGTAAACCACACCAACATGTACTTTCATAGTGACTGACTACTCAGGAAGAATAAGAGAGAGCAAAAACCGACAGATGAAACTGTTTACTTTATGTGCGGCATGTGATGTCACGTCACTCACGACTTGTGATGTGGCACTTATTCTGAGGGAGGAGCACCTGAAAAATGACAATGGAAGGAATAATCATTCCTAGACAATAAATGCTGTTGTGCACCTATAGCAGACATGGATTAGATTTGATTGAAGCAAGATGTAGTGGGAAATGGTATAAACAAAGAATTGTTTTTTAATTTAAAAAATAAATAATTTTTTTTTTACCAATTAGTTACTTTGAAATTATTATTAAACTGCAATCTCATTGCTCGACCATTCATGCTGCCTCCCTATTGCGAAAAGGGCTGAATTTGTTTAGATGCACAAAATGGCTGCCAACCAGTGCCACGTTGTCATCAACAACAACACCTAACAGGAAGGCATTCATTGTGAACAAGGAGAAGAGTCAAGAAGACACGCAGGCCTATAGGGAAAGCACACTGGCTGGATCCACAAAATGGCCTCCAGTCACATGGTCAGTTTGGTCACAAACAAGAAGCTGGAGGCCTAGAACAAAGAACGCATGCATACCTTTGGCAAAAGCACACTTGCTGCCTACATAAAATGGCCGCCAGCCACATGGTCACAACAAGAAGCTGCAGGCCTAGAACAAAGAACGCATACAGGCCTATGTCAAAAGCACACTGGCTGCTTACACAAAATGGCCACCAGCCACATGGTCACTACAAGAAGCTGGAGAACTAGGACAAAGAACGCTTGCAGGCAGGCCTATGGCAAAAGCACACTGGCTACATTCATAAAAGGGCCATCAGCCACATGGTCACTACAAGAAGCTGGAAGCCTGGAACAAAGAACGCATATAGGCCTATGGATAAAGCACACTGGCTGCCTACACAAAATGACCTCCAGCCACGTGGTCACCCACAAGCCACAACAACAAGAGCCAGGAGGCCTGCAAAACATCAAACAGCACATGCAGGGTTAGGCCCGGGCAGTGCACAGACTGTCCAAATGGCCCCTGGCCAGTGGCTACATGGCATCTGGAACATAGGCAAATGTTGGCCTATGGCAATTACACAAACACCCACACTGGCCAGATAAAGGAGTCATGGTAAAATACAGAAAACATCATTAGTTCAGCAATGCCAAAAACAAAAATTATTGGGCTAAAACAAAATGGTTGCAACAAGACACATCCTTCAAAGGCATTACCTCATCTATTCCTGACTTCTATGCACATGAAAAAAGTCATGAAATACCACAAGAAAAGCACATTTTGTATTTTAATGCAAAACATCCATGGCCTAAATGCTGTAAACACCACAGAAACTGTTGTTTCATGCACCCTTGACTAGCACTGGGCCTGCTGGTTGGAAGGCCAATTGGCAGACTAGGCAGGCCACATAGTGAATTCAGTCAAAATTTCAAATGTATTAAAAAACATGCAGAAAATGTAGTAAACTGTGAAATATTTTTTCTTTATAAAAGAAGAAAAATGCAATGCAAAAAAATCACTAGGCCCCTACTGAAACAATCGCCCACCCACCACAATAAATTTTAAAAATCGATTAAAAGTACAAATAAATCCTGGTGCATGGCTTTAATCAAACAAAGAACAACAGTTTTCAACTTACTTGTGCAATCTCAAATTCAAAGTTCATAAATACAATGGGATATGCAGCATCAGACACAAAGAGTGATCCTTCCAGCTCCAAATCCAAGTGACAAGATTGTGACTATTCCCCTGATGAAGGGCCCATAGTGCCCGAAATGAATTGGGATTTACCAATTGGTACCACAAGTTACATGTCAACCCATGGTACAACACCTTGGTTGTGGAATTAAAAACTACAGTTCATGTATCCACGATTGTAAAATGAAAAATAATTTATGAAGACTAAAATAAATTCAGCAGTCGCACTTGTGGTTTAAAGTGTTTTTGAATTGGGATTACTCCACTGTGCACTGAGGGAATGTCTCCACTGGGGGGATGCTACACAAGTTACATTAGGACGCTCAAGGACCAGAGAGTGATACCTGATTTGTACGCAAACCGAATAATCAATTGAATTTCACTCTCATCTTTTGAACATTGGTCTGCATGCACCAGCCTTGACCCTGTTGAAAGGACTGCCACTCTGCTAGACTGCTGCTCTGAACGAGCTGCTGTCCTATTGTGCTGACCTGCAGTCTGCTGCCCTCCTGCATTGGTAAGGAGAACTGGACTTACAACTTTATCTTGAACCCAGGACACCAGAGTGATTACAAGGCCTAGTCTGCAGGCATCCTGATCTGAGACTCAGGGACAAAAAAGGCTCTACAACATCCTGTACCAGTCTCTGGACCCAGCTTCAGGAAGTTCCTGACCTCAAATGGTGCCCTTGAGACCCTGAACCCTTATTGTGGCTCAGCGAGCTAAAACCACATATTTGGGCTCTTCAAGATCATGAATGGGCTCACTCACACTGAGACCTCGCTCATTGCACCTTGCACCCAGATTCTAAGCAAAGTGCTGCTAGGCAGACTCATCCCACTCCAGCATCGACCGCTTGCAGGGGGTCATGAACGAGAAGCCCCAGCTTGCCCGTCCACTACACCTGGCCTTCTTTTCACCGACAGCCTCCAGCAACACCCTCCTTGCTCCTTGCGTTTGTCTTCAATGAAAACGGGACTGTTGTTGATGCCTTGAGAAGGTAAAACTGCAGCAGGACTAATTTGGGGACTGTACCCTACCTGTGCTCCATTGTGGTTGACATGAACTGTGTCTTTGATCCAAACCAGTGTGACCAGATATCCTGAGTTGTTGCTTTGTCTTTTTTGGTGCTTTTTCACTAAAATCGTTTAGAATTTAGGGGCATATTAGCAAGACTGGCGATAAAATTATCGCAGTTTTAGCGGCAGGAAACTGCCGCTAAAACGGCGATAATGGGCTTGCTAATATGCGTTATAGAATTCCAATAGAAGCCCAGGTTAGATGTCCTGCACATCTAACATGTTTTATTTATTTAATTTCGCTCTATTGTTCTAACTTAGTCTAACTGCTCTGTGCCAAGCTACCAGGGGGTTACGCATAGATGCATTTGGGGTTTGGTTGTTTCTTACCCGGACAACAGGGGCAGCTCCTCTGTTGCTAAACCTTTGCATCCTTCTCTTTGAGAATAAAACCACGATAATCACCACCAATATTCAGAACACTATGAAACTTCTACCAGGCGAACCCCCCCCCCCCCAACACCCCACCCTTCTTTGATCAGGAAGACTGCCCAAGAAACCCTCACCTCACACCCAAAAATAATACTGCCTGGTCTAGCTTTAAAACCTTTGAGGAAAAAGACATCTTAAAACTACTGACCTCTATGAAATACTCCAACCACTTCAATGATCTCCTTCTCTCCAAACTCCTTAAAAAATCCATTCACCCCATACTGTCATTATGGACTATGATAATCAATGCCTCACTCATGGAAGGCTGCATACCCAACTACCTCAAAAGTAGGCAGGTCACTCCTGTCATAAAAAAAATCAACTAGGACCAGTCAAACTCCACAATCACATCAAACTATTTCAACACCTCAACTAACGTCAATCTGGCTTTCGATTGGGCCACAGAACCAAAACTGCCCTGGTCCACATTGTTGACTGTACCCTACACTTACTCGATTGGAAAGAATCCTGCCTACTAATCCTACTTGAACTGTCAGCGGCATTCGATACGGTCAGTCATGGCACCCTTTTGAACCTATTAGAGCACCGGATGTGTCTCTCCGGTACCGTGCTAAAGTGATTCTCCTCTTTCCTTCACAATAGATCCCAGGGCATTTTAATCAACCACGCTCTTACTGTTCAGCCACTAGTGTCGCTTGGCGTATCTCAAGGATCAGATCTCTCCCCGGCATTGTTTAACCTATACGTGGAGCCCCTAACCAAAACCCCCAAACTCGCCCACATCTCCTACCACATCTATGTGGATGACACTCAACTCTACATTAAATTTGCATCTCCCAATGACAGCAATATCATCGATAACACCTTGACAAAAATGCAGAATGGGTTGACTCGTAACCACCTCAAACTCAATGCCCTCAAAGCAGAATTCATAGAGATATCACCGCCCGCCATCACCCCTGGTATCAAATACTGGCTCCAACATCTTGCTGTCTTCAATTCCACCACTCGCATCATTGCTTCTGCTGAAATCCTAGGTATTATAACAGACAATACTCTCACCATGAAAAAGCACATCAGGGCTGCCACCAGATGAGCTAACCATCAAATGCATGCTCTAAAGAAACTAAAACCTTTTCACCCCTTGGCAGACCTCAAAACAGCAGTTCAAAATCTTGTGTTATCGAATTTAGATTATGGTAGCACCACCCTTGTTGGTCTCCCGACAATCACACTTGCACCGCTGGCTACTTTGAATGTGGCACCTAGGCTTTTCACAGGATCAAAAAAACTGAGAATCACATCACCCCTGACCTCCAATCTCTGAAATGCTTGCCCTAGGAGGCCAGGATCCATCTCAAAATTTCATTTATGACACACAAAGCACTGCACCACAATACCTCCTCTTACCTGACCTAAAAAACAAAACTATTGGGAACCTGATCTTCCAGAAGTAAAAGCTCCTCACTACTCATGCCACAAAAATTCAACAAGAAAAAAGCCTACAACCGATCCTTCTCCAGAATTGCCCCCAAAATCTAGAACTCTCTCCTTTCCGAGATCAGATGCAGCAAATTCACACCCACCTTCAGTAAAAATTATAGTATCCAACAAATTGCACCCACGGTACAATGACGCGGCCTTCTTGAAACCACTACTACCATTCAATACTGCCATAAAGCAAAATATTGGCAATAGATGGACTGCTTGGATAGAGACATTTGATGTTTTCAATGATGCGATAGAAGAAGCAGATAAGAACATTATCAAATACCTTAAGAATCTTGCTGGTGAAGGTGGAAAAGAAGTCATAAAGAAAATGCTGCAAGCTAACAAACTTACATACTGACAAATCACAATCCGATCCCAATTATAGTTTACTAATGATACATTTTCAGTCAAGAATCAAGAATGATAGAAAGTTGGTGAAACTACTGATGAATTTGTTGAGAGAATGAATACTTTCATTAAACATCTAAGTTAAAAAATGTAATGATGAGGAAGCTATACGTCTCAGAGTTCTTGATGGTTGCATGCCAAATTCATTCAGATGATGAATCCTGAGAGAAACTCCTAGTCATGGTTGCCAGAGCTCAAGAGCATGCAGTTTGACAAGCTGCTGACATGCAGGCTGGAGGTGCCCAGATTGAGTCAGTCATGAACATGAAAGTACAGGGCACAAGGATGCAGAGTGATGTCTCCATTGAAAAAGAAGTTGTGCTTCAGGTGTGAATTTTTGTTTCCACATGAAGGTAAATGTTCACCATTGGATAGATCTGCTAAGGCTGTGGGAAGGGAAACCATTTTGTAATGGTCTGCAAGGTGAAGGAGAAATTAAGTGTGCCACAGAGCAAAGACAAAATGGCTGCCCGAAAGCTCCAGAAGCGACGTTTAACACACTCCCACAAGGTCAAGCGACCACACCAGTTGAGGCAAGTTGACACCAATTGAAGGCGGTTGTCATCTAAATCATCGTCAAACAGTTCTTTAGTATCAATGTCAAGTGAAAGTGAAGAAGAAGATTGTGTAATGTCAATGTTCAGCTCAGAAAAACATGTGCATGCTGGACTGGCTGCCTGTGAAGACAAATACAGGTCAAAGAAAAATGGACATGAAAAAGCACCATAAACATTCAAACATTATCCGAAGATTACATTAAAATTAACTGGTTGCTCACCAATACCTTTTATTATCGACAGTGGTGCATTGACAAACATTATGATTGAGGAGAAATACAGTGAACTATCTCCATTGCATGACTTACACCATTGAAAACAAATGTGCATACATGGGTTTTATATCGACATCATTAGAAACTCAAGGTTCATTTGTAGCAACGATGAAATACAAGAACCAAAAGCACAAGCACCCATTTATGTGCTTCAAGGTACAGCGTAAGGTGCCTGTTTAGTCAGCTTAAGCACAGCTGCTGATATGGGACTGATATCAGTGAACTATAACATGAATGCTCATCACAAAATAGTAAGTCAGTTCCCTTTGTTGTTTCATGGTTGGGAGAACTCAAGACTAAGAAAGTACAATTACACTAAATGTTCCAGGCATGTACAAATCCTATTTTGCGAGTCACTGATTCTCAAACTAGCATTTATGACTCTCGCTATTAGGAAGGGGCGTCCCTTCCAGTTGTTTTGCGTCTGCATTTGCGGTCGCAAAACACTCGCAGTTTACCACCTACTTCAAGTAGGTGGTAAACCACTTGCAAACGGGAAGGGGTCCCAAGGGGACCCCTTCCTTTTGTGAGTGTGCGCGAAAAATTTTTTTAGGAGCAGGCAGTGGTCCCAGGGACCACTGCCTGCCCTTAAAAAATGAAACTGAAATGTTTAATTTTTCTTTTTTAAATGCGTCCCTTTTTTCTTTAAGGTAAACAAGCTGCACTTATAAAAAAGACATGGTGGTCTGCTGACCCTGGGAGTGCTCACCATTCCAAATGGGGTCGCAAATTGCGCTTGCCTCATGAATATTTATGGGGCATGCAATTTGAGACCCCATTGGGAATCACAAACAGTGTTTGATACACTGTTGTACATTGCATTTTGCGACTCACAAATTGCGAGTCGCAAAGCGACGCAATTTGCAAGTCGTAAAATGCAATTGACGTACATCTGGCCCTAAGTTTCTGTGTGCTATCAGCTGCAGATCTGTTTCAAGATGTCATTCAACATATCATACAATCTGTCATGAATGTGTTTAATTATAGTGATGACATATTGGTTTTTGGAGCTACACAGAAGGAGCATGATACATCTCTCATGCAAGTGTGTTGTTTGCTTGCTGATGCAGGTTTAATGTTAAATGCTGAGAAATGTGAGTTCCATAAGACAAAGCTAAAAATATTTAGCCATATCTTTTCTGAAGGGGGAATGACACCCAATTATGACACCCGATCCAGCTAAAGTGCAAGTGATATCAACTGCCAGTCCCCCACAAGATGTTCCCATGTTATGGTCATTCCTTGGCATGGCATGCTACTGTTCTAGATATATACAAGACTTTGCTACCCTAAGTGCTCTGTTAGGAGACTTGACAAAAAAGAATGTATTATTTAATTGGTCACATGAATGACAGCAAAGCTAAAGAAAATCAAACACGCTATTAAGAACATTACTGAAATGGCAAACTTTGATCCAAAGCTTCATACAGAGGTTGTTTTTGACCCTAGTCCCGTTGAGTTAGGCGCAATCCTTGATCAGAACAGCAGATACCCAAATGTTCAAAGACATATTGTGGCACATGCACATCCTGAGAAAGAACATTTAGCAGTGGTGTGGGCTAGTGAACATTTCCACATATTCTTATATGGAAAGCCTTTCACGCTTGTGACAGATCATCAAGCATTGTTGACCATCTTTGGCAATTCAAAGGCCAAGATGCCTCCTCACATTGAACATTAGGGTATATGATTACAGGATTACAACTGCACAATCGTTCACTGTCCAGGGAAAGAGCAAAACCCTGCCGAATCAAGCACATCAGCTGCAATTTTACTGGAACAAATTGTCACTGCCATGAGTCACAAAAGTGACATGTTGAAACTAAAAGACATTAGGACGCATCAGCCTTGGAACCAGCACATTTGACCTCTTACCAGTGACAGTGACAGCGACTACCAAAAGTTTAAAAATATCAAAGATGAACTGCCCATTACTTAGGAGGGTATTATCCTGAGAGGTTTGAGAATTATTTTTCCTACGAGTCTTTCATCTATCACTTAAGAAAGAGTCATCAAG
This sequence comes from Triturus cristatus, assembly GCF_964204655.1. Taxonomy (NCBI): domain Eukaryota; kingdom Metazoa; phylum Chordata; class Amphibia; order Caudata; family Salamandridae; genus Triturus; species Triturus cristatus. The sequence continues at coordinate 1,493,950,666 of NC_140589.1, forward strand.
AGATTAGACGGCATCTTCACAACATGAGGCGTTCCTCTGATCTTAAAATATGACAACCGCCCACCTTTTAACAGTTGAGAATTCAGAGGCTTTCCCAGTCATCGTAATGTGAAGCATCAGAAGAGCACACCTCTTTGGCACCTGGCCAATAGCCTTGTTGAAAGTTTCATGAGTACTCTCAAGAAAGCTGTCCAGAATGCTGTATTTGAAAAGCTCGACCTTAACACTATCTTGAATTCTACTCATGGAGCTTAGCGTTCAACTCCTCACTCAACCACAGGTGAAAACCCTGCAACTGTTTGGGAGAACCATGACAACCAAGTTACCTCAATGGACCAACAGAAGATCAATTACTGAGGTAAAAAACGGTATAAAAGACTTGGCTCATAAAAGGAAAATTAAGGCAGACAAGTGTCAACATGCAAAAGACCTTACTTTCACAAGAGGACATTGAGTTCTTGTTCATCAGCCTAGAAGGCGGAAATCTGATGATCTCTTTGATGCTGAGCCCTTTCATGTTGTGACCAGCAAAGGACACATGGTGACTGGGAAGTCCATTATGTGAGACTCCTCGCATTTCCGACATGTGGCTCAATGCTCGTCAGGCACTGATGTCAAAATAGAGACTGGGTCTAATAAGACAATTTAAAACTCCATGACTTCTGTTGCTCCTACATCGCCAATGCATATCACGGACAGGGCTGGCTTTAGCGCTGATGGCAGCCTGTGCGACAATCACTTTTGGCGCCCCCACATCCCATGACCACCTCTTCAGATTCTCTCCCTACCACCTGAAAAAGTGCCCCTTATCTCTTCCATCATAAGATATTGCTAAACACAGTGCCCTCCTGAGGTCACAGCACCCCCCTCAACAGGTCAGCGCCGAGTGCAACCGTACAGGTTATCTGCCCTTAAGCCGGCCCTCATCACGGACAATTCTACTGCCTAACCCCAGGCTCCGACGATACAATCAGGAAGTGTGATCAGAGCACTATGATGACTTATTGAGGAGCTATTATTGTATACATATTTGTAAAAAAAAATCAATTTTTATTTAACAGAAGGGGAGATGTAGAGTTGTGCAAGTTAGCAATGATGGAAACCTGTTGGCTCCTGACGGACACTTTAGAACTGTGACGTAAGTGTTAGAGTGTAGTGAAGTGAATGCAGGTTTAGAATGTTGAGTTCCACGCAGAACAATAATGACGTGTTATACTAAGCTCCGTGTGTGGCGCAGTCATTAGAGGTGCCCATGCTGGGGAGGATACTACACGCTGCTTCCACAGTTTCCATTTCTTCAGCCTTGTTCATATCCATGTCTGTGGAGGCAAGGAGGTAGAGGTGAGAGCCATCATGAACTACTAATCCATTTATGGTATCCCCATCTCTCTCTTCTTACCAAAATTCCATATTTCTCATTTTCAAGTATTTTGGAAGGCTGAAGCTGGACTAGTGGCTGGAAAAATGCTGGAATACTGCTAACCCTATCATAACAGAGTTGATAGAAAATATAATTGCTGTATAGTAAGACACTGGGCCCAAAGACTCTATCCACCAAATACTAGACAACACTTAGCAGTTCAGGGCCCCTTTACTTCTGAATGAGCGTGGCAGTAGACATCAGATTTAAATCACCACTATATAAGTTCCTCTAATGATTCATTCATGATATTCATCTTTTGTGTGTGCTCTCTGGTGCTTTGTGGTCCTAACTAAGCCAGATTAAAAAGTATAATTGATGCAAACTCAAAACTGGTGTGACAATAAAAATGTTTTCCTTGTCAATCAATCAATCAATCAATCAATCAATCAATCAATCAATCAATCAATCAATCAATCAATCAATCAATCAATCAATTAATCAGGGGTTTGTAAAGGGAACTACTCACCTGTTTTGGTCTCAAGGTGCTGGGGGGTGCGCAGTACCTTTGGGGTCATCTGAAGAGCAAAGCCTTGAGGTCTTTCCTGAACTGGAGCCGTGTGGGGCTTTGCCGGAGGTGGGGGGGAGGTCCTTCCAGGACTTCACTGTGAGGTAGGAGAAGGACCTTCCACCCACTCTGTTCCTTTAGAACTGTGGGATGGAGGCCAGGGCAAGGTTGGCTGAACGGAGGTTTCTCTTGGGGGCGCATTGTGTCCTGATTAGGCCTGGGCGGTAAATTTCGTTCCGTTCGCGGAATTTGCGAAATTTGGGTAATTTCGCGTTCCGCGGAGAACGCGAAATTGCAAAAAAATCTGCGTTCCGCAACTTCGCGAAATTTTTGCTTGTTCGCGTTCTCAATATGCGTGTTCGCGAGATATTTCACCCCGAGCACGCAAACAGCGATCGCGAACAGGAAAAAAGTATCGCGAACAAGCAATTCCGCGTGTTCGCGGAACTTTCTGCATGTTCGCGGAGATTTTTTACCGTTTCGCGGATATTTGCATAACGCGATTACGCAAATTCCGCCCACCCCTAGTCCTGATGTTGTGGAGGGCCTTGTACGCATGTGTGAGCAGCTTGAAAGTTGTCCTTCTTTTGATGGGGAATGCAAAAACAACAGTTGATGGACAGAATTCAGAACAATGTCATACATTCACCCCAGTACAGAGATCTGGGCCTAAATCCATCCTTTTTTTGCTCACCATGCCGGTCCAGTTTGAACCCAGCCACATGCAAATCAGTCTTGACCCTGTGCCTCATGGGAACAGTCCAGCCCGAACTGTCAAGCCAGGTCCTCCCTGGACTGGAAACAAGCATCCTAGGACTAGTTTCGGGGTTTCACCCCTTTTCAGGCAGGATAGCTTGATTCCAGTGGCATTGAGAGCACGGGACCCACATCTGGGCATACCCTTCCCACTCGGGTTGACAAATGCAAAAGCAATAGTTGATGGACAGAATGCAGAACAATGTCATACAGAGATCTGGGCCTAAACCTACCTTTTTTTGGTCATCAATCCGTTCCAGTTTGAACCCAGCCATATGCAAATCAGTCTTGACCCTGTGCCTCATGGGAACAGTCAGCCCGAACTGCCAAACCAGTTTGTTAACTGGCAAAAACATTGCTTATCAAACTGTTTTATTTTACAGCTTCTACTTGGCCATTAATTCACCTTTACAGATCTTTCTTTCAGCCGAGTTGTTAATTTAACTCCAGCCACAGCAAATTTGAGCTGTGCAGCAAAGTCATTGTAGTTGAAAGTTATCCTAATGGCTTAAGCTCAAACTTCAAGCTTTTTTTGTGCAAGCTAAATGTTTACTTTTCAAACTGATTGATATGAATGACATCTCAGTTGGAGACACAAGTTAGTCATATTTAAGAGGCAGATATAGGCCTCTAACCAGCTGGAAAAAAGTGACTCATCACAATAGGCAACAAAATATCACTCACACAGCTCACATGTCTTTAAAATCAATAGGAGCTATTGAGCTGGTTCTCTTTGCACGTTGATCATCTGCAAGGAAGGCTTGTGTGGAGCATGTTATTCTTCAGCCTTTTCAGGGTGGCTTGATGTAAAGGTAAATAAGCATTGGTAATGTAGGTCTTGCTTACCAAGGAAAATGCCTCATGAAACTGATGGGTTTAGACACTCTTTAGGTCATCATACATATACTCTGTTATTCATCTTTGCACTCATATATCCAATCATGCATCCACTGATGGCTTACATTTCTCATGGCTGTCCAACTACCATCTGTGCCACTGCAACAGAAAGACATATACCATAAGTTATCTAGGTGTCTAGGACACCTTGACAGCATTCCAATGTTGTGACCCTGAAAGTTCAGCCTAAGGCAGCTGGATAAATAAAGTGATCTCAGTTGTGTGGAGGGTGAGAACTTTTTTGTGGAAGAACACAACTCCTGTCCAACCAAAACCTGTACTTCTATCTCCCAACATGTTGCTTGAGCCAAAGCCCCTCTCTAGGTATGCTCACAAACTTGTCTGACAGCAATTGCCCTCTCTAGCCAGACCATAAAAATCAGGGGGCTTCCAATTGCTGCAAGTGACATCTAAGATCACTAGAAACAGAATCCATGCAATCACACAAATAACACCTCAGGCCTTTAGAGAATGTGTGAAAGAAATCTAAAGCACACACAGTGATATTAACTCTCTTTCAGGGTGAATATCTGCCATGAGCATTAATGAGGGCCATAATCTTGTTCACATCTGGCCATCACAAAAAAGACCGTGGGCTTGATCACGAGTTTAGCATAGCGGAACCGGTGCAACGCCGCCTCTGCTGCCTCAAACCAGTGCAAGACCACCCAAGGACCGCCGACCATATTACGAGTTGGAAATGCACAACTCGTAATACTGTCAGCGATTCTTTGCTATTCCCATGGCTGTGCCTGGAACATAGACACCACAATGGGAGCTGCAAATATGTTCCAGTACGTCATGGACGTGGAAGTCCATGCCGTGCTGGAACTTTGAGGGGGTAGACAGTATGGCCCATTTGGGGCCCCCCCTGAATGTATCTCCATGGTGGGAGGCCATGGGGGCCCTGTAGGGCACTCTTTGTTCCTGGACCGCCAGCCTTTCATGGTGGGGCTCTGCCATTAAAATACTGGCAGTCAAGCAACTCATACTATGCGGAGCGGTACTGCGCCAGTCCATGCTCAGAATATTGCATTGTGGCGCTCCTGTGCCACCACCAGGGAACAACTGTTCTCTGGCGCAGCCGACGATCCCCCGCCTCATTGACTTTGTATTCATAATATGGCAGACTCATAATTAGGCCTTGTGTTCCCATGAGAAACCCAGAGTTGTTAATGGAAATACAAAGAGAGACAAAATAGCAGGATTTCCTTTATCATGAGGTCTATTTTTGAATAAGGGAAATCTTATCACAAGCATCCTTGTTATCACACCCTCTCATATTGATAAACTCTCAGACAATTCAAGCGCTGAGAAGCAGGTTCGTTAAATAATAGCATCAGAATAAATGAGTTTGAACCAAACTTCTGAAACATTGCAGATCTTCTGTGTCTGAAGTCGGCCTATGTGAAAGGTGAAAGTTTTCTCACAGCATGAATAAAAATTACCTTGGGTGGGCACCAGCAGGTGCTTAATATTAAAATTGAGAGTTATTGTTGACATATGTGCTATACCTTTGGCCCAGGTATTTGGGCAAATTACCACATATCACATAATAGTGCAGTATTAAATTCTTAAATTTCATCCTGGCTGAAGCTATGTTTGAGAGCTTCAATGTATATATTCTGTTTTGAGATATTTGCCACTGCTCTTAATGTTGATTGCAGTTTTTTAATATGTGATTTGAGGAGCACCCATACATAGAATGTTTTAGTTTTCACTAGATTTAACTTGTGAGATCTATGGGAGTCTAGCAGAAATATGCAAATTCTGCACACATGCTTAATTCTTAATGTTGAATATTAATAGTACTATGTTTTGCATGTTTTTTCACAAAAAAGGTTGAATCAAAGATGGCAACCAACATGTTACTTTTATTATTGGGGGAGAAGGTAAGAATGTAGACCATCAAGAGTGACAAAAAGGGGCATTTTATTTTAAATTGTGGGTTGAGCTTAGTGATAATGTCATGACTCATCCAAATCTAAATCAAAAGAAATATATGCTGGAGAAAAGCAAATATCCTATGTGTTATTGGAGTAATTATAGTAAGGCATCCACAGATCCTGCAAATGTTTTTGTATTGAATGAACATAGGCACGATGGGGGTCTTGGGAGCATTTTATTTTGAATAAATCATATGGCGAATATTCAATGAACACACTAGCCTCTGGTTTTAAATAAAAGAGGAAAGCCAGCTTCTGGACAGATTTGAAATACTCTCTGCCTTCTCAATTTGAGATGGGGTGGTCAAAGGTGTTGAATGTACCTGCAAAGATCTCATAGTATCAGCAGTAGCATCCTTTTCAGTGGTCTACAGGATCTTAGACTTTCCAAACTTTTGGCCAGCTCCGGTCCGCTCCTATCCTGAAAATTTCACGGTGATTCGTCAAGCGGCGGCCGAGAAAAAAGGGGGTCCCAAAACGCGTTTTCCCCGTGCATTTTCCCTTAGGACCTGTTGACGCTGCTACAGCCCGAACTGCTGAACGGAATTAAACCAAATTTGGCAAAAAGGTAGTCCTCAGTTCAGACTCGTGCCCTTTGCTTAAATGGTGTAAATCCGTTCAGTAGTTCCTGAGAAAATTAGAGTTAAAAAGATAGATATATCTGGGCGGAGCCTAACCACACATCTCATCGTGAGATCTGATTGGCTGTCAGTACTCAGTTCATCCAAGAAGTGTTGGTAGCCATCTTGGGACCAATATACATGATAGCACCTCACTAAATAGCATTGCAGTTAATAGAAGGTTTTAAGACTTTAGTTACATTATAAATCATTTGTTGATGGTACCATACTCATTTTAGGAATTGTGGTGTGTTCTAAGGTGGTTTTACAATGTGAAAATGCCTTCTGCTGTGATATCATGAATCATGTTTGAAAGAAAACTATTTTCTCATGCTTTTCCCACAGAGGTTTGGAAGGTGATCTATAAGCTAAACTGAGAGCATGTTTTCTGTAAATTCACATTATCTTTCTCAGTCATGTGAGAATGAAGTCTGACATTCTCAGTAAAACATGTACATCCAACAAGGGCAGAGACTGTCAGTTGATTCCTTTGTGTTCTACTGCAGCTGCCCAGAGTGTTCTAAAGAACAACTAGAGCGCTAACAGTCCTACTTCTGACAAACGTATTGCACACATGAAGCCATCTTGATTGGAATAAAGTGGTAACTCTTAAAACATTTAATTTAAAAAGGAACAAAATGAGGGGGTTCATTTTGCCATAGAAAGTATGATTAGTGCTGCAGAAAGAAAAATTAGGGCACATTTTGAGTGACTTCTCAAATCCTCTTCTATTTCATTAAAAAATTCTGACATGCAGACTGAAACATGCACTTTCAATACCAGCAGCAGACTTCCCTGGTGAGCAGTAGCTTTACTACATTGATCTAATAAGCAACTAGAGTGCTAACATTCTGAATTTATGGCAAATGTGTGACACATCTGAATGCCTTCTTGATGGAATCAAAGTAAAAAACTGAAAGTATTTCCTACTGAGGAGACTGTAGTAAATGAGGAAATTAGGAAACTTCATAACAAATAAGTCTCCCAAAATGGCCATCAGAGACAAAAGAGCCCAAATGTAGCACAAATATCACCCAGATGTAGCCCAAGTATAGCCCAATGACAGAATGTCCCAGAGTGTTCTAACGAACAACTAGAGCGCTAACAGTCTTACTTATGACAAAAATATGGAACACCTGAAGCCATCTTGATTGGAATAAAGTGGTAACACTTAAAACATTTAATTTACAAAGGAACAAAATGAGGGCGTTCATTTTGCCATAGAAATTATGATTAGTGCTGCAGAAAGAAAAATTAGGGCACATTTTCACTTCTCAAATCCTCTTCTATTTCATAAAAAAATTCTGACATGCAGACTGAAACATGCACTTTAAATACCAGCAGCAGACTTCCCTGGTGAGCAGTAGCTTTACTACAGACAGACGTTTCCTAGTTGTCGCCCCAAGACTATGGAATACACTCCCGCAAACCATAAGATCCTGCCCAAATCTCATGTCCTTTAGGAAGAAACTGAAGACATGGTTATTTAACCTCTGAAAAATTCATAAGATTATTCAGGAGAGTAACAAAAGTACAGCGCCGAGACGCCTGCGGGCAATTGTTCGCGCTTAATAAATGCTAAAAATAAATAAATAAAAAAATACAGTGATCTAATGAGCAACTAGAGTGCTAACATTCAGAATTTATGGCAAATGTGTGACACATCTGAATGCCTTCTTGATGGAACCAAAGTAAAAAACTGAAAGTATTTCCTACTGAGGAGACTGCAGTAAATGAGGAAATTAGGAAACTTCATAACAAATAAATCTCCCAAGATGGCCACCAGAGACAAAAGAGCTCAAATGTAGCCCAAATATCACCCAGATGTAGCTCAAGGATAGCCCAATGACAGAATGTCCCAGAGTGTTCTAACGAACAACTAGAGCTCTAACAGTCTTACTTATGACAAAAGTATGGCACACCTAAAGCCATCTTGATTGGAATAAAGTGGTAACACTTAAAACATTTAATTTACAAAGGAACAAAATGAGGGGGTTCATTTTGCCATAGAAATTATGATTAATGCTGCAGAAAGAAAAATTAGGGCACATTTTGACTTCTCAAATCCTCTTCTGTTTCATAAAAAAATTCTGACATGCAGACTGAAACATGCACTTTGAATACCAGCAGCAGACTTCCATGGTGAGTAGTAGCTTTACTACAGTGATCTAATGAGCAACTAGAGTGCTAACATTCAGAATTTATGGCAAATGTGTGACACATCTGAATGCCTTCTTGATGGAACCAAAGTAAAAAACTGAAAGTATTTCCTACTGAGGAGACTGCAGTAAATGAGGAAATTAGGAAACTTCATAACAAATAAAACTCCGAAGATGGCCAGCAGAGACAAAAGAGCCCAAATGTAGCCCAAATATCACCCAGATGTAGCCCACATGTAGCCCAATGACAGAAGTGTGCAAAACACTTATTTTTTGTGTATTTGCAGTTTTATATAGTGCAGACTTGTCAGGTATTGGAGTGCTTTACATGAGCATTGGTTACATCACACAAGATCAAATTCATTTTGGTTGTAGACATGGGGAGATTAAGTGATTTGACCAGAATCACAGAATGTTGAGCTGAAGCAGAAACTCCAACCTGGTTCCCCAGTTGCAAAGTCTGCAGCTCTGGAAGTAACACCACATCCTCTCCCCTAGGTGCAACAATTAATCAAGTGGTCAACTGGATAAAAAAAATAAAGATTGCAAATAATTTAAAAGTTCTTTGTCGCTATTTGAAAACTCAGAAAATATGTCCTCATTTTAGTTTTTTAGAGCACTAACCATAATTTTGATGCAAATAAGACCCTCTCATATATGTAATTTCGAAAGGAAATGCTCTAGGTATTACAGTTTTGATTACATCAAGATGACGTCAGGCGTTCCACACTTTTGTAATAAATATAGAATGTTAGCAATCTAGTTGTTCACTGGGATACTGTTGAGAGGCAGAGGCCAGGGGTACGGACTCTGAAAATTGAAGGCAGGTAGGAGAGTGCAGAGGCAACAATTTGACCACACTGGGCAGGCAGGAAGGGCAGTGGCAGCACAACAGACTATGGAGGGCAGTGGAAAGGGGGGCAGGGGCAACAAACCAACAATACAGGACAGGCAAGAGAGGCTGTGGCAATATAATAGACCATTGTGGGCAGAAGGAAGAGGCAGTGGTAGTACAACCATACATGCCAACAGACCCGTTTCAGCCAGGGTTTCCAATGTTTTTAAGCTCCAATGGGCTTTATTTGATCCTGTCTACCATCTCCTCTTTTTCAATGCAACTCAAAGGGGAAAATCAATACCCCAGTTTTTTTTCAAAATCTCCCTCTTACCAAGTTCAAAATGTTCGCAAGTATGGTACATTGGATCATGGTAGGCAGAAGGAATTGGGGTAGGGACATGGACTCGGATAACAGAGGACAGGAGGGACATGGAGAGGTGCACCAAACTGACCCTACAGGGCAGGCATCAGGGTTTGCAGCAGCACAATACACCACACAGGGCATGCGGGACAGGAGTGCAGCACAATAATTCATAGACAGCAATAGGGAGGGGACAGGACCATGCACATGGACAACAGAGAACAGAGGGGAAAGAGGCAATGGTAGCTAGCTGACCATAATGGACAGACAGGAGAGAAAACTGCAGCATTACAGACCATAAAGGGCAGGAGGGATGGATCAGGGCCATTACAATGGAACAGACAAGCCAGGAGGAAGGGAATAGGGGGTCTGCACATGGAAACAGAGGGCTGGGGGCAAGGGGGCAGGGCAGGAGCAGCAAGATGACCATGGAGGTCAGGCAGGATGGGCACTAGAAACAAGACACACCATGGAGAGCAACAGTGAGACTATGATGGCAGACACACAGACCATGGAGGGAAGGTGGGAGAGGGTCAGGGGCAGCTAGCTGACCACACAGGGAAGGTGGGAGGGGCCATGGCAGCACAGAAGACCATGCATGGCAAGCGGGAGGGATAGTGGCAGCACAATGGCTATGATGGGCAAGAAGGAGGGTGCAGGGGCATGCACAAAGGACCATGGAGGATAGAAGGGAGGGTCAGGACCTGGGCACAGACAAGAGAGTTCAGGGGAAGGGGCCTCACAACAGACCAGGGAGGGCCGGCAGGAGGAGCAGTTGCAGCACAACAGACCAGGGAGGGCAGAAGGGCGTGGCAGTAAAATGGACCATGGAGGACAGGAGGAAGGTGATAGGGGCATGACATGTGGACAGGCAGGGTGGAGGTGGCAGGGACAGGTTACAGTCATCTGACAATGCTAGGTGGGAAGGGAGTGGCAGCTCAACAGAACACTCAGAGTAGATAGGAGTGGCAGGTCCATGGAACATGGTGGGCAAAAAGGATGGAGCAGGGGCATGCACAAAGACATCGGAGGGCAGGGGGAAGGAGAATAGGGGCAGCAAGCTAAGCACAAGGTCAATGATGGGCCATAGAATTGGGCAATGGAGGGCAGGAGGAGTGGACTGGTACATCATGCTAAATGGAGGGCAGTGGCAGCACATCAGACAATGCATGGCAGGAGGGAGGAGGCTAGTCCATGGATTCAGACAACAGAGGATAGGGAGGAGGTGGATGGGGCAGCAAGCTAACTGTTCAGAGAAGGTGGGTATTAGGAACTTTATTGTTTTTAAAATGTGTGTCTGTGCGAACTACTTAAAATATGAACAAGTATGCAGCATAATCTCACTTTTATTCAGGAAAAAGAGGACATTTGTGACTGTGACTCCGGGCTCACTTGGCAGAAACACCCCCTGACCCTCCACCCCCCATCACAAAATGTAATGCCCGTGAAAAGGGTAGGTGGACGCAGTGGTATATAGAACATAGTCCTGAGAACACGATTGAAAATGAAAACTAGATATAGTATATGGTATAAACTATGCACCAAAAAGTTTGATATAAGATGAATCGGGGCGTGAAATATAATATGCAATACATTGTGCGCAATGACAGATTCATTGGAGAGCGGGAGATAGCACAGGCACTAGCGCGTGGTATGCGATATGCGCCTTGGAGTGTAATATGCACAGGGCAGTGTTGTGTAACCTAACTATTCTCTAAAGTTGTAATATAAAATATGTGCTGGGGAGTATAACGTTGCATATGCACTGTGACAAAGATATGGATCCCAGATTGTAATATGTATGGCATAGCGCTGTGCGTTATAACATAGGCATCGAGAAAGACACGTTAGATGGGGCAATATAACCCGTGCGAAGGCAAGTGTGGCATGACATATTCACGGGGTGGTGTTATAGTGCACATGGGCTAGAGAGTGTCATAGCATACGCACTAGCTGGTGGAATACAACACAGAGGTGTGTGGCACTCGGCGGGCACAGGTGGGTGTAACACAGCATTGGGCTCAGCCAGGAGCACGCTGTGACTCTCAAGTGAGGTTCATCTCCTTTCCAGAGAGTAAAAAAAAAGTACTACACATCCGGCGGTGGATGTGTGTTGTATTAACCGTGAGGGGGGTTTCTTGCATAGTTTGTTCGAATTTTTGTCGAATCCCCTTTGAATGGCTTGGTGTGCGTGTGTATTAAATGTGCCCGTCAATAGCTACCCATGTTTGTATAAATAAACGACAAGGGTGTTTACTTGGAGAGTACCCACCGGCGGGGGTGCCGGGATTAGGCACGGTAGGGCGTCAGACACATCAGAGCTTCACTAGCGGTGTAAATACATTCCACGTGGATTCATTGTATGCATAGTCGCCTTTTAATGAATATCACGCAAATCGTCATGGTGATAGGTACATACGGTTTGTCCAGCATGTCCTAGGTGTTTCTATAAATATATATTTTTTTAAAATAATAAAAAACAAAGGCCGGCCCCGGCGGATGGGGTCCCCAGGGCCATAAGTGGCCTGAGGAGGGGGGCAACGCAGCCCGCCTCCTAAAGATTTTTTTTTTAAAAAGGCCGTGAACGGGGGTTGGGGTCCCCGGGGGCGATTAAGGCCTTGGGAGGGCCAATTTTAATTTTTTCAACAAAAAAAATTAGGGTGCAGGCCCTGGGGGATGGGGTCCCCACGGCTAATAAATTAGAAAAAGAAGAGGGGCCACACAGCCCTCCTTCTTAAAAAACATAAAATACCGGCATCGCGCCGGAGTCCATGCCCCCTCCTTGCAGCACTCTGCAAACTGCTCCTCCTGCCGGCCCTCCCTGGTCTGTTGTGAGGCCCCTTCCCCTGAACTCTCTTGTCTGTGCCCAGGTCCTGACCCTCCCTTCTATCCTCCATGGTCCTTTGTGCATGCCTTTGCGCCCCCGGCGGGCCACAGGGCGCGTTTACACAGTGGTGAAGGGAGGGGATGGGGCCTGAGGTTACGTGTGCAAACACTCCCTGTGGCGCATTTTAAGTTGGGGAAATAATTCCCCTTCAATCCTGAGGGACCCTGGTGGCCAAGTAGCCCACCAGGTGCTTCCAGTAAGCGCTACTGCGCTGCGTTGCAGAGAGGTGGTCTAGGCCGTGACCCTTCTTACATCTCCCTGCAACGCAGCTTTGTGGCGCTTACTGGAGGTACCTAACGGCCACAGGGTGTGTTTACACAGTGGGGAAGGGAGGGGACGGGGCCTGAGGTGACGTGTGCAAACACGCCCTGTGGCGCGTTTTAAGAGGTAGTTTTAATCCCCTGCCCTATTATATACTAGGGGCTTACAGAGGAGGTAATGCTGATCACAGGGGGACCCCAACGCATAGTGTTCCCTAGTGTATGTAGGTGTTTTCACTGTATTCTGAGTGTCTTTTAACATAGCACTGGCTCTAGGACTGGTTAGTCAGACTCAGTTACCACCAGTATCCGACTGAAAAAGTCGAGGGTACAGGATGATTTTGCAACAAGGCTTCTTTCTGCTCTTCTGTTTGTTCTTTCTGCACGTTATCCTTCTTCCTGCACTTTTCTTCGTCTTTGAGGACTTCTGTTGCTTCTTTCTGCATTATTTTTTTCTTTCTGTGCATTTTTTCTTCTTTCTTCACATGTCCTATCCATGCCTGGGCGTAGTGGGCGTAGTGGGGCTACGTGGAGCAGCACGTAGTGTGGCAAAATCTACGAACACTTGCGCGCTCTGTATAGCGTCACATATTACATCACTCATGACATGGTCAGTGACATCACTCATGATATCACTGATGACATCTCAAATGACATCACTGATGACATCATCCTTGTGATAGAGTGGCAGACCTCCTCTTCCCCTAATATAACCTTTGATACACACATTCAAAAATAGAAACTAAAATTTTCAAAACAATGGACATACCAATACCAGTTACAACAACCTATTCAGTAATTCTAAGCTCCACATACACATCCACTCATTCACCAACAGTCCTATACAGTCACTCATACATGTACTCACTCATCATATGTACTCATACACCTGTACATCCTGTTACATAACGCCACTCATCCATAGAGTTACTCACACACATAGTCACTCATGCTAATAAGGAATCAAACATCCATTTACGTGCATATACAGTTATATACACACACCACCACACTTACTTTTACAGAAACTTACACATACTTAGTCTTTTAAACAATCACTTATAGAAACACATACTTATTCATACAGGAACTCTTCCAATCTCTCACTCTTACATATACTCACTTATATACACCAATAGTCACATATACTAGTTTAAAACATATGTAGTTACTCATAAAGACACTATTGAGACAGTCATTCACTCACTAACACACCCATGCACACACTCATCCACCCATACAGTCCTGCACACATGCTGTCTTCAACACATACAAACAGTGAGTCACTCATTCATGCACCTATGCACTACGTAATAGCCACCACCGAAACCATACAGACACTCAGACACTCATACTGATACTCAAAAAACGAATAGCCTATATAGACACTCATGTAGCTACTCACCAACCCATGCAGCCACTTATACACAAAGTGAGAGACTGATACAGATATTTACATATCTAAACATTACTCAGTAAGCCATGTATTCACTAAGATACACTTAATCAGTCAGTTATACAATCAATTTTTCAAAAACAAATCATCCATTTAGACACTTATATACCCATTTATTCTTCCATCGACCTTGAGATATACATATATAAAACATATGTAATTTTCAGAAAAACACACATTCACTGGACACTGGATGACAGTGATGTCATCAGTGATGTCATTTGAGATGTCATCAGTGATGTCATGAGTGATGTCACTGACCATGTCATGAGTGATGTAATATGAGACGTCATCAGCAGTGCATTGCGGGCGCCCAAGTTATAGTTAGCTGAACTAACTATAACGGGGGAATTTCAATGCTTTTGTACGAGTGAAAAGTCCAGCTAACTATAACTCCCCCGAAACCAATGGTTTTTTCAGAGAATTTCTAAGGTTTTTTATATGCTAATTCCTAACTATAACGTGCCTGAAACCTATGGTTTTTTCAGTGAATATACGAAACGCGTCGGCTGCCCGAGACGTGAGTGTTGGAATGCGGATGTACACTGTGGTCTGAGTGCGTCCCGAACCTGTGGGTAACTTGGAGCAAGCATTTACACGCGGCAACCCAGCCGTAAGGGGACTGCACCACCGCATGGATGACAGCGGGCCAGGGAGCTGGAAATCATGTCCAGTTCTTAATGGAGCCACAGCACCTACTATTGACCATGCACGCATCGGGACCCATTGGAGGGTTTTAAGAAACAGTTCCACAAACGCTTTTTTACATGGGGGACTACATATCCCAGAATTCCTAAAGGGAGGGCTCATCTGAGCAGCCTATCAGGAGGCGACTGATTAAATAAAAGAGTGGTCAAACAAACGCTGTGTACTGAGTGGAATCTAGCCTTTGAAGAAGAAAGAATTTCGAAACGCGTCGGCTGCCCGAGACGTGAGTGTTGGAATGCGGATGTACACTGTGGTCTGAGTGCGTCCCGAACCTGTGGGTAACTTGGAGCAAGCATTTACACGCGGCAACCCAGCCGTAAGGGGACTGCACCACCGCATGGATGACAGCGGGCCAGGGAGCTGGAAATCATGTCCAGTTCTTAATGGAGCCACAGCACCTACTATTGACCATGCACGCATCGGGACCCATTGGAGGGTTTTAAGAAACAGTTCCACAAACGCTTTTTTACATGGGGGACTACATATCCCAGAATTCCTAAAGGGAGGGCTCATCTGAGCAGCCTATCAGGAGGCGACTGATTAAATAAAAGAGTGGTCAAACAAACGCTGTGTACTGAGTGGAATCTAGCCTTTGAAGAAGAAAGAATTTCGAAACGCGTCGGCTGCCCGAGACGTGAGTGTTGGAATGCGGATGTACACTGTGGTCTGAGTGCGTCCCGAACCTGTGGGTAACTTGGAGCAAGCATTTACACGCGGCAACCCAGCCATAAGGGGACTGCACCACCGCATGGATGACAGCGGGCCAGGGAGCAGGAAATCATGTCCAGTTCTTAATGGAGCCACAGCACCTACTATTGACCATGCACGCATCGGGACCCATTGGAGGGTTTTAAGAAACAGTTCCACAAACGCTTTTTTACATGGGGGACTACATATCCCAGAATTCCTAAAGGGAGGGCTCATCTGAGCAGCCTATCAGGAGGCGACTGATTAAATAAAAGAGTGGTCAAACAAACGCTGTGTACTGAGTGGAATCTAGCCTTTGAAGAAGAAAGAATTTCGAAACGCGTCGGCTGCCCGAGACGTGAGTGTTGGAATGCGGATGTACACTGTGGTCTGAGTGCGTCCCGAACCTGTGGGTAACTTGGAGCAAGCATTTACACGCGGCAACCCAGCCGTAAGGGGACTGCACCACCGCATGGATGACAGCGGGCCAGGGAGCTGGAAATCATGTCCAGTTCTTAATGGAGCCACAGCACCTACTATTGACCATGCACGCATCGGGACCCATTGGAGGGTTTTAAGAAACAGTTCCACAAACGCTTTTTTACATGGGGGACTACATATCCCAGAATTCCTAAAGGGAGGGCTCATCTGAGCAGCCTATCAGGAGGCGACTGATTAAATAAAAGAGTGGTCAAACAAACGCTGTGTACTGAGTGGAATCTAGCCTTTGAAGAAGAAAGAATTTCGAAACGCGTCGGCTGCCCGAGACGTGAGTGTTGGAATGCGGATGTACACTGTGGTCTGAGTGCGTCCCGAACCTGTGGGTAACTTGGAGCAAGCATTTACACGCGGCAACCCAGCCGTAAGGGGACTGCACCACCGCATGGATGACAGCGGGCCAGGGAGCTGGAAATCATGTCCAGTTCTTAATGGAGCCACAGCACCTACTATTGACCATGCACGCATCGGGACCCATTGGAGGGTTTTAAGAAACAGTTCCACAAACGCTTTTTTACATGGGGGACTACATATCCCAGAATTCCTAAAGGGAGGGCTCATCTGAGCAGCCTATCAGGAGGCGACTGATTAAATAAAAGAGTGGTCAAACAAATGCTGTGTACTGAGTGGAATCTAGCCTTTGAAGAAGAAAGAATTTCGAAACGCGTCGGCTGCCCGAGACGTGAGTGTTGGAATGCGGATGTACACTGTGGTCTGAGTGCGTCCCGAACCTGTGGGTAACTTGGAGCAAGCATTTACAAGCGGCAACCCAGCCGTAAGGGGACTGCACCACCGCATGGATGACAGCGGGCCAGGGAGCTGGAAATCATGTCCAGTTCTTAATGGAGCCACAGCACCTACTATTGACCATGCACGCATCGGGACCCATTGGAGGGTTTTAAGAAACAGTTCCACAAACGCTTTTTTACATGGGGGACTACATATCCCAGAATTCCTAAAGGGAGGGCTCATCTGAGCAGCCTATCAGGAGGCGACTGATTAAATAAAAGAGTGGTCAAACAAACGCTGTGTACTGAGTGGAATCTAGCCTTTGAAGAAGAAAGAATTTCGAAACGCGTCGGCTGCCCGAGACGTGAGTGTTGGAATGCGGATGTACACTGTGGTCTGAGTGCGTCCCGAACCTGTGGGTAACTTGGAGCAAGCATATATATATATATATATACACATATATATATTGACATTATTTTTGCAGACACGTTTCAACGTTATGCCTTCCTCCCTGCAGTCAGGTCATTTTAAATACGCACAGTGATTGGTTGCTTTAAAATATCCATCTGTTGTTACTATTCATTGAAGTCCAACCAATAGGTAAGTGGTAAAGTTCTTATTGTCTTCTTATAGTTCACACGGGTGAGTGTGATTATATATATTAATATTCTGACTTCAACGTTCAATACATGTGTTGGTCTCCAATAAACGATGATATGTCACTCACATTCCCCGCGTTGAAATTACTGCTTCATTATATCGCTGATCTTGCTGTTGGAACAGAATCACCGTGCAAGTGCCCGTCGCCTACCGCTGGATATTATTTACAGAATCTCTGTGAGAGAATAACGATACCTGGCAAAAGTTTGCTGTGTACTTATTTGTAGAGGAACACTTTGACTTGGCCACACAGCAGGTTATATGTAAGTACTGTTACAATAAATTAGAGGATAATAAAATACCAGCTAGAGCTTTGCAAAACAAGTTAGTACTGGTTCCCATTCCAGAACCACAACAACAAGGTTTAAATGTTCATAAGTCAATTCTTATCCAAAGTATACATCAATTTCAGGCTATAGTCCAAATGGAGCCAATGAAAGGCACGTTACCACCAACAGAGCTGCAGAAAAGTCTAAAAGGTAAAGTAGTGTACTGGATTAGTAATGTTTTCTCAAAATGTTCTGCAAGATGCTCAATACTTTTTAATGATAATGCTAGGACTGTTAGAGGAAGAGGATGTGAATATCAATGCATTATTTGGTTTAACTTATAAATGGAACCATAACTGTGTTAATTTACCTGTAGTACTGAAATCAATTTGGAACAATTCCTCTACTTGACGTTACCAGATTGTAAAGCTCTGGCTTTTGCAAGTTTAATTAAAAACGCCCATCAAGAGATCACGTGTCCAAACTGCCGATCAGAATTTAGGTCTATGTTCTTACTCCAAAGTATGGAAAATATGTCAGAGTCATGCTACAATAATGCAGAGAGGATGATACTAAATTAGAAAGTGGAATTACAAACTTTGTAGCTGAACACATTTCCATTAAAAAAAACACTTTCAGAATTATAACAGTCATATTCCAAGAAGGAGTTAATAACCTCCACACACTACACAACATATTTAAGATGTCAAAGAGGATGGATAGAGTGCAATGATAAAAGTGACATTCAAATCAAGAGTACCTAAAAAGTTACCAAGCTCATATCTGCTACTTCTACAGCCAAAGTTCTAAGAACAATTTAGGATAACAAAATGTGGTATTGTGTTGACATGTATATGAATTATGTGTTTCTGAGACAATATTCAGCCTATTACAAGTATTGTCTACAGCATACTGTTAGAAATGAAAGACCCTTTCTAATTGCAGGAAAGGAATTTATAAAACATTACAGGATTACATTCTGTTACCTCAGATAAAAACGAAATGAGGTACTATAATACAGCCCCCTTAAATTGTATCTAGGAAGTGTCTTCACCACATCACCATTGTATCTTGTTTTGGTTCCCTCATGTTCAAAATGAAAGCCTAATAAATTTTTCTTTGTTTATATTGTTCACAGTGGTTGAATTGCTTAAAAACAAGGAAAAATAATTAACAAGTATGGTTTTTCACATTCTGCAAAATTATATCCACAGATTGCTCCCTAGCTGGTACGATGGTGTTCTATTCCAAGCAGAAGGTAGGAAAACACTTCAGTTCTGGTGGCATTTCACTGCATCGTCTCTTCACGTCAGCTGGAACTTTGTCACCAGGAGCAGGGGCTGGAGGTCTTGAGGCTGATGAACCCTCTCCTTTTTTCTCTGTCCAATTTTAAGTTGCTTCTTGTGGTATGTTTTCAAGTGCTACAACATGTTTGTTGAACCACATGAATTTTTTTTGCTGTGCCCGCAGATAATGTCTTCTCACATATGCTGCACCCCACCAATTTACTTGTCTTCGATTCACCAGATGAAATAGTGAAAAAATCCCAAGCTCTGCTTTGTTTCTTCTTTGGTGGTTCTTCATCAGAAGACTTTATGTACAGCTGAGTTCTCCTTGTCTTCGACAACTTCAACCATTTGTAGGTCTTCCTCTGGTCCTTCTGAAGCTACTTTATTTTTGTAGAAATAGCCCAAACAAGTTAAAAACCAGCACCATTTTCAAAATCAGTTTTGGACAGCTCCCATAGTAAGCTAACCAGTATTTGGAAAATTCAAGAAGGGAGAAATGGGTGTGAACTTCGGTTTGTAAATGAAACTGTGTAAACCAATGAAATTTCATTATTTGGTAGTAATGTGCTATTTGCGAGAACCGAGGCAGAAAGTTTTTTTTTGAAACAGTTGTTTTTGACAAACATGTGGTGAAAATAAAGTTAAACCAATATGATACTAAACAGCTAGGCTCAAACTTTATGTAAAATATGTTTATATGTGTTTTACACTTTGTCATTTGTATTCATTATTACTGATGTCATAGCGGCCTCCAGTGTCACTGTCAACAAGGAAAATGCATTTTTGATGTAAAAAACACACAGGTGCCGATCACGATCTTGTAAAAACCGGGTACGAACCGTCGGACGGAGCATATTCTCCGTCCGACGCGTACCCGGTCGTCAAAATCTACAAACATGGAATTACGATTCGCACGGAAACACCATTTCCGAACGAATCGTACAAAACCCCGACCGACGAAAATAAACATACAAATGTGATCCGGGAAAGCGCCGACGTGACGTCGGGACGCACGCAGCCTGCCATTCACGAACCAGGAATCACGATTCGCACCAACGTCATCCCGCACGGTGAATATTTTCCGGCTGCCAAAAACTGCCGGGAAATCAGGACGACGCGAACAAGGAGTACCTGTACGCGACGGACAGACATGGACCCGCACCTACGTGTCATCCCGGCCCTCATAGCAGTCGACCTCCTCTACAGGTTCGGACGCAGACGCTGCAGAAGGTCAGAACAACAAAGGGAGGGGGGAAAGGGGGGGCAGGACCAGGGGCAGGCCACAAAACCCCCACCAAAGTCACACAGCACACATGCCTTGGACATACCTGACCCCCAGGCCCTGGTCACTACGAGGGGGTGGGGGCGTGTCCAGCAAAGCCAGCGTCCGCCACAACGGAAGTGCTTGACGACGCGAACCGGCAACACAACAATACAGGTACGTCCCGTACCCACGCCTTAAGAGCGTGGGTACGAGTCGTACCCCGCCACACCTACGTCATCCCAACAATGGCGGGACGGCTGTACCCATGTGGCAAAGGCCTGGGTACGGCCTGCACAAGCATCACATAGCGTGGGGACGCATATGTACGGACCGTACCCCCACCCCCGTATGCATGGAGTGTACCCCCAACCGCAACAGTGTAAGTACGACCCGTACCCTCACCCGCGTATGCATGGAGCGTACCCCCCACCCCAACAGTGTAAGTACGACCCGTACCCTCACCCGCGTATGTATGGTGCGTACCCCCCACCCCAACAGTGTAAGTATGACCCGTACCCTCACCCGCGTACGTATGGAGCGTACCCCCCACCCCAACAGTGTAAGTACGACCCGTACCCTCACCCGCGTACGTATGGAGCGTACCCCCCACCCCAACAGTGTAAGTACAACCCGTACCCTCACCCGCGTACGTATACGTCCCACCCCAACAGTGTAAGTACGACCCGTACCCTCACCCGCGTATGCATGGAGCGTACTCCCCACCCCAACAGTGTAAGTACGACCCGTACCCTCACACGCGTATGCATGGAGTGTACCCCCACCCCAACTGTGTATGTACGACACGTACCCCCACCTCGTATGCATGGAACTAACCCACACCCGTGTATGTTCTAAGCGTACATATCGTGAAATAGGAGGGGTGGGTGCAGAGTCCTCCCAGCAGTGCACAGACACAGGAGGGGTGTGTGCAGAGTCCTCCCAGCAGTGCCCAGTCACAAGAGGGGTGTGTGCAGAGTCCTCCCAGCAGTGCCCAGACACAGGAGGGGTCGGTGCCTAACACTCACAGCAGTGCCCAGAGACAGGAGGGGTGGGTGCAGAGTCCTCCCAGCAGTGCCCAGAGACAGGAGGGGTGGGTGCAGACTCCTCCCAGCAGTGCCCAGACACAGGAGGGGTGGGTACCTATCACTCCCAGCAGTGCCCAGACATAGGAGGGGTGGGTGCAGAGTCCGCCCAGCAGTGCCCAGACACAGGAGGGGTGGGTGCAGAGTCCTCCCAGCAGTGCCCAGACACAGGAGGGGTGGGTGCAGAGTCCTCCCAGCAGTGCCCAGACGCAGGAGGGGTGGGTGCCTATCACTCCCAGCAGTGCCCAGACACAGGAGGGGTGTGTGCAGAGTCCTCCCAGCAGTGCCCAGACACAGGAGGGGTGGGTGCCTAACACTCACAGCAGTGGCCAGAGACAGGAGGGGTGGGTGCAGAGTCCTCCCAGCAGTGCCCAGAGACAGGTGGGGTGGGTGCAGAGTCCTCCCAGCAGTGCCCAGACACAGGAGGGGTGGGTGCAGAGTCCTCCCAGCAGTGCCCAGACGCAGGAGGGGTGGGTGCCTATCACTCCCAGCAGTGCCCAGACACAGGAGGGGTGTGTGCAGAGTCCTCCCAGCAGTGCCCAGACACAGGAGGGGTGGGTGCCTAACACTCACAGCAGTGCCCAGAGACAGGAGGGGTGGATGCAGAGTCCTCCCAGCAGTGCCCAGAGACAGGAGGGGTGGGTGCAGAGTCCTCCCAGCAGTGCCCAGACACAGGAGGGGTGGGTGCAGAGTCCTCCCAGCAGTGCCCAGACGCAGGAGGGGTGGGTGCCTATCACTCCCAGCAGTGCCCAGACACAGGAGGGGTGTGCGCAGAGTCCTCCCCGCAGTGCCCAGACACAGGAGGGGTGGGTGCCTAACACTCACAGCAGTGCCCAGAGACAGGAGGGGTGGGTGCAGAGTCCTCCCAGCAGTGCCCAGAGACAGGAGGGGTGGGTGCAGAGTCCTCCCAGCAGTGCCCAGACACAGGAGGGGTGGGTGCAGAGTCCTCCCAGCAGTGCCCAGACGCAGGAGGGGTGGGTGCCTATCACTCCCAGCAGTGCCCAGACACAGGAGGGGTGTGTGCAGAGTCCTCCCAGCAGTGCCCAGACACAGGAGGGGTGGGTGCCTAACACTCACAGCAGTGCCCAGAGACAGGAGGGGTGGATGCAGAGTCCTCCCAGCAGTGCCCAGAGACAGGAGGGGTGGGTGCAGAGTCCTCCCAGCAGTGTCCAGACACAGGAGGGGTGGGTGCAGAGTCCTCCCAGCAGTGCCCATGGAACGCAAAGGGTGGAGTACCCACAGATACAATACCCACAAATGTCAGTCAGGTGCACAAAGACCCTGCAGTACATGTACCACATGTGTGCGAGGCTGGGAGTACACACATGCATAGCGCCTAAAGGAGAACATGTCCACATGAAGTCTTGTCAACAGTCTACATACACAAGTACAGTGACCACCAAGGATGCCACGAATGATGCAGGTGGAGACATCGCTCAGCATGCATGTGCAAAGTTGAAGGAGTCCGTCACACCCCCAGCTCAGCACCACATAGTGGAAACACCCTGCAGGGAAGATGTCAGGGTACACAGAGGAAGGAACACACCTTGGGACAATTTCACCATGCAGTAACTGCTTACATGAACAAAGACACTTAGCTAACACCTTGTGATGGCACACAGATACCAGGGTCCCCCCTATGACCAGCACACTACTACATTTCCCACAAACCCAACACATGATCACCACCCAAAATCATGTAGCAGCCCCACCAACAGCAATACCAGAAAAGCAGTAGTGATCTAAGGAAAAAAAATGGCTTTATTCAGCATTATCAAAAAATGTTTGTGTGGATAAAGTTCAATATTTACAAAGCCCATAGGGCAGTCCATGAGTCACAGCTGGATGGGGGACACAGTGGGACGCGTGTCCCCTAGCTTGCCTGCACAGTCAGACTCCTTCGTCTTCCACAGCGGGGAGGGCATCATGTGGGGGGGAAGGACCAGGCACCGCTGGGACATGAGGGCGAAGGGTAGGCGTCGTGGGTGCAGGGATGGAGGACTCCACCACAGGGGGTGGGGCAGGGCCAAAGGCGGAGGCCAGGATGTCGCTGCACACCTTAGCAAGGTCCTCCAGCGTCTCCCCTGCACCCGAAGGAACCACAGGCCCCAAGGAGGGGGGGGGGGGGCGGAGGGATGGGTCGCAACGCCACTGGGGGAGGGTGTGGACAGGGGGGGGACTCAACCACCCTGACCGGGGACTCCCTTGACCGCTTGCGGGGTGGTGTCGCAGTGGGGCTCAGGGACAGAGCGGCCATGAAGGAGTCCTTGCCGGATATGTGGCCAGGGGAGCTGAGGGGAGGGGATTTGGAGGGAGTGGATTGGGTGGAATGCGGACTCCCACTCTGGCTGCATGACTTACGTTTGCCCCCCGACCCAGTGGGTGTGCCTACTTCACCCTGTGTGTGCGTGCCAGGAGGTGTGCATATGACCTTCCCTGCTGGTGTGGTGCCTGTGTCTGTGTCTGTTGTGGTGGGTGCATGCTGACGTCTGGGTGTATGTGGGACAGGCATGGGAGTGGGAAGTGTGGATGGGGCAGGGGTAGGGGGTGGGACGTAGCACTGCAGGAGACCCACTGCTGCAGTCAGTGTCGAGTCTATGGACCTCAGCAACTGGCGTTGGTCAGCCTGCGATGAAAAAATGCCCTCCAAGTATGCCTCCATGTTGTGCAGCACTTGGCTGTGGCCATGGAGGACATTAAGGATCGCAGCCTGACCAACCTGCAACTGCCGCTGGATGTCCACAGACTCAGCATTGGCGGCAGCAATGGAGACAGGGGCAGGGGGTGCGGTGCCTGGCAGGAAGGAGACATGTGGTGACCGGGCACGCTGGGAAGGGACACGAGCAAGTGGGAGGCGGCTGATGGCAATGGAGGGGGCGGGGTGCGATGTTGTGCTGCTGTCAGCTGCTGGTGCAGCCTCCGCCCACTGGGAGAGATCATCCTCGGACCCGTCAGCTTCATATTCTGTCGTGCCAGTGGACAGGTCCTCGGCCTCACTCTCCTCCGCCTCAGTACCACTCAACGTGCCAGCCACGATGTCAACGCTGGCACTGGTGCTCGGTCCCTCCGCTCCGTGTGTGCTCATGTCTCCCTCCGTGCCCCCCGACGATGCTGTGGGCAAGGTGAAGAGACAGCAATTAATCACACACCTGTATACATATGTCACATGAGTCCATGAGTCACATGAGTCCAATCTACATAGGTTACAGTGCATAGCCTGCAAAGAAAGATCAGTAACACCTACAAAACAAGGTACAGATGTAGGGCATGCAACACACAGTTGGTTGACCCACCATGCCAATGAAAATCCATGGAGAGCATGACACAATAGCAAATTACATGAAATGGAGTTTGACATAGGAGCCAGGCCCTGGGGACAATCCAGCACTGCATCTGCACCACACAGCGTTGCCGAAAATAGGGATGAGCAGGGACCATATCCATGAACTTGAGGCACATGTAGCATAGGTAATACTGAAAACATGCCCACCATGACTGGCTCACTGCACCTTGAGTGTATGTCCAGACAAACATCACACACTGGCCAGACCTAGCAAGGGGATTTCAGGTTTTGACATGTAGGCTTTGCCCGCACCAACCACCCCCTACATGAGACAATTTGTTGAGACACAGGAAGCACTTACATCTCTTAGTCTGGGTGAAATACACATGGGCTGGAAAAATGCAAGATTGGACACAAAATACCCAAGGTGCGCCTATCCAAATAATCATGTACAAATGGCCATCATCAGATGATTGTAACAAGACACACAGGCACTGGCCACCGTGAGTATGAACAATGAAAATCAGGTCAGGCTGTACAGTGGACACTTGTCCTACATTTCACGTCAATATACATGGTGCCAGGGGACAATGGCACAGAGCACAACCTATGCTGTGAAAACTGAGAGTGTCCACATTTTGTGATGACACACATGACACCTATGAAAATATACCCCAGGGGACAGTAGTGGCCACACAACTCCATGTTCCTGAATGGGAATGACTGCAACACACGCCACCATCCCTGCACCATGCGTATCGTACACTCATGCACATCATGTCACAGGCCACAACATAGGACATGCGGGCTGTAAGGCATGACACTTGAGAGACTAACTCCCATGTCTGGACTCAGCATCAGTGCCAACTGACATGGAACCCACATGTACTGAACTGGACAGGGCACAGGCAAGGTCCCCAAACCTGTTACACACCACCCCCACACATGATGCTACAGGCATAGTTCACGTGGAGAAAGCGCCAGCCTACATTACCTTGTGAAGGAGTGACTACACACAGACCAGGGAACACATTGCAAGGAGGGGAAGGGAGGCAGGAGAGCACAGCTATACTGTGGGTAACTGGATCTGCACAGCACCTTTAAACCCTGGCAGTGTATCCATGCAACTGTGCACTTACAAATGCTGGTGACACACAACAAACACACACGTACCTACCCCCTTCCTGCTGCTGCTTCTCCTGTAAGCGCCTCTCCAAGTCTGGAAATACCACCGCCAGCACACGCTTGTGGATGTGGGTCAGACGGTGGCGCCCGCGGTTCTTATGGGTCTCAGGTGAGTCCCCCAGCAGGACCCGTGCGATCCTCCGCGTCCAGCACCGGATATCCTGCCAGCGTTTCTTCACCTGGGCCAGGCGCCGCTTGCGACCATCCGCACTCCTCACGGCACTGACCGCCGTGCCGTGAGGAGTGCGGATGGTCGCAAGCGGCGCCTGGCCCAGGTGAGGAAACGCTGGCAGGATATCCAGCCATATCTGCTTCTTGGCAGAGGCGCCTACCTGTGAGGATGAACAAGTGACACTACATCAATACACCAGGCACATGTCACAGAGAGACATATTTGAACAAATTTGCTGTTTACAACAAGGCATAATATGCATCCAACGCATTGCACCTTTGTCATAGGGACATGATCCTCTGGGGAAGGGCAAAAGCAGTACGTGCCATTGAAAGTACACAGGTGGAATGAGGGCAACCACACAATCAATGATCCAGGCTCACACTGTGCATCACAAGCTACACCAGGATTATGTGCAGCACCTCTTAGCAGTCACATGCCACAGGCCACTGACGCTACCGCAGCAGAGTACACAGACACACACAGGCACAGGACATTCACCTGCCATTGCCAAATGCAGCGACAAACCTCACTCTGCACATGTGCCACTAGACGGGGGGCTCACAGGTGTGGGGCTGGTTCTGCACGTCAGACACACAGCACTGCTCCCTGCTCACATCACATGGGCAGGGTATATCCCTCCCTCATGCAGCCCGGGTGCCACACTCCACATATGCACCCACCCACATGACAGGGGACTTACACACACACCGATGTCCAGGGTACGAACACATCATGTGGACACTCTCAGCACAGGTACACAGAACTAACACACATCTGTGGGTACAGTCACCTGTCACACTGGGCTGACCACATAATCACATGAGGACTGTAGAGGCTACATTCCCAGGAGGACAAGACAGGCAGAATGTGGCATGCACCATGCAGTGATTGTCACAGTAAACACAATGCAAGTGAGGACGGCAGACATGCACCACAGCATGCTCTGGCTGGGAGACTTCAGGCATTCCCCCCCCCGGGACCCCTCCTACAGTACATGGCATGTGTGTCACACCTGGACACAATGCCAGAAGTCACAGTCACAAAAAAGGGACACAGTCTGTGCTAGTAGACTCTGCACTCACCTGATACCCTGGTCGCCCATACAGCAGGGGGTACTGTGGGAGGATCACATCCAGCAAAGCCAGGTTCTCCTCCCAGGTGAAAGGCTGTGACCTCTCCACACACCTTGACATGGTTCCAGGGAATCAGTAGCAGCAGCTGGGTCGTCCAATACAAAGATGTGCAGGCAAGTGCTCCCTCATGGGACCTGGCTGCCTTATATCTGCCTTGCTGTGCTGTTTCATGCACAGGAGTACAGAGTGATTGGTCACTCACATTTGCATCCTATGTTTCCTCCAATCCCTTCAAACTTAGCACAGTCAGTGGGTTCTTATTGTGTTTTTTTCTTCAGCATGATGTCACCTCCAGAACCACATTGCAACAAAGTAGATTCATTAAAACTGACTACTGCTGTGCACCTGCTTAAAAAAATTCAAACTTTAAACTGGGTCTCCATGACAACCAGCATGCATGTAGGCCTTAATACTTGTCCCTCATGTGTCCCCTATGTATTTGGAGCTCCACACACAGGTACGGTGCGTCCCGGGGCCCTAGGGCACCCCAAATGCATATCAACAGCCCGTACAGGCGTTTGTACGGTCCGTCTCACTATGGGTGTGCTCGCGTATGCGTACTCATAGTGATAGTGAGCGTACAGGCGTGTGTACGGTCCGTCTCACTATGGGTGTGCTCGCGTATGCGTACTCATAGTGATAGTGAGCATACAGGCGTGTGTACGGTCCGTACCACTATGAGTACGCATACGCGAGAACACCCATAGTGATAGTGAGCGTACAGGCGTGTGTACGGTCTGTCTCACTATGGGTGTGCTCGCGTATGCGTACTCATAGTGATAGTGAGCGTACAGGCGTGTGTACGGTCCGTACCACTATGAGTACGCATACGCGAGAACACCCATAGTGATAGTGAGCGTACAGGCGTGTGTACGGTCCGTATCACTATGGGTGTGCTCGCGTATGCGTACTCATAGTGATAGTGAGCGTACAGGCGTGTGTACGGTCCGTACCACTATGAGTACGCATACGCGAGAACACCCATAGTGAGACGGACCGTACACACGCCTGTACGCTCACTATCACTATGGGTGTTCTCGCGTATGCGTACTCATAGTGGTACGGACCGTACACACGCCTGTACGCTCACTATCACTATGGGTACACATACGGCAGCACTCCCATAGTGATAGGGAACGTACACAGGCCCTCTTAGCGAAAGTACGATGCCTTTCACACATCACAGTGGTGACAGGCAGCACACAGGAAGGAATAGGGCTGACATACTTGTCCATGGATGGACATCAAGGCATTGTCTGGGCAGTACTACATGTGTGGGGCACAGGTGTGAAAGGCTGTGATGTGGCACATTACTCCTGAGTGGAGAAGGCACCAGATGTATGATGAGATGTGTACAGATGTTATGTGTGACGGTGCAATGTGTGCCAGGCATGCCCTTAACTCCTTTGACATGTGTGCATGTTGTACTGCACACTTGGGATGAGCGTCACTGGCATGGCACGGTCAACAACACACGCAAGTGTCCCCTGATGCCCGGTACAGGGGTTACCACACCAGACATGTCACTACCCACGGTGCACGATGTGACTATGTCATGTATGTGTGGGGGGTTCCCATTAGGTTGATGTTGGAGCTCCCTCAAAAGCATCAGCTGTTGCAGCAACCAACATGTGTCTGTGTGTAGATGGACATGGCACACTGTTACGCACACCAGGCCACATGTGGTATCGGATGTGAGGTGCGTATGTATGCATGGGACACGGAGTAGCGTAACAAGGACATGTGTGCATCCTCTCTATGAATGTGTGGTGAGTCATTACATGTACACCTTCATGGCAAGGTGGGTGGGCTGTCCTAGTGTAATGTCATGTGACCTGTGGCTCTAGTGTTCCGCTACCAGTCTCTGAAATTGACATCCTACTTCTGCTGATGTGTTGATGTATGTCACTCCTGTGTTGCGTCTGGCTGTTCACTTACACTGGGACACAGCTAATCCCATGCCATGGCATGTGGAGGTTCACAATCTCCGTGTGTAGCTGGGTCTTGGTAGGAGTGTCACCTGGCAGCCATACGTGTCCAGGGCATGTGGCACATACCTGACTCCGTATGTCACATATGTGTATTGACTGATTAACATGTGCTCAGCACCAAAAAATTGTTGTTGTAGTGCACTCACTCTTCCTTGTCACTTCCAAATTACTGCAGGGCGCCGCCTCTTCCCCGAGCAATTCCGGACTTGGCTGACATGCGGGAGAATGACTGTATCCGGTGCTACCGCTTCCCCCAACTGTTGATTCTGGAGTTGATGGCGAGGCTGGCACCACACCTGCAACCGCTGTACAGGTATCCTACGGCACTGACACCCAAGCTGAAGGTAATGGCAGCCCTACATTTTCTTGCCACGGGTACCTTTCAAAATACCATAGCTCATGTTGGTGGCATGTCCCAGAGCATGTTCTGCTGTGTGCTGCATGATTTCTTAGAGGCCATGTTGCTTCACCTGGATGAGTTCATCCATTTCCCAACCCCTGAAATGTTGACTGGGGTCAAGCGTGGATTCTATGCCCTGGGAGGGATGCCCCATGTCATTGGGTCCATAGATGGGACACATGTGGCTTTGGTACCACCACAGGCACAGGAGGTAGCATACAGGAATCGCAAGCACTACCACTCCATCAATGCCCTTGTGGTGTGTCTGTCCAACATGGTGATTTCACATGTCTGTGCTCGTTTTCCAGGATCAGCACACGATGCCTACATCATGAGGCATAGCAGGGTGCCTGAAATGATGACGCAGCTGCGCAACGAACGAGCATGTGTTGTTGGTGGGTACACTCTGTCTGTCCAGTATTTTGCGTAGACTTCCAGCACGACCGCTTCTCCTGTCCTACTTATGTCCATGTGCTTTCCATGTAGGGGACGCTGGCTATCCCAACATGCCATGGCTGATCACACCTCTCCGCAACCCCATCACGCCGGCCCAGCTCCGCTACAACACCGCCCATGGCCGGACAAGGCGAGTGATAGAGAGGACATTTGGCCTCCTGAAGAGCCGATTCCGATGCCTCCACAAGACCGGCGGCGCCCTCCCATATGCCCCGGCAAAGGTCTGCAAAATCTTCATGGTCTGCTGCATGCTGCACAACATGGCAGTTGAGAAAGCTGTGCCACTCATCCTGGATCAAGATGATCAGGACCATCCACCCGTGGAGGACGAAAGTCTTGGCAATGGGGCTAGTGATGTGGAGGATGTGGTTCCGCAAGAGGACATCCGGACTCGGCTCATACACGACTTCTTTGCTTAGTGGTGAGTACCAGTGTCTGTGTGTGCACGCATTGGTCCCTGTGTGGCATGTGTTGCGATATGTGTGTCCATCTGCATGTATGCCACGTGAGTCAGAGGTGTGTGTGGATGTGTCACTGGAGTGATGGTGCCAGTGATGTGTATTTCCCCAGTCATAATTGTGACCTGGCATGTTGTCATCCTTACATGTGTCGAGTACATGCACATGCAAGTGGCTGTGCTTTTTGTGGCTGACTTCTTGTGTGTCTCTCATCCCCAGGTACTTGCGCATGCCGTCTGCTGGTTGCATTGTTGTGGCACTGCTATTCCTCATGGACACGTCATCGTGTGCTGACTCAGCGTTACACGCACGGACAAGTTTGGAAGTCTCCTTAGGGTAAGGGATGCATCAGGGGTGTATTGGGTGTGGCAGTTGTTTACGATGTATGCACACTGCCCCTGTCGATGTTTGGTTCCTCTGCAGACATGTCGCATCACCATGGTACACATGACATGCAGCTGGGTACACCTGCATAGATGGTCAGACTTGTTGACAGTCATCAGTGATGGGATTGTGGAATGTGATGATGGCATCAATGTGTGTTACACTGCCCTCGGACACATACGGTTTGCATTGGCTTGACATGGTGTGGGACTTCCACATCAGCGGATCAATGGTGTATGGCAGTCTCTCCGTGAGCAGCAGGGGGTGTTTAGCTGTTACCCGACACTTGTGTGCCAGTTCCGTGGCTATCACGCATTTGTGCTGTAGAAGGGGGGTGCCAGTGTTGGACCCACATGTTACTCCACATTACCCGTTCATGTGTACTCCGAGTTGCCTCTGCAATCCCGAATACATGACTAATAAAGGTGTCCCTATGCCTCCAAGGTGCCTCTTCTCAGTCAATGCTGGTGTGTTGCCACGGTGCATCCGGCATGTCTGGCATGGTTTTCCGTGATAGTGGCTATGTGTCTATGTGTAGAGTAGCAAGATGCAAGCTGTTTGTGTGGGATTAGACTGTGTATTGTGCATGATGTCCATGACTGTGTGGGTATTGTGACATGTGCCATCCCCATGCATCCAACTTTGGCCAGGCCACCATTCTCTGCATCCACCTGACTCAAGCTTGCAGGACATGGTTCTGCCACCTGTCCACACATACCTGGGTGCCCCCCAGGACACTCCACATGATCCCTGACCTCTGCGCATGGCTGTCGCTGTACTCAATATGTCTGTCGGCACGGTTGTGCGGCCACCCCCTCAGCTGGTTGGGCCCATCACGGGTGTGTATGGTGCTCCATGTCTGTCTTGCCTAATACAATGTGACCCATGTGTGTCCGGTGCCAGACTCAGGCCCCAGGGTGTGGATGGTTGAAGTCAAATGAGAACTCAGGCATGGTTAGACTTTACAAGACACATGTAAGGTAATAATGCAATCAGTAGGCATCTTCTCTTTATGGTGTGACTTTTTATTTTGGTTGGGGTGGGGGGGGGGGGGTTGACATGAGGGGCTTTCCGGGTGTGTGGAATCCAAAGTTCACTAGGGGAGTTGGTGTCCTTGCCATTTGAAATCCTCAGAGTCCATGCCACAGTCTTTGTCAACATTGGTCAGACAGTGACCAGCAAGTCCATGTGGCAGAAAATGTCTTTTGCTGCTGTGCTGCTGTTGCTCCAGTGGGCCAGGTGCCAGGCCAGGTGTCCTGGGAGATGGTGCTGTTGCGCCGACCCTCACGGTCTTTTCCGTGGACGAACCGCCCTGTTTGGGATGCTCCATCGGAAGTCTCCTCCTCCTCCTCCTGATCCCTCCCTGTGGGTGGTGATGTTCTACGCCTGATGGAACAGGGAGGGTTGCCCATGTTGTCGGCCATCCGACGGAGTGTACTGTGAATTCCCGTGAACACCGTCACGAGCTCAGCCTGTCTGTCCTCCATCCGCCGTTGGTGTCGCAGTAGACAGGCATGTTGCACCGCATGTTGCTGGGCCTGCTGGGTCTTGATCTCCTCGAGGATGGAAACAACCTGGGCCATGCCCGTGGTGTCCTGCCGGTATGTGTCCAGGATGTTTCGGACATGGGAATATACCGGTTCCCCAGCCAACCGGTCAGGCTCGCGCCTCCGCCGTCCTCCACTCCCACCACCCCTGCCCACTTGCACCTGGCCTGCCCTTGTGGGCACATCGGGTATCCAGGACCCCTGAGGGGTGGCATTGGCGTTGTCGCCTGCCTCCTCCTGGGTGCCCGGGACACCGTGTCCCTCCTGGCCAGCCTTGCTGCATTGTGGTGGTGGGGCAGGGATCCTGGGTGTCTCCTGAGATGTGGCAGGAGTGGGGGTGGTGGTTGGCCCAGTTGTTCAAAATACAAACAGAGAAAGAACCCCTTAATTAAAAGGATAACATGTCCAGTACCTCAGAAGAAATAAAAAAGAGAATTTTTTATGACATTTACTTCATTTTTTATTATAAAAATATAGAATTTGTAGTCAATTTTTCTTTTTTCAAACACATTATTCAAAAAAAATGTTTTTGTGTTATTCAACAATACTCATTTTCAGCCATGTATTCATCAGGCTACAGTCAGCGAGGCAATATAATTTACAGAAAAGCAAACAAAGCATATAATCAATGACAATCAGTGCAATACATTACAACACAATATCATACAAAAATAAAACCAATACAACAAATCAGCAAGAAAAAAAGCAAAAGGAAACAAACAAACAATTTCGCCAATCAACAGGTACGCCGACGCGCGTTTCGAAGCCTTGCTTCCTCAGGGCATTGATGGTATTTCAGATGGCAAAAAGGATTACAACTAATGAAAACCAATAGACAATAAATCATAAATAACAAAAACAGTATACATTCAATGCCTCGAGAGTATACTCTGTGGAGGAAAAGATACCTATGTTATCCTTTTATACAATGTAATACAAAAAATACACAATACCAATTATAAAATATTACAGGGCAGCCAGTCCACCAGGAAGAGTAACAAAAAAATCAATAAAAGAAATAGAAGGAAATAAGCAAACCCATTATATACACAGGTGGTCGGAAAAAAGAAATCATTAAGCACTCAAGAACCATGTGCAAGAGAGAATATAAAAACGCCGAATTATGTGTCCCTGGAGAAAAAGACAGATGATAAAACACACAGTACACACTTGTAATTCTCACGAGACAAATCGTGATCCAAATGACCAGGAATGAAAGTGGACGGAGGGTATGCCGGAATCACGGTAAGCTCAAAAGTTAATGGATCCAAAATAGATTCCAGTTCGACCATACATGTCAAAAAGCTAGGAAGGAAGAATGTCTAAATGAATCTCAAAGAACAAAAATAACTGTAGTGCCTATGAGAGATATAGCAGATAAAGTCCAGCCAAATATGAAGAAACAGATCACTGAAACTTACATAAACCAAAGGAATGGTTCACACAATGGTAAAGGTCACAGTTCGTCAAGTCTGGATACAACTGACATGGTTTAGGGCCGTCTTGTTCTAATGGGACTCGAAGGTCAACCTTAATTCAAAGTAATCTATAGAAGAAAAATAATAATAATGCTACTGAAAAGGAAACTAGCGATGAGGGGTAACATGCAAGCAACATCGCATATGTACAATGTAAGATTACCAAAATAACTAATAAGTAAGATTAAACTGCTAAATGTTTGAAAAACCCGCCAGGAGGTACGGAATCTGAATCGCCTCTAGGCAAAATACCGATATAAGAACCGGCAGAGTAAAAGCCCAACTTTTTACTTCCAATAGGGAATAAGGATAGTAATGGAGTGTATAACAAAGGGCAGCACTACGGTGGTGTTAAATGGAGGAGGAATAAAGATAAGTAACTATCCTGCACATAGCGAACACTTGAGCAAAACTTACTTGACATTATGTAAATCAGATCGTGCACGGTGGATTCAGAAACGGCGCCCTCTCGAAATCGGCATCTAGTGAGTCGAGAATAAGGTAACCACTTATATACTGGAGGTAGAATATGGGAGGGAGGAGCAAAATACTCTTCACCTGTTGGCAATTAGCAGGCTCTAAGGCGACCGGGAGATAGATGTTTGAAATCGAGAACGGGGTTGCCAGCGGCTGCCATCTTGGAGTGGGAATGAAATCGAGAACGGAGTTTACTGCGGCTGCCATCTTAAGAGTGGAGGTGAGACCCATATTCACCAGGAAACAATAAGGAAATCCAGATGTAAAAAAAGACCTAATCGTACCTAAGCAAGAAACCAAATTACAAAAATAAAAATAAATATAAATAAAAATAACATAGTACACAAGGATGTTTGTACTGGTAACCATTGCCATCATGGAGCGGGCTATCGGGTCAGTGAATCGTTTTCAATCGGAAGCGGAGTTTTACTGCGGCCGCCATCTTATAGTAAAAAATATATCTCAAAATCACCAAGAATCGATAAATAAATCTGAATCGCAAACAACCTAGTCATACCTAAGCTAAATAATCCAAAAGCAAAACGAGATTCTAGAGTGGTAACATTATTAGTTGAAATGGAAAAACTGGTAACCGCAGCCATCATGAAACGGGCAATCGGGCCAGTGGTCAATGAAACTAGGAGGATATTTACTATTAATGAAAAATCAAACTCAACTATTTGACAAGTGGATAAATAAATATATAAGTAGTACCCCAGTCTCAACGACAGATAAATGAGGCCAAAAGACCGCCTCTCTACAAGATTCAAGCGTATCCATAACATCTATATGTACCAACACTGGGTAATAAAAGAAAAATTTTTTTTTAAAGTTCAAAAAGGAAAAATGATAAATAATAAAAAACTGAACAAATAAGGTACTCATATATCTCAATAGATCGTGTTTTCCCAGGGGAGGCATTCATTGAGACCATTGTCGAATGTTTGGAGAGTGAAGATCCAAAAGACTTCTCGTTTTTTTCTTTTTGCTTCAGTGTTATGGTCAATGGGTATTTTTACATGTTCCAGAATAAGCCATTGAAGGTCCTTGATCCCATGCTGTTTCTCGAGCCAGTGTTTAACAAGGGGAGCTCCTGACCTTTTAGTATTAATGGAAGATTTGTGTTCGCCAAAGCGTACACGCATCTCTCTACCGGTCTCCCCTACATAACCTTTACCACAAGGGCACAGGATAAGGTAAATGACGTTACTCGTTCTGCAGTTAGTCATTTCAGAGAAGGAGAAGGTCTTTTTGCCCCATTCAAGGGTCGGGGTAGTTTTGACAAAAGGGCACGCTTGGCATCCGCCACACTTATGAGTACCCTGTACCGCTCGAGAGCCCGTGATGGAGCGTTGGACCATGGAGTTTTCACTGGATATAATAGATTTAACCAAGATGTTTCTAAGGTTCCTATTCCTTCGAAAGGCAAAGATCGGTTTGGGAAGATCTTTCTGTTGGTTGCCAGAGTTAAGAATGTGCCATGACGAGTTGATAGCATGACGTAATTTGTTGTTAAAAGTTGAGTGCTTGGTGACACAAACAAGTTTCTCTTGTAAGTTTTTACTTTTAGGAGTAAGCAGCATGTCACGATTATAGTATTTCACCCTTTTGTACGAATCCTTAATAATCCTATGTGGATATCCTCTGTTCTTTAATTTCATTTTGAGGATATCAGCATGGTCCTCAAAGGATCGCATACAAGTACAGTTCCTGCGGAGACGCAGGAACTGACTGAAGGGGATACTATCTTTTTGGCTACGTGGGTGGAAACTGTGGTATTGTAAGAGGGTATTACGAGCCGTTGGTTTGGTGTATAAAGATACTTCAATATGGTTATTGATGGCCTCGATCCAGATATCCAAAAACTCAATCTTTTCCTTGCTGGTTTTCGATATGAACTTCAAATGTGGATCACAGAGGATGATCCAAAGAATGAATTCAGTGAGTTGCTCTTCCATCCCTGTCCAGATAAAAAAGATGTTGTCTATAAATCTGCAGTAATGGGTAATATTCTCAGAGAATGGTGCCACCTCGTTGTATATGAACCTTTTCTCAAATACCCCCATATAAAGATTTGCCACATTTGGAGCACAGGCGGCTTCCATGCTGATACCTAATGTCTGTTTATATATCGTGCCATCAAATTCAAAATAGTTCTCATTGAGAACAATCGCCAAGCACTCAAGGATAAACAGATTATCCAGGTCATTTGTACACTCATTTAGGACACTGCCAACAGCTTCCAAAGCCCCAATGATGGGTATATTGGAATAGAGCGCCTCGATATCCATCGAGACCAGGATATCCGTAAGGGGGTTAAATTCAATACCCTCTATTTTAGAAATCAGATCTCCCGTATCTCTAACAAAAGCTGGCAAGTTGTTGACTAGAGGGGCAAAAAACACATCAACAAATTTTGAGAGGGGTTCGGTCAATGAACCAATCGTAGAAACAATGGGTCTAAATGGTGGCCTATCAAGGCTTTTATGTATCTTTGGAAGGCCATAAAGGATAGGGATCTGAAAGTGTTCTTTATTAAGGTATTCAAATTCTTGGTTGCAAATACTAGTTGTACCTGACGCAGGTGCTGCAGGTCGTTGGACACCAGAGGGGCCAGGTTGGTCGGGGTCGGGTTCGTCCACAGAGTGGTGAGAGTCATCGCTGCCGGTGGCTCCGTCATCCCGCCAAGCCGGGTCCTGTGAGTCTTCCCCCCCAGTGTTGGGGGGTGATCCACGACGTTGACCTGTGTGTGAGAGAGACAATGTTAATTTTGTTCCATGCAACATCCATGTTTCATTCGTTTCAAAGTTGGCACATTTCCTCTGGGAATTTGGATATGTCTTGCATTCCACTCACAGTGCACTTGTGCATGGGTATGTCCCTTGGGCACAGCTTTTGCGACTTTACCTATGTGTGGCACAGTCTTACTTGCTGCGTCAATTGTGACTGCAGTCAGCAGTGGAGTGGGCAGGTGTGGCGAGCCATGCATTGGCGCCTTCCGTGTAGCACTGTACGTGGGCACATGGAGTTGTTCCACACTCTTATATGATGCAGGTAGCTGTTGTTGTGCTCGTGCACAGGTTGTGACATGGCCCTGTGTTTTGCCATGGAGAAGAGGGGGGGTTCAGGCACTGGCCACCCTTGTCTACATGCACGCAGTCCACCTGCTGACGAGCAGACATTCCCACACACCACAAGGCTGATTTGCTCTCCCTGTGTCTCCCTTTCTCGCTCCCTCTCTGTCCCCCTCTCCCTCCCTCTGTGTGTCAGCCTCCTCCCTCTGTCCGTCTCCCTGTGTCTCCCTCCCTCTCTGTCCCCCTCTCCCTCCCTCTGTGTGTCAGCCTCCTCCCTCTGTCCGTCTCCCTGTGTCTCCCTCCCTCTCTGTCCCCCTCTCCCTCCCTCTGTGAGTCAGCCTCCTCCCTCTGGCCGTCTCCCTGTGTCTCCCTCCCTCTCTGTCCCCCTCTCCCTCCCTCTGTGTGTCAGCCTCCTCCCTCTGTCCGTCTCCCTGTGTCTCCCTCCCTCTCTGTCCCCCTCTCCCTCCCTCTGTGTGTCAGCCTCCTCCCTCTGTCCGTCTCCCTGTGTCTCCCTCCCTCTCTGTCCCCCTCTCCCTCCCTCTGTGTGTCAGCCTCCTCCCTCTGTCCGTCTCCCTGTGTCTCCCTCCCTCTCTGTCCCCCTCTCCCTCCCTCTGTGTGTCAGCCTCCTCCCTCTGTCCATCTCCCTGTGTCTCCCTCCCTCTCTGACCCCCTCTCCCTCCCTCTGTGTGTCAGCCTCCTCCCTCTGTCTGTCTCCCTGTGTCTCCCTCCCTCTCTGTCCCCCTCTCCCTCCCTCTGTGTGTCACCCTCTGTCACCTCAGCCCAGCTTCCTGGGCACACACTGTTAGCAGATCTTTGAATGGCCCTTGGATTGTTGATGTCAGTTTGTTTCTGATCTCCAGGCACCCATTGGGTGTAGTGTCTGTGTCTGCGCTGCTGCTGTGGTGGTGTGTGCTGCCACTCTTTCATAGTGTTGGCTGTTCATTAGCTGCTGTCATGTGCAAGAACGTGCCGTCACCCCCATGTGTTAATGCAAGGCGTCCGCCATTTGCTGGCAAGTCTTTCCTGTGTGGGGACACACTGTTTGTCTGGCTGTGACCTAGGCCATATGGGCAGGGGGCATTTTTGTCTGCTTCTGAGTTGCACTATGTGATTTTTGGGGCCCACACTCCCGCCATCCGGCTTACCGTGTCTTGTGTTGGTGTTTTCTGTGGCCTGTGACTTGGCATTGTCCAGCTGGGTGCATGGGGCATGGTGGTGCCAATGGCATGTGCGTGTTCATGGAGTGTGGTTGAGTCATGCAATAGCTTGGGGTGGTTGCGTGACTGTTTGTGAGTTTGGTTGTGGATGACGTTCCCCCCATGTGAGGTGAGTTGTTTGTGTACTCACCCGTGTCTCGGAGTCCTTCTAATCCGTCCACTGCCACCACCGGCAGTATGGCCATCACCCTCTCCTCCCAGGGATGGTATTCTACGCGTCTGCGGGGCGGCCCTCCTCCAGTGACGTTGGCCTGGTTGTGTTCGTCGGTCATTTTGGCTCGGACCCTCCTCCGCAGACCATACCACCTGGCTTGGCATTCATGCCTGGTCCTTCTGGTGTCCGCAACAGCATTCACAGCATCGACAATCGTCTGCCACATGGCTGTTTTTTCTGAAATGCTGGTCTGTCTGACCAATGTTCCAAAGAGGTGTGGCTCGACTCTGAAGATTTCATCGACAAGGACCTCCAACTCTCGGCTAGTGAACTTTGGATTCTTGTTAGTGGGCATGGTGAGGGGTGTGGGTGTGGATGGTGGGGGGGTGTGTGTGTGGATGGTTGTGGGTGTGTGGGTGTGGTTGTGCAGGTGTGTGTGTGAATGTGATGAGGGGGTGTTTGTGAAGGTGTGTGTGTGAAGGTGTGCAAGTGTAAGGTGTAGTAAAGGTTCTAGTATGGTGCTGTAGGTTGTCTGTGGGGTCTGGCAGCAGTGAGTCTGTTGCAAAGGCTCATGGTTTGTGTGTGTGGGCCCTTTTTATTGGTCCATTGGTGGGTGTGGCTGTGTTTGAAGTTTGGGTGGGTGTGTTATAAGGAGTGGTTGTGTTTTGGGCCTCTGTTTTGGATTTTGGCAGTTGCAGGTCAGTGAATGTGTTGTTTATGTGGTTGTTGGACATGTTTTGTGGCTTTGTGCCATTTGAATGGTGTATTCTTGTGTTGTTTTGCTTTGTCCCGGTTGTGTACGTGCGTTTTTAGCGTGTGTACGGTGTGTACATGGGCCATTTTGTTGTACAGTGCTGTCCTTGTGTCTTGCTTGGTACGACTCGTACATGCGCGATGTTGTGTGAAGGTGGTGATGTTGGGGCCTGGGGTGCGCTCCGTACTTAGAATGTTGGGGTGGGGGTACGCTCCATGCATACGCGGGTGGGGGTAGGCATCGTACATACAAGGTTGGGGTGGGGGTACGTGTCGTACATACACTGTTGGGGTGGGGGTACGCTCCATACATATGCGGGTGAGGGTACGGATCGTACATACACGGTTGGGGTGGGGGGTACGGTCCATACGTACGCGGGTGAGGGTACGGGTCATACATACACGGGTGGGGGTACGACTCGAACGTACACGGGTGTACATACATGGGGGGTACGACACGTACACGGGTGTACATACACGGGTGGGGGTACGACTCTAACGTACACGGGTGTACATACACGGGTGGGGGTACGACTCGTACGTACACGGGTGTACATACACAGGGGGTACGACACGTACACGGGTGTACATACACGGGGGTACGACACGTACACGGGTGTACATGCATGGGTGGGGGTACGAATCTAACGTACACGGGTGTACATACACGGGGGTACGACACGTACATGGGTGTACATACACGGGGGGTACGACTCGAACGTACACGGGTGTACATACACGGGGGGGTACGACACATACACGGGTGTACATACACGGGGGGGTACGACTCGAACGTACACGGGTGTACATACACGGGGGTACGACACGTACACGGGTGTACATACACGGGTGGGGGTACGACTCTAACGTACACGGGTGTACATACACGGGTGGGGGTACGACTCGTACGTACACGGGTGTACATACATGGGGGGTACGACACATACACGGGTGTACATACACGGGGGGATACGACACGTACAAGGGTGTACATGCACGGGTGGGGGTACGACTCTAACATACACGGGGGGTACGACACGTACACGGGTGTACATACACGGGGGTACGACTCGAACGTACACGGGTGTACATACACGGGGGTACAACACGTACACGGGTGTACATACACGGGGGGTACGACTCGAATTTACACGGGTGTACATACACGGGGGTACGACACGTACACAGGTGTACATACACGGGTGGGGGCACGACTCTAACGTACACGGGTGTACATACACGGGTGGGGGTACGACTCGTACGTACACGGGTGTACATACACGGGGGGGTACGACACGTACACGGGTGTACATACACGGGGGTACGACACGTACACAGGTGTACATGCACGGGTGGGTGTACGACTCTAACGGACACGGGTGTACATACACGGGGGTACGACACGTACATGGGTGTACATACACGGGTGGGGGTACGACTCTAACGTACACAGGTGTACATACACGGGTGGGGGTACGACTCGTACGTACACGGGTGTACATACACGGGTGGGGGTACGACTCTACGTACACGGGTGTACATACATGGGGGTATGACACGTACACGGGTGTACATACACGGGTGGGGGTACGACTCTAACGTACACGGGTGTACATACACGGGGGTACGACACGTACACGGGTGTACATGCACGGGTGGGGGTACGACTCGTACGTACACTTGTGTACATACACGGGTGGGGGTGTACATACACGGGGGGTACGACTCGAACGTACGGGGGCTGGGGGGGGTCGCCGCGTATGCGGGCACATGTCTCCATGGTTTCTATGGGAATTCGGTGCGGACGGTGTTTTTTCCATCCGGTTGTAACATCGGACGCACGGGATGGATCGTGATTCCGCGGTCGGACTTCACTTTTCACATTTGTACGGTAAATCGTCCGGGGACGTGTCGGACACATTTTCCGTCCCGAGGACGTGTGGGGAATTCTTCCCAATGCGATTCGTATGGTCTTTTTCCCATGCGAATCATAATTGGCAGTTTGTACGGCACTTGTACGATTCGTACGGTAAAAAGACCGGATACGAGTCGTACGGGGAATTTTTTTACCGGATCGTAATCGGCACCACAGTATTCGCGGTGTGTCCTCAGAGATTGCGACATCATCGAGCAAATCAAAAATATCTTGAAAGAAGATGGTTAATGTACTTTATAGATTAATAGATGACAAATACAACAATAAGTGGTGCACCACACAGCTGTAATGTTCAATATATAATTATAGAAAATAAAACACAGGGACGTTATAGTTATGAAATAAAACTTAAACAAGATAGAAATTCACTTAAAAAAACGAAGGTTACAGGGACGTTATAGTTAGGAATTTGCATTTAAAAAACCTTCAAAATTCACTGAAAAAAACCCAATGGTTACAGGGATGTTCTGGTTAGGAAATAGAATTTAAAAAACCTTAGATATTCACACACAAAAAACAAAGGTTACAGGGACGTTATTGTTAGGCTGATATTTCACTCATACAAAATCAGAGAAATTCAGCAGTTATAGTTACCTGAGCTAACTATAACTCACACCCCCGTAATGCACTGCTTATGACCTCACATATTACATCACTCATAACATCATTGATGACATTTAAAATGACATCACTGATTACATCATCCACAGAATCACCCACACACCCATTTACATCCCCATATTATATTTCATACATGCACACCCACACAATCACTGACACACCCCTTCACACACCCATACAAACACACACACCTACTCACTGAGTCATAGAGCCACTCATACATCAACTCACCCATACAGTCACTAACGCAACCAGTAACTCACAGATAGAGCTACTAATGCACCTACTCACTGACCAATACAGCCGCTCACATATCCAGTCATATAGACATGCATGCACATACACACCCACTCATACACTCACACATACCGAATCAGTCACATGTACAAATGCTCACACACCTACTCACTCACCCACACAGTCACTCATGATGTACCCACTCACCCATATGGTTACTCAGACATCCACTCACTAATTCATAGTTAAACTAACACATTTACTCACTCACCTATACAGTCACTGAGACAAGCATATACTCTCCCATGTAACCTCTTTCATACTCATTTACTCACCCATACAGTCTCTCACATACCCATTCACTCACCCATACAGCCACTCACACACCCACTCACTCACCCAGAGAGCCACTTACACACACATCTATGCACCCATATAATCACTCAAGTACCCTGTTACTGACTCATACAGACACTTATGTACGTACTATGTCACCCATTCAGTCACTCATTCACCCTTTCATTCACCATTACAATCACTTACACACCCACTCACTCACCCATACATATATGCCCCCAGCCACTCACTTGCTCATACACCCACTGACATACCCACTCGCTCACACATACAAAATACCACACATCCACTAACTCACTCATGTATACAGTCTCTCACATACCCACTCACATTCTATTCACCACTTACTCACCCATATAAGCCCTCCCACAGCCACCTACCTTACTATATATCATTTACTTTTAGAAAATACTCACAATCATAGGATGATGTCATCAGTGATGTCAATAAAGTACCTGAATGTGGGTAACAGGGGACACTAAGGGGCTCATTAGAATGGCGGAAGGACCACCACCACCAGGCCTGCGGTGGTGGTCCTTCCGTCATCACACAGGATATTCCTACCGCTGAATTAGGATCGCAGTGGGAATCCCAATCATTCCCCGGCGGACAGAAAATCCGTCCTCTGCGATCCCGCATGGCGGTCCTTTTCTGCCCGCCTTGTGGAACCAAAACACAGGCCAGCATTGCAGCGGTGCCTTACAGGCACTGACATAAGGATTAGGAAATCCCTTTCTGCTTGTCTTTTCACGGTAATCCCACCGCGAAAACACAGGTGGAGGCTGGATTCAGGGGGCCCGTTGCGTGCCCCCTCTGTGTTGGGGGGTGCACTTGAGGGGTACCCATGGTACCCCCTGCATTGCCCTGCACTGCGTGGAAATGCACATCATGACATTTTAGCATTGCGTACAGTGCTGCAGCCAGCAGCACTGTCCGCAATGTTAAATGCCCTGGATGCACCCGCCAGTATGGCGGCGCATCCTAATTGCAGTGGTGGGACAGGCGCATGTCTGGTGGGCGGTCCCAGCACTGCAACAATGGCAGGCGGACTAATGTCCGCCTGCCATCGTAATGAGCGCCTAAGTCTTCGATATTTGGACAAGGATGGCTATCAAATCAATCCAAGTGTCAAATTTTTAGGGGAAATATAGCAATGAATTATGTAATGAATTTACAACTTTAAAATAATTCAATATTGAATTTCAACATACCAAGAAATGATCCACAAACGGGAAGACAAAATCAATTGTACACTTTAAATGCGATAGCATGAATTGTAATGTTGTTTTTAAAAATCACATTTCCTAAACAAACTACATATTCCAGAATGCCTCCTAATGGTCTGAATGGGAGTTGTGTATATATAGGAAAATAATAAAAAAGACTCATTTAACTGTGATCAAGATCTTGATGGTCAAAACGCGTTGGTGATTGTGGAATATAGCATTGATACTGATTATCTGAAATTCCTGGAGTGCGGCGTATAATTTCTTTGGTGGCAAAATCGTAGCAGGGCTTGGTCCCGCCCTGAACACCTGCACTGGCCGTGATGCATGCTGTAATGGAGCCAATTGGTAGAATATATATATATATATATATATATATATATATATATATATATATATATATATATATATTACCTACCGGCAGTCACCAGTATGTAGTTATAGTTAGGACCTAGTTTCCATAGGAAAAGCATTTTTTGACTTGCTTATATCTTTGCCCTTTGCCGTAGTTTGCGCAATTTTCATGAACTTTTCCCCAAAAAGTGGCAAAGTAGGTTCTGGTTGACATG
Organism: Triturus cristatus; assembly: GCF_964204655.1. Classification (NCBI taxonomy): domain Eukaryota; kingdom Metazoa; phylum Chordata; class Amphibia; order Caudata; family Salamandridae; genus Triturus; species Triturus cristatus. The sequence goes on from NC_140589.1 coordinate 1,493,995,071, forward strand.
GGAAGTTTGGGGTTAATCTGTGCAGTGGGGACCAAGAAGTTGAGGTGCAAAAAAATGTGTTTGCAATGTTAATTCCCATAGGAATCTTTAGCCACACCTATAGCCCAAACCGCTGAACGGACTTACACCAAATTTGACAGAGAGGTAGATGATAGTTCAAGGAAGTGCCTTTTGCTTATTTGGTGTAAATCTGTTCAGTAGTTGTTGAGGAATGTAAGTTTAAAATTATAGTGATATATCTAGCCGCTGACATTTCGGGGTGGTTTTGCGATTAATCGTGAATGTGCGCGCCAAACGGGAATGCTCTGATTGGCTGGACAGAAAGTTGCGGCCTCCATTTTATCTATCAGGAACGGTTCCCGGGGCTGAAAACCTACATAAGGGGTAAGAGTGGAGATACTCTGACCCCATGCTTGAGAAATGAGGGTGTCAGTGGCTCAAGTTATGGGTCCAAACTGGATTTTTTTTAACCGGGCAAGATTTTTGTGATGATGACGCAATCACCAGCGCAGCCCCCTGTGTACCATTACAGGGACATCGCGACTGCTGACATTGTCATGAAAATTAGTGGGAATAAAAAAATATATATCAGTGAATCATTAATACTCATTATTATAGAGATATTGAGATTTTGATAAAAAAATTTACAGAGGTATTTATATAGTGAGTTATCTACTGTGATGGTTAGAATTAATTAGATAGTTATCATTTTTGAATGTGGTGGTGGCTACTAAATTCCTGCTTTTGCTTTCCGCTTTCGCGACGTAACCACAGGGATCACGTTGATGTTGGTCATTGCGATCCCTGTGGTTACGTCTCTAGCCCACTGCAAAAATGGAAAATAGGTTTTAGAGATCGTTGTTCTAGAAATACACTAGAAAATCATGAGTTTGAAGTGTAGAGTATTAAATCCCTAGTGTGTAAAATACTGCAATATGTTTTCGTATATGTGTTGAATACAGAAATAACAGGTTTAAAGTCTGCAGGAAAACATGGCGCTCAGAGCGTAAACGTATGAAGTATCAAATTACAAAAATAGGTATGGTGCTAACTGGAAGGGGAAACCCTAAAACCCCTTGAATAGTGCAGGGAAACCCTAACACACAATATACATCTACAAGAGCCAGTGCACACAATTGAAATTACAGAAGCAAGGTCCATGCAAAAGAACAGAGATAGGCTGAATCCAACGTAGATATCAATTCTTCTTTAATAGGTTGTACAAAAAACGGCCAGCCAACACGTGTTTCATCAGAGAGAAAGAATCTCTGAATCTTCAGGGCTGTGAATTGTATCCAACATAGAGCAGTCCTTATTACGACCAAAGAACACAAAGTCAATCAGAAAGATCCGGAAGGGCGGTAAGACACGTGTGTTGTGTCAAAACCACCACCTAAAAGATTAGAGGCATAGACAAGGTCTGTCCGGTCTGTCCCAGTATAATCGTAAATAACGATTATACTGGGACAGACCGGTCGTAATAAGGACTGCTCTATGAGATTCAACCCTATGTGGGATTCATTTTTTACTGGTGTGACTTTGCCCTGGTATCTATAAATACTTAAGATTTTAGCATCCAGTTTCAGCAATCTATACTGGACAGTTATTCATGTCCATATTCATTTGAGATTTCCTACTCATGACTGAGCAATGCTCGTTAGAAATCTCTTCGTTGGATACAATTCACAGCCCTGAAGATTCAGAGATTCTTTCTCTCTGATGAAACACGTGTCGGCTGGCCATTTTTTGTACAACCTATTAAAGAAGAATTGATATCTACGTGGATTCAGCCTATCTCTGTTCTTTTGCATGGACCTTGCTTCTGTAATTTCAATTGTGTGCACTGGCTCTTGTAGATGTTTTCGTATATGTGTTTTCACTTTATGGAAAAGACACGACCGTCATGGTTAACGTCAACGTTGTAACGTCCAGAATAACCCCGAAAATAAAAAATAGGTCTGAAAGATGTTTTTTGAAGAAATGTAGTGCAACATATGAGTTCAAACATGCTTTGAAAGAAGTATGTATATAGTAATACTTGTAGTGCAAAGTTCACAATGGATTTTTAGATATTATTTTGGGATGTGTTGATGGTCATCGAGTGTCTGCTTTTGTTTCTGTTTTCCGAGGTCATTGAGATCTCCGGAATCACCTCGTAAGGATAAAATAGGTTTTAGGGATGGTTTTTATAGAAACTCTCTACAAAAACATTACTTTAGAGAAAATTATAAGAAACCCCTAGTGTGTAAAATACGGCAGTATGTGTGGATATATGTGTTTTAGAATTTATGGAAAAGGCGCAACGACCCAAATAACTGTGAACTCGGGTCACGGGAGCTCCTGTCATGCTCCGGGACTGAGGTAGGCGTGGCTGATTGCTGGCGGGCTTGCTTGACTGCGGGAAGGAGAAGGAGATGGCAGTGGCGGCGGTCTCTGCTTTGCAAGGCTTTTCCAGGCTTCTTGATTGGCCAGGAATGGCTTTGACTCTTCAGTTCTTTTTCGCCTGGACAGAATTTCTATAGTTTGCTGCAGGATTTCCTTGAAAGACTGAGGAGGAGGAGGCGCTAGGAGGCGGTAAGCCTGGAGTAATCTCTGCTAGCAGCACTGCGGACATTTCTCACCTGGAAGGTTTTTAAAAGAGGAACATACAAGGCAGAAGATGTCAGTTGCTGCGCTTGGGCTCTTAGAGGTTTTATGCTGCAGCCCTTTCTTTCTGTCTTCAGTATTTCAGATGAGATCAGAACCAGCTCATTGAGTAGCTGCTTGCTACATTCTCAGTTTGGATACTTTGTTGAAGATAATCATTACAAAGGCCATTTCTAACTTTGGCTTTGATATTCTATCTGGCTTAAAGGTTTTAGAGACTTTCAAGGCTAGTTTTATAGGGGGGGGGTGAGGCACGGAAGCGGCTCAGCTCGGCTTGGCTTGTCTGGACTGGGTACAGTTTGTGTCTCCCTCGTAAATATTTGCATATTTTTGCGCAAGGAGTAGCATCAATCCTCAAAAGCTAATTAATATGAAAAGAATATTGGGATACTACGGCAAAACCTCGCTTGATGGCAAACACTGCAAGGGGGACGAGAACACGCCACAAGAGTAAGAGCCCATCCCTTAAGGAAGTTGAGCCGGGCCTGTTCAGTGGAACTGGCGGCCAGCGCAAATATCAATCTAAGAAGTTGGTAGGCTTGTTTGGTTTTGGACAAGTCTTTATTACAAACAATAGTAACAGAGGAACACCTGGTGGTTAGACAGTTCATCTATAGCCAGCCTATTACGGGACATAATGCAAAGGCTCAGGCTCAGTCCAATCTAGATAGCTTTGTTATTTCTAAACCTAAATCTAGTCTTATTCCCGAGCAGCAGGAGGTGGGGAGATCCCAGCTCTGGGATTCATCCCTTTTTACGTCGGCAATGGAAACTGCAACGGCAACACCAGACAAGATCTTGCTTCAAAGTTCAATTAGTCAGAGACTGGACTCAACATCACTTGATTCAAGGAGTCTGGCTGCTCTGGAGGATTCTACTCATATTCTTCTTATTCAGATTTTAACTGACCTTAAAAATTTGAATCTTTCTCAAGATGAAGCTCAGAAAAGGACAGAGTCACAATTAAACTAAATCCAGTCTCATGTTTAACAGCTTACATCTAGAGTTACAGAAGCGGAACAATGCATATCCGGTCTCGAAGACTCGGCTCCTCTGCAGACAGATCAGATAAATAAACTGCAATCTGAGTTAGCAAATCTCCAGTCAAAGGTAGATGATGTGGAAAGCCGTGCACAAAGATGTAATTTAGACATTACTGAAGATACGGAAGGATTCGAAAAAGGGCAACCAATGGATAAAGTCATCACAGATTTGATCACCAAATATGTAGGCCCAGACCTTATTAATCAGAAGACGGACCTCACGATCTTGCGTGCACATCGAGTTCCGGCAGTTCACTATCCGAATGCTAAATATCCTAAAGCAATCATTGTGAATTTGGGGGATTTTAGAATAAAGTTGAAAATTCTAACCTGGGCGATCCGTGACAAAGGGTATCAAACAAGTGACAATTTTTTGTTCAGAATCTTTTCAGACATGTCTGCTTATTCGGCTAGGAGGAGAAAGGAATTTAAAGGCATTATAAATGCTTTTCAACAAGCTGGGGCCCCTGCAGGACTAGTTCAACAGTCTAAGCTGAAAGTATTTTACAAAGGGAAAGTGCATATGTTTCAATCAGTTCAAAAGGCTCAGGAGCTCATTTACTCTCTGCAACATCCAGGGAAGGCGGCCTCAAAATGACTTTATGGTCATAGTCTAGTGAAATGTAGCTAATCTAAGTGATTTTTGTTTGTGTTCTTGCTTCTTCCCTTTTTTTGTTGTGTTTTCAGACCACCAGTGGTTGGCTTACCACCTGGGTGCCATGTCACAGCACTCCAATGTTGGGAGGTGAGAGGGGTCACATGGGGGAGCTGGGAGGGCTTTAGGCGCACGGGAGGCGGGGCTCGCCTCAACGAGCCCCAGGCGGGGGAGGCTCCACGATGGAGAGGACCCATGGGAGTGGGGAGTTGGGGTCCACGAAGGGTAGGGGGCGGGAAGGATGTGAGGGTCACGGAAGGCAGGGGGTGAAAACATAAAATGTAGTGAATTTCGGATGGTAATGCAGAGGATCAAGAAACTATACTTTTCTCTCTTATTCTTAAATGACTTCTAGACCATTAAAGATTATTTCCTGTAATGTGAACAGGTTTAATAATAGATTGAAGCGCCGCTCTATGTTGGCCTGGTTTAAACCCTTCCAAGCTGATATAATTTTTTTACAGGAGACTCACTACAAGGAGGGCGCGCCTAGGGGTAAAACCCCTGCCTTTGTTCAATTTGAATTCTCTGCCTCTGCAAATGCGGCTATTAGAGGGGTTGCTATTTTAGTCAGCAAAAAGATACAGGGGGATATTATAATGGTACAGAAGGACAATCATACAAGATGGCTCTGGCTGCAAATGAAGATCTGGAACCAAATATTTAATTTTGTTCGTTTTTATGGTCAAATAGAAGACTCGACAGAGTCGCTTGAGTCATTATACAACTTTGCTACTGCTCAAATAGGATATTTGGTCATTGGAGGAGACTTCAATTTGTTAATTAATCCAGCTATTGACTCGTCACGACCCCAGAAATCTCAGTCTAAACCTAAATCTATCAGGTTATACAGAGATCTACTATGTGATTTGAGGTTGGTTGACTGCTGGCGCGATGAATTCCCCAGTGAGAGGAAGTATACTTGCCACTCAAAGAGATATCATTCATCCTCACAAATCGATTTTTTTCTTGTCTCACATGCTCTCTTAAGTACCAAATCAGAGGGCATTGAAAATCCTTTTTCTGACCATGCATTAATTTCGGTTTAATTTTTAATTCAATCTCAAGCCCAAACCGAGTTTAAATGGTCATTAGACAAGTCTCTTCTAGTTGACGAGAATTGGGTGGTAGATACGCGTTCGCTCTTAGAGGATTTCTGGAAACGAAATAGGAAGACGGCTTCAATTTTTGAAGTTTGGGGGGTTTTGAATGTGTTTTTTTCGAGGGGAAGTAATTCATTATACTGCATTCAAGAGAAGGAAGGAGAAGGAAGAAAAGTTGCAGCTCGCGAATCAGTTTTCTAGATTGACGGCCCAATATCTAGCAGCACCCTCTAGGGAAAATAAAATCAAGCTGCTTCAGTCTAAGTAAAAACTACAAGAATTTTTCGTCTCCAAAGAAATTTTAGCACATGACGCAGTTTTACAGAAAAGATACAAGGAGAATGAGCACATAGGCAAATATCAAGACTGGTCAGCAAAACACAGAGTTAATCGGAATACTATTAAATTAATAAAGGACCCAGTTACTGGTAGATCTACTTCCCATCCTCAGGAAATTTAGGCTATTTTTTTTTATCACTATAAGAAGCTCTACTCTGATCCTTATAATAGCCCAGTAGAGGCAGCGGATACCTGGCTTAATGGTATTAATTGCCCCTCATTGTCGCAGGCAAATAAAGATAGCTTAATCACAGAAATTACAGAAGAAGAAATAAAAAACGTTGTGATGTCTTCACCCTCCGGGAAACCATGCGGATGCGATGGGATCCCTTTAGAGTTTTATAAGCTTTTTTTACCTCAGCTCAGCCCGGTTTTGGAGCTTCTATTTAATGGAATTTTGGAAGGTGAAATCATCCCAGCTTCATTTACACAAGCCGTGGTAGTTAGCTTCGTTAAAAAAGGGAAAGTAGAGGAGGAGGTTGATTCTTATCTTCCAATAAGCAAGCTAAACAATGACTAGAAGATTTTTAAAAGATTCTGGTGAACCGTCTATCTCTAGTCTCTACCTTTCTTGTACATCATGACCAGAATGGGTTTATCTCAGGTAGATTTTTAGCTACTAACTCTCATTATTTGTGCCAATCGATTGATTATTTTAATACCAATAAGACGAAGGCAGTCATTATGATGCTGGACGAAGAGAAAGCGTTCAACAAAAAAAAAAAAAAAGGCATATACAGCACTCCGTTAATTACTAAGATTCTCTGGGTACATGTAACCCTTTCTCATGGATAGAAATAGTTCAAAGATATCATTCAGAAGAATCAATCAGTCCTCTTGCTGTTCAGCAGTCTTTATTGGTGTCATAGAAGTAAAAAAAGTTTCCCAGCACACGATTTGCCTGCCGACACATGTTTTGTATTATTCTAAGACTTTTTCAAGGCATGAAAATAGAATTGAACGCCGGGATAGTAATCGGGCCCAAATAGATAACTGTCAGAATCCACAGTCTATCAATGAACGCGCTCATGCATTAGTTCTTGTCTTCAACAAAGCTGTTCTCCCCTATAGTTCTGTGGAGATTGTAATAGCTTCACTGTCCATCATTTTAAAGGGATAATATCATGTCCATCCCAAAAACAATATTAATGTGTTTAATATTTTTGTTATTTGCGAGGTTAGCGGATCGGCTACTCGTCACGTACTTCGAAGGTCCCAACGTATAATGGTGGGACCATTTGAGATGTAAATGGGAGATATTCATTAATATTGTGTTTGGGATGGACGTGATATTATCCCTTTGAAATGATGGACAGTGAAGCTATTACAATCTCCACAGAACTTATAGGGGAGAACTGATGCATGAGCGCGTTCATTGATAGACTGTGGATTCTGACAGTTATCTATTTGGGCCCGATTACTATCCCGGCGTTCAATTCTATTTTCATGCCTTGAAAAAGTGCTGTATATGCCTTGTTTTTTTTGTTAAATTTGGTTGCACACTCAGGTGTGCCAACAACACCTTTTGGTAGTAGGTGTTTTGGGCGACTCGAGCCCCCGTGTACATAGTTTTGAAACAAAAGAAAGATAAAAAAAAAATCTTTATATACACTACACGTCTTATGATTATGGGACGACTGTTTACTTAAGTGAAGGTGCAGATATTTCCCTTTATTGGGAACACTACTACCTGTCCTGTTTGTGCTAGCAGAGAAAGCGTTAGACAGAGTTCAGTGGAACGTTATTTTTTCAATCTTAAAAAAAACTGGCGCTTCCATCTGAGCTTGGTCGAGCGATAAGTAACCTATATTTAGGTGCTCAGGCGTCCATAGTGATAAATGGCAAAAGAGCGGGCATGATTACCATCAGCCGGGGGACGCGGCATGGCTGCCCACTCTCACCAATATTGTTTTCCTTGTTTTTGGAGCCGCTAGCCTGTGTAATAAGGCAAGATCACGTTATTCTAACCCCTATTCCAGGGGCTGCCAAGTTGAAGCTGTTCGCCGATGATATGGCTTTGTGCTTGGCAGCCGAGGAAGATAATATCAGACTTGCCTTGGCCAAAATAAGTGCATTTACAGTTATCGTGGGCTCTATAATCAATCAAGCAAAATCAGAGGCACTTCTTTTCAACTGTTCACCAGTTATCTTACCCCTTTCAATGCAGGCACAATATCTCAGATCCCACTCTATAAGGTATCTGGGAATATTTGTTTCATCACACTAGGAAGATCCGTTTTCGCGTACTAATATTCCTACGTTTAATAAAATGCGTAACCTGCTTTCTCAATGGAAGGATCTCCCTCTGACTAATATGGGCAGAGTAGCTGTTATTAAAATGAATTTACTCCCCCTGTTCTTATTCTTGTTTTCTAATTTGAGCAAATTAATTCAGAATTGAGATTGTTTATTTGGCAGGGTAAAAAACCCAGATGAAAGTTAGAAACTTTGCAATTAGAAGTCATAGACGGGGGTCTTGCGTTTCCCAACATTCGTTTATACTACCAGCTTCATTAATCAACTGGCTCAATTATACCAACTTGGTTGAAATGTCTCCTGCAAATTTTTTTCTTGAGTTACTGTTGGGGTAAAAGGAGATTGCTTTAGCATCTTTTTACGAATTCCGAAGCTTCCAAAGAGATCGCGATATAAATTCCCTAAAATAGTGGCTGTTCAATTCCAGAGGATTTGGAAAACATTGAATATTCCTTGGTTACATCCACAGTTGCGATTATTGGAATGCCTCCCTTTTGGTCTACACGTGTCCACTCGGACTTGTGATCTCTGGGCAAAATTTGGTTTCTCCAAGCTTCAGGGATTTTTTTGTAAATGATAGATTTAGAACTTGGCAGGAAATTAGATTGTTCAATAACAACATCAAGACATCTCTTTTTTTAGTCACTTTCAGATAAATTTGTTTCATGTGGGTCTGAGCAATTGAGTTAATTCGAAAGGGTTGCTATTAAGTAAAGCTCATTTTATACTGAAAATTCGGGGAATTGGGAATTGGTACAAGCTGCTCAGAATGATCAAATAGTAATAAGTCATTTGGAAAAAAATTCTCAATCAATTGATTATCTTCTCAATTTTCAGCAATGGCGTTCTTTTAATAAAATGAGCTGCAAAGCAGTGAGAGCAGCTAACTTAAGGAGGATGGCCTACTTTAGTAAATGGCAGATTTATTTTACTCCGGGCAAACTCAATAAAATCGACCCTGCAGTTAATCCTTGCTACTTTAGAGGCTGCCAGGTTCTAGGAGAATGGCTGCATGTGGGATTTACTTGTACTAAAACTGCCAGCTTCTAGAAAAATGTTTTTTCAGAAGTAAGAAGATTATTGGCAATAAATCTCCCCTTTAAGGCTTCCACAGCTCTCAAAGGTCTAGTTAAAGCTCAGAACCTCTTAACATTATCACAACATCAATTTATTTTTATCGCCGCTTTAGTTACAAGATCACTAATTCTGGCAAATTAAAAATCACCAATAATCCCAACTCTCTCCCAATGGATACATAAAATGAATAAAATGTTTAATCGGGAAACCATGTATGCAAGGAGAATCAGCTCTATGATCAAAGTAAATAGAATATGGAAATAATAGAAATAATGGAAAGCTTCAAGCTCAATGAGATGTGCAATTTTTAAGAGTTTTCTGTGTCTATTATATTCATTATGTATAGCATGTATCTTGATTCTTGTAATTTATTGGTGTACTTTATGGAAGAAGTATTATTTAATGGTTCGTATGCTACATTTAAAATAAAAAAAAAATAAAAAAGAGTTTGAAGTGTACAGTAATAAACCCCTATTGTGTAAAATACTGCAATATGTTTTCATATATGTGTTTTCACTTTATGGAAAAGACAAGACCGTCATGGTTAATGTCAACGTCGCAACGTCCCGAATAACCACAAAAACAGAAAATAAGTCTGAAAGATGGTTTTTGAAGAAACTTAGTGCAAACATATGAGTTCAAACATGCTTTGAAAGAAGTATGTATATAGTTATACTTGTAGTGCAATGTTCACAATGGATTTTTTGATATTATATTTGGGATGTGTTGGTGGTCATTGAGTGTCTGCTTTTGTTTCTGTTTTCGCGATGTATCCAGGCGAATCGCGATTATCGAGGTCATTGCGATCTCCGGAATCACCTCGTAAGGATAAAATAGGTTTTAGGGATGATTTTCATAGAAATTATCCACAAAAACATGACTTTAGAGAATACTATAAGAAACCCCTAGGGTGTAAAATACTGCGGTATGTGTGGATATATGTGTTTTCGAATTTATGGAAAAGGCGACATCATTGTAGTTAACGACGTCATCACAACAATGAAAATAGGTCTAATAAGTGGTCTTTTAAGAAATTTAGTACAAAAACATGAGTTTAAACATGCTTTGAAAGAAGTATGTATATAGATAGTAATATGTGTAGTGCAATGTTCAGAATGGAATGGATTTTTTTACATACTATTTTTGGATGTGTTGGTGGGTATTGAATGTCTGCTTTTGTTTTCCGTTTTCACAACGTGTCCGCAGGGATCTCAACTTCATTATGAAGATACCCAAAAACTGAAGAATAAAACCCCTTTAGAAAAAAACTTTACAATATTTCTGGTACTATGGTGGCTCTGACAAGAGCCATTGTGTTGATTGTGTGTATATGACAGCTACACATAAGACCGGATGCAGAGATTCAGGTTACACCCTGGTGCCTTCATCTGTAAAGTGCACTCCATCATTTTTATAAATTCCATGCATGTCAAAACACAGATTATTGTTATAGATACATCCCATGCAATGGTCTCTAAAGAATGCAAAACGAGTTTTATTCACATGTGTCCTGGCTTTGTCAATCTGTGGACAGAATTGATTTGACCACTTCCCTTTCTGTCTTTGGCATATTTTAGGGTACACCTAGACAGGGTGAGTAAAAAGCTACATCAGTTTGCAAAGGTTTCTTTCATTAGGATTTCCTGCCTTATCCCAGTCAATGTGCTTAGGTCATTGCCACCACAGTGCACAATCATGAGGTGAGGAGCTTGGGAACCCACAATGGATTTAACTGAAGATAGCAACTGATGAAACTTTAACACTCTCTGGCCTAACCGAGTAATCTGCACATTTGGCAAACCCAAGTTCCTGTCAATAGCTCTCTTTTTTGCAACCTCTTTAGCCCAATAGATATAGCTGTGGCCCACAAACCACACTTCAGGCATTTTGAAGTGAAGTAGCAATAGTAGTCAGGAGAAGGCTGGAGATGAATGAGGTAGTTTTGCGAATGAAAAGCAGTTCAAATAGACGTATTTTAAGAATATATATGTATATATATATATATATTCACTGAAAAAACCATAGGTTTCACACACGTTATAGTTAGGAATTAGCATTTAAAAAACCTTGCAAATTCACTGAAAAAACCATAGGTTTCACACATGTTATAGTTAGCGGAAATTTTACTGATAAAAAACCAATGAAATTCCCCCGTTATAGTTAGTGCAGGCAACTATAACTCACGCGACCGCAATCCTCTGCTGATGCTAATACTGTATTTAGACACTTATTTGCCCATGTCTTCTTCCATACATTTTTAGCTATACATATATTACAAATATTTTTTTTTCATAAAGACACATATGTCATCAGCAGAAGATTGCGGTCGCGTGAGTTATAGTTGCCTGCACTAACTATAACGGGGGAATTTCATTGGTTTTTTATCAGTAAAATTTCCGCTAACTATAACATGTGTGAAACCTATGGTTTTTTCAGTGAATTTGCAAGGTTTTTTAAATGCTAATTCCTAACTATAACGTGTGTGAAACCTATGGTTTTTTCAGTGAATTTGTACGGTTTTTTAAATGCTAAGTTACTTTACGCCATTCGTGGCGTGCGCGCCCACTTAACGCAGTTCGTTCCGTGCGCGCACGGTGCGCTTCGCGCACCGTGCGCGCACAGTGAGCACGCGGTGCGCTTCGCGCACCGCGCGCCCACTTTACGCAGTTAGTGCCGTGCACGCACGGTGGGCACGCGGTGCGATGACAAAGCAAGAAAGCACATCTGTTTCTGCTTTCCTCCGTGACTATGGTATGGGTGCCATTTACCACAACAACTTGCGTTATGACATGCAAGACATTTATAGAGGAGATGGTGTGCACTTCAATGATGAAGGGAACAGAGTCTTCCTCTTGAACCTTAGACTCTGCATCGGTACTTACTTGTAGGTACCACTAAAAAATCATTTCATAAACACAACGGCTCTTTTTAGAGCCCCCTAATATCTAAACACTTAAATCTGAATTTCATTTATTTTTTTATTTTTTTTTCTACTGTACGCTTACCGTAAGTTTACGTACGCGTACCCTGTGATTTTTTTTAAAATCAATAAATGTTTTCTTTGTACTTTACAGTCCTTCTTTGACCCCCTCACAAATGTAAGGGGGTCTGTAACTCTCCTCATTGCCCCCTTTTCTTGTTTTCACTCTTTTTTTTTCTGAGTGAAACACACAAAATGGCGGCCGCCGCTTCCTGGTTTCGGCTGATTCGAATGTTTACTAAGATCTAACAGCCAATCAGAATCGCGCTCGCGCACGCCACCGTACGCGTACCGTAAGCTTACCGTAAGCGTACGGTAAGCGTACCGTAAGCGGGCTCAGATATATATATTGATTTAAAGGCTATTTTCTCAGAATCTACTGAACAGATTTACACCAAACCTACAAAAGGCACTTCCTTGACATAGGGACTACCTCTCTGCCAAATTTCTAGTAATTCTGTTCAGCCGTTCGGGCTGTAGCTCGTTCTAAAGGTCCTATGGAAAAATGCATGGGAAAAACGCGTTTTGGGACCCCCCTTTTATCTCAGCCCCCGCTTTACGTATCCCCCCGAGACTTTCAGGGTAGGAGCGGAGCGTAGCGCCCCACCTATTTTGAGAAATTCGCGAGGATTCATCGACCGGCGCCAAAGTTATTCAAAATAGAATGTTGCGGATTTCCTATGGAAAAGGGGTCCTAACTATAACTACCTACTGGCGACCGCCAGTAGGTAATATATATATATATATATATATATATATGCTGTCAGCATGAACTGAATAAAATTAGGTAGTGTGTTGGATGCCTTAGGAAGGAGCCTTACTATGGGCTGGAGTTGAATGAGGTAGTTTTGCAAATGAATAGCAGTTAAAATAGAGGTATTTCAAGTATATATATATATGCACAAAGCAGTTGTGGCGTCAAAAAGATTTTGTGGAATATCTTTTCTAAAATGTGACATTATTGTGGTACTATGGTTTACAATCCCGTACAGAGTTCTGTTCATACTGATTGCACATGTAATTCATTCTATTTAAATTGATTGATTTCAATGTAAAGAAAAGAAAAAAATTATTTTACTTTGTGAACCACAACTCCCACAATTCTCTTGTGATCACATGACAGTAAGTGTCTTAGACTCTGAGAATACCTTTATATGTGTGAGCAAGGTGGGGCCACAGTATCGTGATCAAGGTCTTGAGGCAAGACCGAAACGCGTTGATTTTCTTTGGATTTGTTGCAATTACCAATGAGCTAAATTGAAATAAAGGACATTATTCAATTTTTGCGGAGTGCGACCCTATTTTCTCCCTTTTGAGAGAGTTGGATATATTGGAACGGTCTGGCTCGACCGTAGGATACCGCACTGGTGTGCAGCGCCATTTTCTTCCGACGAACTGAGCCAAAACGCTGGGATTATTTCACAGTCAGAAAGTGTGCTCGCCGGCTGAATTCACGAATACACGCATCGAAAGCTGAAGTTGGGAAACGCGCCTATCTGCAACCGGAGGGTCGAGGTAAGCGTGTATGTCCCGTCAGCGGGAGTGTTTGTGTATGGATCGTATGTTCTAATGCATAACGCATTTAAGCGGAAAGGCTGGCTAACCACAAGTCCTGGGAGACGTATCGTTGTGTAAGGAACCGCACTCAGAGTTTCAATTGAAACGAGCGGATTGTCTAGAGTGATACAGTATCTCATCAGTACACTTGTTCGCAAAGAGAAAAGTACGGAGAGATCTCCGATTGGAACATTTAATTTAACGTGCGAGAAAAACAGCACGTTTCTCTGACATTATTGAAAGCCCGTAAACTAAAACACAGCATTATTAGTGGCAAAAAATCCTTGGACCATGGAAAAACGGGAAGCTAAAAGGAACGAATTAATGGATACAATGTTTGAGACAAACATAGATTCAACGATTGAAACCCAAACAAAAACAACGGGTAAAACGGACACAAAAAGCAAACTTCGAATGTGGGAAAAACTAAGCAGGAAGGAAATAAATAAATCATGGGAATTAATTTCTTTAAAAAAATACATAGAAGTTCAAAGGGTTCCACGTGGCTTAAGAATACTACTAATGCCTAGCAATCAAGACTCAACAAATTAATTACTTCATGAATGGGGCAAATTTATTTTGAATTCATCATTGGGTTTAAAGAATATCTTGATAAAACACCTTGAAATCAGTTTAATGAAAATTAAGGAACAACTATTTGAAATGGAAAAAGAATTACAAACACTTAAACTCACGCCCGATATGGTTCAGTTCAAAGAGGAACTGGAGAGCAAATAGAAAGACATGAAGAAACAATAAGAAAAAGGAAACAAACTAAATTTATACGGGACAAAAACGATTACTCAGATGGACACATCTTTACATTCGCCAGAAAATTTGATTTTTTCAAACAGCAAAATAAATCTTCAGATGCGATGGGGGCTATGAGCAGCTTATCCTCACTGACATAAACAGAGGCAAGTGATGGTGAACTAGAAGGACCAGTGGACCCCTCAAAATTGTCTTTTTTAGGGGATATGCGCCTCGTCCTGCAACAGAGGCAATGGGAGTAAAATCGGACAACCCAACAAAGTTACAGGGGCAGGGGAAGAGGACAGATTTGGAAGCCCAGAAATCAAAGAGAAGAAACAAGAGAAGCAAACGAAACAACAGAAAAGATAGGGGCCCAAACAAGAAGTATGAGACAGAGGAAGAATTACTGAATTCAACAATCCCTGCAGACGAATTACAAGTGATTAACCTGTCACAAAGACAAATGACTGAGGCGGAGTTTTCTCTATTAAAACGAGGAATACATTTTTGCCCAACACAGCCAACTGATATCTCGCAACTGAGAATTGATTTTTATAAATACATCAGAAAAATTAAATTGGCAAAAATCTTTCATGAAAATCAAAATGTATGGAATAAAAAAGAGAAAAGCATGTCAAAAACAGTGTCCACGTTACTGGCAAAGGACTCAGAAAACTATGTGACCCTGCTGAACCTTAATGTGGAAAATGAAGATGAGAACATTTCATTACAGGCAGCCTGCACCCAGTTGGGAGCTGGCTTGAGCAAGAAGAAACAAAAATCTAAATATTATCCCCAATTAACTCCAGGAAATAAAGTAGACCTTTTCCAGGAAGCAGTAATACAGGATATATACAAAATGAAAATCTCTAAATACACGGACAACTTAACAACAACAGAAAGAGAAGCGCTGAAATGCCTAGTGGAAGATAATCAAATTGAGATAAAAATTGCAGATAAGGGTGGCAACATAGTCATCTGGGATCGCAATGCCTATGATACAGAAGCGCACCGTCAATTAAAGGACGGAGAAAATTATGAGAAACTCAAACTTAACCCAACAGCTGAAATAAAAAGATGCGTAGACCAAAAGTTGTTGACATGGGCCAGAAAAAAAGTTGTTGGATGAGGATGAAGTAAAATACCTGACTGTTCAATTTCCAATAATTGCAACTATTTATTTTCTTCCCAAACTGCACAAGGACTCCAAAATACCACCAGGGCGGCCAATTCTATCAACAAAAGGTACCCTGTTGGAACCCATAGCCAACTATATTGACTTTTTCCTAGCACCTTTTGTATGTAAATTGAATTCATACATAAAGGATACGACAAATCTTTTGACAAACTTGCAAGACACCCCTTGGCAGGACAGTTATTACTTCATTACTATGGATGTCATAGCCCTATATACGAACATTGAGAATGAAATGGGCATAAAGGCATGTGAATTTTTTCTAAAAGAAAGAAACATTCATCATAATGACCACAACTCAATGCTATCAGAGATGATATCCATGTGTCTTACGCAAAACATCTTTGTCTTTGGGGATGAAATCTATCGTCAGAACATGGGTACGGCGATGGGTTTTTCCTTCAGCCCTAGCTATGCTTGCCTAGTGATGGGTTGGTGGGAGAAAGAAGTAGCCTGGCACCCACAAAATGACAAGTATGTCAATAAAATCGTCATGTGGAATCGTTTTATTGACGATTTACTGATAATTTGGGATGGGACCAAAGCGGAATTTGTCGAATATTTCCAGATCTTGAACTCAAGCATGGATAAATTGAAATTCGGCTTTGAGATAAACAATGAGAGAGCGACTTTTCTTGATACAGAAATATATATAAAAAATGGCCAAATTGAGACCACAGTACATCGGAAATCTACAGCAACCAATGCTACACTGGAAGCAACTAGTTTTCACCAACCGTCATTCATTGCCAGTATACCCTCCGGGGAATTCTTGAGGCTCCGCAGGATATGCACAGAACAGGATGAATAGAGAAATCAAAGTCAATTAACAGCAAAGAGATTCGAGTTGAGAAAATATAACAAAACACTCATTAAAAAATGTTGGAAACGAGCCAATGATAAACCAAGAGAAGAATGCTTGAAACCCAAACAAGAGAACAAATCGGACAGTGAACTGATAAGAATGATTATGGACTTTTCAAAAGATGCCAAAAAAATCTGTGAGATTTGAGAAGGAATTGGAAAATATTACAAATGGATGAAACAGTTAGAAAAATCATCGGTAATCACCCAATGATAACGTATCGTAGTGCTCGAAATCTCAAAGATCGACTGGTCAATAGTCATTTTAAAGGGAAAAAGGATTCACATTGGTTAAAAACTACTGGATTCATCAAATGTCAGAAATGTAAAGTGTGCGAAATTGCTAAACCTACAAAAGAATTTAGTTTAGCAAATGGAAAAACCTGGCAAATAAAACAACTTATCTCGTGCAAAAGTCAATTCACAATTTACGTCATCGAATGCCCATGCAAACTGAAATACGTGGGCAGCACCACTTGTGAACTGAAAAAACGTATTTTAGAACATACACGAGCAGTAACAAATAAGGATGCCACCAATGCTGTGGCCAAACATATGGAACAAACGCACACAAATGATTGGAAACTCCTGAAATTTTATGGCATCGAATCAATTCCACTAACCATCAGAGGTGGCAACAGAGAGAAAACTTTATGCCAAAAAGAGTCTCGCTACATTATAAAACTCAGGACATTAACACCTCATGGCCTAAATCCAAGCGAGGAACTATACAGCCACCTCTGAAGTGAACTGATCTCTAATTTCTGGATTCTTTTTAGGTCTCTTGTGCAGCCTGAATATTTAGAACATTTATTGATACATTCATAATAATTTTTCTTTAACACTTAATTGTAAAGACATTACTTTGTTGCCTAATTTCTGTCTCGTAATAACGTATTGGTGCCAAATTGCAATCTTATTAGGACAAATGTCCCCGATATATACGTATAATTTCACACCCCACTGGAGGGGTTTCAATGCAAAAAGCAGTTGTGGCGTCAAAAAGATTTTGTGGAATATCTTTTCTAAAATGTGACATTATTGTGGTACTATGGTTTACAATCCCGTACAGAGTTCTGTTCATACTGATTGCACATGTAATTCATTCTATTTATATTGATTGATTTCAATGTAAAGAAAAGAAAAACATTATTTTACTTTGTGAACCACAACTCCCACAATGCTCTTGTGATCACATGACAGGAAGTGTCTTAGACTCTGAGAATACCTTTATATGTGTGAGCAAGGTGGGGCCACAGTATCGTGATCAAGGTCTTGAGGCAAGACCAAAACGCGTTGATTTTCTTTGGATTTGTTGCAATTACCAATGGGCTAAATTGAAATAAAGGACATTATTCAATTTTTGCGGAGTGCGACCCTATTTTCTCCCTTTTGAGAGAGTTGGATATATATATATATATATATATTTATATATATACATTATCTACTGGCGGTCGCCAGTAGATTGTTATAGTTAGGACCGAGTTCCCATAGGAAATCTGAAAATTGTATTTTGAATAACTTTGGCTTATCTTCGTGAAATTTTCAAAACTAATGGGCGCTCCGCTCAGCTCCTACCCTGAAAGTCTCGGGGTGATTCGTCAAGCGGGGGCTGAGAAAAAAGGGGGTCCCAAAACGCGTTTTCCCCATGCATTTTCCCATAGGACCTTTAGTCCAAGGTACAGCCCGAACGGCTGAACAGAAATACTTGAAATTTGGCAAAGAGGTAGTCCTCAGTTCAGGCATGTGCCTTTGCTTAAATGGTGTCAATCTGTTCAGTAGTTCCTGAGAAAATCAAAAGTAAAATCACATATATATCTGGGCAGAGCCTAACCACACATCTCATCGTGAGATCTGATTGGCTGTCAGCACTTCATCCAAGAAGTGTTGGCAGCCATCTTGGGACCAATATACATGATAGCACCTCATTAAAAAGCATTGCGGTTAATAGAAGGTTTTAAGACTTTAGTTACATTATAAATCATTTGTTGATGGTACCATACTCATTTTAGGAATTGTGGTGTGTTCTAAGGTGATTTTATCATGTGAAAAAGCCTTCTGCTGTGATATCATGAATCATGCTTGAGAGAAAACTATTTTCTCAGATGTTTGGAAGGTGATCTATAAGCTAAACTGAGAGCATATTTTCTGTAAATTCACATTATCTTTCTCAGTCTTGTGAGAATGAAGTCTGACATTCTCAGTAAAACATGTACATCCAACAAGGGTAGAGACTGTCAGTTGATTCCTTTGTGTTCTACTGCAGCGTCCCAGAGTGTTCTAAAGAACAACTAGAGCGCTAACAGTCTTACTTATGACAAAAGTATGGTACACCTGTGGTAACACGTAAACGTATGATTAGTTCTGCAGAAAGAAAAATTAGGGCACATTTTGACTTCTCAAATCCTCTTCTATTTCATAAAAGAATTCTGACATGCAGACTGAAACATGCACTTTGAATACCAGCAGCAGACTTCCCTGGTGAGCAGTAGTTTTACTACAGTGATCTAATGAGCAACTAGAGTGCTAACATTCAGAATTTATGGCAAATGTGTGACACATCTGAATGCCTTCTTGATGGAACCAAAGTAAAAAACTGAAAGTATTTCCTACTGAGGAGACTGCACTAAATGAGGAAATTAGGAAACTTCATAACAAATAAATCTCCCAAGATGGCCACCAGAGACAAAAGAGCCCAAATGTAGCCCAAATATCACCCAGATGTAGCCCAAGTATAGCCCAATGACAGAATGCCCCAGAGTGTTCTTAAGAACAACTAGAGCGCTTACTGTCTAACTTATGACAAAAGTATGGCACACCTGAAGCCATCTTGATTGGAATAAACTGGTAACACTTAAAACATTTAATTTAAAAAGGAACACAATGAGGGGGTTCATTTTGCCATAGAAATTATGATTAGTGCTGAAGAAAGAAAAATTAGGGCACATTTTGAGTGACTTCTCAAATCCTCTTCTATTTCATTAAAAGATTCTGATATGCAGACTGAAACATGCACTTTTAATACCAGCAGCAGACTTCCGTGGTGAACAGTAGCTTTACTACAGTGATCTAATGAGCAACTAGAGTGCTAACATTCAGAATTTATGGCAAATGTGTGACATATCTGAATACCTTCTTGATGGAATCAAAGTAAAAAACTGAACGCATTTCCTACTGAGGAGACTGCAGTAAATGAGGAAATTAGGAAACTTCATAACTAATAAATCTCCCAAGATGGCCACCAGAGACAAAAGAGCCCAAATGCAGCACAAATATCACCCAGATGTAGCCCACATGTAGCCCAATGACAGAAGTGTGCAAAACACTTATTTTTTGTGTATTTGCAGTTTTATATAGTGCAGACTTGTCAGGTATTGGAGTGCTTTACATGAGCATTGGTTACATCACACAAAATCAAATTCATTTTGGTTGTAGACATGGGGAGATTAAGTGATTTGACCAGAATCACAGAATGTTGAGCTGAAGCAGAAACTCCAACCTGGTTCCCCAGTTGCAAAGTCTGCAGCTCTGGAAGTAACACCACATCCATTCCCCTAGGTGCAACATTTAATCAAGTGGTCAACTGGATAAAAAAACATAAAGATTACAAATAATTTAAAAGTTCTTTGTCGCTATTTGAAAACTCAGAAAATATGTCCTCATTTTAGTTTTTTAGAGCACTAACCATAATTTTGATGCAAATAAGACCCTCTCATATATGTAATTTCTAAAGGAAATACTCTAGGTATTACAGTTTTGATTACATCAAGATGACGTCAGGCGTTCCACACTTTTGTAATAAATATAGAATGTTAGCAATCTAGTGGTTCATTGGGATACTGTTGAGAGGCAGAGGCCAGGGTCACGGACTCTGAAAATTGAAGGCAGGTAGGAGAGTGCAGATGCAACAATTTGACCAGACTGGGCAGGCAGGAAGGGCAGTGGCAGCACAACAGACTATGGAGGGCAGTGGAAAGGGGGACAGGGGCAACAAACCAACAATACAGGACTGGCAAGAGAGGCTGTGGCAATATAATAGACCATTGTGGGCAGAAGGAAGAGGCAGTGGTAGTACAACCATTCATGCCAACAGACCTGTTTCAGCCAGGAAACGTCCAATGTTTTTAAGCTCAAATGGGCTTTATTTGATCTGTCTCCTGTCTACAATCTCCTCTTTTTCAATGTAACTCAAAGGGGAAAATCAATACCCCAGTTTTTTTTCAAAATCTCCCTCTTACCAAGTTCAAAATGTTCGCACGTATGGTACATTGGATCATGGTAGGCAGGAGGAATTGGGGTAGGGACATGGACTCGGATAACAGAGGACAGGAGGGACATGGAGAGGTGCACCAAACTGACCCTACAGGGCAGGCATCAGGGTTTGCAGCAGCACAATACACCACACAGCGCATGCGGGACGGGAATGCAGCACAACAATCCATAGAAAGCAATAGGGAGGGGACAGGACCATGCACATGGACAACAGAGAACAGAGGGGAAAGAGGCAATGGTAGCTAGCTGACCATAATGGACAGACAGGAGAGAAAGCTGCAGCATAACAGACCATAAAGGGCAGGGGGGACTGATCAGGGGCATTACAATGGAACAGACAAGCCATGAGGGAGGGAATAGGGGTCTGCACATGGAAACAGAGGGCTGGGGGCAAGGGGGCAGGGCAGGAGCAGCAAGATGACCATGGAGGTCAGGCAGGTTGGGCACTAGAAAAAAGACACACCATGGAGAGCAACAATGAGACTATGATGGCATACACACAGACCATGGAGGGAAGGTGGGAGGGGGTCAGGGTCAGCTAGCTGACCACACAGGGAAGGTGGGAAGGGCCATGGCAGCACAGAAGACCATGCATGGCAAGCAGGAGGGTTAGTGGCAGCACAATGGCTATGATGGGGAAGAAGGAAGGTGCAGGGGCATGCACAAAGGACCATGGAGGATAGAAGGGAGGGTCAGGACATGGGCACAGACAAGAGAGTTGAGGGGAAGGGGCCTCACAACAGACCGCGCGGGGCAGGCAAAAGGAGCAGTTGCAGCACAACAGACCAGGGAGGGCAGAAGGGTGTGGCAGTAAAATGGACCATGGAGGACAGGAGGAAGGGGATAGGGGCATGGCATATGGACAGGCAGGGTGGAGGTGGCAGGGACAGGTTACAGTCATCTGACAATGCTAGGCAGGTGGGAGGGGAGTGGCAGCTCAACAGAACACTCAGAGTAGATAGGAGTGGCAGGTCCATGGAACATGGTGGGCAAAAAGGATGGAGCAGGGGCATGCACAAAGACATCGGAGGGCAGGGGGAAGGAGAATAGGGGCAGGAAGCTAAGCACAGAGGCTAAGCAGGAGGTCAATGATGGGCCATAGAATTGGGCAATTGGGGGCAGGAGGAGTGGACTGGTACATCATGCTAAATGGAGGGCAGTGGCAGCACATCAGACCATGCATGGCAGGAGGGAGGAGGCTAGTCCATGGATTCAGACAACAGAGGATAGGGAGGAGGTGGATGGGGCAGCAAGCTAACTGTTCAGAGAAGGTGGGTATTAGAAACTTTATTGTTTTTAAAATGTGTGTCTGTGCGAACTACTTAAAATATGAACAAGTATGCAGCATAATCTCACTTTTATTCAGGAAGAAGAGGATGATTGTGACTGTGACTCCAGGCTCACTTGGCAGAAACACCCCCTGACCCTCCACCCCCATCGCAAAATGTAATGCCCGTGAAAAGGGTAAGTGGGCGCAGTGTTATATAGAACACGATTGAAAATGAAAACTAGATATAGTATATGGTATAAACTATGCACCAAAAAGTGTGATATAAGATGAACCGGGGCGTGAAATATAATATGCAATACATTGTGCGCAATGATAGATTCATTGGAGAGCGCGAGATAGCACAGGCACTAGCGCGTGCTATGCGATATGCGCCTTGGAGTGTAATATGCACAGGGCAGTGTTGTGTAACCTAACTAGTCTCTAAAGTTGTAATATAAAATATGTGCTGGGGAGTGTAACGTTGCATATGCATTGTGACAAAGATATGGATCCCAGATTGTATTATGTATGGCATAGCGCTGTGCGTTATATCATAGGCATCGAGGAAGGCACGTTAGATGGGGCAATATAACCCGTGCGAAGGCAAGTGTGGCATGACATATTCACGGGGTGGTGTTACAGTGCACATGGGCCAGAGAGTGTCATAGCATACGCACTAGCTGGTGGAATACAAAACCGAGGTGTGAGGCACTCGGCGGGCACTGGTGGGTGTAACACAGC
Source organism: Triturus cristatus (assembly GCF_964204655.1). Lineage (NCBI taxonomy): Eukaryota > Metazoa > Chordata > Amphibia > Caudata > Salamandridae > Triturus > Triturus cristatus. Next base: position 1,494,017,822 of record NC_140589.1, read on the forward strand.
ATTGGGCTCAGCCAGGAGCATGCTGTGACTCTCAAGTGAGGTTCATCTCCTTTCCAGAGAGTAAAATAAAAAGTATTACACATCCGGCGGTGGATGTGTGTTTTATTAACCGTGAGGGGGTTTCTTGCAAAGTTTGGTCGAATTTTTGTTGAATCCCCTCTGAATGGCTTGGTGTGCGTGTATATTAAATGTGCCCGTCAATAGCTACCCATGTTTGTATAAACAAACAACAAGGGTGTCTACTTGGAGAGTACCCACCGGCGGGGGCACCGGGATTAGGCACGGTAGGGCGTCAGACACGTCAGAGCTTCACTAGCGGTGTAAATACATTCCATGTGGAGTCATTCTATGCATAGTCGCCTTTTAATGAATATCACGCAAATCGTCATGGTGACAGGTAAATACGGTTTGTCCAGCATGTCCTAGGTGTTTCTATAAATATATATATTTTTTAAATAATAAAAAACAAAGGCCGGCCCGGGGGATAGGGTCCCCGAGGCCATAAGTGGCCTGAGGAGGGGGGCAACGCAGCTCCCCTCCTAAAGAATAAAAAAAAAAAAAGGCCATGACCCGGGGGTTGGGGTCCCCGGGGCCGATTAAGGCCTTGGGAGGGCCAAATTAATTTTTTTCAACAAAACAGATTAGGGTGCAGGCCCTGGGGGATGGGGTCCCCAGGGCCAGTAAATTAGAAAAAGAAGGGGGGGCCACACAGCCCTCCTTCTTAAAAGAATAAAATAAATAAAAGACCGGCATCACGCCGGAGTCCATGCCCCCTCCTTGCAGCACTCTGCAAACGCGCCCCCTGACCAGTTGTGAGTTGGGGAATTAATTCCCCTTCAATACTGAGGGTCCCTGAGGGCCAACTAGCCCAACAGGTATCTCCAGTATGTGCCAGGGAGCTGCGTTGCAGACAGGTGTTCTGAGGCCACGCCCCTTTTTACACCTCTATGCAACGCAGCTCTGTGGCGCTTACTGGAGGTACCTAGTGGGCTAGTTTGACCCTAGGGACCCTTACGATTCAAGGGGACTTAATCTCTCAACTTAGAACTGCCACAGGGTGCGTTTACACAGTGGTGAAGGGAGGGGACGGGGCCTGATGTGACGTGTGCAAACACGCCCTGTGGCGCGTTTTAAGTTGGGGAAATAATTCCCTTTCAATCCTGAGGGACCCTGGGGGCCAACTAGCCCACCAGGTGCTTCCAGTAAGCGCCACTGCTCTGCGTTGCCGAGAGGTGGTGCAGGCCGTGCCTCTTTTTACACCTGTCTGCAATGGCGCTTACTGGACTTACCTAGTGGGCTATTTTGCCCCTAGGGATCCTCAGGATTCAAGGGGACTTAATCTCCCAACTTAAAAAACGGCCACAGGGTGTGTTTACACAGTGGGGAAGGGAGGGGACGGGGCCTGAGGTGACGTGTGCAAACACGCCCTATGGCACGTTTTAAGTTGAGGAAATAATTCCCCTTCAATCCTGAGGGCCCCTGGAGGGCTAACTAGCCCACCAGGTGCTTCCAGTAAGCGCCACTGAGCTGCGTTGCAGAGAGGTGGTCCAGGCCGTGCCACTTTTTACACCTCTCTGCAATGCAGCTCTGTGGCGCTTACTGGAGGTACCTAGTGGGCCAGATGGACCCTAGGGACCCTCAGGATTCAAATGAACTTAATCTCCCAACTAAAAATGGCCACAGGGCGTGTTTACACAGTGGTGAAGGGAGAGGATGGGTCCTGAGTTAACGTGTGCAAACAAGCCCTGTGGCGCGTTTTAAGTTGGGGAAATAATTCCCCTTCAATCCTGAGGGACCCTGGGGGCCAACTAGCCCACCAGGTGCTTCCAGTAAGCGCCTCTGTGCTGCGTTGCAGAGAGGTGGTCTAGGCCGTGCCCCTTTTTACATCTCTCTGCAACGCAGCTCTGTGGCGCTTACTGGAGGTACCTAGTGGTCTAGTTGGACCCTAGGGACCCTCAGGATTCAAGGGGACTTAATCTCCCAACTAAAAACGGCCACAGGGCGTGTTTTCACAGTGGTGAAGGGAGGGGACGGGGCCTGAGGTGACGTGTGCAAACACGCCCTGTGGCGCGTTTTAAGAGGTAGTTTTAATTCCCTGCCCTATTATATACTAGGGGCTTACAGAGGCGGTAATGCTGATCACAGGGGGACCCCAACGCATAGTGTTCCCTAGTGTATGTAGGTGTTTTCACTGTATTCTGAGTGTCTTTTAACATAGCACTGGCTCTAGGACTGGTTAGTCAGACTCAGTTACCACCAGTATCCGACTGAAAAAGTCGAGGGTACAGGATGATTTTGCAACAAGGCTTCTTTCTGCTCTTCTGTTTGTTCTTTCTGCACGTTATCCTTCTTCCTGCACTTTTCTTCGTCTTGAGGACTTCTGTTGCTTCTTTCTGCATTTCTTTTTTTTCTTTTTGTGCGTTTTTTCTTCTTTCTTCACATGTCCTATCTCTGTAGGCATAGTTAGAAATTAGCATTTAAAAAACCTTTGAAATTCACTGAAAAAACCATAGGTTTCAGGCACGTTATAGTTAGGAATTAGCATTTAAAAAACCTTAGAAATTCACTGAAAAAACCATAGGTTTCAGGGGCGTTATAGTTAGCTGGACTTTTCACTCGTAAAAAACCATTGAAATTCCCCCGTTATAGTTAGTTCAGCTAACTATAACTCGCGCGCCCGCAATGCACTGCTGATGACGTCACATATTACATCACTCATGACATGGTCAGTGACATCACTCATGGCATCACTGATGACATCTCAAATGCGAAGCGGCTGACAAACTCAGAGCTATTGAAAACGCTGAAAGCACCAATGCCTTGTAGTGGGATTATTCCTTCATGTCTGAATCCGTGCCAAGAGGTGAGGCCATAGGGGCGCAACCTTGTGAAAAGCCATTAGAGAGATCAGAGGACATCTCACTAGCGGTCGTATATCAGAGCATAGGGAGGAGACCCGGATTGAGAGCCAGCGTAAGCAAGGGGCTTGCCGGAAATTCCAAAATTCAGTCCAAAGGATTGCAAAATCATGCAGAGAATTTGTGGAGAGATTTAACGAGGCAGAAACAAGGATCTCCAATCTTGAGGATGAACTTGCAGCGCAAAAGGCAGCTACGGAAGCAATGCGGTCTTCGAAAGTTGACACCCTATGGAAACTCACGGACCTTGAGAACCGACTTTGGCGCAACAATCTGCGGGTTTTGGAAATTCCAGAGGGTATTGAAGGACTAGACGCACGGAAATTCATTGTTGAGCTCTTTACCGAAGCCCTCCCAGGGTTGGTGCAATGGGATTAGAATCGAGAGATCCAGAGGGCACACAGGTTTCCTTTTACTCAGCGGATAAAGCCAGGCTAGAGCACTCCAAGACCTAGAGCAATTTTGATCTCAATTAACAACTTTCTGGCTCCAGAGTCTGTCTACGATCTTGCACGTCCAGACCGAAAGAAAACAGGGAAAGGAATTGAATTTTTTGTATGTCCTGATTATTGTCCTTTGGCGATGGAGAAAAGATGGCAATTACGTCAACTTATCACCCCCTTTCAAGGCAAAGGGGCTCAAGCCTATTTGTTAAGTCCAGCCAAACACAAACAAGTGCGATTCTTTACTACAGAGGTTTAGGCTAAAGAATGTTTGTAGTCCCTATAAAATGGGCACAGCATTAAATAATTTTGGTATATAGGTGGTGGTAAGAGGATGTTTTTTTTCTTTTCTTCTGCGTTTGCATATCTATGTTGTCTTCTCATACAAGGTATTTGGTCCCCTTTCTAGTTTCTGTAACAGGGATATGGCAGTCAAGGCACACACTAACTGAATAGGCAGGGAGATCCGGGGGGGCAGAAGCTTGATCCATCTCAGAGACCCTTGGTCCTCAAGCCTCTTTTCAGGGTAAGGGTATGGGGGCAGGGCTTCGGATGAAGCCCTGCACAGGTGGGAAAGGTGGAGGACATGGGGTGGGGGGGCACTTGGGTATAGGGGGAATATAGCATAAAACAATCCATGAGTATTCAAGAGTTAAAAAAAGAGAAATGTACACATTTAAATCATTTGGCCTTTGATCAGTCAGAAATATCGATCTATGATTGGGGATAGGAAATGTCCTTCGGGGTTGCGGACCTGCTCCTTCAATGTATGTGGGCTCAATAATTATGGGAAGAGACAACGGGTGGCTGCAGAGTTACGGGTGATTCAGCCAGACTTTGTCTGCATACAAGAATCTCATATCCCATGGTGTAAACACAACTTGTTAGCTGAGCTTGGATATACAGTGTTGATAAGCACACAGCAACCTATCACAAACCGAGGGGTAGTGGTATTGGCTAAAAGCACAGTGCAGGGGACAGTAAGAGCTTTAGCAGATAAACAAGGGCGGTAGGTCATAGTTGAATGTACAGTAGGGAGTGTTAGATCTACTGTATGTTCAGTATATGGATCCAATTTGGATGAATCAGCAGTGTTAGAGGGGTTGAATGTTGAATTAGCATCATGGCCGACTCCTCTGATTCTGTGTGGAGATTTTAATATACATTTGGAGCTCCAGGGTCTACAGTTAGACATTAAAAATTACAAGGGTAGGAAGCCCAAAGTGTTTAAGGCTCTCCAGCATTTGGTGGTGAACCATGGGTTGGCAGATGCCTGGATTACTTTACGAGGTCCTGACCCAGGTTATACATTTTATTCACACCCACATCAAATACTAGTGAGGTTAGATTATTTTTTTGTTCCAACAGTGTTATTGACTGCAGCTAAAATACAAGTCTACCCTCAGATTACGGCGGATCATGGCCCCTCAGTTCTGGATATACAGACAAATAGTACATGATCGAAGGCTAAATCCTTTACATTTGAGAGGAAATTGTTGCTCGATGAGACATTCATTGTGTATATGAAAGAGTGGATCAGGCAGTTTTTTCTTTTTAATCGTAACTCTACCACATGGGGCTATATTTGGGATGCTCTAAAGGCTGGGTTCAGGGGAGATACCCTTAGTTTTGGGCTACACAAGCAGAGGCAGTTGAATATGGGGGTGCAGCAACTGTAGTCAAAACTTACAATAGATGAAGAGATGCTTATGCAAGGAATAAAAGCAAAAGCGGATATTACATCATTGCAAACTGAGGTTGCAAGCTTTAAAGCTAAAATCAACCTGCAGTGCAGTAAAGCAATAGCCATCAAACACACTCTTAATAAAGAACAAAGCTATGAATATGGTGAAGCAGCCAGGTGCTGCCTGGTGCAAAGGCTACGCTCAAGGGAAGTGGGACAAAGAATTACGGGCATGGTAGATAAACATGGTAATGTGATACGTACCCCTGATGGGATCCTTAATGTATTTCATGATTTTTTAAGGGATTATACACCGGAGATTGTTCCGCTGTGCAGGCAAGTGAGAGCTTGCTACAGAATAATAATTTTGAAATATTAAGTCAACAGGATGTCAATATGCTAGAGACACCAATAATTATGGAGGAGCTTGAGTTAGCCATCAACAGTCTTGCTAATGGTAAAGCGGCGGGACCTGATAGACTTCCAATTGAAGTATATAAAGCTTTTTCTCGTGAGATAAAAGATGATATGTTGATATCATTTCAGAAAGCACAGCTAGGGGCAGCTCCACTATCATGGGACGAAGCAAGCATAATCGTTTTTAAGAAAAAAGATAAGCAACCCGATCTCCCAAGCTCCTATCGACCCATATCACTGCTGAATTGTGATGGCTAAATTTATGCCAAAATACTCGCGACTCGGTTAGCGAAAGTTATCTCTCCCCTAGTGTCAACTCGGCAACACAGGTTTATACCTGGGAGGAGTACTGTTAACCATATTAATAGAGTGATAACTCTATTAGATGCTGCTAACTCTCAGGGTAATACATTCAGTTTGATTCTTTTAGATGCTGAAAATGCTCCCCTTTGTTGTTCTCATTGTATATTAATCCCTTTTTAATTATGATACAGCAAAGTTTAAGGATTTAATCCATTATTTGTAGACAAGAGCAGTATTGGGTTCTTGCTTATGCAGACGATATAGCGGTAGTAACATCCAACCCTAGTACGGCTATGCCAGAGATAGAACAGCTAGCTCAGAGATATGGCTTGGCTTCAGGGTATAAACTTAATGTGTCTAAAACACAGATCTTGTGCTTAAATCAAGACTGCAGTACAGATCCTAGGGTCATGGATGAGGTATCATATCCGGGTATTAAATTAAGAACATGCCTGAAGGCACTAGTGGAGGTCAATTGGGGGGCTATTTTAACAACAGTTAAACAACAACTAGATCGCTTTGAATGTTTTCATTTGTCGCTGGTCGGGTGCTGTAATGTTCTTAAAATGATGATTTTACCTCTGGTTTTATATTACTTTATATCAGTCCCACTAGAACTCACCCGCCTTCAGCTGCAGTTACTTCAGTCAATCGGTGCTAGATTTTTATGGGCCCAAGGGAAATCCCGCGCTTAATGACGCTACCCCGAAGGGCGGGTGGGCAGTTCTGGATTTTACGCTGTATTATTACGCCAAAATTAAGTAAGAGGGTGCCTACAAGGGATTCTGTTTCTGCATCTGATTCAATAGTTATTTGTATGAAAGTAACTTTGTGTTCAACCCTGCTTAGTGATGAACTAATGATTAATCAAACCAACAAAACAAAACACATTTCTTTTTCATGGGGACAGTTTTCTGACAACCATAAAATGGGAGTACACGGTGCAATCTTTTCTTCAAAAGAGCATATATTTTATATATATATATACAAATGAAAACAGGGGATGTGATCAGAATCAACCAAACATAGCGCTGAAGGTATGACAACTTAACCTACGAAGCAACTATGCGTACATCTATTCCATATGATGACAAAGGAAATGAATTGAACAAAACAGCACACAATTCAGCTAAAACCAATGGATGTGTAAAGAAATAGATGTGGCAGTTGACGTTTCGGTCTGTATTGGCAATAAGTCCGTCAGACCATCTTCAGGACGTATGGTTGATTTTTGGAGCCGAATGATATCCTTCTGTAAATTCTTTAGGAAGATTTGGAAGATTTGGACCCAAAGGAGTCTAATTAGGTGTAGTGACTTTGCATCTCGCACGAAAACGTTCCATGGTCAGATGCGAAGACCCCATAGGATAAACAACTTTTACGATTCAGCAACTGCCTGCATGATCTATTCATGTACACACTTAAATATCGGTCGCAGAATACGCCTCTGCCTAATTAGACTCCTTTGGGTCCAAATCTTCCTAAGGAATTTACAGAAGGATATCTTTCGGCTCCAAAATCAACCATACGTCCTGAAGATGGTCTGACGGACTTATTGCCAATACAGACCGAAACGTCGACTGCCATATCTATTTCTTCACACATCCATTGGTTTTAAGGAATTGTGTGCTGTTTTTTTCAGATCATTTCCTTTGTCATCATATGGAATAGATGTACGCACAGTTGCTTCGTAGGTTAAGTTGTCATACCTCCAGCACTATGTTTGGTTGATTCTGATCACATCCCCTGTTTTCATTTGTATATATATATATATATATATTTATATATATATATATAAAATATATGCTCTTTTGAAGAAAAGTTTGCACTGTGTACTCCCATTTTATGGTTGCGAGAAAACTGTCCGCATGAAAAATAAATGTGTTTTGTTTTGTTGGTTTGATTAATCATTAGTTCATCACTAAGCAGGGTTGAACACAAAGTTACTTTCATACAAATAACTATTGAATCAGATGCAGAAACAGAATCCCTTGTAGGCACCCTCTTACTTAATTTTAGTTTTATCGCCCAAGCCTCCAAGGGTATATTGGGTTTTCCCACTCTCTTGTTACAGTATTATTACGCCTGCATTCTTCAGAACATGCACATTTTATTAACGCTAGAAGAGGTTTCTCATGTTGCTGAATTACCATCTCTCTATCAAATGTTGTTGGGTGCTGATGCTAAGAGCTGACTATTTGTGATGTTGGAATGTAGCTACTATAAGAAAACTTGGTTTACGGTATTAAGCGCCGCTTATAAGGTTTGGAATGTTATCCGGAAATTTTAACAAATCGAGGGGGTTTCTTATTACACTCCTACATCCACCTTGGGTCTACTCCCAGCAATTTTTTGGGATAGAACCCTAGATAGATGGAGTAGAAAAGGGATCCGGCATGTTGGGGATGTTTATACTAATGGGAGCTTAGCTTCATATGCTATGTTAGCAGATAAATATCAGCTGCCCAAGACTGATTATTTGAGAGTGACTTGTCTGGCCTCTCATATGCCGTGAATCATATTCTAGAAACAGGAGCTCATTTGCAAAATATATCAGTGAGAGAACTTTTGGAGAAAGTTTAAGGAGAAGATGAGCCCTTGGAATACAATTTAATAAACCTAATAGCATGTCAGTGTGGGACAAATGAATATAGATATCGGGGTCATGGTGAACTGAAGTGCTTGTTGAGGAACATTGGAGCACCTACTTGGTACCTACCGCTAATTTGTACTAAATATGCATGAGATGACCTTCTAGAATTCCTGCAGGAGGCAAATTCAAATATAGAAAACATTCATCTGAAGACACCAGGAGAACTGTGCTCAGTAGACCCTGAAAATGTTTGCAGATATTTTAATCACAGATTTCAAGCAATGATGGCGTTTATCTTGAACAAAGCAAAACCTCCTCTTGGTGAAGTGATTGATTGATTTTGGTGTAAAGAGTACCAAGCCAGAGGTGCTTCCCATATTCACATACTGTTGTGGGTAAAAGATGCCACAAAGTTTAGACCAGATTGTGATGAGTCTGTGTTGTCTTTTATTGAGCAGTATGTAACTTGCTCCACCCCAAAAGAGAGTAGTGACAACATATTAAGAGAACACGTTCTACAATTCCAAAATCATAGATGCAGAAAATACTGCCAGTGAAAATACAGAGCAAAAGAAAAATTTCATACAAGATGTCATTTTGGATTCCCACGACCTGTCATCTCACAAGGAAGAGTCAACAGCTTTGTTTTGCAGTCAGACATACACTTACAAGGAATTCACCAAAAAATACATTCAACCTAAGAAGAAGAAAGGCCTCCAAGTGCATTAATGACTACAATCCTGTGATTTTGAAGATGTGGAATGCAAACCTGAATGTACTGTTTGTTGCAGACAACTTAATTGATATTGCTCTGTACGTTACATCTTATATAACAAAGTCAGAGAAAACTGAGATGAAAGAGATGTGGGAGGAGATTTCAGCAGAAAAGAGTCTTACGAAGAAACTGTACAGTTTCAGTTTGAAAATGCTTTCTCACAGAGAGATAGCCTCCTATGAATGCGTAGACTGGTTAAGCTCAGCTAATTTGTTTTCTAAATCTAGAGTTCTATCATTAGTTTAGGGCTTGCTAATACTCATAACAGAGTACTGAAGTCTTTTCCTGAAATTCAATATCTGTAAAGTAGAACATGGATTTCTCCATGAGAATAAAAAAAATGCATGTTATACATATAAACTAGTTCTATTGTACATAAGTGGTCGAGCTGGGACTGGAAAAATCTTCTTGGTTAAAGTACTGACAAGTTACCTACAGAAGACAACAGATTCCAATTTGTTGTGTGTAGTCACTGCACCAACAGGCGTAGCTGCTCATACTGTTAAAGGAGTTACCCTTCATCGATTATTAATGCTGCCTGTTAAACATGACATCAAATTACAATACAGCAAATTATCTGGTGATGCTTGTCATGAAGTGAAAAGAGAATTAAAGAAATGAAAGCTACTAATTATTGATGAAGTCAGTATGGTGTATATTTTAATGCTAGCTTTTTTACATTTAATAATGCAACATATATTAAAAACTGACTATGATGTACTTTTGGAGGAAAACACTTAACAATCTTTGGAGACCTGCTACAACTAACTCTGTTAAAAGGACAACCTGTATTCAAGAACCTTCTACATGCTGAAAAAATTATTCACTAGGAAGTATTGGAAATGTAAACATTTGGGAAAATTTCAATACAAAGAGTTAATCCAAAATATGCACCAAGTATCAGATATGCATTATGCAGATATACTAAAGGATATAAGCGTGCAATTTCTCACAAAAGAGGGAAAGACAGTATTACATACCAGTCTTATCAAAAATGT